>NW_026000068.1:10512342-10552556 GCF_001458135.2 Marmota marmota marmota
CCACACACACACACACACACACACACAATTATGGATCAATATCCACATATCAGAGAAAATATTTCTTCTTTGGTTTTGGGGATTGGCTTACTTCACTTAGCATGAGATTCTCCAACTCTATCCATGTACCTGAAAATGCTATGATTTTATTCTCTTTTAATAGTGAGTAATATTCCAATTTGCATACAGACCACATTTTCTTTATCCATCCATCTCCTGAAGGGCATCTAGGTTGGTTACACAATTTAGCTATTGTGAATTGTGCTGCTATAAATTGATGGGGCTGCATCCCTGAAGTATGCTGTTTTAAAGTCCTTTGGGTGTAGAGGAGTGGGACAGCTGGGCCAAATGGTGGTTCCATTCCAAGTTTTCCATGGAATCTCCACACTGCTTTCCAGATTGCTTGCACCAGATTGCAGTCCCACCAGCAATATATGAGTGTGCCTTTTTCTCTACATCATTGCTAACACTTAATGTTGTTTGTATTCTTAATAGCTGCCATTCTGACTGGAGTGAGATGAAATCTTAGAAAAATTTTCACTTGCATTTCTTTAATTGCTAGAGATGTTGAACATTTCTTCATATATTTGTTGATTGATTATACATTATTTTCTGAGAAGTGTCTGTTCATTTCCTTGGCCCATTTATTGATTGGGTCATTTCTTTTTATGTTAAATTATTTGAGTTCTTTATACATCCTAAAGTAGGTGCTCTATCTGATGTGCAACTGGTAAAAATTTGCTCTCGTTCTGTAGGCTGTCTCTTCACCACACTGATTATTTCTTTGCTGAGAAGAAGCTTTTCAGTTTGAATCCATCCCATTTATTGATTCTTGATCTTATTTCATGTGTTATAGGAGTCTTATTAAGGAAGTCAGGGCCTAATCCAACTTGAGGAAGATTTGGGCCTACTTTTTATTCTATTAGGCACGAGGTTTCTAGTTTTATTCCTAGGCCCTTGATTCACTTGAGTTGAGTTTTGTGCATGGTGAGAGATAGGGGTTTAATTTCATTTTGTTGCATATGGATTTCCAGTTCTCATAGCATCATTTGTTGAAGAGGCTATCTTTTCTCCAATATATGTCTTTGGCACCTTTGTCTAGTATGAGATAACTGCATTCATGTGGGTTAGTCTCTGTGTCCTCTATTCTGTACCATTGGTCTACAAGTCTATTTTGGTGCCAATGCCATGCCATTTTTTTTTTTTTTTTGCTCTGTAGTACAGTGTAAGATCTGGAATAGTGATGCCGCCTTCTTTACTTTTCTTGCTGAGGATTGCTTTGACTATTCTGGTTCTCTTATTTTTTCAGATGAATTTCATGATTGCTTTTTCTGTTTCTATGAGGAAAGTCATTGGGATTTTGACAATATTAATTCTTTCTACACAAGAACTAGGGAGATCTTTTCATCTTCTAAGGTCTTCCTTTTTATTTTCAATAATTTTTTATTTAGTTGTAGATGGACACAGTACATCTTCTTTATATATTTTCATGTGGTGCTGAGGATCTAACCCAGTGCCTCATACATGATAATTGCGTGCTCTACCACTAAGCCATGAACACACCTCTTCTAAGATCTTCTTTAGTTTCTCTAGTGTTCTGTAGTTTTCATTATAGAGGTCTTTCACTCTTTTGTTGATTCCCAAGTATTTTATGTTTTTTGAGGCTATTGTAAATGGGGTAGTTTTCCTAGTTTCTGTTTCAGAGGATTTGACACTAATGTACAGAAATGCCTTGGATTTGATATTATATCCTTGTACTATGCTGAATTCATTTATTATTTCTATAAGTTTTCTGGTGGAATTTTTTGAATACTCTAGGCATAGAATCATGTAGTCAGCAAATATTGATAGTTTGAGTTCTTCTTGTCCTATCTGTATCCCTTTAATTTCTTTCATCTGTCTAATTGCTCTGGATAGAGTTTCAAGAATTATGTTAAATAGAAGTGGTGAAAGAGGGCATTCCTGTTTTCTTTCAGTTTTTAGAGAAAATAGTTTCAATTTTTCTCCATTGAAAATGATGTTGGCCTGGTGCTTAACATTGATAGCTTTTAAATGTTGAGATATGTTCCTGTTATCAGTAGTTTTACTAGTGTTTTAAACATGAAGAGGTGCTGCATTTTGTTGAATGCTTTCTCTGCATCTATTGAGATTATCATATGATTCTTGTCTTTAAGTCTATTGATGTGCTGAATTACATTTTTTTGTTCTGCATGTTGAGCCAAACTTGCATCCCTGGGATGAACCCCACTTGATCATGGTGCAATATTTTTTGATATGTTTTTGTATTAGATTTGCCAGAAATTCTATTGAGAATTTTTGCAGCTGTTTTTATTATATATATTGGTCTGACATTTTCTTCCTTTATGTGTCTTTGTCTGATTTGGGGATCAGGGTGCTATTGGCCTCATAGAATGAGTTTAGAAGTGTTCCCTCTTTTTCTAATTCCTGGAATAATTTGAGGAATATTGGTATTAGTTCTTCTTTGAAAGTCTTGTAGGACTCAGCTGTGTATCCATCTGGTCCTGGACTTTTCTTGGTTGGTAGCTTCTGATGGCATCTTCTATTTCATTTCTTGAAATTGATCAGTTTAACTTGTGTATATCATCCTGATTCAGTTTGGGTAAAGTATATGACTCTAGAAATTTGTCTATGCCTTCAATATTTTTTATTTTATTGGAGTACAAATTTTCAATATAATTTCTAATTATATTCTGTATTTCTGTAGTGTCCATCATGATAGTTCCTTTTTCAGCATGGATATTAGTAATTTGAGTTTTCTTTCTCCTTATTTTCATTATCATGGCTAAGGGTTTATCAATTTTATTTATTTATTCAAAGCACAAACCTTTTGTTTTGTCAATTTTTTCAATTGTTTCTTTTATTTCAAATTCATTGGTTTCAGCTCTGATTTTAATTATTTCCTGTCTGCTACTGCTTTGGGGGTTGATTTTTTTTCTTCTTTTTCTAGGGCTTTAACTTGTAATGTTAGGTCATTTATTTGTTGACTTTTTCATCTTTTAAAGAATAAACTCCTTGCAATGAAATTTTTCTCTTAGTTCTGCCTTCATAGAATCCCAGAGATTTGATATGTTGTATCTTTCTTGTTCTCATTTACCTCTAAGAATTTTTAATCTCTTCCTTAATGTCTTCTGTAATCCATTATTCTTTCAATAGCATATTATTTAGGTTACAAGTGATGGAGTAGCTTTTGTTTTTTATTTTATCATTGATTTATAATTTTATTTCATTATGATAAGTAGAATGCAAAGTAGTATTGCTACTTTTTCATCTTTGCTAAGAGTTGTTTTGTGGCATAATATATGGTCTCTTTTAGAGAAGGATGCATGTGCTTCTGAGAATAAAGTGTATTAACTTGTTGATGGCTAAAATATTCTTTTTATGTCAGTTAAATCTAAATTATGGATTGTATTATTGAGTTCTACAGTTTCTTGGTTTAGCATTTGTTTGGAAGATCTATCCAGTGGGGAAAGAGGTGTATTAAAGTCACCTAAAATTATGGTGTTGTGGTCTATTTGACTCTTGAAATTGAGAAGAGTCTGTTTGCTGAACTTAGATCCTCCAATATTTTGGGCATATAAGCTAATAATTATTAAGTCTTATCAATATATGATTCCCTTATATCTTTCTTTATCCCTTTTGATTAACTTTCACTTGAAGTCTACTTTATTTGATATGAGGATGGAAGCCCCTGCTTGTTTCTGAAATCCATGTGAGTGGTATGTTTTTTTCCTAACTATTTACCTTCAGTCTATAGGTGTCTTTTTTGTGTGTGAAATGGGTCTCTTGAAGGCAGCATGTTGTTGGGTCTTTTTTTTTTTTTTTAATTCAATCTGCCAGTCTATGTCTTTGGTTGGTGAGTTTAAACCATTGACATTCAGAGCTATTATTGAGACATAATTTGTATTTCTGCTCACTTTTATTTATTTTTGGCAATTTAACTTGTCTTGGCTTCTCCTTTGATCTGCCTTTCCTTAGTGTAATATGTCCTTCTGCTGATTTTCATTTTTTTTTTATTTTCCTCCTCATGGAATATTTTGTCGAGGATGTTCTGTATTGCAGGCTTTCTAGTTGTAAATTCTTTTAACTTTTGTTTATCATGAATTTCTTTTTATTTCATCATCAAATCTAAAGCTTAATTTTGCAGAATGTAAGATTCTTGGCTGGCATCCATTTTCTTTTAGAGCTTGGTCTATGTTGTTCCAGGATCTTCTAGCTTTCAGGGTCTAGGTTAAAAAATCTGCAGAGATTCTAATTTATTTCCCCATATATATAATCTTATTTCTTTCTCTTTTGGCTTTTAAAATTATCTCCTTATACTGTATGCTAGGCATTTTTACCATAATGTGCCTTGGTGTAGATCTGTTGTGATTTTGTATATTTGGTATCATGCAATCCTCTTGTATTTGATTTTCCAATTCATTCTTCATGTTTGGGAAAAATTTCTGATATTATTTCATTAAATAGATTGTTCATTCCTTTAGTTTGTAACTCTATGCCTTCCTATATCTTAATAGTTTTAAATTTTAGTCTTTTTATGTTTTCTTATAATTCTTGAATTTTCTGCTGATGGCTTCTTACCATCTGCACCCTGTGGTCAACTTTATTTTCAAGATTATATATTTTGTCTTCATTGTCTGAGGTTCTGTAATCCAAGTGATCTAATCTATGCTTGATGCTTTCTATTGAGATTTTAATTTGGTTTATTGTTTCCTTCATTTCAAGGATTTCTGATTGTTTTGTTTTTTTCAGAACCTCTTATCTCCTTATTAAAATAATCTTTTGCTTATATAGCTCTTCATCAAAATGAACTTTGGCTGCCTGTATTTCCTCTCTTTTATCATCTTTTAATTCACAGAACATTTTAATTATGCACATCCTGAACTTCTTCTCTGTAATTTCTTGTCATGGATTCTAATAACTTAGTATCGTGGTTTGTTTGGGGCACTTTCCTCCCTTGTTTTTTCATGTAGTTCGTGTGTCTTTTCTTTATGCACTCAGAATCCAAGGTGTTACAGTTTTTACCCTATCAGCTTATAGTGTCCATGTAGGGTTCCAATCTCTCTCCTTTAAGGGGTAACAGATCCCAATACAAACAATATATAGCCTTAAATCAAATACCTGCTATTAAGAAGTTTACACTTTTGTCACAATACACAGATATGTTGAGTCCAATTATTATCTAAAATATAAACAGTAGGTTTGCAAGAAGGTCTACACTTTCTGATGGTGAACAAAGACAGAACTAGGGGTGGGGTATAAGATGAGATGCTAAGGAGGTAGGAGATGAGGATATAGAGTTATTAGATCTTACAAAGCTTGAAAGAAGAATCTAAAGAAATTGCTTGCAGCAAGAGAAAATAAAGAAAGTGATTTGGGGGAGATAAGTAAGTGAGAAGAGAGTACAAAAACCAGACAAACATAAAAATTAAATATATATATAAATTAGGAGATAAAGGAATATACAACACAACTGCAATATACTATTCAGACATCCCAGTCCTCACTAGCCTAATTCATGAATAGTACCTGGATTCATAAATGTTGAGAATATGAAGACAGTTGAAGAGAGAGAGAAAGAGAGAGAGAGAGAGAGAGAGAGAGAGAAAGAGACAGAGAGAGAGAGAGAGAGAAAGAGACAGAGAGAGAGAGAGAGAGAGAGAGAGTGAGAGAGATCTCCAAGGAAGATACAAGGATTGTTTTTGTTGGAGATCAGTATCTTTCCTGCTTTCCTTCTCATCCAACAGGTGGGGTTGTCTGTTGTTTGCTGTATCTCCACCCTCAAGATGGTGAAGGTTATTAGGGTGGGTGAGTTGGTCTTGGAGGCAGAGATCCTGGAAGTGGGGTACAGCACTTGCCATCCTGATGTGAGACTGCACAACACGGGTCTCCTTTGGGGCCTGCTCATGTGATGTGGGTGCCAGGTCTTATCTCATTTTATCACCTATAGACCTCACAATTCCTGGTCTCTAATTTAGTCTCTAAGCTGTATCTCACTCACCCCCTCCCTTTCTACTTCCCAATCAGGAACCTCTTTCTGGAGGTCTTGTGGGTTGCACTCTGCAGTCTGCGCACCTATGCAGAGAGCTGTTTTGTACTGGGCAGTTCAGGGCCAGGCTTTGCAAGCTAGGAAGTGGCCATGTAGCCACAAGCACTGTGCTGGGTTAGCAGCTGCCTGGTAGAGGGAGGAATTGGGAACTATAGGTACCTTGATATTGCTTCTAAGCCGGAGCTGCTATCCCAAGGTTGGAGTTGCCCCAAGTAAAGATGGTGACAAAGGTGTCCCAAGATGGAGGCGACTGCTTTCAGAGATGGGGTGTCCAGTCAGATGGGACGGAGTGCAGCTCTGTGGCATGCAGTGTTGTGGCTGGCAACTGTCTCCAGATGCTGTCTTATGTCCCCAGATGCAGGCTACTGCCTGTAGGGGACTGTGTCAGTGGTTGCAGTCTGTCAAGATGGAGGCCACCAGGGGAGCCCCACGTTGGTAGATGGGGGTTCACATGGTAGTGGTGGCTGGAGGTCCTGTGTGTGGACAGTGGCCTGGTATTTTGTGCTGGTGGGTGGCTAGGGGTCCCATGTGCTTGTTAGTGCTGGTGGTCCTGCTCAGGCATGGCACCTGGTGGTCCTGCGTGGGTGAGCCCAAAGCAGCTTTTAAGTAGGAAAAGATGCCTCAATTTTAGGGGAAAAATGATTTCTGGTGTCTATCTTGGGGGCAGATTAGTGTTTCACTTAAAACTAGACACCTTCTCACTTCTCATGGTGCAAAATGCTATATAATAAATAATACAGAATTGCAAAACTAAGATACGCAATGACACATTTGTGGGGTAGGAGTTAATGTGAGACTGGCACATGAACAGGTTTGAGTAAAACAGCCATCTGCACATTATGAAACTTTGAGATTTAGAATGGAATTTTCTGCTCTGGCAGCCTCTTTGAAAGGTGGCTTATGTGTCCTCATGCTAAGGTCTTTGCGTGGTGATATTTTAATTATGAACATGTCAACACATTCCAAGCAGCAATTGCACGTCTATAAAAGTGGTAGGAAAAGGGCTCTTTACTCTAAAAATATTTTGGAATTTTTCACTAAAATTGAATTCTTTTGCCCTCTAAACACCCATTTGAGTAATTCCTGAGAAATTTCCATATAAATACATAAAGCATCATATACAAAGATATTTAGCATTGTCCATTTTAAAATTATCCATTTAAAAAAGTCCCAAAATCTCAACATTAATGAGAGCCTCAGGATATGGAGACAGCCTAGATTTTTCTGATGTAGAGAATATATGGATAAAGTACAGTGGATGCACAATAAACAGTGATTTTTTTTGACATGAATCACAATGCAATTGCCTCTGTTATATATAACAGTCTATTTAGTGCATAATTTTGAAACTGTAGTGCCCATATGCATAAAAGCACATAAATATCTCATTTGCTTGAGTGAAAATGTGCACCAGGTCAGCCTCTGGTTGCTCTCCCTCCTCCAGTGAGAGTAAAAGTCTAACTGCATGCAGATTTTCAAAGAATGATCACCAACTTCTGATGTCCCAAAGCCCCCATAGGGTTAAAGAATCAAAAAGGATTCTAGGTCACTGGTAGCAGAAACAGGTAAGAACAATAAGCCATGACTCCAACTGTGGAGGCCCCTAAGAATTCCCACTGTGGAGGAGCAGAGTCCATGATGCAAAATACATGTTCTTTGGTGATTCCATGGTGGAGACCTTAAAGAAAGTGGGGAAAATAAATGGAACCTCCTTCTGATCCCAGGGCCAAAGAGTTAAATTAACAATTGAAGCATTCTATACATGTCTCATTCTAAATTGCTCAATTAGGATTACAACAACATGGTGCTGAGGTTGTGGCTCAGTGATAGAACACTTGCCTAGCACACATGAGTCACTGGGTTCCATCCTCAGCACTACATAAAAAAAATGAAATAAAGATTTTGTGTCCATCTACAACTAAAAATTAAATATTAAAAAAAGATTACAAGAACATAACAAAGCCTTAGTAGAGTTGTCTATAAAATATTATATAAATAGTGTTATTGGTGGTTATTTGTTTTGTTAGCTGTTTTTAATAACAGTAGCATTAATAAGATCATTGTATTGTATAACAGGTTTATAGTTTGATAAGAGTATTGTATTTGTATAATGGTTTTTAGACATTGACGCAACTATTTCCATTTCATTGTGAGAATGTCATAGCAAATATTTTTATTATCAGGATTAAGAGATCAGAAAAATATAAGAAAAAATAGTTCTTACATTTCTTTTTTTCCTAGGAGAATCAGTTCTGCATCTGAATAAAAATACAGTGCGTCACATTTTGAAAAGCAGACATTGGATTTAAATAGAATATGTGCAGCACATTCTTTCTTATTACAATCTCTTTACCTCTTTATTTGTGTCTGATATGTCGAATTATCAAGGAACTCTTCAGACAAAGAATAAGACATATGAATTAGACAAGTGCTTATAAGCTTTTGTCTTTTGTAAATTTTCATAAAGCATGAAGATAAGATCAAGAAAGACTTATATTTGAAAGTTTCTGCTTATAGAATGACTTTTCTGATCTTGCCATTGTCCCTCTAGATAACAACTCTTTAAATTTTGGCAGTCACATGATATTCCATAAGGCAGTCTTTGGGACAGAAATTAAATAATTAAATTAATTAAAACTTTTCTGGTTTTACCTGCAGAAAGTTGAAATTTAGGAAGTTATTTTTAGAAGTATAAGATGAAACCAGGTACCTTGGTGCATGTCTGCATTGCCAGCAACTCAGGAGACCGAGGTAGGAAGATCTTAAGTTCTAGACCAGCCTGAGCAACTAACCAAGATGCTGTCTAAAAAAAAGAAAAAGAAAGAAAGATAAATACAATAAGAATAAGACAAGATAACATTGGGGGTGTGTGGGTCACAATTAAGCTTCATAATTTTACCAAATTAAAATCTTTTGGGGGGATGATTATGGATAAGGATTAAAATCTAGCAATCTAGTAACTAAATGGATGTGTTGATATAAACAAAAGAGAAACAATAAAAGAGGTAAATAGGGAGCCTACATCATGGGAACAAATTTTTACTCTTCACACTTCAGATAGAGCCCTAATATCCAGAGTATACAAAGAACTCAAAAAATTAAACAATAAGAAAACAAATAACCCAATCAACAAATGGGCCAAAGACCTGAACAGACACTTCTCAGAGGAGGACATACAATCAATCAACAAGTACATGAAAAAATGCTCACCATCTCTAGCAGTCAGAGAAATGCAAATCAAAACCACCCTAAGATACCATCTCACTCCAGTAAGATTGGCAGCCATTATGAAGTCAAACAACAACAAGTGCTGGAGAGGATGTGGGGAAAAGGGTACTCTTGTACATTGCTGGTGGGACTGCAAACTGGTGTGGCCAATCTGGAAAGCAGTATGGAGATTCCTGGGAAAGCTGGGAATGGAACCACCATTTGACCCAGCTATTGCCCTTCTTGGACTTTTCCCTGAAGACCTTAAAAGAGCGTACTACAGGGATACTGCTACATCGATGTTCATAGCACCACAATTCACAATTGCTAGACTGTGGAACCAACCCAGATGCCCTTCAACAGATGAATGGATAAAAAAAATGTGGCATTTATACACCATGGAGTATTACGCAGCACTAAAAAATGACAAAATCATAGAATTTGCAGGGAAATGGATGGCACTAGAGCAGATTATGCTTAGTGAAGCTAGCCAGTCCCTAAAAAACAAATACCAAATGTCTTCTTTGATATAATGAGAGCAACTAAGAACAGAGCAGGGAGGAAGAGCAGGAAGAAAAGATTAACATTAAACAGATACATGAGGTGGGAGGGAAAAGGTCAGGACCTAGGGAAGGTATCAACACTGGGCCTCAGGTGGGAATGGAGGGGGAGAAGCTGAGAGGAAGGAGGAAGGGGCCTAAGGGACACTGAGGTGGCTCTGCAGNGGTAGCAACAGTTACTAATAGGGCATTATGTAAAAATGTGGATGTGTAACTGATGTGATTCTGCAATCTGTATTTGGGGTAAAATTGGGAGTTCATAACCAACTTGAATCTAATGTATGAAATATGATATGTCAAGAGCTTTATAATGTTTTGAACAACCAATAAAAAAAATTTAAAAAAAAAAAAATAAAATAAAAATAAATAAATAAATAAATAAAAAAAAGAAAAATATTTCAAAAATTTCATGCAAAAAATTGTATATTTTTATATTTCTTTCTAAATAATAGTTTAAAATCTTTCCTTCAACAGAAATTATCTTGAAGTTATACCCCAAAGAAATAGTAGTATAAAGATAATTTAAACTAAAGAAAGATGAATAATAACTGAAGGTCAATAACCATTACACTGGTATAAAATTTCATTACAAATAATATATAAAGGTTCTGTAGCTCTGGATATATCTTAACAACATATCTGGAAAAAAGCAAGACTGTGTATATTATGATTTAATGAAAATCAAAAATTTGAGTTGAAGATGTTTTTCTTCTTAAAAAAATAAATAGACTATAAGCACAAAAGAATTCCCCTTTTTATATACAGATAACATAATTGTCCATTTTTAAAAGTCCCAAAAGAACAAATTTAAGAAATACTAAAAGGAATAAGTATAGCAAGCTTCCACTTCAATGATAAATATACAAAATTAAATTCCTTCTCTATGTCCCAGAAATTAATTATCTGATTTTAAAATTAAGAAAAAAAAAAACACTCTCCAAAATGAAATGCCTAGTTATACATCTCACAGATGCGTAAAGTATTTATACATGGGAAACAACCAAATGTGATGAGAGAAATAAAATATGTGAATAAATGGAGTACTGTTTAGCTTTCTTGGGTCATAATAGTGATGTGATGAAATTGCTCACAACTGGATCTGTGTCCAGCACAATCACAGTGAAACACTTAGGAGACTAATTTGTAGATGATAGGAAATGATTCTGCAGTGCGAATGTGTGATGGTTAATCATGATTGTCAACTTCCCTGGATTAAGAGATGCCTGGAAACTTACAAAGCACACTCCTGGTGTGTCTTTGAGGGCATTTCTAGACGATGGCCTGTAGTTCAGTGAGCTGAGAGAAGTTCCACAATAATCCTGGACAGTACCAACCCATAGGCGGGGTTCCTGGATAGAACAAAACAGCAGGAAAAAAAAAAGAGGAGGGTGGTGATACACAAGCATGAAAGCTCCACTCCTCCTTAGCAGGTGTTTCTTTTACTGCCACCATTACTCATGGGCATCAGACTCCAGGACAAACACCAGGGTCTCTCCAAGGAGCTTCCAGGCTTTCAGCAGGTACATGATTGATTCTTCTAATTCTGAGGATTCCAGTTTCCATGACTCATAACCATTGGTTTCCCTGACTCTCCATCCTGCAGACGGCCAGCGTGGGACTCTCCAACCTGTAATCATGTAGGGCACTCTAATAGCTCTCATGGCTTTGTACACCTTGAGAATCCTGACTAACACAATGTGGAAAGGCAAAAGCCAAAAAAAGCCAAAAGAGTACTGAAGAAAAACAGAAAGTGAAAGGACTCCCACTACCCAATTTTAAGTTTATAAATTGCAGTAATCAAAAGAGGGTTACACTAGGGAAATGAGACACAGAGATCAATGCCAGAAAATATGCAGTCCAGAAGTAGACTTGCACCATCAATGGATCTTTGAAAAATTATCAAAGGGAATTAATAAAAGAAATGATAGTCTTTAAAACAACTTGAAAATCTTGATATCCACATACAGAAAGTCAACCTGGTCAGAGAATTTACATCTTTCACTGTGAGGCAGGGATCTTAAAAGGATTGTAGACCTAAAAGTAAAATGCAAAGCTATGCAACTTCTAGAAGGGAATGTGGAGAAAATCGGTGTGCCCTTGGGTTAATGATGAGATTTTCGATACAATACCAAATCATTAGTGCATGAAAGGAAAGACGTTGTAAGTTGAATTTAATTAAAGTTAAAAGCTTCTTTTCTAAGAAAGACAGGAGAATGATGAAAAACAATTTAGAAAGCATTTACAAAACAAAAATCTGGTATAAAATTGTTTGCAAAATATGAAAAGAACTCTTTAAACTTAGTAAGAAAACAAACAATCCAATTTAAAAATGAGCAAATGATCTAAACAAAAGACTTCACCAAGGATGTTAAAGAGACAGCAGCAAACATATGGGAGGATGTTTAAGTTAGTGTGAGGAAATACCTCTAGTACCTCCTAGGATAGTTAACATTGCAAAACTGAAATTACAGCTGTTCACAGAGCAACTATAGCTTTCACTCACTGCTGGTGGGAATGCACAACCCCTCCCAAGACAGTTCAGCAGTAGTCCTTTGTTGTTTGTTTGCGGGGAGTGGTCTTTTTGCAAATCTAAGCATTGTTTTATCATAACATCCAGAAATCTTGTGCCTACACATTTACCTATATAATTAAAAATTTGTGGCCCCGCCAAGTGTTCATGAAAGTATTTATAAAACCTTTATTCATAATTGTCCCAAACTGGAAGCAATAGATATGGAAGAAAGTATAATCCAAATATAGTACATCCAACAATGTTGCACTCAACAGAAAAAAGAAAAAAAAATTATGAAGCCCCAAAACCACGTGGACGAAGTTTAAATACATGGTTCCAAGTTAAAAACAAACAGACAAACAAACAAAAAAAAAAAACAGTCTGGACATGCTAAAAACTATATAATTGACATTATTTAGCATCTGAGAAAAGGCAAATGTTTAGAAACAATTAAATATCAGTAGAGTCCTTCTGAAGAAGCGGAGATTGAAAGTGAGCCACAGGACATTTTTTAGAGTAGAAAATATTCTTTATGTTGCTATAATTTTGTATACATAACACTATTCATTTGTCAAAATCCATAGAACTCTATAAGTCAAAATCTTGAGTGCAAATTTTCCAAAAAATATTATCTAGGAGGTCAGGGAATTCCCCGGATGGAATGAGAAATGTGACGAATCTGTCAAACTGTGTTAGAAACATATGAATCCATTTCATCGAAGTAGGTTGGGGAAAATGTGCTGAATCTGAGTAAGTTTGGGAGTAAGCATAGTATTCTATAGAACTATAGGTCAAAGAAACTGATGTCAATCCAGTGATTATTGTCTGCCATGAGGGTATGAATGAACTATTCTCATGATAGCTTATGCAAGGTGGAACCAAACAACTAATTAAAAGAATGTAGATGATGGTAGCCAGAACCCTCGCTCCTGAAATAAGAGATGACAGACAAGCCATGGAAAGAAGGCAGCGTGATCCATGTAGGGATGGATTAGAGTCAGAGTTAGCATGAACTGATGTTACCATAATACAGATACTGATGGATGCATATAGACATGTTTTCAATAGAGTATAGCTTAGTATACTTAAATATTTCCTTGCTCTAACAACTGAGGGCCCCTGAAGACAACAGAGAGTTTTCCTTATGTCCAAAGATCGAATATTTGAGCAACCAAATCACTAAAGCAATAATAAATACAAAAACCATGATTCCACTCTGATATGAATAAAATACTAAATAAATAATAAAACCAGACAGTTGTCTCATGCAAAAGAATTCCAGATACTATATGTACTTGCTTCATTCTCAAGAAGGGTGGACCATAAGCTTCCAAAGTTAAACCTGTGAGTTGTGAATATTGACTTCCTTCCAAAGAATACAGTGTGAAAAGGAAGAAAAAGCCTAAGAACACAATATAGAAATCTGAGAAGTGCCAGCTCAGCCAAGTGGTCAATAAATTAAAATTCTAATCCCAAGTTGATGGTACTAGGAAGGGGTTTCAGGGAGGTAATGAGGTCATGAAGGTAGAGCTCTCCTGAATGGATTTAGTATCTTTATAAAAGGAATATTAGAGGTCCATCTTACCTCCTGCCACCAGGTGAGGACACTATGGGAGGTTGAGAGTTTGAAACCTAAAGAGGGTCCTAATTAAAAAAAAAAAAGAAAAGAAAAGAAAAGAAAAAGAAAACAGTAATTCTGTGGGGCACCTCAGTTTGGACTTCTAGAATCCCCTAATCATAGGAAATAAATTCCTGTTATTCATAATCCATTCAGTGTATGACATTTTGTTACTGACTTAACACTTGTTTTATCCAGTGCTTTCACCACTGTGACCAAAAGACCTGACACAAACAATTTTAGAGAAGGAAAAGTTTATTTGGAGCCCAAGGTGTCAGAGGTCTCAGTCCATAGATTGCCAGCTCCATCGCTCTGGGTCAGAGGCGAGGAAAAACATCATGGCAGAGAGCATGGCAGAGGAAGCAGCTCAGAACAGGAAGCAGAGAGAGTTCTGCTCAACAAGGACAAAATATAACCCTAGAGGCACACCTGCTCCAATGACCCACCTCCTTCAGTACACACTACAGCTACCACCCAGTTAATTGGTACCAGTGGATTAATACACAGATTAAGTTAAGACTATCATAGAGCAATCATTTCACCTCTGAATTCTCCTGCATTGTCTCACATATGAGCTTTTGCTGAACATCTAAAATCTAAACCATAACAACCTTGTTTTTCCACATAAATCAAAAACTGTGTAAAATAAAAGTGTTCTTTAAAAATTATGATGGACTTTTCCATATTCAGGAACAGTGATTATAGCCTATCCATCCATTCCACTCAGCATAACTTGAAAAACACCAAAATCTATAAAGTGGTATTCAAACCTTAACAGAAGAATGAAGAATTACTGACCAGGAACTGGAAAATAATATGCAGTGAGTTTATGGTTCCTGTCCTGCTGAGGTTTTCTCCATCTTGACCAAAATACCTGGCAAGAACAACTTAGAAGAGCAAACTTTTATTTTGAACTTTTGGTTTCACAGGTCTCAGTCCATAGCTGGCCAACTTCATTGCTCAGAGTATCATGATAAATGTGTATGGTGGATGAAAAGTGCTCACTTCATTGGTAGCCAGGGAGTAGAGAGACAGCAGGAGACACAAATATATATAATCCCCAGGCATGTCACCAGTGATCTACTTCCTCCAGCCACGTCCACCCTGCCTATGTTTACCACGTGGTCCAATAGTCCTCTCAATTATTAATCCATCAAATAGATGAATCCACTCATCAGGTTATAGCTCTCATATTTTAATCACTTTACCTCTGAACATCCCTGCATTGTCTCACACATGTGCTTTCTGGGGACCGCAAGTATCCAAACCATAACAAGCCTTTTTTCCCCACAGCTAGTTGCTGATGTCACAGCCATTCCTGAGACGTTAACAGGCTAAAGTTTCAATAACTTTCTCAAAGGGTTGGGGAACTAAAGCTGGAGCTTGATATACAGCGAGGGGCAGTGCCTTGCTTTTGGTGGTGATTCAGAAGACTGCACCCTTTAAAGAGTGTTCTGAAACCGCACCACTCTTCTCTTACCAAACCTCCCCAACCACCCCATCACAGTACATTGCTACCCCAGAGAGTGTGTGCTCTGTTTTCTCCCAGAAATAAACGTAACTCCTTTTAATAGGAACAAGGTATCTTTTGCACTGTAGCATTATTTTAACAAGAAATTTTGTAAAAGAAATATTCAGTCCGTAGTCACATAATCAAAGCTAAGCAAATATATGCACACAAAAGATAACACACACACACAAAAAAAAAGGTTTCTGGTTCACAGGAACCCTAAAAACCTGTGTGGGGGGGGTAGATTTAATTTAGGATTTATTTTAAGAAAGTTTGCCTGACTATGGAGGCCAAGAATCTCATGGTATGAGTTCAGCAAGCTGTAAAACCAGGAGAGCCAGTAATACATTCAGTCTGAGTCTGAAAAGCTGAGAACCAAGGTCCCTGGGGAAGGTAATGATGGAGGTTTCAGCTCCAGAAGAGAAAGCAAGTTCTCGTTTTCTCCATGTTTTTGTTCCATTCAGGCCTTCGCAAATTGGATGGTGCCCACTCACATTGGGCAGTGTAGATCCAAACTTTACTCAGGAAATGACTCAATTGCTAATCGCTTCCAAAATCATCCTCACAGATTCACCCAGAAATATTTTATCAGACATGTGGTCATCCCTCGGCCCAGTCAAATTGACACCAAAAATAAACCAACACAGTGTATCCCAGATTTAAACTTCTCATACAGATGCAAAGCTATTTTAGTTGATTATTAATAAAAATGTGACACAGTAATGCATATGAGGACAGATAAACTTGTGCTTAATAAGATATGTAAATTTAGCTGCTTTTAGGAGGAAGGAGGCATGCGATCAATGACTGAAGATAAACCCACAGGATTAGAAATGGAATAGTAAATGATACACAGATATAAAGGAGCAAATAATAAATGCAAACAAATTAATGAAATAATGGACTTAATATCAACAAAGGCAAATTTGTGATGCTAAAGAATAAGAATCTGCTCAATCCCTGGTGATATTAATAAGGAAAAAATAAAAGAGAATGGACAAATTAACAATAGACATGTGGAAGACGCCTATATATTATTCAGGCAACAAAAAAGGACCACAAAATGATTTAATGAATAATTTTGTGCCCGTAAGAAAACCAAAGGGAGAAACAAGGGAAATTCTTAGTGTTAACCTAGTCCTTTGTTTACTGAAATCATTGATTCTGTGATACCCAGACCCATCTCACAATGAAAGAAACAGTGCAACCTGGCTATTCAGGAGAAAAAAGAAGCCAACTGCCTCACCCAAATTATGATTATTTCTATTGAAAAATAAAGGTCCTTTTATCATATGTTTTCTTCTCATATGTCTGGACTTTGTTCATGGAAAAAAAAATCTTTCTTTCCCACATTTGGTTCTAATAAATTGTTAACTTGGTAAGAAGAGATGCCAAACTACATCTTAGCCAGGGGAACGGTGCGAGGGGATGGCTAAGAAGTTGGTCAGAGGCAGAATGTTCCAGACTATGGATAACTGGGATGGATATTTCACATGGCTAGAGTAGGGCATTTTGGATGCTCTCAACAGCAAAGAAATGATAAGTGTTTAAGATGTTAGATTTGCCAATTACCATGCTTGTTTATTTCCCAATGTATATATGTATCAAAACAACCCATTTTACTCCATAAATATGTATGATCCTTACATGTCAGTAAAAATGATAAATAAATGTAAAGTTGTAAAATGATCATTCTCACTAAGAATAAGTAATAATTGTAACTTTCCTGAAATACTTTTTTTTTTCCTGGTACCAGGAATGGAATCCTGGACCATATACTTGCTAGACAATCACTCTACTGAGATACATCCCCAGTTCTTCTATTTTCTTTTCTTTTGAAACAGGGTCTTCCTAATTTAGCCAGAAACTTGCTTTCCTTCTGCCTCAGGCTGCTGAGTATCTGGGATCATAGATGTGTGCTACTGCTCTTTGATTTAAGCTACTTTCTTTGGTCAACTCTCTAGGAAGAAAGAGAGATTCTTGTTCAAATAATTGAGGGGGTTTTCTTAGCAGGGACAGAGTAAGCTCAGATGGGGAAGAAAAAATCACCCAAGCCGAAGTCAGCCAGATCACAGAAAAAGCTCAGAGATGAACTGGGCCACACAGCAGGACAGGACTTGCCAGAGTCTAAGACCTGTGCTTGTCACCAGTGTGTCTTCTGGGGAGGTCTGTGAAGGACAGAGGGTCAGAGTTACACTCTGTATATCATTCCACATGAGGGCAGCAGATTTTGTTTTGCCAGAGCACTTCTGCAAGAAAACAGGACTCAGGCTGATAAAGGGCATCCGGAAGAGCGATACCAAAACATCACCCTAGAGAATCCCCAGAACCATCAGAACTTTTTCCTTCTTTCCTTTCCCATAATGTCTAGGACATCTGGAGAACTGCTGAGACAGCATTTCATGGAATTTTGTCATGATTCATCTTCCAAGCGTAGTAATGATTCTCTTAATCTATAGACAAGTTACACTCCCAACATAACTTGAGTATGTGCTTCTCTATATTTTCAGACAATTTGTACAGTTTAATAACATGTGAATTTAGAGACAGTCATTAAGACTATCACACAATTTTACAGTAGGAACTTCCAGATTTGGGGGGATTTGGTGCAGAACTTGTAGCCCACACCCTGCTTCATTTGGAGGATGGGTGTGACTCACAAAATCTGTGGGACTGTATGAGTAAAGGGTAGTCCAGTGTCCACAAGTCAGGGACTCTTCATTTGCAAACACAAACCTCCCCCACGCATAGACACACAGCCGTTGACACAGTTCATCACAAGTTTGGCCAGGTAAAGGTTTCCCAAATATTCCTATATTTCCCCAGTTGCTTTCCTGATTAAAAACAGGTTGTGTCAAGACATTCCCTCACTGACTTCTTTATCCAATTTTTAAAGCAGTAGTTAAAACTTCTAGTGCACGCAGGATTCTGCCAAACAAAATATTCTGTCATCTCTTACTTATTTCCTTCTCCAATACCTGGCATTGACTTCTTTTCTGAAGCCCTCTCTTTTTCTCTGATATTTCTTTAGGTGTAGAGTTCTACAAAAGCGAGCCACACAATGCCATTGGAACAGGTTGTCATATCACTTCAGAGACTGCTGTTTGGGGAATAAAAAGCATGAAAACATGTCAGAGATCTATTTCCTTGTCAGCCTTTTCCCTTTCTAAAGAAAATAAATCCCCAGAATACTGAAGTGTGCCCATCAATACCAAGCAGGAGGCTTTTTAAGGCCTTAACTCAACATTTTGGTTAAATAGGATTACTCTTTTACATTTAGAGTTTAACTAATAAAATTGATGCATTACTATATAAAAGGAAAAAGCTTTTGCCAAAATTCCTCCTTTCATAGTGTTTTGAAGTGGAAAACATTTTAAGACAGCTGAAGCCTTCAAAGAGGACCTGGAGAGTTTTCAAGAGCTAACTCCTCCAGCCAGTGCCTTGGGCTCTAGAATCATTGTTATAAGAATGTTTCAATAGCATCTTACTCCACAGCCCTTGTAAGAGGTCAGTTTACTCCGAAAGCACAGGTTGGTATCATCCATATAGCTCTTTTTCCTGGGTACTTCAAACAGTGATGATAACACTGCCATGACAGAAATAATAACACAAACTTCAGTGACACTGGATTTGATTCACTTTTTCTGAACACTTATTCCTATAAACTATAAAACTCACAATTTTTGGAGACACGAAAACAGGCACAGAGAATATTAGCAGGCTTCCCAAGCCCACTGTGTTACTAGTGCTATTGTTAGGATCTTGGAGTATTCCTCAAAGACCCACATGTAGAAGACTGGATTCCTGTCCATGGTGCTGCTGGAAGGTGGTGGCCAGTTTGCTCCTGCCAGCACAGGTCCAAAGCAACAGGGACCTGGATCTATGCAAAGAAAGCTCTGAAACTGTGAGTGGAAATACAATTTTCCTCTGTACAAGTTGTTTATCTCAGGTATTTTTGTCACCAGATGCCAAACGAAGCAATAGAAAGGAATAGAAACTGAGATTCAAACATAACGGTATTGTTCAGTAAATAAAGTTTTGTTCAGGGTGATCAGGAAAGCATCCCCCTCCACAAGATACACCTCAAAAAACTCTGAATGTGGTCAAGGGAATTAATAGAGAAGCCAAACATACGGTATGGGCAGGAGGAACAGGCAGGAAAGGATGGACAGTATTGGAAGTTGTAAAGTGTGCTGCTCATAAGGTAGAGAGTTCAAAGTTCAACTTACAGCTATTTATCAACAACAGCAAGTACTTAACAGTAGTGAAAAATGACCATCAATGCAGAATTCCATGCATGACCAAATTTCTACATAGGAGGAGTTAAGGGGAAATAATATCTTTGACAAACAACTTGAAATCAAGCCAGGCTCATGAATTCAGCTGCAATTAGTCATGGCTTGGTCCTTTTTCCTGGTGGATGATCTTTGTGACTTTTGACTCTGCCCTGTGTCATCTTTACTATTCTACACAAAAGTAATTCATGCCTTCCAAATGAAGAACCCAGATCTTTCTGAGGTCTTGATGTGTGGTTCTGCATCACATTCTTTATATTTACTACATTTTTCTGATAGCATGCTGAATTACATCTTTATTTTGGAAGTCTTTATTTGAGAGTTGCCAGTCACCTGGAGAGTGTAGAGATGAAAAAGAACTTTATTTTTCAATTCAGCAAGCCCTAGCTCATTTATCTTTATTTTTTTTTTTTTTTGCTCATTTATCTTTAGATCACCTCTTTCTGTTTCATTCCTGCACATCAGAAAATAGTCAGTGCTGCATGAGAATCTCCTTAGTAAATTGTCAAGTTTATCAGGCACATATCTTATTTTCCATCAAATGCAGGCTACCAACTATTATCACAAGATAACAAGGGTCCTCTCTTCTCCATTTTCCAATTCATTCTTTTTACATTCGTTTAACCCTGAATGGGATCTTACCCAGGTTTTGAGCATGTTGTAACCTTCTGGGTCCCTTGAAGACTTCATCAGCACTTCAAGGTTTTTTTCAAAGTTGTCTATGCTACTATTTGACATCCAGTCCAAAGTGCAATGCCACATATAACTAAAAGTTAGCAAAATCCCTCATTTTTCTATGAATAGATAATTGTCATTCCTTACTTCATGCCATGTCATCTATGGGTTTTGTCATTCTGGCCCTTCACAGGCAACTTCCACTGTGCATTTTGTTATATTATTATAGCACAGGTGTAAGTCTAAGAGCTATAATTAAAAAAGAACCTCATTTCAGTGTTTACAGTAACAAAATGCATGGCTGAAGCATCTCTTCCAGCACCTCATGGTGCATTCCACTCACTCAGTATCCCTAGGGAGTGGGTTGAGGACCTCAGGTGTCTTGACTGGTTTATATTCCATTTCAATACTATTGGCTTTACTTTTCTTTCTTTTTTTAATGTAACCTATATATCTTGATTTATAAATTTATAACCAACTTCTAAGAACTGAGGGATAATTAGTATCCCAATTTAATTTTATCCTAGGCTTTATCATCAGTTCCTTTGTTTATTTTCCATTTGTATCAATTTTTTATTTATTTGTGCCACCTCTACATTATGGAACTTTGTAAACTAGTTCAAGTGAGTTTTCAAGTGGTTTTAGTAATGAAGTTGACTCTACACAGGGGGTTCATATGACATAAAATATTAGAAAAATTTAATGCACCTTTTCTTCCTTTGACATCATGAGACAGATTTGCCCTATTATCCCAGTCATTCTGTTTGGTCATTTATTATAGAAAACATTATCAATATTCATATAAATTTGCTACTCTGCTCTACCCAAACACCAGTGAGCCTCACTTATGACTGACTTACTGCCAGAGAGCAAACATAATCAGATCTCTCAAGATGCAGTGGTTTTAATGATATTGAATTATGTGTCTATCAGTGTTTGATAAGGTTGATTTCTGCACACTTCCTTTATTTGGTTGATTCCAATCAATTGTTGAAGCCACTATCCAAAACCAAAGTGCTCTTGTCATTTTCTAGACTTGGAAAGATTCGAATCCAGGAAAGATGATAGACGTATGGCATGCCTGAGTGGCAATCCCAACAGTGCATTCTCTGTTGACACTTATCTCTACAAGGTGATTGTGTGTATTTATGTCTGCCTTAGGAATAAGGCAGTACATTTAAAATAGCATATAACCTGCAGCATAGAAAGGAGAGGGGTAAGAAAATTCCTCTTATTAACAATATCTAGGCATAAACATGCATTGGTCATTTACATGGGAACTCAGCAATTTCATGTCATGAATAAGGCATGAAGGAAGAGCATTTCCAACTGTATTTTTTAAGTTAAGTTATAGCTGCTTTATGGTTGTCATTTATAAATGTGTTAAGCCATGTAAAATATGGTAAAATATTAAGATGATATGTGTATTCAGAAATTCCACTTTAGGGGGAAAACAAATATTTTAAAAAATCAACTTAAAGTTTGACTTGAAGAACTGAGATTTTTTTTTAAAAAAGCGGGCTTAGTTTAAGTATGTTGAGTGAGAAGCATTGTATCAGCCTGTGATAGTGTACGTTGAAAATAAAAATGACAGAATTCACTTATTTTTAGCAGACACCGGATTTTCTGAATAGTTAAATAGAACTCCCTGAATTACAATAGGATTATAGAGCAAAAAATAAATCCCTGAATATTTGCTTAGGTCTGATTCATTCTATTTGTGAACACATCCTCCAATCCATACCTGTTGACTGTATACCTACCAACTGCCAGTAAGCGTGCTCTATGCTGGGGACACTTCCGGTTATTTCCTTTATTCGAGAAGATCATGACAAAGCAGAGGTATTCCTGATGACAGAATGTTATTTCCCATGCTGTGATGAACAGATAGCAAAGAAGAAACAATGAGGACAAACTATTTGCCACCAATGGAATTTGCTAATCTATTTACCAAATTTTTATCATGATCATACTATGTGTTAACCACTGGGGATGAACTGGTGGATAGAATATTTTAAATGACTGCTGAAATAAAAGTATACCAGGAAAGAGAATTCAAAACTAACAACAGGAGATGAACATTGTCTGTAAAGTAGAATAGACTATGTAGATGAGCATAGGTTTTGAAGTACCACTCAGTTGCCTCTGGTTCTTCCCTGTGCTACTTATGAAAAATATTCAATCATTCTTCACAACGGAGAGTCTCATCTGTATCCAATATTGTGAGGATATTTACCATTTATTTTTTGCAGCCTCCAAAGATTTATTAAACCCTGTTATTTAGAATACTTTCTGATATAGCATCACACATATAGCACATATGTAGAAGTTATGCTGCACATAAGATCAAATCTAGTGTAAGACTTAGAGATATGAAATTTATGAGGCTCCAAGTTTGAGGAAGATTGATCATAATTGATAACATTTCACAAGGAATCCATAAAACCTAATGAAATGAATACTTGTTATCATAAAGCTTACATTAGGAGATGGAGTCTAAATAAATGCATATGAGGTGAACAATTGTAATAAAAATTACTGTGGTAAAGAGCTCAATAGAATATGGGGCTTACAGGGTCATATAACAAAGGGAACTAAGTTTAGCTCTCAAAGAAAAACTTAATTGAGAAAATTGTTTTACTTCATTCTCTAGCATCTCACTGCAATATTGATGTATGTGAGAAAAATAGAATTTAATGAGAAAATAGAGATGAAAAATACAAAACCCTTTCACATTTTGCAACTAGAATTATGCCCACAATCTCTTAATCTTTTCTAGTGCATTTAATAATTAAAATTACTCTTAATCCCCAAATGCTGGAAATTCTTGTCCCCATAGTTGTGTCCATATTTACACATCACAAAGCATGCATTTAGGAAGTGCTTATGTGTGTTGAAATTATACATCTGAACACTAGTCCCACTATATTATGAATCTTTCATTATTTTAACACGGTATCTGAAAAATAAAAGGCAATTCATAAAATTTTTGTCTACATTTTACAATTAATTCTTCAAATTGATACATACTGCATAACATACTTATAATGACACAGAGGACAAAAATATAAACCATAAACCTTTATCATAAATAATAATGAAATACAAAAAAAATAGAGGAATCTTAATGTAATTGTCTTTAGAACTCGGTGACTACTTTTCATTCACTGATTAATTTTCACTAGTGAAGTCTCCACGGAATCACTCATCATTTTGATGAGGTGCTGAGTGGAATAGTTACTTACCACACTTGTGCAGTCAATCAGCCATGCTCATTTCTTACCCAAGTCATAACCAGACATTTCCATTTCTACAGCAAATATTAATCAGCAGATATTCTGCCATGATTTCTGAATATCAGGAGCTAAATTGTGCTGAATTATGATGCACATTAATAAAGTAGAATTCTGCAGAGACCGCTGATATATGGCAGTTGTAATTCCATTTTTAGTCATCATCCATTAAATTGTGTTAAGGTGAGAAACACCCCTTAAGTAAATACGTGAAACCTTACTCTGCCTGAATAATTTCAGTTTAGAAATTAATGTGTTGACATGGCCTGTCTGTCATGGTCTGTCTTCTTCACATCAACCACTGTGGAGGCAGAATATGCTTCCTTTATATTCTACTGCCCTCTGGCTGATAAAAAATGCCTCCAAGAGTAAGAGATTCGTTAACATTCAACATATGTTAATTAATGTTCTTTATTAAAATGTGTTATTGTTTCCTTTTATTCATTCTTAATACTTAATTCCTTGCTGTAGGGGATATAATAAAACCATTAGGGCTTTCCAAACAGTCATTAAACCTCACACAGCTGAATTAGATTTTAAAAAGTAGGATTCCTCCATTCATTTGCTGCTGCTTATAATAATAATCTTTTCACAACGTGTGGCAAACCATAATTTAACATTTTATTACATCAAGGAAATAAGGAAAATACATTATCCCAGGTAATTCAATTGAATATGTGTGAAATATCCTGTTAAGAAGAGGCTAAATCTTATAAATTCACAATGATTGGCAAAGCCACTTAAGTTAGTGATATATACTCTTAGACATACAGTAGAACTCTCTTATTCAAGGTGGTTTATTCCTACTACAAAATAGGCTGGCTAACATCCAGAGTAGGTGGGAAAGTTTCTATTAATGGAGGAAGTTTATTCCCACCAAGTGAATCTGATGGTCTTCAGGAGTCAATTATGCCAGCTCCCAACCCCTTTATATTAGGCAGGGAATGCCATGCTGTGGACACCAAAGGTGCCCCAAGGGAGCCCCATCTCAGTGGCTTGCCACAACAAGAGTTTTTTTTTTTTTTTTTTTTTTTTTCTTAGCTGTGTAGTCTGCTGCACACTGGCCAGGTCAACTCTCCTTTAAAAATATCCAGACTCTTTATATGGCACATTTGCGATCCATTCATCTACTGGAGGGCATCTAGGTTGGCTCCACAGTTTGGCTATTGTGAATTGTGCTGCTATGAACATTGATGTGGCTGTGTCCCTGTAGTATGATATTTTTATGTCCTTTGGGTATAGTCAGAGGAGAGGGATAGCTGGGTCAAATGGTGGTTCCATTCCAAGTTTTCCAAGGAATTTCCATAGTGCTTTTCATAATGACTGCACCAATTTGCAGTCCCACCAACAACGTATGAGTGTGCCTTTTTCTCCACATCCTTACCAACACTTGTTATCTTCATGATAGCTGTCATTCTGACTGGAGTGAGATGATATCCTGGAGTAGTTTTGATTTGTGTTTCTCTAATTGCTAAAGATGATGAGCATTTTTTTTATACATTTGTTGATTGATTTTATATTCTCTTCTGAGAATTGTCTGTTCATGTCCTTGGCCCATTTGTTGATTGGATTATTTGGTTTTTTTGATGCTTAGCCTTTTGAGTTCTTTATATACCCTAGAGATTAGTGCTCTATCTGATGTGTGAGGGGTAAAAATTTTCTCCTAAATTGTAAGCTCTCTATTTACCTCACAGATTGTTTCTTTTGCTGAGAAGAAACTTTTTAGTTTGAGTCCATCCCATTTATTTATTCTTGGTTTTAATTCTTGCACTATAGGAATCTTATTAAGGAAATTGGGGCCTAATCCCACATGTTGAAAATTAGGGTCTACTTGTTCTTCTAATCGATGCAGAGTCTCTGGTTTAATTCCTATGTTCTTGATTCACTTGAGTTGAGTTTTGTGCATGGTGAGACATAGGGGTTTAATTTATTTGTTGCATATAGATTTCCAGTTTTTCCAGCACCATTTGTTGAAGAGGCTATCTTTTCTCCAATGCATATTTTTGTCACTTTTGTCTAATATAAGATAATTGTAATTTTGTGGGTTAGTCTCTGTGTCCTGTATTCTGTAAATGTGGTATATGTACACAATGGAATATTACTCAGCAATAAAAGAGAATAAAATCATGGCATTTGCAGATAAATGGATGGAGCTGGAGAAGATAATGCTAAGTGAAGTTAGCCAATCCTAAAAAAAAATACATGCCAAATGTTTTCTCTGATATAAGGAGACTGACTCATAGTAAAGTAGGGAGAGGGAGCATGGGAGGAATAGACAAACTCTAGATAGAGCAGGGGGTGGGAGGGGAAGGGAGGGGGCAGGAGGTTAGCAGTGAAGGTGGAATGTGATGGACATCAATATCCAAAGTACATGTATGAAGACAAAAATTGATATGAACATACTTTATATACAATCAGAGATATGAAAAATTGTGCTCTATATGTGTAATAAGAATTACAATGCATTCCACTGTCATATATTTTAAAAAACAAAATCAATTAAAAAATGTTGCCATCATTCCTTTTGTAGGGTGGTAACCTGTGCTTCCAAGGTTTCTGGGGAGTGGGAAGAGGGCCCCCCATGCCTCCTCTGGGCTCCAAGCACTTTATGCTGCAACTCCTTTACCAGAGTTCCTCACTCCAGAACCTGGCTCCCAAGGCACGGAGGGCCAGGAAGTTCAGTGAGCACAGAACACATTTCCTGTATTATTGTTGTGTAATTTAACCAAATTTAAACTAATCTGCTAAATCGGAATTTTAAAAAATCAAGATATAGTTATCTAAAGAGACACTTTTTTGATCCATTCATCTGTTGAAGGACATGTAGGTTGGGTACATAGTTTAGTTATTGTAAATTGAGCTGCTATAAACATTGATATTACTGAATCACTGTTATATGTCCTTTGGGGATAAACCAAGGAGTGGGATAACTGGGTAAAATGGTGGTTCCATTCCAAGTTCTTTAAAGAATCTCCATACTGTTTTCACCCTTTTCCCCACATCCTCATCAACATTTATTGTTAGTTGTATTTTTGATAACTGCCTTTCTGACTGTGGTAAGATGGAATATCAGTGTAGTTTTGACTTGCATTTCTCCAATTTCTAACGATTTTGAACATTTTTTCCTATACTTTTTGACCATTTTTGTTTCTTCTCTGAAGTATCTGTTCTGTTCCTTAGCCCATTTATTGACTGAGTTATTTGTTTGTTTTGTTTGTTCATTCTTTGGTGTTAAGGTTTTTGAGTCATTTTGTATATCCTAGAGATTAATGTTCTATTTGAGGTGCAGGTGGTAAAGATTTTCTCCCATTCTGTAGGCTCTCTGTTCACGTTCTGATTGTTTCCTTTGCTGAGAAGGAGCTTTTTAGTTTGATACCATCCGTTTATTGATTCTTCATTTTACCACTTGCGCTTTAGGCATCTTATTGAGGAAGTCAATTCCTAAGAGGACATATTGAACATTTGGCCCTACTTTTTCTTCAAATAGGTGCAGAGATTCTGGTCTAATTCCCAGGTCCTTGATCCACCTTTGAGTTGAAATTTGTGCAGGGTGAGCGATAGTAATTCAGTTTCATTTTATTCCAAATCTAAAACCTTGTTAACTTTCATAAGGATATATAATCTGGATTAGTCTGCCAGATCCTGTATAATAAAACAACACACTGTGTGTCTTAAACTTCAGAAATATACTTCATAGTTCTGGGGTATAGAAAATCTAAAATCAGAGTGCTGTCCAATTAGGGCACTCTCTCTGTCTCTCAAGGACACTATCCCACCACTAGTATCCCACCCTATAAATTCATCTAACTCCAATTATCTCTCAGGAGTCTCATTTCCAAATACCATCACTTTGGGGATCAGGACTTCAACATATGTGTTAGAAGGTGAACATAAACATTCAGTTCATAACATAAGCCAATACTATTTTCTACCAATAGAGTACCATTTAAAATAATATTTTACTATCAGTAATTGTCTGCCATACAAAAATGCCATTTGTCTAGCTGGTTTAAACAATGGAAAGATGTTTTTTTCAGTGTTCTGATAGCTGAAAGTTTAAAATCATGTGTCAGCATAGTTAGGTTCCTGGCTTGCAGATGGCTACCTTCTCATTGTGTCCTCACACACAAGAAAGAGAAGAAATTGCTCACTCTTTTTCTCTTCTTACAGACCAGAGTTCTATTGGATTGAGGCACCTCATTTAACATCATCTGAAGACCCAGTTTCCAGGTGCAGTCCAGTTGGGGGACAGGGAGAGAAAACACATGTGGATATTGGGGAGACGCAAATCAGTCGATAGTATTAGTTGGTAAAGCAGAAGGGAAACAAACAGGATTTTAGAAATAACAATTTGGTGTCTATTATCATAAAAGAAAAAAAAAACATTGACGGGTGCAGTGGCACATGCCTTTAATCTTAATGTCTTGGGAGGCTGAGGCAGGAGGACTGCGAGTTCAAAGCCAGCCTTAGCAAAAACAAGGCACTGAGAAACTCAGTGAGACCCTGTCTCTAAATAAAATAAAAAATAGGGTTGGGGATGTGGTTCAGTGATCAAGTGCCCCTGAGTTCAATTTTCAGTACACCCCCTCCCCAAAAAATAAATAAAATAACAAATTATGGTAAAGATGCAGGGCAAAGGAAAATCTTGTTCACTGTTGGTAAGAATGAATATAAGTATAGCCATCATGGAGATCACAAAAAAAAAAAAAAAAGAAGGAACATAAGAAGTACACTATTTTTCAGCAATCTCACCTTTTAGAAAACAAAATTAGAATTTTGAAGTTATCTGCATCTTCATGTTTCACGTAGCATTATTCCCAATAAACAAGATGTGAGATTAAGCTACATGTCCTTATTTTTCTTATATAATGGTATGTTATTCAGCCTGAAAACAAAGGCTGTCTTTGCAACAACTAAAAAGGAAGACAATTTTTGAAACCACTTTCTTGAACCTGGAGGACACTTTGTCAAGTTAAATAAGCTATGAGTATATAAAGTTGAACACTTAAAAGCTAAGTATAGAGTGACGTTTACCAGAGGTTGAGGACAGGGGTCTATTGAATGATTTTTACCAAAAGCAACAAAGTTTCATTTACTGTAAGTTCTGGAGATTCATAATATAACATAATGACTAAACCTAATAATAATGCATTGTATATAGAAAATGGCTAAGGTAGTAGATCCTGAATAGTCTCCCAGCACAGGCACACACACAATTGTTAAGTGGTGAGGTGATAGTTCTGTGGATCAGCTAGATTAAATAATTTTAAAATGTGTAGATATATCAAAATCATGTTATACTCGTGAATATCTGAGATTTTAATTTGTCAATTATACCTTAAGTGGAGGAAAAATAAAAAATAATTTGGAACTCAGTACAAATTCTTCCAGCATCTGAGAAGCAAGAGGGAGATGTCAGAATTGGTAATGAACATTAGGTAACACTCAAGAGTGTTGGAATCAGGAATCTGACATGAATTAAAAATGCAGGTTCTTGGGGCTGGGGTTATGGCTGGTAGAGCACTTGCCTAGCACACGTGAGGCACTGGGTTCAATATTCAGCACCACATAAATAAATAAATAAATAAGTGTATTTTTAAAAATGCAGGTTCTTTCATGTGATGGAACATGGATCCATTTGAGAAGCAGCTCTGAAAAGCCATTTTTCAAAATAGAGCCATTCTTGCCACACCCCATTAAAATGAAAAAAGAAAGCAAAACACTTGAGGATCCTTGCCCCAGGAACTATGTCACCAATGAGCACATCTAACAAAGCAAGCTGACTTATCCTTAAAAGTACTTTTACTTAGATACTGGCCCTAGAGCAGCCAGCTACGACCTTACTAACTAACATTGCATAGTAATTTGCCAGTCAGAGCTTGTGTGCTCTAGCAAATTCTGAATATGCCAATGAGCTTTCATTCAAAATAACCTACTTAGAAACAGTAGAAGGAATTGGTGATAACTTTCCTATGATCTTACAATAATACATGAACAGTGAAACTCCACATCATGTACAACCACAAGAATGGGAAGTTGTATTCGATGTATGTATCATACATCAAAATACACTATGCTGTCATGTATATCTAAAAAGAACAAATTTTTAAAAAAGTTCACGCATCTCAGGAATACAAAGAAAAAAACTTACCTAGAGTTCCCTATTCTAAGAAAACCCCCATTTCTTCCTTTGTTCTCCAGACACTAGTGGACACCTCAGCCCGTGCATGTGTGTCCCATATTACAGTCCTATTCTTTAATGCCAAATGAAAGTTCTTTTACTGAATATTCATCTCTATATTTTTTATTTTGACATAGCAATATTTTGACATAAAGAAGAGTAGGCAATAGGAAGGCAGTTGGAAGTATTTATTAAATAGCAAGGAATATCAAAGATTGATTCCACTTTACTCAATCTAATAGAATTTTAACATTCCTAAAAACAAACCTCAGTACTAGGTGCCATGTATATAAAAAATGCACTTCATGCCCTCTAACTGGCCACAGCTCACCATGGAACACATATTGTAAAATACAGAACCATGTTGTAAATGAAAAGGTAAAATTTTATTCTTGTGGATATGAGGACAGAGAAACGGGATACACTTTTTAGCTGGGGAAAGTCATAGATGGATAAATTCTCAGGGGGGGATTCTGGAGCTGAGAAGTGGAATTAGAATTGGTTATTGAGGTCATGGTAGAAGGGTCAATAGAGCATTCCTTTCAGAGGAAACATGGGAAATAAAGTGAAGGAAGAAATAACCCAGCTTGGCTCATTCATCAGTTTCCAGGCAGGGACTTCAGAAATGAGAAGGAGACAAGAACCAGTTCAGGGAAGGCCATCATTGCCCCCACTGGGCTTTTGACATTGTCAAGTTAGCTGTGTCACTGAGGGCTTGCAGAAACCTCCAACCCATCCATATGCAGGCTGTAGAAACATCACTCTGGAGTAAACAAGGAGATGGATTTAAAGGCAAAATAGAAGATGCAGAACTTCTTAAAAAATGATTTGGATATTTACAACAAAAACATGTGAAGTTGCACAGAAGAATAGATGTCCACAGAAGAGCAAATGAATTAATTATCAGAAAATTGGGATGAGTAAAACCAAAAGAGAATGATGACTTAGAAACCAGAATAAACCAGGACACCCCTGTCATTAGAAACATCGGTGTTTATCCCAAGCTGCCAGTATTTTCTCAGCCTCGCTTGTATCATTTCACCAGAACCATAGCAAAGTAACGCTTTCTGCTGTCCCCATGTATTTTCTTGTAACATTTGCTCTTATCCCAGGTAACACATTGCATGAATTCCCTCAGGACTTACTGGGAAAAACAATGTAACAAACATTGAACCCCTAAGTTTTTGGAAATCAGTAACTTAGGTCCTGTAAGGAGTCCCAATGGAGTCCCAATTCTGGGGAAGGCTCCAATGAATCTTAAGAAAACTGTCTGTTCTTAGAACTATAGAACCACTGCTGGCAGTGAAGGGAGGTTCAGAAAACAAGTTAAGGAAAGAAACAAACAGGAGTCTATTCCTGAGAAACAGATCTTGTACTCTTCCATATTAAATTGCTTGGTGACCGCCATTTGTAGACTGAATTTACTCTTAGAAATCCAATTGTGGTCAATTCATCTTCTAAAACTTGCATTATAAAACTCTGTTTCTTTGGTTAATCAGAATCTTAACACGTCCTTCCATGCTGTCCTAATGTGACATTGGTGTCCCTCCCCTGCTAAACTCCCTCAGTCTCTGTGGTCCAGGCTACAAACTGAGAGAACTTTCCTTGGTCGATCCTGTTTGAATAGTCTTCCTTTATGTGTTTTATACACGTATCCAACCAATGTATACTATGAAGCAAGGGAACCTCATGAAAAGGTCAAAATTCAATAACCATGAGGTAATTAGAGTCCTTTCCTTCCAGGGGAATTGGTTTTGTCAAAGAATGTTTTACCCAAATTAGTCCTCCACTGATAATTTACGAAATCATGATATACTTCATAGTTTCTTTTCATTAGGTGCCAAATTAATTACTTCAGCTAGTATATTTTTTTAAAAAACTGAAACAAGAGAATGTCAAAATCATTAATTACACATTCTTAAACAGTACCACATTTTTAATTGTTCATTTTTGAGTAATTTCTATCTTAACACTGGAATTTAAAGTGTTAAATGAAATATCATGAGATGCTTTCTTACAGATTTATAAAGTGAATTTATACTTTAACGAGTAATAATTAATATATTACTAAGAAAAATTATATAAGCAGGCCTATGTAATATATTTTACAAAAGAATGCTCTATATACAAAATTCTCTGGTCAATTCTCAATCGGATGTCAATTCTAAATAAAAACCAAAAGTATTGGATTGAATGACTTCTTTGCCATATCATTTGCAGGAAGAGACAGCATATTTACACAATGGAGTATTATTTACAAAGAGAATAAACCAACAATACCAATAAAAGTAAAATAAAATACAAAAGTAATTTCAACTTAGCCTTCGATACTTTTTATTATTTTCTGGGACTGTGTGGGAAAAAAAAGGCAAAACACAATCCTATAATGAGTTAGAATAAAAATGAAAATACATAAAAGAGCAATCATTTTTGAATTCATTTTCTCTCCTTTGGAGTCAAATACAAGGAATGATAATTATAAATGTGATAAGCCAGCAACCTTCCAGGGTCTTCAAATAAGGCCCATTTTAAGGGATAGCAATCTACCAATTTTTCTGTTTCTCTACTTTCTATTCAAATAGTAACATTACTCAATCATGTCAATTTGAACATACTCAAATTCTACCTAGAATGAAGACCATTTGAATTTCAAATGATATTTGCAAAGCACAGACAAAAATTGTATTTGTTTTGATCTTTTGAAACTTGGGTCAGGATCAAACTTTCTACCTGGAAGAAACAGGACCTATGGTTTCATATGTTTACTGAAAGTCTTTGGTCTTAACATAAGGGAAAAAAATTCATTTTAGAATGAGATTAAAATACACAGACAGGAACACTGACAGTCTCTCTTGATGCTTAGTTTATGAATGCAAATTTATAGCATCTATAAATATGATGGTAAATATTGAATTGAAAATGTTGCCATGTGTTATTATATCTAACAAAAGAAACTTCTTTGAAAATGAATGATGTAAGCACAGCATTAAGAGAAGCTCGTTGGGGTTTGCTTGTTGTGCCAAATAGATTTAACCAGAGCAGCTGGTCTCTGGGAAGGATTCCCTATGGTCCTGAGGATAGATCTGTTCCCAGCGCTTAAGAAAGTATTCCCTTATTGTTTCTGACAAGCATAGCAGTTTGGTCACAGGTGTGGAAGGCAGCATAAAAGAAATGGAAAAAAAATCCAGATTCTGGCTGCCATTTTGATTGTGATTTCACAGAGAAAGAAAAATAAAAGTTACAATTTTTTAAAAATGTGACATTTGAAAGCATGTTGCATATTATAGTCAATAGGAAATCTGCTTTTAAAACATACATGTATTTTCTCTCTTTAAATTGTGCCCTACATGACATATCACCATATGCAAAGAGATTAATAATGTAACTGCTTTAATTGGCTTATTTATCCATTCAGTTTACATCCAACACATGACTCAATCTAGAGTAGGCTCAAAATTGGCACCAAATTATACAAGGCATTATTAAACTGCATGTGATGTTAATTCAGTGGCTTAAAGAATCCTATACATTGCTTTAAGCTGTTTTCAGAATGTAGTTAGAATTTCAGGAGATGGGCCAACTGAAGCATTTCCATCATTCAATGGAATGTTCCAGTTACATAAATGATTTATGTCTTGCCACAACTGGCCTCCTTTGCAGTTCTCATAGAATCCCATGTTTCTCTTCCTATGACCTTTCATTTCAGATTATTTAGTATCCAGATCTAATTTTCATTTTTGTCTGTTTCACTGGATTATTCTATTCAGTTCCAATCATCTTTCTTCGTATTCAAATCCTCTTGCTATCTCAAGCTCCTTACAAATTTGTAAATCTTCTCAATTTTGCAAATGTTTGTGCATCAAAACCATTTGTTCATCCTCTTCTAATGTTTAATTCAGATTTTTCAAGAATATTTTGGAGTTCTCACAATGTAGCCAATTTAAATATCCTAAGAAGAGATAAAACATTAAAAAAAGATTATATTGCCAACAAATAATTTTGCTACCCCTTGAAAACTAATTGTCACATGCTGGTTTACATAGTATAGAGATTGTATATATGATATATATGTGTGTGTATAGATATATAATTATGGATGAAATTTATATCAAAAATTATATAATAAATACATTCTATTTTATATAAATCTTATAAAATATAGTACATGTACATCAAGAACACAAATTTCCAGACATGCATGGAACATTTTTAGCCATTGCTCACAGTCTGCCCCACAGTAGAAACATAGCTGCATTAGATACACACATATCCTCTACTGTCTCACCCAGCTGTGAGACTTTCTAGAACCTTACAAGTGGGCACTCCGGAGGAGTCAGCTTTTCTCTCAAATCACCAAATCTATCTGCACATTTTTCTTCCTCCTGCTGAGAAGGGATTTAACCTGAGGCTTCTCAGGGACCCCAGGATATCTGAATTTGCTTCTCTTTGAACCTCTCCTCACTTGCACATCAGGAAATCTCTACCTATTGTGGTGGATAGGACAACCTGACTCTTTATAAATTCTTCCAAATCCATATCTTTCGCACTAATTCTTTAAGAACTGAACATCAAACATAGGCTATTTTTTTTTCCTCTGTTCTGTTGTATGACTCTTCTCCTGAAACAATGGAGACAAGGATTCTAGCCATTGGCTCTGGAGAAGTAAATAACAAGGGGAGAAGGAAAATATGGTCTTTAGACCCCAAAGGCAAGGAGCATGATGTCCAAACAAAAAGGAGCAACTTGAAGAGCCAGGAGCTGGCCTCCCACCCCAGGCAGCCTTGGTGCTCTGTAGGATGTAACGTTGAAGAACATCAACCATAGACAGGACCATTTAGGGACCATATGTGTCGAAGACAAGAGCATTTCCACTTTGCAATCACTCCTGAACAAACAAAGCATGACCAGTATCCATATCCTGACTCTGGCTGAGTGACCAATAGTGCTTTGTGAATTATAGCTTTTGATTCAGTAATTATCCATGATTCCTGACAGTAATGCAAAGCTAATCCTCACTTCCTCAAACCTTTCCAAAAACCAAACACAAGGCCACATCCAATAAAAAGCTTTTCCTAAGATCCCCTACTGACATCCAAGCTCTTCACTAAGAGGAGTGATAAACCCAATCTGTTTTAAACAAGCGTCTGCTGAGTGCACTAGCAAGGCAAAGACCAAACTCTCTTCATAATGGAAACAAGTTATTATATGACTTTTCCTATCTTTCTGAACTTGTACTAATTGTGCAAAATCAATAGTAGATAGAACTATTAAGATCCATGGTGTCAGTAGCTCACTTGACTGCCTTGTGACTATTACTTTACTATTATCTAGGTGAACAACCTCACTTAGAAGAAAAAGGAAAAATAACAAGCATGTCTTAAGAACGTACTTGTCAGAGTACATTTACCTTTCGACATTCAGTATGATAAAGTTCAAAGTGCACATATAGCATTCTGTTGCCCTCTCAAGTGCAATGGATCTTGGGGTAAACATCATAAATAAGTGTTTGAGTTGGAACTAAACAAGTCACATTTTCTAAGCAGTACCAGCTTTGCTGGAAATGAAGACTAACAGCTAATCTATGATAATTCAGCTTAGACTCTCAGAAGATATTTTAAAATAAAATGAACAAATTATGAAATTAAGGCATTTGCTGGTGAATGGATGGAGCTAGAGAATATTACGCTAAGTGAAATAGGTCAATCCCCCAATTCACAATTTGGGGGGGGCAGTGCTAGGGAAGAATAGAGTTATTTTGGATTAGTCAGAGGGGAATGACAGGAGGGGAAGGGTGTGGGGAGAGGAAATCAGACATTATTACCCTATGTACATATATAACTACATGACGAGTATGATTCTACATCATGTACAACCAGAAGAATGAGAAATTATACTCCATTTATGTATGCTGTCTCAAAGTGTATTCTACTATCATGTATAACTAATTAAAATATATAAAAAATGACTAATAAAGGAAATTCATCTATCAAAAAAATTTTAAAAAGAAAATGGTCAAAGTGAGCTTAACACTAAAAAAATGATGATATTGCTTTTTAATGACAATGTTTCTACTTCCTAATGAAGATTAGAATTTTTGAAGATTTAAAACTGTCACCATGAGCTTGATGGCTATCAACATTTAAAGGAGATACATTAACATTCAGAAAATCTGCATCCTCATTGAACTGATTCTTTCTAAATGCCAAATGCATGATAATCATGCACAGGAGAAAGATTCATCAAGAGTTCAAGATAATCCAGTGAATCTTAAAACAGCAAAGTATGAGAAGCTAATTGATGCAGTTTCAGACAACTGCAAATGACCATTAAGTAACTGCAACACGTCAAATTTTGTTGTAGTATCAAAGACAAACGTTCATAATTACCTGTAAAGGCACTTCAAACATTCCCGCAAGTTCCAAATACATTATCTGTGTAAGGCTGAATTCCATGCATGCCCCAAAAAGTAAAAGTAGTAATAGACAATCAGTGCCAGATCAGCAACTCCAATTGCTCTATATTACTCCAGATATTAAAGACATTTGCAGCAGTATAATTTTGCCTTCCTTGTCACTGTTATTTTTTTGACAATATAGTTTACGTGAAACATATGTTATTTATATTAACATGATATATGTTTTCTTGATATATAAAATAATAAGTAACATATAATAAAATCATAAAATACAAATAAATATTATTTAAAAATTTATTACTTTTAATTTTCAATAGCATAATGAGAGAGATATTTAAGCTATTTAAAAACCTCAATAATTATTTTATAGTGTACAGGCATCCTGAGATCAAAAAATTTAAGAGCATTGGAATTAATATATTAAATATATTTCTTATTACAATTTCCAGTAATTAATGCATAAATCTTTTTCTTCCCCTTTGTAAGCTTAGTATACTAAATGTAATACAGATAGCAAATTAGAAGTTCTAGATTAGTTTCAAGGGAAGATCAGCATGTTAAGACTTACACAATTAAATGTAATATTATTTCTCTAATGGTATGGTTTCCAGGGTGATTCTACTTTAATAATAATTTGGCCAGATTTATTTTTAGAAAACCATTGTTTTCTGGCATATTACAAATTTAAATTCTCAAATTTTAATATCTGCAAGACATAGGAGGCACTACACTAATAGTTAACATCAATACTATATTATATGTGTATATGAGTCAAGTATATAACAAGCCACATACGGTTTTAGAAGATAAAGAAAAGAGCAGTGAATTGTAAAACCTTCATAATATAGCAAAGAAAATGTGGGGAAAAGACTGCTACTGATAAAGATTCCAATGATCCCTTCCAAAACATATAGTCCATGTTAACTTTTTGTGAATACAATTATAAGGTATGATTGAAGGACTGACATCTATTTATTATATACAAGATTAGATAACTTTTTTTTCCATTTCATTTTTTGTCCATTTTTGTTTTATTTTTGTTTGTTGTTTGGGGGAGAAATGGTTAAAGGGACAGTATTATACCCCATATCATTGGATGAAGAAAAATGAGTATAGACAACTATGGACACTATATTTGGGAGTAGGAAGAATATTGTCACTTAGAAGCTAAACACCTATTCTTATTTCTAGCAAAACTCATTTGATAGATTCATTTATTAGATAAATTCTTTTATTAGTTTAAATTCATTAAGCATTTGATAAATTTCCTAAGAAAGTCTTTGAAAAGGATTTACCGACGACTGAAAAACAATATTAACAATCTATTCTTATGAATCTTTTAGGTGATTAGTAAATAATTCTGAAAATCTTGTCCTTGAACAAAAATCAAATTTTCTTTGAGTGCAAATTTGAGAGTTTATTTTGACTTTGACAATTTAATCCATCCCTTCACTCCTCCTTCATATATGCTAATTTGTATTGTCCTTCAAAGTTAAATATTATAATTACAAAGAAAGGCAAAGCAGGACATTTTAAAAATGTTGTTGCTATTACAGGTTGTAATTTTAAACTGAAAAAAAAAAGAAAATTACTAATTCTGCCAATTGACAAAAGAAATTATTTTCAACATCTCAGGAGGTTCAGAATTCCTGATTAATAAAGTAAGCAAGGGAGAAAACATTATAGTTTCCTATTTTCTTTCTAAACAAAATTATTTTAAATAAAAACTATCATGGTGCTGCATACCTGTAATTCCAGCTACTTTGGAGGCTGAGGCAGCAAAATCACAAGTCCAAGACCAGTCTCTGCATCTTAGCAAGACCATGTGTCAAAACAGAATAATTAAGATGGGAGAAAATAGTTGGGGAAGTAGTCAGTAGGAGAGCACTTGTCATCACTTGCCTAGCATGTGCAAGGTGTCTGGTTCAATCCTTAGCACATCAAGAAGAGAGAAAGAGAGAGAGAGAGAGAGAGAGAGAAGTAGGAAGGGAGGAAGAAAAGAGGAAGGAAGGAAGGAAGGAAGGAAGGAAGGAAGGAAGGACGGAAGGAAGGAAAAAAGGGAATAGAAAAAGAGAAAAAAAACCCTTTAAATATTAAAGACAATATTCAGGCTCATGTGTCACAAAATATCTTTGTTACATTTGGCTCACCTTATGTAAGATAAAACTAATTATGAATGCTATCAAATAACATGAACATGTGCAGGAGCCTCAGGCTGTTTTGATGGTGCATTATTCAGCAGAACAAGTTTTTTTCCTGTCACTAAAATCTGCCATGGTCCAAACCACCTGTCAGTGTTTACCTACTCATGTACTGTACTTAAAAAATTGCCGAAGTAATACCAATAAAATAAAGAAAACTGGTCAGCAATAGCAATTCTTTTGTTTTGACAATATGAGCCCAAGAACACTGGGTTGGATATTGTTTTACCTATAAAATGTTTACAATGTAATTTTTCCTTCTCAAATTTCAATATCAAGCATATTAACAGATTTTTAAAAACAGTCTACAGCTTCTTTTTTCTCATTTTATCTAAAAGCAATAAGAACATGCATCAAGGGGACAGGATGACAATTGTGCTCACTGTCCCAGCATGGAGGATCGGGCGCATTGCCTTCTACCTGCATAGTAAGGGCAGCGTATTTGTTTCAGTCAACTTTTTCACTGATGTGTCCAAAAGACCTGAGAAGAATGATGAGAGGAGGAAAAGTTTACTTTGGCTAATGGTTTCAGAAGTCTCAGTCCAGACAGCAGACTCCATAGCCCTGGGCTCAAAATGAGGCAGGATATCATGGTGGAAGGGGATGGTGGAGGAAAGCAGTTGAGCTCATGGCCCCAGGAAGCAGAGAGAAAGCGCTCTGCTCACCAGAGACAAAATATAAACCCACAGGTACACCTACAATGACCTACTTCTTCCAACTACACACTACCTGCCTACAACTCCTGCCCAGTTAACCCATATCAGAACAGTAATACACTAATTAGGTTAAGGCTCTCATAACCTAATCATTTCACCTCTGAACATTCTTGAATTGTCTCACACAAAATTTTGGAAGGGGCACCCCATATCTAAATATAACATTATCTCAATTTATAATCATCCATATTCATCTTATTTGGGTAATTTCAAATTATGATTTTTAACTCCAGCTTTGATTTCCTTGATTGAGTGAGATCCTACAGGGAGTTTGACTTCTGCTTACATTCATGACTGGGCTTAGTAAAGGATAAATTCAACATTCAGCATAAAAGAGATCACAGTAAATTGCCCCCTGGATAGTGTTTGAAGACTTAAGAGATATTAGTCAGAGGTGTTGGAAACCTCTTATGAAGAGATAAAATTGTCAAATTGAGCGATTTCACAGATAAATTCTCAGTAAGCAGTAGAAGGGGGTGGATTTAAGCCACTTAAGTATGAAAATTTTCACTTTGACCATTTCAGCTGGACACTGCCATATCACCTGGAGTGTTCATTGGCTTCAGGCAAATGTAATGTTTGTCAATACACAGGCTTTGGAGAGCGGGCACCGTGTTACTGGAAGCATTGTTGCCACATAAATATTTCAAAGGACTTGGGAGAGAAAATGAGGTTTATGACACCCTAAAAGGAAATTCTATTAAAAACTTAAATGTTCAATGAGAGCTACATGCAGAGTATGCCTGCTTAGAAACCTACCCTTGAAGATGTGGCCTACAGTCTGTGCTTTTCCATCTTCTCTTCCCTCTCTGCGTTACTTCAGGACCACTAGCTCCAAGCTCCCCAGACTTACAGCCTGGCACCCTTCCCACACTCTTCATCTGAACTTTCCCCTGGAACCTGACACTCTTGATGCAAACTGTAAGTGAATTTTCGTGGAGCCCATCCCCCCCCCCCCCCCCCC
>NW_026000068.1:10552581-10578997 GCF_001458135.2 Marmota marmota marmota
CCCCCCCCCCCCGTTCTAGGCAGCAGTTTCTCAGTCTCCTCTGTGAACACACTCATCTTCTTCCATTCATCCTTGAAGTGAATGAAAAATTTCTGTTGCATCTAATTTCTCCATCAAACCATCATTATGCCTGGGAAGGTAACTTCAAGAGTTACATAAATCTAAACATATTCCATAAATCCATATGCAAAATAATTTTTCCACTGTGAGTGCTATGTCTTACATAAGGCAGAGTGTATTCCCCAATTTTGGTGAAAACAATTATATATCTTTACAGTGTTATCTATGTTAAACTGTATTTTACCAATCATTTTTTTTCACTGCATTTTCATTACTAGTATTAGACATTAAAGTGGCTATTTATATTTTCTGACTAGTTTGGCAAGTATAAAACTGACTCTCAGACAAGCTAAGTTAATAATGCAAGTTTGGGTATCTAACATTACAATGAGCTAAGAATAAAAATGTCTTCTCTCCTTTCACAATAATAGTGTTTAAAAATTATAAACACAAAACTGGAAGATGACATTGCATGCTTATCATCACATAGAGACTTTAAATTTAAAGAAAGGCAATTTAAATCCTAAAGTGGTAATTGCATATGAATAAAAACAGCATTTAGTTTATTACCCATAAGTATTATGGAATGTCAGTGAAAATATAATTAATATGCTAGAAAATACATTTCATTGATTGCCTTTGTGATACAATTTATTGTGGTGTCACATTTATGATGCAATGAAAATGGTCCCTCATCTCTATGGTCTTCCTTCCAAAAACATAAAACACAAGTCAATTCATGAGAAAAAATATCTGAATTATGATATTTAAGGGTCAGACTATGTAATACCTGTCCATTACTGCTCAAAACCACCAAATCGTAACAGTGAGAAAAGTGGGAGAAACCTCATAGCCAGGAGGAGCTTGGGATGCCTCCTGTGCTATGTGGAAGGAGGCAGCCTGAATGAGATGCTGTAAAAGGAGAACACAGTAAGGACAAATGTCCTGTGTCTCTTGCCAGTTAGAAAAAAAACAGCTCAAAATGGATTGAAGAGTTCAGTGTAAGACCTGAAGCTATATAAACATGTCAGGACATTGGAATGGATAAAGATATTTTGACAAGATCCAAAAAGTACAGGAAACAAACAAACAAATAGGATTACTACATTAAATTGGTAAGATTCTCTTCCACAAAGGACACAATCAAGAGAATGAATAAACAACCTACAGAATGGGGAAAATATTTGCAAACTGTACATCTGACAAGGAAATAATGTTCAAGATACAAAAGCAATACATTTAAATTATATATTTCTTAAAAGAAGACACATAAACGACATAGAGTTACAGGAAAAAATTCTGAGCACTGGGGCTGGGGATATAGCTCAGTTAGCAGAGTGCATGCACAAGGCCCTGGTTTCAATCCCTAGCATCACAAACAAAAGCAACAACAAAAAATTTCTGAGCACCACTAATCATTAGGGCAATGCAAATAAAAACTGTGCTGAGCTATCCTTTCCTCTCACCCAATTAAGAATGACTATTATCAAAACAACTAAAGATAACAGGTGACGTGGAGGTTAGGGAGAAAAAGGGGACTCTTGCACACTATAGAACAAAAGCGATATGGAGTTTCTCTAAAGAATTAAAAACAAAACTACTGTTGTGATCTGGCAATTCACTACTGGGAATGTATCCAAAGAAAATGAAATCAGTATGTCAGAGAGACACATACCCTGCCATGTTCATTGGAATACTAGTCAAAATAATCAAGAAATGGAAACAACCTAAGTGTCCATCAGAGTCTAAAGGATTAAGAGACTGTGGTACATGTACCCAGTGGAATTTTGTTCATCCACAGAAATGAAACTGTGTCATTTTTGCCAGAGTGGCTAGAACTGGAGATAATTATGTTGAGTGAAGCCAGATAGGCACAGAAAGACAAGCACATCACATAATCTCACTCATGGAGAATCTAAAATTATGATCTCATGGAGACAGTGGAGCAATGATTCTCAGGGGCTGGGGAGAATGGGAGGAAGGCCAGATGGGGAGAGGTTGACCAATGGCTATTAACTTAGAGTTTAAAAGAAATAAAATGTTCTGACAATCTACTGCACAGCAGGCTGATTGTAGATAATGAAAATATGCTTCAAAAAACTAGAAAAAAGGTTTCGAATATTTTCATCATAAAGAAATGGAAAATGTTGAAATATACAGAAATGTTTAATCGTAAATATTATATAATATATACATTATCAAAACATCATGTAAATGTATACGATTTTTATTCAAGTACCACATAAGTGTGTATAATTTTTGTACTTTTTATTGATCTCTTAAAAAGAAAACTATTAGAAATGAGTCATGTGTAACGAATTAAAACAAATATTAAAAAGCAATGAAGAAATCTCAATAAAATATGTGATTTAGTTAATAATATGATATGAATATTGGTACATTAATTGTGCAAATGTATAATACTAAATTAAGATGTTAATAATATGGGAAACAGGTTCAAGTATATGGTAACTCTCTGTAACTATTTTCAATTTTTCTATTAATCGAAAACTGCTTCAAAATAAAACTGCATTTAAAAATTTTAAGTAAACACTCACCATTTCCCAAGTAGAATTAATTCTGTTAACACAAATGCTGATATGAGAATAGTAATTGATAAGAATAGTGTTTTATAGTAGCTTTATTTGTCATTGCCACAAACACAAGGGATGACTGTTATATGAACTAGAAAATTTATCAACTGTGGTTAATTTGTCGAATAAAATAACATTTGACAGTCATAAGAAATGAGCTTCTGACAAACACACAATGATAAAACACAAATGCATTGCATTTAGCAACAAAGTCAAATTTGAAAGCTAGCTGGTGTACTTAAATTTATTTGAATTCTCAGACAAACTCATTCAGACACAAAGCAAGTCAGATGTTACCAGAGAAATTTTTACAAATGGAACTAGAGCACTATTTAGATAATGTGTTATTGTTCAATATTTTGACTGTGGTAGTGATTGTATAACTTGTAGACACATATTTTAAATCACAGAATAATATACTAGAAAGGGTGAATTTTGATGCAGATATGCTAGCCCTTATTATAGAAAAAGATCATATCTATTGCAACAACATAAAGGGTCACCCTAAAAAATATATGGCACAAAATAACCTCTTGAATGTTAATCAAAAATGCTAATTTACTCCTGGTCAAATCTTGGAGAGTTTTACTAGCAGCCAGGACAATGTGGCCTAATTTATACACTGGACAAATTCTGAGAGTAATTTCCATTTAGAATCATAGAAACATGTGAAAAAGCATTGATAGAGTTGGGCAAACTCTTTCAGTGAATGGTGTAAGTTATATTCAAAGTTAAGAGTCTGCTGGGGCTAAAAGTAATTAGAAATCAAAAGTACTATGAGGTAGACTGGTGTTGTAGAGCTCATTAGAATCATAGACCTTTTAGAACTCTTTAAATTAGATTTTAAAGAATGTGAACTCTGATATGATCACCACTATGAGGAAAATGAAGAAGTCAAGATGCTGGCCCTAAAGGGTTAATGATTTATCAATTCTGCCTTTATCAATGAATTCATTTGTTAGATGAAAATTTAATGACTTCATTACAACTGGGAAAAAAAAGAAGTATCTTAAAATGGAAAAATTAAAGAGAAATCAAATGAAGTGATTAGGATTAGAATGCCAGATTACAAAGAGTTTTGGTCCATCCTGTAAGCCGTTTGTGGCAAGCACAGTACTGCCCATTTAAAAATAGTGAATGAACATGGCGGATATGTAACAGAAACTCTCTCTTTTAATCCTCAAAGCAACAAAACATTAAGTTCTGTAATTATTACCCCACCTGTACAGTTGTGATTCTCAGATGGTTTGACATCTGAATTTTTACATTTTATTGCCACCCGCCCCCTCACACTTTTCAAGAGGACACTGGACAACCATAAGTATTGAATCCTATCAAGCAGCTTATAATCCTGAGGTACTTGGCAAAGTTACTGTTGAATTTGACCTTATTTTAACATTGCTTTCTATCTCATTGCTATCTTTCTCTGTTTCTCCACTGATGAAGAGAGAACAGAATGAAAGTGAACAACAGGACAGAGTATAGAGGCAGCCTTCACAGAACCCTAGTCCTGATTGAACTAAACTGGACAAACTGCTTAGGACAGACCATGGCATCACAGATTCACATTATTTATGTAATCCTAATTTATTTGGATTTATTCTCTTTCTTTTCCTTTATAACATCTAAAGTTATGTTCTTGACTCATTAATGCTCAGCCTTTCTTTTCCAATTTAATTATTTAAAACTATGAATTTACATATAAATGTTGCTTTAGCTGCATCTCTAAAGGTGCTGGTTTTGACAAGCAGAATTTTGACTTTTATGTCTAGTCACCTAGTTTCCATTACTTTATCCCAAAATTATTGATCATTGGCTTATTTTTCTAGATTCCAAACATGATTTTTCTAGATCTCTATCTCTCTCACTTTAAACTCAAACTCATTATAATCACAGAACATTTCATTGCTTTGAAAATATTTGAGAGTTGTTTTGTGTCCCAATTCCCACACAAACTTCATATTTTATGGTTGTAACACTTGATCTAACTTTTGTATTGGTTTATTGAAATCCTTTGTGACCCTACTGATATTTTCAGTTTTCTTTGTTTTACAACTATTAAGAAAGTCTAGCCAAAACTTTGGACAGGGCAAAGGAGAGGGAGGAGAAGGGAGGGGGCATGGGGTAGGAAAGATGGTGGAAAGAGATGGACATCATTACCCTAAGTACATGTATGGATATGGTGTGACTCTGTGTACAAACAAAGACATAAGAAATTGTGCTCCATTTGGTGCTCTGAATCAAAATGCATTCTGGTGTCATACATAATTAATTAAAACAAATAAATAAATTAATTTTTTAAAAGTCTATCGAAAACCCCCACTGTGATTGTGAATTTTTTACTATCTTATTAATGTGTTTTTTTCTGAAAAATTTTGCTTTCTATGTAGTTAGGTACATCAACTTAACTCTGTTTCTGATGAGTTGGGACATTCATTTTTTTTAAGTTGTAGTTAGACACAATACCTTCTTTATTTTATTTATTTATTTTTACGTGGTGTTGAGGATCAAACCCAGCAACTTGCATGTGTTAGGTGAGCTCTTTACTGCTGAGCCACAGTCCCAGCCCTGAGTTGAAACTAACTTAAGCACTGATTTCTTTTATTCCTAATTATGCTTTTTGCTAATTAAAATTACTTATTCATACTAGCATAAGTTCATCCACAACCTCTTGGCTTGTAACTGATAAGTACCTGCCTATGTTTTCCAGTCTGCTCATTAAGATTTGCCAATGTTTGCCACCTTTTCTGTTCACCTCTCCCTTTTTTCATTCCAGAAATTCCATGTGAGATCAATTTAATTTTGCTTTTCAGAAAAATTTTAAATATTTGCTTTAAAGAGTGGCTGTGGTGTGAAATCTGAGCATTTTGCCTGAAAATATCTTTGCACTGCTATCATCTGTGATACTTCCAGTTGACATATCTGTAAGCTCTGTTTTCATTTTCCACAGTGTAAGCTATTTAAGACAGTTTTTCCCACAGTCCACTGAGTTTTGTTCCTGTGTTGGAGAAGTGAGCAGCAGGACGATTCTCCTGTCTTTCAAGATACTCTGCCTTTGCTCTTTTTGTAAAGCTGAGTTTTCTCATTGATAATCTCTATTTTCACTCTGACATACTTGGGCCAGGCATTCTCTTTATTTATCCTACTTGTTATTCTTGCACTTCCAATTATTTCTGGAATATTCTGTCATGTCTCCAACTTTGCCTCTTCCTCTTCCCTATTCTCTATTTTCTCAGGAATACTGACTAGATGTGTGTTTTTCTCCTCATTTTGACTTTCATTGTTCTTGAATTTAAAAAAATCTTAATGTTTTTGTGCTGGGTCCTAGATAATTTCTACAAATTTATTTTTAAACTAACTAATGTTGATTTCAGTTATTCTTTAATTTATTGAACTGGTTCAATTAGTTTTGAATTCACTTATTTTATTTTTCTCTTTAGTTTCCTTTCAATGTGATTCTGATTCTATTCATATATTCAAGTATATGAATATATGAACCCAGGAATGCTTTGCCACTGAATATACCTTGTTGAAGGTTTTTGAGGTCTTCCAACTATATGTAAGTAATGATATCTCAAGGTTTTAATTCATTTTGTCTAATAAAAGCATATTTGATGTGATTTTATTTAAGTTTATTACTAAAGCATGAAAACATTTTATATTATATTTTGGGGATCTTTGCATTTCTTTCTATCTAATTGATTAAAGTAAGTACCTGAAGTTAAGCCTCTCCTCCAGGCTTAGGTGAGAGTGAGAGTTCTTTTTTCTATGGTTATCTGTTGTGAAACCTTGAAAGGAACAAGAATCTCAGAATTCATTGGTATGTGATTGTTCTTCTTTAATAAAATAATCCAGATTGCATTGATGTGCTAGAAGATAATCTTTTCCCCACATATTCAATACATATAGTTTTACTGATGTCCTGCAGACATTGAATTCAATACTCTGTTACAGATGAAGTACTGCAAAAAAGCTAGCCAAATCTCATTTTAAAACACAAGGCAAACTGGAGTGAACATAGATGATTCTTGCAGAACAAAGCAAAGAAAATAATTTCAACTTGTAAGAGCTCAGACACATTTATGCTTGCTTTAGGTTGATAATATTAGTTGGGAATTTAAATTGCTGAATTTGTGTCAAATAAATGGAATAGTATTATTTTTTTCTGTCTGTACTATGAAAACTCCAACCCCATCTGGCTTTGTTGGTACCGTGCAAATACAATGATGTTATATTAAAAAAAAAAAAAAAAACTTGAATTAGTAAATCAAAGTATCAGGTAGAGTCCAGTCAGAAAAAAAAAATAGAAGATGTGTTGAATAATAGAATAGAACAAAAGAGTATTGAGGAGTGAAAACATGGAAAAGGTGACAGCAGACATCCAGTGGCAACCAGTGTAAGCAATAACAGGAAGCTGTTGCCACCTCTAGGGGGAGGTGAGTTGTCCTGGGCCTGCATCCAAGGCTTCTGATGGAAATGAAAGCTGCAGATATGACTTGGCTACTTCCAAACTTGCTTCCTGGAGCAAAGAAGATGCGTGTTTCTCTCATCCTTCATCCTCAGTTGGCCCCAGTGCATTCCACTGCCTACCAAAAGAGTGGGAAAGAGTTGGTTAAGAGGGAACCAATCTGTGAGCAATCAGGCAAAACTCAGTCCAGTGGGAATATAAGAAAATGAAATTATACTATAATATTGACTTTCTGAAACTTTAATATGGGTTCAGATATTCCCCGAGGCGTGTTATTTGTAAGATCCCAAAATTAATGCCCCATAATTACCAAGCCCCTGGTTACTACATTTTCTTTAACTGCTGTTGCTATACATAAATAACATAATTAAATTAGAAAATGTGATTATGTTTATTATGAATCAATTCTGTATTTAACTTGAAAGTAAAATTAAATTTCACTCAAAAGTCCAGGTAAACTAATTGAGGAAAAAAATCAATTTGTATGTATGTATAAAGTGTGTGTAGTTGGTTTGAGGCATTCTTACATTAGAATGCCCTAGAGTTTTGTTGATAATTATAATACTCATGCCCTCTAATAACAATAGGCAACAATAACTAGTAGATTATTTTTCAAGATATTTTCTTCTGGCACTTTCTGAAAAGGCTAAGAAAAAACAAAGCTCCCAAATAACCACAAATATTAGTAGGGAGTAAAATCTATCATAGGCCAATTATTTAATTGGCTCATTTTCTCAAAGTTGGTGTCAGTTTACACTTTCTATACTGTTTTATCTGTGTTCTTCCTCACCTAAGGAAACCATTAAAGTCTAATTTGATGGGCTAGGTGATTTTTATCTCTCATTCATTAGTGAGACAAGATTTAGAAAATCATTAAATCTCTCCAAATATTTCTTAAACATTTAAATATGGGAAAGGATGTAGTAATCAAAATCATTTACCAGGAATCCCAGTTCCCCCTAGGAATGTATCATAGAAGATCATTCAACTCTCCAAAACCATGTGCAGATATTTACTAAAAGCTTGGATATAGTGATGAATATCAAGTAAAAAACCAAAGACACAAAGACATGATCAATCCACCACAATAACTGACAAACTCATCTTCGTTAAAATATGAAACTACTGTTCTGTAAAGTTAATGTCAACAGAATGAGAATACAAGTCAGAAACTGGGATAAAATATCGGCAAAGCACACATCTAATGAAGGACTGTATCCCAAATACACAACGAACTCTTAAAACTCCTCAATAAGATATCAATTTAATGAGGAAAAGAACCAAAGACCTGAAAGAATATTTCACCAAACAAGATACACAGATGCTCCACATCATGAGTCATCAAGAAATTGCAAATTCAAATCTCAGAGCCTACTACACATTCATCAAAATGTCAAAATATATAGAACCCCAACAAGAGGGATGCTGATGAGGACCTGAGACAACAAGAACTTGTGTTCATTGCCTGTGGAACACACAAAGTCAGAGCCACTTTGGAGGGCTGGCAGTTTCTTACAAAATGAAACACACCTTCACTATTCAACCCAGCAAGCACACTCCTTAGTATTTACTCAAGAGTGTTTTAACCTCATCGCCACACAAATACCTGCACTTCTTTCATAATTGCCAAGATTTGGAAGAAACAGATGTCCTTCAGTATGTAAATGGATAGAAAATGAGGTTCATCTAGACTACAAGATATCATAGACATCATTCAGCACTACAAAAGAATGAGCTATCAAGCCAGGAAAAGACATGAAAATCTTAAGTGCATGTTATTAGGTGAAAGTCAACCTGAGAATGTAGTGTACTGTATGATTCCAAACATGTGACATTTCATAAAAGACAAAGCTATGAGACAGTAAAAATGATTAGTGGTGGTCTGAGACTTTGAGTAGAAGACAAATGAAGACACAGAACACAGATTTTTAGGGCAGTAAAAATATATAACATTAAAATAGTTGATAAATGTCATTACACGCTAATAGAACCTAGAACATAAAGAATGAACCATAATGTAAATTGGAGTCTAGGTGATCTTGAATTTTCAATGCACATTCATTGGTTGTAACAAATGTATCACTCTGGCAGGGGATATTGCTAATAAGAGAGCTTACACATGTGTGAAGCAAGGGATATATAGGAAATAGCTGTACCTTTCTTTTTCGCTTTGAACATAAAATGGCTCTAAGAAAATGTCTTAGTAGAATGAATTAGACATAACATTCCTATGTTTATATATAAATATATGACTAGGGTAAATTGACATCATATTCAACAAGAATGGGATCCTAAATAGAATAAGTTATACTCCATGTATGTATAATATAATATATGCTACTATCATGTAGATCCAAAAAGAACACATAACCACACATACACATGCATACTGATTTATTAATTCAAGTATATCAGACTAGGTTAGCACATCATAGTACATCAGAATATTTATCCATAAGGCAGGAAACTTTGTTCCAATAATTTACATTAAAGTATTACTAGGTATGGTGGTGCATGCCTATAATCTTAGCTTCTTGGGAAGCTAAGACAGGAAGATTGCAAGCTCAAAGACAACTTTAGCAATTTAGTGATACTCTAAACAACTTTGTGAGACCCTGTCTCAAAATAAAAAATAAAAAGGGCTGGGAATGTGGCTTAGCAGTTAAATCCCCCTGGGTTCAATCCCCAGTACTGAAAAATAAATAAATTGGCATGTCTTCTTTCTGAATATTATCTTTAATTCTTCATTGACATTCATAATTCCTTATCAGAGTGCTATGAATGTTTAATGTATTGTCTATGTCCTATTACTGCCTTTGGGTTTCTATTCTTATTCAAACAAAATTATTAGTTTAATTTCACTTGTAATGTGGGAATTTGGTGTTTGAATAAATAATTAGTCATGGAAAAGCTGATATTTAAAAAAATGCACTTTATGAAGCTACTTATGTATGTTATACCCTTCTTATTCTGAAGGACTGATGGATGAGTTGTATACTATCATAAAATAATTCTATTCCCCTTCCAAAATTTTCTAAAATCTTTGCATATCAAGTAAGCTCCCTGAAAATGGAAAAAAAAATAGGTAGCTTTGGAAAAGACTTATTTGGAGAAAAGGAGATGCTCATAGTCCATATTAGAGATTTGGCAGGGCAGTAAATTAACATTAACAATAATATATACTTTCTAATAGAGCATCTTTGCACAAAGGAGCAGAATAGACACTGCTTATGACTGCTAATGGTCCTTCATATGTACTCATTCCAATACTTTACAAGTCCAGTTTTAACCATTATTTTTATTATTGTTACCTGCTTTAGTTAGTTTTTTCACTCCTGTTACTAAAGGACCCAACCAGAACAACTGTAGAGGAGGAAAGATTTATTTAGGCGGCCACAGTGTCAGAGGTCTTAGTCCATAGAGGGCCTACTCCATTCCTCCGGGTTGAGGTTAGGCAGGATGTCATAGCAGAAGAGTGTGGTATAGGGAAGTGGTTCACATGATGGTCAGATAGGAGACAGAGAGTGAGAGAGAGAGAGAGAGAGAGAGAGAGAGAGAGACCCCACTAGCCAGATACAAAGATATACCCTAAAGCCACTGTCCAATTCCCACCTCCTCCAACCACACCTCACCAATTCAGCTACCACTCATTAATCCTTATCAGGGGATTAAATCACTGATTGGGTTAAGACTCTTAGAGCCCGATCATTTCTCCTCTGAACCTTCTTGCATTGTCTCACATAGGAGCTTTTGGGGGACACTTCACATCCAAACCATAACATTACCCAACACAACCTTGTTAAAAGGTGTAATAAGACAAAGTGTGGGGGAGCTGGGGTTGTGGCTTAGCACTACAGCGTTCACCTAACATGTGCAAGGTGTTGGGCTGTATCCTCAACACCACATAAAAATAAATAAATAAAATAAAGGTATTGTGTCCAACTACAACTAAGAAAATGAAACAAAACAAAGAGGAGCTTTAGAATACCTTCACTCCTAAGGAAATGTCTGCCAAAGGTCACCTCTGCCACATGAGTCACAATGAAGGAAGTTCTTATTCAATCCTTGCAATTCTTTCTTTGTTCTTTGGCCAGATGTTTTTCTCACCCTCACTTTTTTCTTAGTTTGATCTTAGAGTGCAGGTAGATGAAGGACACAGGGTTGATGATACTATAGCAATCGATGCTTTCACTTTTTTGGTCTATGGGATTCACAAAAGAACAAATGGAGCTAAAATTTCCCTAAACTTAACTAAGAATGTTTTAAAATGTCTTATTTACCTAACTGGGAACCCTAAGAGAGTATTTGAAATAGAAACAAAGTGTTTTCATGGTATAAAAGGACTGTGAACAATTTTGGATCCAAAGTGAAAACTAAATTTTAGGGCGCTTTGAGGAGATTTTACTTTTGATTTATTCTGACTGAAGATGAAGAAAATCCTCACAAAAGAGGGTGAAATTTAAGCTAGCCTTGGAAGATGAGCAAGACTTTGACAAATGAAAATGTGTGGAAGAGCCTACTAGATATTCTGATATTAAAAAATGTGACAGTGCAACACTTTTGGCAGCTCTTTTTTTTTTTTATTAATGTCCTTTTCCTCCTGAGCTCCAGGGAGACATTTAGCAATTAATCTTCTGGTGCTGCAATGACATAGGCACATGTGATTAGAATTGTGAATAGCTCCGTGAGAAGATAAAAGATAAAACAGACAGAAGTGACAAGTCTAAGATCATAAAAGCAGCTGCTCACCAGAGATTAGATTGACCAAACTGTAGACTTCATTGTGGAGCCTTCAGTCACTGGACACCACCGGAATTCTTCCATTTGCTGCCCTGGTGGCATCTCAGGAGCAAAAAAAGCTGCAGAAGCTGCACCCTTTACTAACTAGACTCCATTCTGGAAATGCACTTTATCAAAGGAAGACAAATTAATTACTTCAATATTCAACTGAGAAAGAGATGGCTTTCACTTCCTTTCTAATGAATTCATTCATGTTTCTTCAAATTTGCATCAAGATTGATTCTATATTTTATCATCTTCAACAATTTCATTTTGCTCTTCCTACTATGAATCCCATCCAGGAATTTACATTTATGACAATATTCCAATTTTGATTTTGCCATATTTTTTGTTGGTATCATTGCATATTCAAAACATACTTATACAACCTAAATCTATTTTTTTTTCAGTGAAAATGCATGCCTTCAGTATAGCATATTTCTCCTTGGTTTTAGTATTTAGGAAATGTGCATGTTAATAATTATGAAAGCTCCAAAGTTTTGTGTTTTTTTTTTGTTTGTTTGTTTTGAGGCATGAGCAGAGCTTTATTTAGAGAAGCAGGAAAGCAAGGATTACTTACAATAAAGGGAAGAGGGAGTATGGATAATATCAGTATGAGAAGGCTAAAGAGTATTCTTGAGGAAAAGTGTTAAGTCAAGCTCAAATTATTATACCACTAATTGAAGCATTAAACCATATATAAACAAGTGTGTGTTCTCTATTCAGTTTTGCTAAGGGACCAAAATTCTGTACATACTCACGAAATAAGAATTTGAAAGAGGTGTGCTATGATGAGTGTTTGAGTCAGGATGAACGCCCATATTCAGACTGCATGGTCACTGTAGATAACAGTGGGTATTTGTAACAATTTGGAAAGGAAACTGGACTGCTCTCTGAGTTAGAAAAATAATTCTTAACGTCATTCTTATCTCCAAGAAAGCTTATTTGAAGTGTAGGTAAAGAATCTAAACTGACTAAACAACAGGAAACACGAATCAGCAACAGACTGTGATTGGTATATACTAATAATAAGAGAGTATGAAAATCGGGCCGTGACAAAGACAGCAGAAGTTCCAGAGGAAGAAAGCTCTACAGAGTCATGCACTTATAAGCATATTGCAGCCCAAAGTTGCAAACTTGTTGGCTTCAAGGATCAGCAATTGCATGAATTGTTAGAGCTTCCATAAAAATAAATAAATAAATAAATAAAGTTGAGAGAAGAAACACCGGAAAAAGGAGAAAGCAACATAGACAAATTCCCAAAATATTCATTCTAGTATCTGATAAAATTGCCTGATGTCTAAACTCAATTTTTCCAAAGAAGATCAGAGGTAAAACAACAAATATTAGACTAAAAATTATACTTAAAAAGATTTAAGCAACTTTCTAGAAATTAGAAAAATATTCTGGGATTTAATCCTGCCCAGTAAGAGGGGCTTCATAAATTTTCAATTGAATCCCTAGAAGAGGCAGAACATAGGTATATGGGCCACAAGTGAACCCAAGATATATGCCTAAGATAAAACTTCAAAAGGAAAGAGACTTACTTTGAAAAATCCGAAACCAAAAATTTCACAAAATCCACAATAATTGCTGGTAGTTTAATTGCCCTCTAAGGCAAAACCCAAGATAACTTCAGAGGAACATAATAAAAAAACGTTTATAATGTATCATCCACAATTTCCACTATGCACTAAAATATTAAAAATAAAGTACATATGGAGAAATAAAAAACATAAAAATGTGACCCTCAGTCAAATTAAAACCACAAAATACATGTTTTATTACTACAATGCAACCTCTCTAGATATCAAAAATTATATATAGATAAATCATGGTTAAAGCTATAGTAATGAATACAGTGTGGTACTGGATACATATATGGACAAATGGTAAAGAATAGATATCTTAGATCCTGGTGTACAGGTTTGTGGAAACTTGATTCAGGACACAAAAATGGAAACAAACACAGAAAGGTCCTATTTTCCAAAATTGATTCTATATCAGTAAAATTTTATATGGGAAAATGAATTTCAATGCCAAACATATGATATACAAAAATTGCTTAGTACAAAATTTAATGATTTTTTTATGTAAAAGACAAAACTGTAAATCTTATAGAAGGAAAAACAGCATGCTTTTGACTATGGGAATAGGCTGAGATATTAATGCAATATTTTTCCTGAATTTTAGTCAAAAATGAAAGACCATGTTAATATTATCTATTACATTTAACTTTTAAGATTTTCTCAAAGTTTGTGGAAAGTTCACCAGAAGACAAAATTAATAAGGAAAGAATTGTGAGCAATAGAATCAGAACAGCCATTTGCAACATGCTAAGTACCTAAATAGTTCATACCTAAAATATAGTTTAAATTTGCATAAACTAATAAATAAAAAATAAGAGCAACCTAATATAATAGTGGAAAGACAATTAACCAATAGAGATAATGCAAAATTATGAGTACATTTATCCAGAAATAATTCTTTACAATAAAGAAAAGCAAATGAATGTCACAATGGGATACTGATGCAAATACAGTAGCATGGCTAAAATGGTATAGACAAAACCAAGTCTTTATTTGAATGTTGCACAAGAACTCAGGGACTCTGCACATAGGAGAACAAACAGATTCAGCTATTTGAGAAAAAGCTCTATTGTCAAAAGTTAGTAAATCCAACACATGTATATCCCAAGTCGCAGCGCTTCTATGTACATATTCAATGAAAAATAATATTTATGTTCAAGGAGTTCTAATTGTAGTTGCCAAAATTAGAAGCAATTATTACTTTTTAACAATTTTATCTAGTTATATGAACACTTTTATAGGTTGACTATGATGTGGAATATTTACTTAACAAAGCATCAATCTATAAGGAGGATAAACAAATGCTTTCTGCATGTGGTAACATAAATAAAATTCATTAAAAATCTTAAGAAACAAAATCTAGAAACTGAAGAACGTGCTCTGTACAATTCACACATAAGAATTTGGAAAAGTGGCAAAAGTAAAAAACAGAACGAGAGATTAGGGTAGAGCTCTTTGCGGAGCAGTAGCCAATGCACAGAAATAATATGAAGCTTCTAGTACATTCTATGTTCTACTTCTTTGGTTATTGTTGTCCTTTGATATTTACTTTTTAATTTTTTTAATTTATATATGACAGCGGAATACATTACTCTTCTTATTACACATATAGAGCACAATTTTTCATATCTCTGGTTGTACACAATGTATATTCACACCAATTTGTGTCTTCATACCTGTACTTTGGATAATAATGATCATCACATTCCACCATTTTTAATAACCCCAGGCCCCTCCCTTTCCCTCTAGCCCCTCTACCCTATCGAGAGTTTGTTTATTCCTTTCATGCTCCCTCTCTCAGTCCCACTATGAATAAGCTTACTTATATCAAAGAAAACATTTGGCATTTGGTATTTTGGGATTGGCTAACATCACTTAGCATTGTCTTCTCTAACTCCATCCATTTGCCTGCAAACTCTATGATTTTATTCTCTTTTATTGCTGAGTAATATTCCATTGTGTATATAACCCACATTTATTTTTATCCATTCATCTATTGAAGGGCATCTAGGTTGGTTCCACAGTTTATCTATTGTGAGTTGTGCTGCTATAAACATTGATGTGGCTGTGTTTCTCTAGTATGCTGTTTTTAAGTCCTGGGGTATAGACTGAGAAGAGAGAGACCTGGGTCAAATATTTTCACATGTGGAAAAGTATGCTTATTTTTGCTTCACTGTGTTTGTATAGCATGCTTCAAATTTTTAAAGTTGATCTTATCAAGAATCTGTAAGAACATATGTCTACATGTTTGTACGCCTCAGTGACTTGAATTTAATTGTTAGAGAAGAAAATAACAACAATATAAAGACATCTGATAATTTTAAAAGACTGGATTAATTCATATCCCAGGTGCAGCCTGTTTTTGTGCACAACACCCTTGGATTGATGAATATTTCAGGTCTCTGCAACCTTGGGAAGTTGGATCACAACTGAAACCCAGAACCCTAGGAAAACTGCTTTCATCACTATGATCAAGGCAATGAAGACATTCATGTGAGGTGAACTTGCCCAAGCTGCCTACCTGCCCACACAATCTCATGATGACCCTCCTAGCCCGAGTTTCACCTTGATGTCTGAAAATGATTTAGCATAACCATGTAGAAGAAATGAGTGATTTGGTTTCTGAGGCTAGAAGAAAGTCAGGCAAAGAGGGTGAGTCCAAGGTTAATATATTTGATTTTCAACAAGCAACTATGAGAGCAAAAGACTGGGATGAGTTGGCCCTAAAAATCAAGACATGACAAATTGTGAGTCAGTGAAATTTCCTAAGTGTGTGATGGAATGGCTTTTGAAGACTCTTTTCTGGAAAGATTTAAATAAAATTTAATATTAGTTTCAGGAATTTTATTAAAAAGTATATAATGCCAAATGTCTTCTTTGATATAAGGAGAGTAACTAAGAACCTAGTAGGGTCGAAGAGCATGAGAAGAAGATCAACATTAAACAGAGATGAGAGGTGGGAGGGAAAGGGAGAGAGAAGGGAAATTGCATGGAAATGGAAGGAGACCCTCAGAGTTATACAAAAGTACATACAAGAGGAAGTGAGGGGAAAGGGAAAAATAATACAAGGGGGACAAATGAATGTCAGTAGAGGGGGCAGAGAGAGAAGAGGGGAGGGGAGGGGAGGGGAGGGGAGGGGGGATAGTAGAGGATAGGAAAGGCAGCAGAACACAACAGACACTAGTATGGCAATATGTAAATCAATGGATGTGTAACTGATGTGATTCTGCAATCTGTATATGGGGTAAAAATGGGAGCTCATAACCCACTTGAATCAAAGTGTGAAATTTGATATATCAAGAACTATGTAATGTTTTGAACAGCCGACAATAAAAAATAAAAAAAAAAAGAAAGAAAAAAAAGTATATAAATGCCATCTTCTTATTTTTAGTTTTCTAACCTATAAATTTTTTTCTTGGAATATGAAAATGAAGCTGAAATATTCACTATGTGTACTGTTACATTTCTGTAAAGCTATTTTGTCTATACTTTGACAATAAGTAGATATACATTTATGTGTTATATATATGTATATACATATATATTACATACGTAATATGTGTACATTCATACAAATACATATTTCTGACAGTGAACTACCTGAATATTCCCATTTGTACCAACTCTTAAAATGAATTCATAAATAATAAACTAGCACTTCTTCAGTTTAATGAGTATTCATAGGATCCCATGGCAAATTATGGCCTTCTGTTACATTCAATTCTAACATTTGCATTTAAATACAATATTTTGCATTTAATATCTTCTCTTTGCTGTAACAAAAAATAAGGCCACATTGAAATCTTGGAAAATATAATTGTAAAAACTAAACAAAAAGTACAATTTTTCTCTGTAAAAACTATTAACAAGCTTTAGACAAAACTAATGCCATTTTTTTTTTCAAACAAAGAATGGAAATTTGTATTGGATAATTTCCTTTCTTGTTTTGAAAATGTGCCCTAAAATTGTAGTAATAATACAATGATGACATTTGCAAGTAAATGGGTGGAACTGGAGAATATCATCCTAAGTGAGATAAGCCAGTCCCAAAAAATCAAAGTCTTTTTTCTGATATGTCAATGCTAATTTCACAATAAGAGGAGTTGTGTTAGGGAAGACTAAAAGTACTTTGGATTAGACAAAAGGAAATGAAGGGAAGGGAAGGGGAATGGGAATAGGAAAGGTAGTAGTATGAAATAGACATCACTATCCTATGTGCAAACATGAGTTCACAACCAATGTGATTCTACATCATATACAACCAGAAGAATGGGAAATTATACTCCGTATATGTAAAATTTATCAAAATATATTCTACTATCATGTATAATTAATTATAATAAATTAAAACATGAAAAAAGGCTTGAAACGGTAGCTACCGTGTCATAGTTAAAAGACATCAATTGTTGTTGGACAAAGAGTGAGGGTTTTAGCTATGGACTGTGCATCAATCCCCCCCACTCCCAGCCCCCCATGGAGAAAGGCATTTGATTATCCTGTTTTCACTTTCAAAGGTCAACAGCCTTCAGTAGGATGAGCACTCAAAAACTGTACTTCTCTGGACAAGCAAAGAAAGTAACACCTTTTTGATTATGCCAGTTTGAAAGGAATGAATAACTTTAAAAGAAAGAAATGCTCTTTAATTGTAAAACAGGCTTTGAAAAGTGCAATGGAATGTTTCAGGTTTTATCAAAAACTTCAGCTACCCCGGGAACCTGAAAGGTAAGGAACAATTTTTAGAGAGCAAAGGAAGATATGTGAGGTGAATTTATCTAGCTTTAAATCATATCTGGGATTAATGAAATGGATTAAACAATAGCAGGACATATTTTACTTAATCTTTTTTTTTGGGGGGGGGGTGTTGTTTGTCTTTCGTTCATGCATGTATGATACTAAGTAAATTTTCAAAATTTTACTTGGCTCTTTGTAACATATTTTCTGTGGTTAAATAAATAGTAGATTTTCTAGAACCAATCTACATTACATCAATTTTCTGTGTTCTTGATTCTTACTGAAGGATCACTGAATGAAATTTTGGAAATTGTGGCATTTGTCAGTTGGGGAAGACCTATTTAGTGGTTTGTAGTACTTCTACTGTGATCCCTAGTTGCAAGAGGTCAACTTACGAAAACATTGTTGAAATTCCCAGCACCTCAGTTCTAACCAATGCCTCCCTGTCACCTGTGGATGTCCAATTATTTAATAGTCATATGCATATTGCTTATCATAAACCAAGCAGGTTCAAAACACTTTATGTGTTATTAATCAATAAAAAAATCCTTGGAGGAACATACTAATGCAGAATCCGTTACAAATATTAACAAACTGAGGCTCAAAGACATACCCAGACACATTAGTGTAGATCATAAATAAGAAAGCCAGTGTTCAAATTGTTTCAAAGTGATAATAATACAACAGAAAAATCTCAGGTAAACATAGTTTTTAATATCAAATACTATTTGTATAGTCCAGCAGAAATTGGAAAAATCTTAACATTCTTCATCTACAGGCCTAATATATTTTATAACATATGATTATATTTTAATATCATGTTTCATGATAAGAAGAAGATACCATGAAAGCTACTAAAATGTAAATAAATAATTGGAAATAAGGTCATCTAATAAATACATAGAATTTAAACATGCTGTGCCCTATTGCTATAAACATTATTCTTTTGATTTATTTATAGGTATTCATTCTAAAACACAAGGAAATTTAGGTTTATAAAAGGGTTGCAAAATGTATTTAAGCAGAGTCAAATTTAGCCATCTTCCAGGTATTTTTGATGTGTAAAGATTGTGATATGGACTCTTTTGTCAGGGGAGTTATATCTTCTTTGGGACAATATGGAACCCTGAATGACTAAAAGACAAGGAAACAGCGTACAGATAATTTTTGAGGTCTACCTTCAGACCATCCTCTGGGCTTCTATATGTACTACATATGTAGTTCTACCCTAATCACTGTTCTGAGAACAGAGGATGGATTCCTCACTGCTAGGAAGATTTACAGGGTCTGGGGATGTAGTTCTCTGCTAAAGCACTTGCTCTGTGTTCACAAAGCCCCGGGTTGGATTCTGCATACCACATAACAACCGCAACAACAACCACAACAACAACAGCAAAAACAACAACAACAGCAATAACAAGAAATCTAGCCTGGGAATAAAAAAGACATTTCTAGCTGGCCTTTATCTGCTTTAGAGATTGCAACTGGCATAAAATGACTTCACAAATATGTAAAAGATACAATGTGTGTGGAGACAGGCCATCACAGAGAAGAGATCAACATGGACAAGCATTCAAGGTTTCTAGAATACATCATCCATTTAATATAAAAATGACAGGAGAATTCAAATAAAACAGCATCCTTGGGCTGGGGATGTGGCTCAGATGGTAACACGTTTGCCTGGCATGTGCGGGGCGATGGGTTTGATCCTCAGCACTACATTAAAAAAAATAAAATAAAGGTGTTGTGTCCACCAAAAACTGAAAAATAAAATATTAAAAAAATTTCTCTCTCTCTCTCTCTCTCTCTCTCTCTCTCTCTCTTTCTCTCTCTCTCTCTCTTTTCTCTCTTAAAAAAAAAGAGCATCCTCTTTCTTTTTGTTAAGACCTAAATACAGGAATATGAAAGCCTTGGTTACAATGACCAGTGTGTTGGGAGTAAGACAGGAGAGCCAAGGCAGTGACGCTAGAGCTCCCGGGAATATAGACAATGCTCGAGAGCTATTTGTTGGCTAAATAAATTCATGAAGGATTTCAATGGCAAATGGAGAGATTCAAAAGCATTATCTGAAGTTAATTATAGAAAGAGATACAATTTATTTCAGATATTTTCTAATAAAGTATCATATTTTTATTTTTCATGATGCCAAAACAAAACCTTTCAGGATAAATAAATATTTTCATAGGTTACAAATTAGAAAATTCAGATGTACAGCAGGTACTTGGGATGTCTGAGGCTGCAGTTCAATTTCTGGCACGGAAAGCAAGCAAGAGAAAGAGAGAGAGGGAGGGAGAGAGGGAGAAAGACAAAGGAAAGAAAGGGGAAAAGAAAGTAAGAAAGGAAGATAAAGAGGAAAAGAAAAAGAAAGAAAGAGGGAAGGATGGGGGTAGATAAAGAGAATTATGGTTTGGATCTAAGATGTTAATCCCCGCAATGTTTCTGTGTTAGTGCAGGAATATTTGGAGGTGAATTCATTAGATTATATGGGCTATAACCTAATTGGTCCATCCTGGTTTGAATGGACTCACTGGATGGTAACTGCAGGCGGATGGTAACTGTGGCTGCAGGAGGTGGGTCCTTGGGACATGCCCTGGGAGGCTGCATCTTCCCAGTGGTCCTTTTCCCTCTCTCCCTCTGCTTCCTGACTTCGTGTGCACAGATTCTCCACCACCTCCTTCCACTCTGATGTTCCCCTTACCTTGGGTTCAGAGCAGTGGAGCCCATTGACCATGGACCGAACCTCTGAACCATGAGCCAAAATAACCTGTTTTCTCTAAATCGTTCCCAGGTATCTTGATCACAGCAACAAAAATCCGACTGACACAAAAAGAAAATAAAGGGACATACCTGATGTCATGCATGCCATTCCCACCATTGGTGCTGTACACTCACATCAAGAGGAGCCCTGGAAGTGCCAAAACATCATGCAAAGCAAGGTTAATACTTCAAGAGCCCATATATTAAATGATTTTTGGTAAATTTTGTGTTCTAATTGAGATTCCTCATCTTCACTTAAAATACATATTTTTTCCTCTGAAGTTTTTTTTTTTTTTTTCTGCTGTTTTCTAGAGGAGAAATAGCTTGCTCTTTCAACAAAGGCTTCACTAAGTTTTTAAATATTTGAAACAAATACTACCTGATTTTTTTTAATTACACTAGAGTCCAAGTCCCTATATATAACTATGTCAATGTTCTTGAAAATGAAAAACTTATTTTTTTCCTAAAAAATCAGACAGTTGGTTTTAATCCTGCACTAAACTGCAAAGCATAATTATCTTGATGAATGGTTTTTCTCAGAAGCCTGGTAATAACTCAGGGGTGAGAATGGCTAATGAGTAAACCACATTAACCTACATTGAACATTTCTCTTAAGAAATGAGATTGTGATTTCAATAGGGATTACAGTCATCAGGTCTGAATGTCCTTAAATCATTATCAACATAACCCTCATGCATAACCTCTGTGGTAGCACAATAACAGCAATTGCAAGGCTATAATGTGACAGTGGTCTTTAAGGTCCCACCACCCTCTCCCTCAATTTCATCAGTGTTGCAAAATGAGAATTTTAGACTACCTGTATTTGACTCTTTGTCCTCAGTTTGCAATTATTCTTGTTTAAGCCACCCAGTCTGTTATTTTGTTACAATAGACCGAGCTGATGAAGACACTTCCTGTTACTCTACATGCAGCTATTGTTTAGCTCGAAAAACTTAGGCAGTAACTTTTTGTTGTATTTGGTGACAATTTGTGAATACGATTCAGTTTGAATAAGTTTCTGGGAGCCAAGGTTAAGATGAATTAGAACCCAATGTACAAGATTTTTATGTGTGTGTGTGTGTGTGTGTGTGTTATGTATATCAGTGCTAGTTGAGAGAGGTCTCTGTAGTATTTAGATGCTATTTTAATCTGAATAATCTGAATATCTAAGTAGGCCACTGGACCCTGCCAGCTGAAGCCAAAACTTTAGGCAGTAGCAGAGTAGAATAAAATAAAATGCATCTTATTTACCTAGTGAAGCTTTTAAATGTGAGCAGACCTGTTATATCTGCTCATAAAGCTACAGCTGTGAATGACACAGAAATGACAAGGTTTGCCACAGCAAAGAGTAGAGGAGCACCTCCCCAGGTGAGAGGTCCTGCTGACCTTTCCACAGGGGGTCATGCAGTGCTGAGCGACAGGGCAAATCTTTCTCTCTTCTCCCATCTAAAATTCTGCTGTGAATAATGAGGGTGGACCTGACCTTCTGCGCCATGATAATGATGAACACATAATGAGCTTTGGGGGATTCTTTCAGTAGAATGTGGAATGGAATAAAAAGGCATTAGTCCCATAAACATCAGGTTGTGCCCTTTTGCTTTAGCGTGTGGTTTATTTGGATTCATGGGCTTCAGTCAACCCAAGTTGCAGGGAAGAACAGAAAAAAGAATAAATTGTAGTGTCTATTGAAGGAAGTAGAAAGGAGGCAAGTAGATATACCCTAATTTTTTTGCCCCAATTTTTTAAGTATTCAAGAGGCTAAATCATCTGGATAATTAATTCAATAGCTTAATATGACTAATTTTTCTTCTTTACAACTTAGGTCATAAAGAATTAACATCTTAAAATTGAACAAAATTGAATGTTTCTAACCTAAGTTTTCTGTGAATAGTAATAAATAATATTTCTAGTTAATGAAATACCACAAAGACTCCCCTTATTTTTTCTGTAAATACATGGGAATTAAATTTTGGACCATAGCTAAATAACTCAGTGTATTGAGAACAAGGAAATGTGAATAATTCTGTTTGGTAATTTATTTTTTCATAATAATGCATGAAAATTTGAAAATACCACAAGATGTTAGGAATATTGATTATTTAGAAACATAATGTATAAAAATCATGTTTCAAGAATGAAGTGATTTTCCAAATAAAATATATTTAATCAATTCTTAAGGCATGCACACAAATTTACATTTTAAAATCAAATATCTATATTTTCAGTGAAAGTGGTGAATACTGAATTATTCAGAAAGTAGCTTCAATTTTCCACTTCAGTTTCCACTTGTTGATAACATACAAATTGAATTTCTTCTGGACCATAATTGTCCACATGAAATATATATTTAGGCATGGGTATACACAATACATACCTAAAATAAGGGTGCAGGGTGAACATTTGGGGTATTACATACAAAATAACTTCCTCTGATCATGTGAATATGCTGTATCAGAACAATAATCTCTGAATATACTACTTTAAAATATTAAAATGAAAAGAAATAAATTTTCAAAGAAAATAATGGTAAGTTTTTTTTTGTTGTTGTTGTTTTTATCTTACCCATTTAATTGATCCTGGTTCAGATCAAAATAACATATTTGACATTCTGTATTTCAAGTTGAGTAACATGTAGACATTACCATCTAAGGCAATATTTCAAACATGATATTTTTAAACTTCACATCCCACTTCAGTGAATAATATTTTTTCCTATTGTTTCATATATTTCATAATCTAATTGACTATGGGATCCATAAAAGCAAGAGCAGAATGCACCTATACATTGCTATCCCAGGCAAGAAAGAAGCCACAACCAGTATTGACTGATAGGGGAGTTCAGTCTAGAACCTCAAAATGAGATCAAGCAGACCCACCCTTCAGTGCCATTCCTCTCTCTCTCTCTCTCTCTCTCTCTCTCTCTCTCTCTTTTTGAGGGGGTCAAAACTGTGGATTGAATCCAGGAACTCTCAATCATTGAGCCACATTCCTAACCCTTTCTGTTTTATTTTTTTAAATTTTAAGTGTCACAAAATTGCTTAGGGCCTCACTAAGTGGCTGAGGCTGACTTTGAACTTGTGATCCTCCTGCCTCAGCTTCCTGAGTTGTTGGGATTAGAGAAGTGAGCCACCCCACCCAGCACCTATCCTCATTTTTTTAAATTGTGGTAATATATACATATAAATAAATTTTACTATTTTATCATTTTTAACTGTAAAGTTCAAGGACATTAATTTTCCTACCAGTATTCTATAACTATCACTATCTTTTTTTCACAAAATTTATCATACCGCTAACAAAAATTCTGTTTTCACCAGTCAAAAATTTCTCATGTCCTGTTTCCTAATTGTGGGCAATTTCTCATCTATTTTCTATCTTTAAAAATATACTTATTCCAGATATTTTATATAAGTGCAAAAATGTCTTTAAATTTCAATTTCTTTTTTATTTCCATCAGCTATTCATACCCATGTTCTACAGTGGTTGACAAGAACTCCCCAGGTACAGAGCCCATCCAAGGGAATACCTTGCTCTCTGCCATCACATGATGCTCCAGACTTGGAAGAATTTGACCAACTTTCTTCAAGAGAGAAGCTGTCTACACCCATGGTCTTCTGAAAGACAGACTGATCATTCTCTATTAGACTAACATCCACTGAATTGGAAGCAGTTAAATGTATTGCTTCTTCCAAAGATTTTTAAGTTTGTCCATGAAACATTTTAAAGTTTCTTCTAGATGTAGTTGTTACTTCAATTTAGAAATAAGTTGCATATAATAGAAATTTTGACACCATGATCAACTATAGAGACCTGTTGCTTCAAGAGATCTTATCTTTATAAAAAATATCACTCGAGACAAACTGTGGTTTCCTGTATAAGCCTGCCCCTTCTTCCTGTATTTTTTCCTGAGTGATTTTTTATTATTGCAAGAAAATACACATAATGTAAAATATAACATCTCTACCATTTTAACTATTGTAAAAAGTTCAAATCAATGACATTAGATAGATACACAATTGTACAACCTTCACGATTATCTATTCCAGAACATTTTTTTATTATCCCAAGAAGAACCCCCAAATCCATTAAATAAGCTATCCTCATCCCAAGGTAACCATTAATCTACTTTCTGTCTTTGGGTTTACCTACTTTAGATAGTTGAAATAAATGGAATTGTACAACTTTGGGCCTTTTATGACTATGTCTTTCACTTAGCATTGGTTTTCAAGGCTTACCCTATTTTAACATGTGTCAGAACTTCTTTTTATGATGGAACTAGATATTGTTACATGGATAGATCACATTTGGGGGAGCAGTGTGTATCAGCACAAGATTGATCTGATCAGTTTTCTGATAGCCACATTCCCATTAAGTCTCTGCCTTCTTGGGTGTAAGCATTGCTCCTGTTGGATGTGTTTGTCAAAAGGAAAAAAAGTGATATATTTAAACTTCACATCCCACTTCAGTGAATAATATCCCTGAAGCTTCACACTTAAAACCCAATCAACTGGAACCTGAATGTAATGGTCCGTATCTCACACATTTTATGGAGTGACCAACGAGGCATAAGCTTTTATTGAAAATTAGAATTCAAGTTATAGAATAAGATCTTCCATTTGAAGAAAAAAAAATGTTTCAAATTTCTTGCTTAACAGCTTCCCAGCAATATGTATCCCTGGTAATGACCATTATTCACAGACCTGATTTGCACATAGTCCTCAAATTTCTCCCTGCCATTTTAAGTAGTGGTTTCTGTTCACACCATGAAAATTGAGAAAGCAGCTGTTGAATTCCTGTAGACAATTTAAAATACCTATTATTTTGGAAATGGAAAATATTTTGAAATATAAGCCTGAGAGATAAATATGTACTGTTAAACAGTGGAACTAATATTGCACTGTGGTATAACTGCTATAAAGCAGTAAATTTCCATGAAAATTATTTTAACCTATGTAAGTCTCAAGATCCTAGATTCCATCATTACATTATCTGAAGATAATGAGACTGAAGTCCTGCCTGATGACTCCTAAATCTTTAAATATTACCAATGTGTCTGCTGTTTGATATTAGTTTTCAAAGAATCTAACTCATCTGTGATGCAGGGCAAAGGAGGCCTCACGCTCCCCACTGCATACTCTGTACAGGTGCCTTTGAATTTCACTCAGTTACCTGCAGATTATGGAAGAGTTTTCTGAAGGATATAATATATTCCTCTCAGAAAAAGCCTACAAATGTCCAGATGCTGTAGCTATTATTTAAATTTAATATATATTATACTACTTCAATTTATATAATAACTCATATATATATGTGTGTGTGTGTATACATATCATATGTAATTATATAGAGATATCTTCACATAGTATAACTATATATGTGTGTGTGTGTGTGTGTGTGTGTGTGTGTATATATATATATATATATATATATATATATAT
>NW_026000068.1:10581864-10589292 GCF_001458135.2 Marmota marmota marmota
AGCTGTTTTTTTTTTTTTTTATTTCTTTATTTCTCTCTAGTCTCCAGGTGACAAAATAAACATTCAACCTTTGACTTATAAGTTTTTATAAATTATTAAATCAATACAACTTTATACTACCCACAGAAAATAAACAATTAATATTTCATTATTTTTTATCAGATTATAAAAGTATACCAAATCCAAAGAAAATACTAAATAGAATTTTGTGCTACTTTCAAGGAGCCACCTTACAGAAACGCCTTCATATGGAAGGGACAGAAGATGAAAGAAGTATCATTTTGTTACAGCTATAATGAACTTCCAAGTAGCAGGAAACAAATGTCCAACATGTTTTTGTTTTTTTGTTTTTTTGTTTTTGTTTGTTTGTTTGTTTGTTTGTTTTTTTATAAATCGTCCTCTGTTTGAAAGAACAGAACACAGTAAAAAAGAATTACCCAGGGAATAAGGCATTTTAAAGTAGAATATTGGGCCTCCTGTTCATGAGTAATTTATTTTTACTTAAAAGTAGGTAAATAGTGGGCACTGAATCAAAATCGATCTAGAGTTTGAGCAGAAAAACTATAATTAATGAACTTCATAATAATCAAAATTTTTCTGTAGTACATGCTACACTTCTGTGTAATGAGAATATTAAAAATGGGACTCTAGATCTTTCAACTCTTAGGCAAGAGTCATGAAATGATGGTTAATTTATCCATGTTATAGTTTCCTTGGATTAGGAGACCGAAGAGTAAAATTAACAGAAAACCTGAATAAGTCTCTAATTTAGCTTGCTCCTAGTGGCTTGATTTCCTTTCTGATTTTAGAAGCAGCCATGTTCTGAGCACGCCTTCTCTGAAGAAGCATGAAGGTTATTACACAAATGCAGTCCATGGATTACTTCTCTCTGCTTTCATACAATGCTTTTATCCACTCCTCAGACCACCCTGCTTCTTTACCCCATCAGTACCCCTAAACTTTATCTTTGGGGTGGCAGATTTGAGACTTATTATCACATGTCTGACCTTGAGCATCATGAGAATCAGCTGTTTCTTTCTTGCAAAATCTGTAGTTTCAGTGAATGGCATACTGTGCTGTGGGAAAAAGAAACTTGGGTCAGTAACAATAGCATTGTATATGTTTTTAAAATTTCACATTAAAATATGATTCAGGGAAGAAAAGTGGAGCACCAAGCTATAGAACATTAAATACTGGATCTGACACTTTGTAGCTCTATGAATTTGAGAAACTCCGTCAATTCTGTGGGCCTTGCTTTCCCATGTTCTGATAATGATAAAGAGACCAAAATATGCAAAGGAGTAAATTAATCGGTAGATGTAAACTACTTAGAATTGTGTCTGATACTCTGTAAATAATAGTCATTACTACTGTTTCATTACTATAATATAGCAGAGTCCTAAACTATAATGAGACATTCACAAAAGGCTACCCAGAGGCAGAAGTTCTCCAGCAAATTTTATGTGTACATTTACTGTAACACATATTGCTAAACTCATCTCATATACTACATGTATGTAAAACAAGGTCTGTGTTTTATGCTTAAAAAACTACTTGCTGAATTGAAATGGCTATATGACATCAACTGTCTCCACAAATTCTTTCCAAATATTATAGAAAGACTGTTTTTAAGAAGAGATAAAATAAAATAAAAAGTCATAAAATTTTCAGATGACTTACAAGAGACTTTAGATATCAGAAATCCCAGAATCTTGAATGGGGAAATAAATCAGAAAACTTGACCTTGAAAAGGCAAATTGCACATCAGAATACATAGTGAGTAAGACCTACACTGAGATCATAATCCAAATTTCTTAGCTGTTTTGTCAATCCTGCTCAAATCAATGATGGGAATTTTGAGACCTTTCAGTTTCCAATATCCAGGTATACAAGTAGCCTTCAGTCAACTGTTGAAGATGCCTAATAAGGTGATATATTTTCCTTCCTTCCTTCCTTCCTTCCTTCCTTCCTTCCTTCCTTCCTTCCTTCCTTCCTTCCTTCCTTTCTTTCTTTATTTCTTTCTTCACTGGGGATTGATCTCAGGGCCTCACACATGCTAGGAAGCTGCTCTACCATTGAACCAATCCCAAGGGGATATATATTTTCAACCACTAGTCTGGTTTCCCTGATGGGGAAATGAACCCTCTACTTCCTTAGACATGGTGGTCTTTGTGTAAAAGGAGAATCAATGTAAACATTACATCCAAGGGAAATGCCATCCAAAAACTTTTCATCATTTCTAGTGTATTGAATATAGGAAACAAATGAAAATTCCATAAAAAATGTTAACTTGCTCTGTGAGTCAAATGAATGAAAACACAATGTGAACTATTTTAATAGCAGCAAATGCATTTGGAATTGAAGCAGTTAGAGTTAAATATGTTTCCCTGAAATCTCACATCTTCACAACTTTATAATGACTAAAAACATTTTTTTCTTTTAGGGCTGAGATACATTCCTGAAGTGGTTTGCTTACTTTCAACATTTTGAAATCTTTGAGTTTATATCCCCCCTCACATCCGCAAATATACACACATGTATATATAGTGTATATGTACATATACATGTATAACATGTAAACATAGCATATATGTATGTATTGTATGCATATAATATGCAATGTGCACATAGGAATAATATATAATATGCATACATGTGTAATACATATCTTTTCATGTGTATAATTCTATATATATAAAATTTTGCAGAATAAATTTAATAGTCCATAAAGTAAACTTATGAAATAGAACCATTCAAATTATCACACATTTGAAAGCTTTGAATATTATTGTGTGTTCTCAATAAAATTTCTCTTCCACTGATACCTATTTTTATTAATTTAAAATAGATCATATAATTCATCTAGCTCGGTAAACTCTACTGATTTTACACATCTCTCAGGATCCTCTACTGAGAGCAGAGAATCTCAGGTTCTTCAAGATACTCCCCATACACAGAACAGTGCTGGAAAACCAGTCAGTATTCCATGGACTTTGACAAATGAATATATAAATGTATGTACAAATGAATGAGGGAGTGATTGGAGGCTTCTATGGAGAATCTTTTGGTGAAAAATAATTTATGAACATAATTTTAAAGCAAAATCTTAAATGAAAGCCTGGTCTCAGTTCAGCAGCCAGAATGAAGTTGATAAAAATGTATGCCTACTGTTCTATCTTCCTAAAAGCCCTCCAAATTTATTTCCTGTTTTTAATCTTTAATTTCCTGTTTTTTTCAAAAGAAAACCCCTCAGATACAATATGACATCCTCTTACCTCTGTGACCTGCTATCCCCACATCCTACAACCTCCCTGCCCTGGCCCAGGCACATGTGTCACATTGCTGTTCCTCCCAAATGCCAAGGACCTGCAACCCCCTAGCCCTTCGCATTGGCTGTTAATACCTGGCAAGTGGTGACTCTTAATAATTATAGCCTAAAGAGTGAAAGTTTGATTCTTATATGATCTACCCCTGATGCAGTTTTTCTTTAGAATAAAGTTTGTATTATTTTTCTTTAATTTTCTTTTAAAAAATTCTTTAAATACATATTTTTTAGTTGTTCATGGAACTTTATTTTATTTACTTATATGTGGTACAGAGAATTAAACTCAGTGCCTCACACATGCTAGGCAAGCGCTGTACCACTGAGCTACAACTCCACTCCCTTTCTTTAATTTCCGTACTTGCTATCAAAACTTTTGTTCCCTCTGTATTTTATAGAGATTGCTAAAAGTTTACAGTTGATTCCTTTTAACCAACATAGAAACAACACATGCTGCAGCTTTAATAATTGCCACTCACCTGTCTAAATGCTCTTAAGGTCTACTATCAATTTTAGGTAAACATTGCATTATCATTAACTATAGTCCCCATGCTATAAACTAGTTCTCCACAACTTAGAATTGTGAGTTTTTACCTTTGATAAGGTGCTGCTCTTCCCCAACCTTTTTATGCTAGATTCTGGGTCACCACCATTCTTCTATCTTCTTCTATGAATTTAACTATTTTGCAATATGCATGTAAATGAGATCATGCAATATTTGTCTCCTACTTGCAAGATAAGCTTAATGTGAAGGAAGCAAATAAGCATTACATGGGTGGAGGGAGGGATGATCTTGGTCCTTAACTACATTGTATTACTGTCTTAAGCTAGATCCTGTCTTTGGATCTCCCATTTACTAAGTGCATAGGTCTGACTAAGATGTTAACTGAGAAAAGACTGATTTCATCAAACACAGATCCAGGTCCTTAGAAATTATTATTGAAAAATTTAGGTTGAGTTTTCTTGTCTGTTTGATGTTATGAAGTAATGTTTTAAACACATGCTCTAAAGTCACGGTATTTTTCAAGTGCTGTAAGAATTTCAGAAATGGAAGAAACTTTAAAAAAAATCTGTCAGATTATGAAATAGATATGTGAGCAGGCTGAGGAACAAAAAAATCCATTTTCCTCATTTCTAGTTTTTCCTCCAGGAGAATGATGGATGAGAACACTCCTCTAGGCTCCTTCAATATTAAATACTGTTTGGCTTTGGTCCCACTGAACTGCCTATTTTTCCTAGAGACATCACTGCTCTGTATTCCAGATGTCCTCCTCATAGGAATGACTTCCCACTTCAGAGCCACTAGCACCCTCCCCCCCCACCAAGCTCTGTTGGGTGCCTTCTCTTACAGTAGGTATTACAGAACCATCCTGCTAAACAAGGTACAGTGAGAATAATTGCACAAAGTGGAGCATCAGGGGAGGTTTTGAGATGTTCTTTCGGATGTATAACCCGAAATAAAGAGCTGAACTTTCACTGGGGTAGAGTGAAAGAAAATATAATTTTATAGCCAGCTCACAAAAGTACAAATGCATACATAATTTGACACAACACTCCCATGTCTAGAAGTCTATCCTAGAATTCCAACTGCATTAAAAGTGAAATGTTATGTGTAGAGTTATTAACTGCAACATCTTTATTAATAGCCAAGAGATGAGAAATAGCCAGGGGTCCATACAAAGGGCACATAATTAAACCATGAGTTGAATATTATGTTGCATAAATAAAGAGTGAGAAAGCTTTCCATCCACAGATAGGAAATGAGCTCCAAGTTATGTTTGAAAGAAAAAAAACTCCAGGTTAGGAATAACATGTAAAATATGTACCAACATATTGGAAGAGAATGTGGGAGCACATAGGTATACAATATCTTTTATATAACATGCAGGATGTACTAGCCATGAGCCATGTAATGGTACTTCAATAAGCAATGAACTGCATACAAGAGAAAGGCCCCACTGGATTACAATCCCTAGTGGGGCTGTAGCTTTCTTAGTTTATGTACATCTTCCCTGTAAGTTTTACACATGATGAAATTGTCTAATGATGCATCTTTCAGAAAGTATGATAATCCCTGAGTGACACATGACTTTTTCAACACTTATTCATAAAATTTCAAGTTGAAGCCTAATAATTTTCACAAATTTTAATTTCTTTAAAATTTTAATTTTCAGCAAGACTCTTGTAAAATAAAATACATGTGCTATCTGTACATAATGAGTGAGGAAAAGATTGTTCTCAAGGAAGTATTCTTCAACACAGGGTTTAAATTGTCAAAATTTGATCTTTATTAATGTAATTTTATTCAAATATGTTTTTGGAGTGAAATTTTCAAATAGGATACTGACTTTGATTAAATTTAGAATGTTTCTATAGGAAATATCTTTTTTGCATTTAAAAAAATTTAAAGTTTTTATTTAGGTATAATTAGTAAATAAATATGTTATATCTCTAAGGTCTATAATATGTGCACTGTTTAATGATTTCTACTATCAAAATAATTAACATGTCCATGTAATAAGGTCTATTAGCAATTTCAGGTACACATTGCATTATTATTAGCTATAGTCCCCATGGTATACACTAGTTCTCCACAACTTATAAATGCAAATTTTTACCTTTGATGAGGTGCTGCACTCCCTTCCTCTCTTATCTTAGATCCTTGGCCACCACCATTCTTCTCTCTTTTTTTATGAATTTAACTATTTTGAAATATGCAGGTAAGAGAGCTCATGCAATATTTGTCTCCAACTTGCAATACTTACTTGTCCTCCAACTTCAACCACATTGTACCAGATGATAAGACTTTCTTTTAAAAACTGAATAATATCTTATTGTAAATACCATAATTTCTTTAGCCTCTCATCCATTAACAACTCTTAGGTTGTTTCCACGCTTTGGCTATTGTAGATAATGTTCCTGTACTGTCCTCCATTGTATCTACAATTTCAAAACCATTTCAAAAGGAAAAAGGAATCCACCAATGACAAGAAAATAAAGTACTGAATCCTGTAAACATAAGGATAGTTAGAGAGGTACATCATTTTGTGATTTTGTCAGTGCATAAATATCAGAGAGTACTTACACAATCTAAAGTGGCTACTGCATCACTAAGCAATATAATGCTACAGGATTACTTCCATTTTTGACCAAAATGTCATCTTGCAATGCATGACTAATTTTTAAAAAATGGTAGTAGCAAGTTCTTACCTATCAATTATTAATTTACTATAATTAGATTAAATGCCCCAATTAAAAAATGTAGTCCTCAAAAAACTAGAAAAGGAACCACCATTTGACCTGGTTATACCACTCATTGTTGTATATCCAAAGGATTTAAAATCAGGATACTACAGTGATGCAGCCACATCATTGTGTATAGCAACTCGACTCACAATAGCTTATCTATGGAACCAACCTAGGTACCCTTCAACAGATGAAGGGGAAAAGGAAATGTGGTATATATACACAATGGAATATTACTCAGCTGTAAAAACAAATGACTTATGACTTTTGCCAGTAAATTGATGAATGTGGAGACTATCATGTAACTGAAATAAGCCAGACCCCCAAAACCAAAGATTGAGTGTTTTTTCTGATATATGGATGCTAAAACACAACAAGCGGTGAGGAAGGGTCTGTAGAATAAAAGTTTAGTAGATTAGAAAAAGGGAAATGAAGGGAAGGAACAGGAGTAGGAATAGGAAAGGTAGGGGAATAAATCAGACATAACTTTCCTATGTTCATATATGAATACCCTACCAGTGAAATTCCCCAGTGTGTGTAATCACAAGACTGGGATCATAGTTAGAATAAGTTATAATCTATGTATGTATAAGGTGTCAAAATATACTCTACTGCCGTGTGTATCTATAAAGAATAAATCAGCAGGCGCGGTTGTGCATGTCTGTAATACCAGCAGCTTGGGAGGCTGAGACAGGAGGATCACGAGTTCAAAGCCAGCCTCAGCCAAAGCGAGATGCTAAGAAACTCAGTGAGATCCTGTCACTAAATAAAATACAAATTAGGACTGGGGATGTGGCTCAATGGTTGAGTGCCCCTGAGTTCAATCCGTGGTATCAAAAAAAAAAAAAAAAACAAAAAAA
>NW_026000068.1:10589307-10614697 GCF_001458135.2 Marmota marmota marmota
GTAAAAAAAAAAAAAAAAAAACCACAAAAATTTGTAAAAATATATAGATTAACTTCCTGGATTAAAAAATAAGATTTGAGGCTGCAGATGCCACTGCAGTGCCCAGAGGTCTCTTCTCTAGGCATGGCCTTGCTTGCCTCAGTTACCTCAGACTCTACTTCCCAAGCTACCTCTGTGGAATCTGCTCCTGAACAGGAAATCTCCTTTCAATACCGTCATGGCTGCATCTCTGATTCTGAGGTGGCTTCGAGGTCTTCTTTCTGGGTGCTGCTGCCTCAGAAAACACCACTGCCCGCAAGTAACTGAAGCCAACACTGCTACTGACACCTGGACATTGCCTGGTCACACTGTCCCCACAGCTGCAGTTGCTGATGCTGTTGCCGTGGCTACATCTGCTGCTGTTGCTGATGACCCACTGCTGCCAAAAACCACCGCCACTAACGCTGCTGCTACCATGGCCTAGAGAACTCTTCCAGGGAGACTCCAGGTTTGGTTGCACGTGGCTGCACCCATTTGGGGACACCAGCCAGGAGCTGGGTCCTAGGTGCCAGCAAGTTTACCACCACAAGAGCCTCTGTGGGGGGACTCCAGCTGGGACCTGCAAGTCCAGTGTGGGGGTGCCTGTGAGTTTGGAGGAGCCTGGGGTCTTCTTGCTGAGAGTGCTGGTGGCCCTTGTCTTGCTGCTTCATCTTGGGGTTGCTCCTTTGCATGAGTGTACCCCTGGTGGTCTCTCTGCCACTGGGAGCAACATTGAGATCTTGGGACTGCAGCGTGGCTGAGCCTGAGGTATCTGAAACCCAGATCAGTGGGATAGAGACTGGGTTTGTGAGGGCTGATCTGGGTTTGGTGATCCTGAGAGACTTCAGAGACAAGGCTGAGAAACTGTTGAACACCGACAGAGTCCGTTCAGCTTTCCAACAAGATTCATTTTATTTTATTTTTTGATTTGCTAATCTCTACCATATTTGGAACAGGATGTTTTTATGCATCAGTGTGTGGAGGACAATAATACATGATTGGTGTTTTGCATTTTTGTTGTATTCTTGAGTCTTTAATTTTTTCTCTTTGTTCATATTCCTCATCTCTCCTATTTTCTTGGATTTTTTTCCAACATTTCTTCAAACAACAGCCAATCTCTGTCAGCCCCTCTTCCACTCTTCCTGTGAATTTTTACTTCTAACTTCTCTCTTCCTCCCTTGTGAATATCTCATACTACTCTGTTGTCTCATCCACCATTTGAAATGGTAAACCGTTTTAGCAAATTTTCTTTTTGTACCATAGATAGTTATTGAACTCATCATTTTGGTTTAACACGAGAGAGCAGTAGATGCTTTAGTGGGAGCTGATAGGTTTCAGACTATATATTGTGTACACTGGGTGCTGTAGATATTGGTCTCACCATTAAAGATGAAGCGCTGGAAAACTTCAGGGACACTATAGGTCTCAGGGTAGAATTTATGCTGCCTCAGATCCATACTTCTAGATGGGAAAACACACTAACAACATGAAAAATCAAGGAAATAAAGCACCCCAAACAAACCAGATGCTTCAACAACAGAAGCCACTGAAATTACAGTAGAAGAAATGTGCGACAAGGAATTCAGAATGTACATAGTTCAATTGATCTATGAAATAAAGGATAGTACAAGGAGTGAAATCAAAGAAAAAATACAGGAAGTGAAAGACCACTTCAATAAAGAATTAGAGATTGTGAAAAGAAAAGCAGAAATCCTTGAAAAGAAGGCATCAGTAAAACAAATTATAAATTCAATAGAAAGCATCACCAACAGACTAGACCACTTGGAAGATGACAGAACCTTGGACGATGAAGACAAAATATGTAATCGTGAAAGCTGAGCTGACTATGCAGAGAAGATGGCAAGAAATCATGAACAGAACATCCAAGAAAGATCAAATTTAAGAGTGATCAGAATAGATGAAGGAGCAGAGATACAAACCAAAGGAGTGCACAATGTTTTCAAGGATATAATAGCAGAAAATTTCCCAAATCTAAAGAATGTAATGGAAAATCAAACAGAAGAGGCTTGCAAGACCCCAAGTGTACAAAATTACAGCAGACCCACACCAAGACACATTATAATGAAATGAATAACACACAGGATAAAGATAAAATCTTTAAGCCTATGTAAGAAAAAAAATCAAATTACATATAGGGCGAAACCAATTTGAATCTCAACTGATTTCTTAACCAAGACCCTCAAGGCTAGAAGGTCTTGAACATATCTCAAGCTCTGAAAGAAAACGAATGTCAACCAAGAATTTTATATATAGCAAAATTAAGTTTGAGATTTAAAGATGAAATTAAACCTTCCATGATAAACAAAAATTAAAAGAATTCACAACTAGAAAGCCTACACTACAGAACATTCTCAACAAAATATTCTAATAAGATGAAGTGAAAAGAAATAAAATAAAAACTAGCAAAGAGAAGATCTACACTAAAGTGACATTCAACCAAATGAGAAACTAAGATAAATCAAAAAACAGGAATAAATCAACATGACAGAAAACACAAATTATATCTCAATAATAACCTTGAATGTTAATGGCCTAAACTTATCAATCAAAAGACATAGACTGGCATATTGGACTAAAGAGCAAGACCCAACAATATGCTGTCTTTAAGAGACTCACCTCATGGGCAAAGATATCCACAGGCTGAAAGTGAAAGGATGGGAAAAAAACTTACCACACATATGAACTATGTAAACAAGCAGAGGTTTCCATTCTCTTAGATAAGTAAACTTCAAAATAAAGTTGATCAGAAGAGACAAAGAAGCACATTTCATACTTCTTAAGGGAAGTTTATATAAGCAGAACATAATGATTATAAATATTTATACCCTGAACAATGAAGCATCTCAGTACATCAAATAAACCCTTCTCAATTTCAGAAGTCAAATAGACCACAATAAAATAATACAAGGTGACTTTAACACACCTTCATCACTAGTGGACAGATCATCCAAATAAAAACTAAATAATGAAAATATAGAACTAAATAATACAATCAATAATTTAGACTTAAAGACATATATAGAATGCTTCATCCATCAATGAGCAGATATACTTTTTCTCAGCAGCACATAGCTCCTTTTCTAAAATAGACCATATTTTATGCCACAAAGCAACTTTTAGTAAATACAAAAATACAGAGATAGCACCATGCATTCTATCAGAGCACAATGAAATGTAATTAGAAATCAAAATAAAATAAAAAATATAAGCTACTGTATAAAAAAGAAATCAAAGATGAAATAAAAAACTCTTAGAGGTGAATGAGAACACTGATACAACATATAAAAATCTCTGAGGTATTATGAAGGAGGTACTGAGAGGAAAGTTTATTGCATTGAGTGGATTCATTAAAAGAATAAAAAGTCAACAAATAAATGACCTAACACTACATCTAAAGGCCCTAGAAAAAGAAGAACAAATCAATACCAAAAGCAGTAGAAGACAGGAAATAATTAAAATCAGAGCTGAAATAAATGAAATTGAAACAAAAGAAACAATTTTAAAAATTGACAAAATATAAAGTTGGTTCTTTGAAAAAATGAATAAAATAGATAAATACCTGGCTATGATAACAAAGAGAAAATGAGAGGAAACTCAAATCACTAAAATACAAGGTGAAGAAGGAAATATCACAATGGACATGTCTAAAATTATAAATTTTGAAAATTTATAATCCAATAAAGTAGAAAATATTGAAGAGATCGACAAATTTCTAGAGATATATGACTTAACCAAACTGAATGGGGAGGTCATACATGATTTAAACAAATCAATTTCAAGTAATGAAATAGAAAATGCCATCAAAAGCCTACCAACTAAGAAAAGCCTAGAATCAGATGGATTCTCATCCAACTTCTACAAGACTTTCAAAGAAGATTTAACACCAATACTCCTCAAAATATTCCATGAAATAGAAAAGGAGGGAACCCTTCCACACTCATTCTATGAGGCTAATATCACCCTGACACCAAACCAGAAAAAGATACATCAAGGACAGAAAACTTCAGACCAATATCCCTGATGAACATAGATTAAAAAATTCGAAACAAAATTCTGGCAAATTGCATACAAACACATATTAAAAAGATAGTACACCATAGTCAAGTGGAGTTCATCCCAAGGATGTGGCACTGGTTCAACATATAGAAATCAATAAAGATAATAAATTAATCTTAAGATAGACTAACAGGGAAAGACAGAAGACTGAAACAACATAAAGAATGAAAAGAGATATCATAACACTATAACAGAAACCACAATATATTCGGAAAGACTATTCTGAACCATTATACAATAGCATATATATATTCACCCACAAATATATCATTCTATGCTATCTTTTCAGGCATTTGTGGGATGTTTTGGGGATTTTCCCCTGCAGATAATGGTGCTATTTACTACATGAGTACAATGAAGGATACATAATATATGATTAATGCAATAGTCAGGAAAAATATTGACAAATTTTAACATCCTTTCATGGTAAAAGCTCTCACCAAATTAAGTATAGAAGGAATGTACAGGGGCCACACATCACAAACCCTTAGCTAATCAGTCTTCATCATGCACATTGAAACATTTCCTCTAAGACCAAAAATAAAACAAGAATGCACAGACATGCCACTTTTATCCAAAAACCCATAGCTAATCAGTCTTCATCATGCACATTGAAACATTTCCTCTAAGACCAAAAATAAAACAAGAATACACAGACTTGCCACTTTTATCCAATATAGAACTTGAAGTCCTACCCAGAGCAGCCACACAAGTAAAAAAAAACAAAAGACATTCAAATTGGAAAATAAAAAGCAAAATTCTTTCTGTTTGGACATGATAAACAGGGAAACAGCGTTTATACAAGAAACCCTAAAGACTCCACAAAAAAAAGGTGTTAGAACTGATAAACAGATTCAGTAAAGTTGCAAGATCCAAGAGTGAACATTTCTATACACTAAGAGTAAAGTATCTGAAAAACAAATTAATCTTGTTTATAATGTCATCAAAAATATATTTATGAATAAATTTAGTTAAAAAGTTGAATGATCTGTATTCTCAAAATTAAGAAACATGAATGAGAAAAATAGAAGATGACTAGTAAATACATGTTAGATATACTGTGTATATAGTAGGTATACTGTGTTCAGATGTACTACTCTAAGAAACACCTGGGAATACAAATGTATGCCATCTATTGTTTATACAGCAATTCTCATATTCCAGGATGACTTTAAACTTCCTACCCCTACCCTCAAACAATGCCTTACAGATTTATCTTTTAGTTCTGAAAAAAAAAAATGTTTTCCTTCTGCTAAATTTTACCTACTTACTACTTTTGTAGATATCTACCAATAAATAGCCAGCAGGTGTCCTATCTCTCTCTAGGTGCAGACACCCATCTTGGGTCACTGCTTTTATTTTTAGCAGAGGAGTCTGAAATGTTAATAGGAGCTTTTACATTGCAGGCCACAAATAGAACTGGATAATTAGATGGGAACCCTTTGAGATTAAATATCTTAGGCAATAGAATTAAACATTTAAAAAAACTTAATTGAAATAATATTTGATAAAGTATCTCTTCATGAATCTAAATAGTACTTTCTAGAGTGAAAATTTTTATTCAGTTTGATTTATCATGGAGTCAGGAGGTAGCATGATCTAATGCAGAGTTTCAATTACATCAGCTCCTACACGATCCCATTTGTGTAACTTTTAGTCATTGGGCATGAATTCAGCAAACATTGCTTCTGGGAAAACAGACTGAGAAATACAATGTGACATGGAGCATGATTTCTTTTTTTCTATTATAAAGAAATTTAATAAGAAAAGAAAGACAATATTTATTGCTCGCAGATGAATGTTCCTGCAGACAAATTAATTCACTCTATATTGATTTAAACAAATTTATTCATTCTGTCTTCCATGAGATACACTCCCCCTAAAAAAGAGATCACATTTAAAAGTAGTTTTTGAGAAAACCAAGATTTTATAGAAAACATCACTTTTAAAAATAGTCAAACAATGGCTTAGTGTGTTGCCATACTCCTGATCTATAATCCCAGAAACTCTGGAGGCTGAGATGGGAGGATTTCAAGTTCAAAGCTAGCCTCAGCAAGTTAGTGAGACTTCAGGAATTGAGTAAAACCTTGTCTCAAGATTTAAAGAAAAAGCACTGGGGAAAAAAAAACTCAGTGTTAAAGTACTCCTGTGTTCAATTTCCAGTTGTTTATGTTCCCAACCAAAATTCTAACAACATAAATATCTCAACTCTCTAGATTATAAATTCTAAAACTTTTTTTTATTCATAGGAACACTTTATATTAAATAAATAGATTGAGGATATAAAGGGATTTTTGTGGAATATATATTCCACGATATATATATATATCTAAATCTACCACATTACAAATTAAAACTATGAAATTTTAAATATATATTTATTGAGAGCCACTGCCAGGTCAAGATGGTGCCTGGCATTTTGCCAGAAGGAGCAGTTCCTGCTGCCTTGGGTGCCTGCTATTTTTGAGCTCTCAGGGAGTTCCTGGAGAGTTCACGTGGGTGGCGTGCAGTGTGGGTTCTAAAAATAAAGTTCGTTCCTGCTTGNTTTTAACATTCATATAAAGTGTACTAAAGTGCTTAGATTTGAGCTGAGGAATGGTGAATAAATGAAAGTAACAGAGTCCATATTCTAGTGGGTTCATTGTGTCAGACACTGGACAATAGAAATATTTAATATAACTTTTCTAATTACTTTAAAATATCTAGATTAACTTCATACATGATTTCATTTATGGAAGAATTTTTAAGAAATTGTAAATGTCCTTGAGCAAAAAAGAGATCCGTTGTCAGATAATGAATTGGAGAATATTTTAGGAATAAGTTTCCCAGAGAAGAAGTATAAATGAAAGGGAATTTTTAATTCCAATTGTTAAAAGAAAAATGGGAAGAAATTTCTACTATTTTAATAGAGACAAAACAAGTGGAAAGCAGGAGAAAATGGAATAAAAAACAATGAGATATTTTCCCTTACGTGACCTAAATCACACCACATTAAACACAGCAAGCCTTTCTTCCAGGGCATAGCACCAAGGACAAGCTGCTGTACAGGATATTTTAAGGTAATGGTTTAAATCATTTCTTTTACCTCGGAATTAGCTGGGGAGTTAATCACAGCAGTATTTCTATGTGCCGTGTTGGTGAGAAGCCCCACAGCCCAGTTTAACAGAAGCACTCCTCACTGGGAGGCAAATAGCTTTCTTTGCTCTCCAGCCAATCTGGAGACTTCCAACAGCCAGGGCTTGGTGCAGGCTGGCCAGGAAGCGGAACACAGTTGCAGAGAACACTGGCCTTCCTTTGGAGGCGATAATTAGCCTTATAATTCATACTGGAGTCAAAGTAATTAAAGATCGGAAACTGTTATTCACAAGTTGCAGAACTTAGAAATGAGTAAATAGCCCCCCAAAAATCTAGATGTGGGCCCCTTTGCCTGTGTTTACCTGGGAAAAACTTGTGGGCTTGCAGCCTTCAGCATCCTCTGGTCCTCGGGAGGGCTGTAATGCCATGGAACATGCAGTTCTTTCTCCTTTGTCCCCAGTGTAGCCTCCGGAATAGTCTGATTTTCAGAAAAATGGGAGATAATCACCCCACAAGTCAATTTAATAAAATCATAGACAGCTGGAGGATCCAGAGGGGAAAAAAAATAACTTTCCTTGTTATTTTCCCAAAAATATCTTTTCAATACTGCCTAAAAATTTGATAATAAAAACTTTTGCTTTTCAGTGACCACTAACTCAAACTTTTACTCAAGAAAGAAAATGGCAAGGCAGTCAGCAGAGAGAAACGGATGTGGAATAAAGCTAGAAAGATGAATAAAGCCAGATTATTGAAAAGGACAGCATGGGGGACTTGGTTCTCTAAAAAAAGAAAGATGAAAGTGTTTTAGGGGAGAGAAAGATATGTTGCCTTTGGCAATCAAAATGGTCTTTTGTGACTCAGGAGTAGCATGCAGCCATCCAGAGATCTTGTGCTGACAGAATTCATCAGAGAAGTTGTCTTGTAACCATCTCTCCACATAGAGCTCAAGTCTGGAGAAAGCTGGTGGACTCCCATTTCCTCATGTGTCAAGGGCTAAGGGAGATAGTCTAGTTTTAGACACAAAAAGTAGTTTTTCCTAGAATTTTCAGTAATCTTCTGTTCTGATTATTTTGGGATTCTGTGAAAGGTAAGTTTTCTCTGCTTTTCTACTTCATAAAAAATGACTTGTACAAAGGTAAGACTTCAATTATGAAATATGCAGAATGTGTGCATGTGGTGGTATGTTTGTGGGTATGTGTGCATATTTATAGTGTTTGAGGATATCTATGAGTACTGTTTGTCAGTGTATACCTTTTTAGTTGTGTGTACATGTGTACATATTGTGTGTGTGTGTGTGAGAGAGAGTATGTGTGTGTTATTTTCAGGAAGGAAATGGTAGAAGTCCAGTTGTGAAACCTTAAATAAATTTCACTTGATTTCTATATGGGAAATCAAACTAATAAAACTGTGGTCTGATTCAAAGACAGCCGCACCTATTGTGTTGAGCACATTTCTTATTAAAAGGTTTGTGCATAATTCATGTTTTCTGTAGTACACTGACAGTTCTCTACAGTCTGTTCAGAGAAAGTAAGGAAAAGTTACCTCATTCTGCCCATGAATCTGTACTTTAGTCTGCCAGTAGACATTCTTCAAAGACACAACCATCCAAGGCCATCTCAAGACTCAAGGTGAGATTTCAACCTGCAATGAGCTTGTGATTCGTATAATTTCTCTGAACGTTAACTATGCTTGACAGTTAATTCTGTCATCCACATTTCATCTTCTCTGAACTTTATGTTCCCACATCAGAATCCGTCTTTTTTTACAGATGTGTGTACAGTTTTACCTGGAAAATATTTTAGGCCCACAAGGAGAAGAAGAAAGATTGTGTTGAATCTCACTGCTTGGGAAGGCGACTGAGCAGCCTCTTCTACATTACCCTTTGGGAGAAGACTTCAGGAAAGAGTGCTTCAGGAAAAAGAAATGGTAACTGGTTAAGAATTCTTCAACCCAAATTATATGTTCTAAAACTTTAGAGTCTGCAATAACGACAGGAAATTCCAGGATCTGAAACGTATTAGTGATCTGAAATTTAAGTAATGTAAATTTCCCCCCAAATGACAGTTATAAAGCATAGTGTAAAATAACATGATCCATAATTTTGCAGATATTTGTAGGTATTGAGTGTTGAGGAAAGGGAAAATAGGTACAGGAAGTATAATTTTAAAGCCATATTAAAATCACTTTTTGCTAGGGTATAGCTCAATGGTAGAGCTTTTACCTAGCATGCATGAGGCCCTGGGTTTCATCCTGTAAAAATAGATAAATAGGAGAGAGAGAGAGAGAGAGAGAGAGAGAGAGAGAGAGAGAGAAGAAGAANAGAAGAGGAGGAGGAGGAGGAGGAGGAGGAGGAGGAGGAAAGGAAGGAAGGAAGGAAGGAAGGAAGGAAGTTTGATTTACTTTTTCCATTATTTTTTCCATTACTTAAATTTGGCACTGACCCATGACAGTATTCTCCCATAATCTGCCTTTGGAAAGCATCTGCATCCCTCAGTAAACCCAGAGTATTACACATGCCTGAAATCCTATATCTGCTATCCTTGCCATTCATGTCTCATCTTGGTATTTAGGGTTCATACCTACTCATGATTTGTGTATTGCCTGTAGTTCCTCCAGAAAAAAAAAAAGACCATTTCTTAACAGTTCACTAGAGAAGATTATAATTCATAGAAACTAATATCATTTTCATATTGGAATTCTGTCCAAATACAAATCCCAGATGGATGTTCACGTGTTCCTTAGGGACCCCAGCCTGCAGAGATTTGTGTTTTCTCCACCTGCCTTTTTCATTTATAGCTTTCAGCATAAACTTAATCACATATATTTAACCTCCGTAATTGTTCTCAGTATAAATTATTACTCTGACAGTGTTTAATATCCTGTCAGCAGGATCTACGTTATTCCATCTATATATCCCATGATGTACCTAGAATACTACTTAGTAGGTACACAAAAATGTTCATAGATTTTATTTGGTAATGTCATAAATGGTAAATTGTAAAATCACTTAATCTCTTCAGTTATTAGGATTCTAGACTTGGGTTCTTACTGGTGTGTGAGTCAACTCACTGTAAGCTGAGAGAATGTGTCACATTGACACTTACACTCTGCATGCATCTCTGTGCTCTGTAGGTTAGAATGCAAGCACATGGGTTCTTTGTTCAACCTAGAATGCAGTATGGGGTCCTCAGTAAATGCATGATGAATGAAGAAAACTTATTCTGTCAGATTACAGGGAATGTCTGCAAGTTCAAACCCCCACTTTTGAGAAGACTCCTCCCCATTTGGAGGTGAACCTGGTAGTTAGTAAAGTTCCCTCTATATTGGCCACAACTGACCGGCCCTAGGGTGTACACTGACCTGAGCAATCTAGTCAGATCCTTCCTTATTCTTGCAGAAGTAGTAGTTGAGGGAACTGGGGTACAAACAGTGACTAAGGAGGGCAGTGAGGTGGACTGTGGACTGGGAATGCCACATGCCACCTTTGCAAGATGGAGAGAAGAGAAAGCTGATCTGTGGAGAGAACAAATGGAACAAAGGCCAAAAGGAGGAGAGTCCAGTCCTGTGGCAAGAACAGGGGAGCTTTGGCCCAGCACCCTATCCTGACTCTGTTTCTAATCCCTTGGGAGATCAGTTTACTTCCAGTCCTTAGTTTCCACGAGTCTTCATGAGTCAGTCCTGGGCAATCCCAAGCTAGTTATTAGGGTTTCCCACCACTGTATTACCAAAATTGTTTTTTCTATTTGAATACAAAAACTATAATAGAGTTTGAACTATAAGATAATGTGGAATATATTTTTTAGCTAGTAGTCAATTTACCCCTCTATCAGCTCTACCACAGGCTGTGCTTGACTAAGTAATGTCTTAATTTTCTTATTGCTGAGTTAACGATGTTCATCTCAATGACATGGACGATTTCATATCCCTACTTCTGTGATTCTGCCACAGCACCAGTTATGTCAATGAAAATGACAATAATAAATTAGCCAAATGTTTCCACATATTTGGACATTTGGTAACATGTGGAGAACATATCCAGGTATTTATAGCATGCTTTAATTTTCACTTAGATTAGTTAAATTGGTACAGTTTCATTTCAAACTCATTTTAGCAATCCTTCACATTCACATAGCACCAGACTTTATTTGTTTTATTCTGAGATATTTTCCGAATAGCAATCATGAAATCAAAATTGTGTTTAAATAGGCTTTTCTAATCCATGTGCATGGAACACCTGTCTTTTTATGTCTACAGAAGGCTCTGTCTCATTAAAAATTTAGTACCATGATTTTATGTTCTTTTGTTCTGAATATATTAAAGTATCTTTCCCAAAAACATTTATAAGATTTCCTGGTTGTAAGTAAATGCAAAAAACATTTAAAAATTAAAGAAAATCAAAACTTGGAGTATGGCCTTAATACTAATAAATACAGACCCAAGGACCAGAAACTGAAAAGATGGCATGTTGAGGGGGGGAAAAAAAACAAGAACGCTTATCACATCCAACTCTAAATTTTTAATAAACCACTCATACTAGGTTCTAAAAAATAGGATCCTAAATGGTTAGATTAAATTGCCATTGTTAATGCAGAAAAAATTTTCAAGTCATAATTCATTCTATTCTTATTTCTTGTTAAGCTGCTACAAAATATGTCCCCTGACCCAAGTTCAATACTGTACATAAAATTATATTTCTGTTATACAGCAAAGTCTGCCTAAAACAATGAAAACAATGTTTTAAAATGCTCTCATAACTGAGTCCAAATCCAAAATGTTAGTTTTGCTTATGCAGTTATCTATAATATTCTGATTCCATGGGAAAACTCATATTACAAACAGGGCAGGATTATTTGGGGGGCCCAGAACTCATGCCTAGAGCCACAACATTAACCCAGTGTCTTACTCCAGAACATACTGCTATCCAACCCAGTGCAGATGACCATTTGTCCCTGGCTCAGATACACATAGGCAGTTAAGGAGCTTACTCATGGGCATGAACCACTCTCTAGATGGTGGAAACCAACTAGACTCAGCATCCAGACTCATCCTGTCATCTTTTCAGTTTCCTGTCATTGGGTCTGTATTGATTAGTCATGTTCCAACTTTTTATTTATTAATTTAATATATTTTTTACATTTACTTATGACCAGGAAATCTTATAAATGTTTTGGAGCAGAACAGCAATGTGGGTGACTGGCAGGAAAGGTATGATAAAAGCTGTCTCATAACCACAGAAAGAAAACTAAGAGAAGAAAACTAAGAGATATGCCAAAATTAGGACTTCAGAAAATCTACAAACAGGTACAGAAAAATAAAAAATAACTTAGTTTAGATGGTGCATGAAGGTAGTTAGTAGGAAATAAAACTAGAAATTTATGTTGGAACCAGATTATAAATGACACTATTTGGCAAGCCAAGGAAGTCAAAACTCAAAAAATATCTGAGACACCTGTTTTAGACAGCTTTTTCATCACTGTGACCAAAAGACCTAACATGAGCCACTGAAAGATGATAAGTTTGTTTGGCTCATGTTTTAGAGGTTTCAGCCTCTATACAACTGACTCTAGAGCTCTGGACCCAAGGTGACACCGAACATCTTGGTGGAAGCATGTGGCAGAGGAAAATCTTTTGGGACATGGTAACAAAGAGGCCAAAAGAGCTTCATGACCATGAATAAAATATAAACCTCAAATGCATACCCCCAGTGACCCACCTCCCCAGCCACACCCTACCTGCCTGCAGTTATCACTCAGTTAATCCTTTCAAGTGGTTAATGCACTGACTTAGGTTAAGGCTCTCATAACCCAATCCATTCTACTTGTGAATTTTCTTGCATTATCTCACACATGAGCTTTTGGGGGATACTTCATATCCAAGCTGTACCCATACCCTTTGTGATTTTTTAAAATTTTTTATTTGTTCTGCTCAGTTATACACAACAGTAGAATGCATTTTGACATATCATACATACAAGGAGTATAACTTCCCATTCTTGTTGTTGTACATGACTAGAGTTACATTGATTGTGTATCCATATGTGAACATAGAACGTTTTGTCCAATTCATTCTATTGTCTTTCCTATTTGTATCTTCCCTTCCTTCCCTTAACACCCATTTTTTTTAATAATCCAATGAACTTCTATTCCCCTGCATGATTTTTAAACAGAAAATTGAATTATAATAATGGAAACAGGAATGACAATATTAGATCCTATTAATAAATCATAATCATCTAAATTGGGAGTGGTATTGCATGAAAACCAAGCTTAATAAGGGATAGTATATGGGCTCAGAAAGGAAAAATTACTTAACACCTACTTGACAAAAATTAATAAAATATACCTGTACTATAAGATGGAAAGGTTTAATTTCTGTAAGAGAGGGCCAGAATGTTTAGAAATCTAGTCGCATGCCTTCCTTGTATCCTTTTTCTTTCATTCACCAACTCTATTTGACCCGCTACCAATTCAGGGCTACTTGTAATCTTCAGAAACACATGCGATTTCAGAAAAAAAAAATATCAAATCCACTTTGATCTACTACTCGAAGAGAGCAAAAGTCACTTTTACTGACCATAAAAGCTAATATCCACTGAGCAGACATTAGATGCCAGGCATAGTCCTATTCATTTTATAAGCCTTATCTCATTGCGTCTTTCCAAAAACACTACATGGTAACTTCTATTGTATCATTTTCTGAGTTTAATATATATTGAAGAATTTTCCCAAGGCTACAGAGTTTATACACTTTGCTCTTAGCCAACCCACATGCTTTGTACTACATAATTTAAAAACATAACCTCTGATCTGGGGGTGTCAAAAGCTCTCACATGTTCATAGTTTCTACTTTTTTTTCCTGTGAACCTGTCTGCCCCTTGTGCTTAAATTCTCTTACCTAAGCTGTGTCTGGTGGTTCCCACCATAGTCCAGGTGGTAGCCTACAGCACTGCTTACCCATGTTGAGCACTCCACTCCAAGGCTCCATCCCCCAGGTAAACATCACTGTGTAAAGTATGGCCACATGATGTGTTTGGGGCAATGATCTCTGAGTGCAGTGACAGGAATTCACTCTGGGGAGGATACAGAAGAGCTACTGATAATTCTCCATGACCTATTTCCTCTCTGCCACAGGAAGGCCAATGACAGAGATAAAGAGTTCCATCAGATTAGCTCTCTGAATGGAGATATGTTGAGTCAAAGCACAGCTGACCTTCAGTGGATCCCCTCTAAGAGTCAAACTCTGTGTCTCTACTGTCCTAAAATTTGTGCTTTCTCCTTTTTAGCCCCTGTGACTTAGAGACTCTCCTTACAGCACCAGTTTCTATCCTAAATGTTGCTATAGATCACATGCCCCAAGAAACAGACTTCAGAATGCTGAGATTTGTAGATGGTGTATATATTGGGACGTGGTCTTTAGAAAATCACATGCAGCAGTGAGGGAAGTAGGACTGGGGGATGAAGGAGTAGTCCTGATGCAGTTGCAGAGAAGCTTTTGGCGATACGTTTAGCAATTGGGAACTGGAAACCCCATGGACTTTTCCCAGTTGGGGAAAGAGGATGGGATCCATGTCTACTCCATGGACCTGCTATTAGTCATGTTGTATACCCATAGGAAAGGCAGCTTATTTGACAATGTCAATTTCCATATAAGGGCTTAACCTTTATCCATCGTGGCAAAACTCTGTCCAGTCAGGACAATGGGTTACTTCGTAGTCTTAAGTTCAGTAGAACTTTTTCTGCATCTCCAAATGGAAGCATCCCCCTCTCAAAACTGAAAACTGCAAAGCAGACGAGCTTGAGAGTCTCATAAACGAGAAGGACAAATTGCCAAGCGTGAAGTTTGTAGTGGTGGTTGACTTTCTCAAGAGACAGTGTCACATCAGGACCTCTGGGGAGGTTGAATTCTCCAAAGCAATAAATGTGAATTATCCAGGTGAGTGAGAGTCCATGCTGTGTCAAGAGACAACGTACATTCCAGCAAGTATGACCATAAAGGCCACCATGAACATTCAATTTATATGTCCACTGTGCAAGCACTAGAGTTGCCACTGATATAGGCAGCTGACATAGGTCAGTGCACTTTGTTGAACATTTATGTCATATCAAGATGTTCACATTTTATGCCCACTTATATATGTTAGCCAGATATGTCAGTTTTTACATAGTTCTTGTCTTTGATGGTCCAATATTTTTCATGCCCAGCCATTTACTAAGCAGCCAAACCATGCTTGTTGCCCATAAGTCCAATATATTATTTTACTTCAGGATGACTTTCTATCCACACAAAATTCACAACATGATGTATTGCCTGAACTTGGCCAATGGGAGGATTTCACATCACTGCTGTTTTTGAGGCCACTGAGAGAAATTTAGGATCTTCTGTTTTCATTTTGCACATACCCAGAAGACTCATCTATCAACACTGATATTTTTCTTCTTCCATCAGCTGCTCATAAGGAAGTCTTCATGTGGCCATAGGTGTGAGCAGATGTAGACATCAGTGAAATCTGGTGGATAATATAGAGGACTCAGTTGCTGCTTATGCAGCTTATTTGTGCTTTCTTTCCTTGTCTATGTGTAAACCCAGATGTTCTTTTTCCATTTTTTTTTCATGGTTGCTTTCAGGACAACAGAATATATTGTTTTGAGAGGACTGATAAATCCAGTTAAAGATTGGTGCCTTAGAACACAGGACAGCTAATGCCTTGCGGTCATTTTATCTTCTCTTTCCTATCTCAGTAACTTTTATGTGACATATAATTGCCTGTCATGTATGCCATATTGTGCTCCCATAACTCAGGTGTATACATTATGATCATCTGGGAGTTGCCATAAATCCATACCATTTTTACCCACTACAGCCACCTCTACACCACAGGAACTGTTCATTTATATGGATCAAGTAGAAAGTATGCTTCTAATGCAAACTGTACCTCCTGCAGCATCTTTACCTTCTCTGTTCCTTATCACAATATGGTAGCTCTCATTGTAATTTTATAAATTAACTGAGTAGTTGCCAAGTATGGATTGTGTTGCCCAGAACCTGTAGAGACCTACCAGATTTTCATCTTTTTTCTTGGTGGCAAAAGGAGCTAACAGTGTGTTTGAGACCATTGAACCCCACAATCTTCTCCAACGTGTTAGGGTCCTGAAACTTTTTAGTTTTATCTCCCATTCTGTGGAGTACGTATATCTTTCAAATGTCTTCAGCATACCTGAATTTTTTTGCTCTTATTTTTCAACTAATAAGATGTCATGAACGTAGTAGATTCACATGGTATTCTGCAGAATGTTCCTAGTTATTTCAGAATGTGTTAAGGTAGAGGGTAAATTAACGCATCTCAGAAGTAAGACCATAAATGTGCACTCTTGATATTCCTGTGTGAGTGTGAACTGCTTCTGATCTTCCTTCCTAGTAGGAATGAGAAGCACCATACCAATAGCTGTTCACCGTCTACTTGAACTCCCACTAACATGTTCTGTAATAATACAGCACTTACTCCAGCTTTTAACTTAATTGAGTTGCAGTCATTGACTGTCATCCTCCAAGATCGATCTGTTTTTATAACCAAATTTATAAATTAAATGGGGATATGATGGAGACCATACTCCAAAAGTGTTGTCCTTAAACATGACAGTAGTCTCTGATTCCTGTCCCCCATGAATGCAATATTCCTTAGGCTTTATGTATCTTAACCAAGAGAATGGTAGTGTCAGAAGTCATTCTGACACTGCCCAATTTCAGAGTCCTTGCCAATAAGTCCAGACATTCTTCATTCTATTATGGCAGGAAAGGGAAAATTACTACTTAGTGGGTCCTTAGAACTAGTGGATCATCTGTGAGACAAAACTGGGCTAAGGATTTATCTACTACTTGACTTTATTATACCTCCACTCTAATAGGGCTACACGATGATGCTTGAAGTTCCCAAGCACCAATTCTAAAAATGGCCATTGTCTAGTAGTCTTGAATACCAGGCTCTAGTCCTGTTATGGTTTGGATGTGAGATGTTCCCCGAAAGCTCACATGTGAGACAATGCAAGAAGATTCAAAGGAGAAATAATTGGGCTGTAAGAGTCTTAACCCAATCAGTGATTTAATCCCCTAATAGGCATTAACTGGGTGGTCACTGAAGTTGTAGGGTGTGACTGGAGGAGGTAGGAATGGGACATGGCTATGGGTATAAAATTTTGTATCTGGAGGGTGGAGTCATTCTCTCTCTGTTTTCTGATCTTGATATGAGTGGCTTCCCTCTGCCACACTCTTCCCCCATGAAGTTTTGCCTCAACTCAACCCTGAGGAATGGAGCCAGCCTTCTATGGATTAAGACCTCTGAAACTGTGAGCCCTAAAATAAACTTTTCCTCCACTAAACTTGTTCTGGACAGATTTTTTTAGACATAGCAGCCAAAAAGCTGACTAAAACAAGTCCCTTCGGTAAAGAACTGAAAAATTCATTACTACTTTTTGCTCATTTTGACACAGAACTTCCTACACAGATTCTCTTATCTGAAGTTCAGAAACTCTTCTAGGGACCTGATTTTTCATTCAGGTACATGACCTCTTCCTCCTGATCATCCCTTTGTTTCTTTTGGTGGAAGATTGACCAGTACACTTCTTGGTCACCTACATATTTGTTTATGATATTGTCAACTTCTATTAAGCACATCTTAAACTATTGTGGTCAGGACCCCCAGTTGACATTCTCATATAGTTATTCATTAGAATTATTTTGCCTATATCTTTATGGTCTTGTGCTTTTGTAACAGAATATGATAGAGTTGGTAACTTAGAGTGAACAGAATTTATTGACTCATATTTCTACAAACTAGGAACTCCAATACAAAGTTGCTGGTATTGGGCAAGTCCCTTCTCACCTAAATCATAACATGGCAGAGTGCTTCACATTGGTAAAAGAGGGGAGAGAGAGGGGGCGGGCACATGAGTGAGCAAGGTAAATCAAACCCACTCTCACAATAATAAAACAGCTCCAGAGATAATGGCATTAGTACATTTGTGACGGTGGATCCCCCAAGACTGAGACACCTCTTCATGATCCCACTTCCAAATACCATCACAATGGCAATTAAATTTCAGCATGAGTTTTGGAGGGAGCCAACACTTATATTATAACATTTTCCTTGTCAATGAATAAGAATTTCCATTTGGAAAGTAGAAGAAAGATCAGTGGAGTAGAGGAAGGATATTGAGGGGACCAAACATTCTTATGTACGTGTTAGAATACATTACAGTGCATTTCACCTTTATGCATATCCATAATTCATTAACCTAAAAAAAACTATAAATAAACAGAAGAAATATCACTAGAGTAGAGAAAACAGAATGGGGTAGTAAGATGGGTTAAAAAGGGAAGTATTAGGGACTGAATTGGAGCAAATTATATTCCATGCTTGTATAATTATGTCAAAATGATGCTCCAATAGTATATAATTATCTATCATGTAATAATTAGAAAAACTGCCATGTGGCCTCAATTGTTTCAAGGTTCTGTCTTTCCAGTGGATTTCAGGGATCTCAGTATCTCCCACTGTGGGATCTTTAATTCCATTCCACATCTCTCCCTTAACCACTTTATATTCTATTCCTCATGATCCAACTTTCTCATATTTGGGTACAATCCACTCTCAATGGAGCATCTTGGTTGAGCTCTGCAGCCATTGGTCTACACTATGCTTGTGCAGGCCCAGGACTCTCCCAGACAGGTCAGGAAGGGAGGTAGATAGAATTAGGCCCTGGAGGTTCATGTGGTCTGACAAGGCAGAAGCCTCTGTAACATCTTGAAGAAAGAGAAGATTTCTAGCCTTTCACAGAATGGGTGGCTTCTGACAAGTTCAGGGGAATATGGAGATTTGAGGCTTTGAGGGTTCAATCCAGATGTTCTCATTCCAGATTTAAGAATCTCACTTCTTCACAATGGGCTTCCTGACCTTGTTATACCAGATCTTGTATATAACAGATGTTGAAGATTCAGTGCTCTCTACATCTCTGCCACTCATTTCATAAATAAGACCTGAACTGGGTTCTCATTTATTCTGTCCACCGATTGAAGGTGCTAAGATGCTTTCCATGTACTGCAGCAACGGCTTTCTGTTCTTCATGCTTTGCTTTATTTTGGAGTTGCCCACCTTCAACTTCTGATTACCCTTCCTGAATGCACCAATGACCCCCAGCAAGGCTTTCCTGTTCCACTTTGCTCCAAATTCACCAAACACCTGATATTGTATGCATACCAACACATTCCCTTCCCTAGTATTCCATCCCAGGGCTGTACGAATGAGAGTTGAGTGTTTGTACCACAGCCCCATGTCATGATAAATCATGCTCCATTTTCCACAACTAATACAGTTTTCACTGCCAGCCAATCACTGAACAATCCAGCTTGAAACCCACATTTCAGAGCCAGCTTCCTTCTGGGAACAGTTGGCATCAACTGTCATAAATAAGATTACTAGGAAACAAATATATTGAGTTTCTGATGTTTGCAAAAAAAGTGGCTTATTCAGGAGGGATGAAGAGAGCAGGATAGACCAGGTAGAGAGATTAAACTGTGGCGAAGTTTTATGGGTGGTTTCAACTGATATTGTGGTGGGATTCTGGGGCTGGGAAAACTGCAGCTTGTTCTAACTGAGGCAAGGGACCCTCATCTTCTATTCCTACATCAGTTCATTAAATTTAGGGTACCCCAAGAAAGCACACATAATCTTGCACAATACAGTCCCCCTTCACTGAGGGCAGTTCCTAGAGTGGAACTCAAGTGTGAGCAGTGAGCTGACAAGTCAGACACCAGCCAGGGTGGAGTGATTGCCTAAGTCCTGAAGAAAAGTTGGTTGGTACACCAGAGCAGGTGAAAGCACTCAGCTAATTCCAGGACGCTTTTTCTAAATTTGACGTTGATGAATTATTTCCCTATGGTTCACCTCCTTTAAGCCACATAAAGGCTCTTGTGTTAAGGCCACATCACTCTGTTGGCCTAAAGCTGTCTGGACACAATGAAATAAAATCTTGACTTTCAATCTGCTCCTCCAGTCTCTTAATGGAATCAGATGAATGGAATTTAAAGGAAATGCCAAATTCAGTGCTCTCCCATTTCTTTTTAGCAGAGCTAAGTTATTAGTTGATTACAGACACTTAAGGAGCTTCTATTCTTTGCAGTTCAAGAGTTTCACAACAATTTCAATTTCAAGTTCTCAAGACCCATGGTAGGAATGGAAATGAAAATATTTTGGAGGAAAGACTTTACTTCCCAAAATTATAACATAAGTGATTGCCTATTTATAAAGTTTGATCATAGTAAAATATCCCAATTTGAATCAATAACTATATACTTATTGGCCACAGTGAATTTTATGCTGTGAAGAGATAGATACCATATGGCAGGCATTGTCTTTTCCAACAGAACACATTATGTAGAAGGAAAATGTTCATTTATTCAAACAAACTCTGTTGACTAGTGGTCAAATACCAGTCATTTTCTAGCCACCTTAGGTGACACAGGAATAAACCCACAACTTCTAAGTTTGCAATAAACTGAGAGAGCCAGAAAAATATAAAACTAATTATATTAAATAAGGCATGGATATTGGGTGAAGGCCAAATTGATTTTAAATGTGAAGTCATTTTTCACATATTTCATAGCTGTGACCAGCACCCTTCAGAGAAATTCCTAGTTAGATGCTCACAGTGAACTGTAAATGCAGTAGTCCACAAAGATGATCACACTGGACCAGGGGTAAGCAGTTCATGAAGGCTGTAATCAATACCAGAAATTGAACTAAATGTACTTAGAGAAGAACCCAACAGGGATAATGAGAAAGTAATTATTCCCAAGCAAAAGAAAACAATGTCTTTAATATTTCTGCATGTACTTGTTTGTTTTGTCTTTGCTGATAAATAGCTGGCAGTTTTCAAATGGGTTCAGACACCAACTATCTGAAATACAGGTCAATGACAATAGGTGAAGCACAAAATCAATACCCTACATCTCAGGAAGTATTGATTTGCTTAAAAGAAGGAAAAATACAATTCAAGCAAAAGCTGAATACAAAATTAACCTTATACTACACCCCAAAGAAAGCTACACATGTGCTTTGAGAGCTTGTTTAGAGATTCTCTCAGGGTTGTACAGCTACTCATACCCGCAACCTAAGAAAGGTCTTCCTCTATCGGTAAAGGTCATCCTCTTCCAAAACGTGTACATCTTTAGAAGGGATGCGCATGGAGAGGTTGGGGAGGAAGGGAAAACCCACCTCTCCAGCCAGATCATCCAAACAACTCTGGAAATGTAAACATAAGTGATTGCCTATTAACAAAGAATCTTAGGCAAGTTGCAGACTGGGTATTCACACCCAGGGACTGATGATAATAGAATTATATTATCTTTCTTTGCTTATTTTTAATTGTTACATTCATCTACATAGGTATTTATTGGTACAATAGAGTACATATTATATATCTCTCAAATAATGAAATATGATTTATCCATGAATAACATAAATATTTCTGTGTAAGCAAATGCATATTAATGGCATACTTAAATAGTGCGTTCAGCCCTGAAAAAGGCAAATATAGGCGTGTGCTCTTATTTTCTATTGACCCTAAGAATAGTTTTTTAAAAGTCAGTGTTGTTCACTTACTGAACTTTATTGATTTTCCTTCATTTAATGTATTTAGTCTTATGTAACTTGAATAATCAAGACCTACTTCAAACATTAGACATATTTGAGTTTGGCAGGAGGGGTGGGGTAAATGAAAATTTCATGAATATCCATCATGTGCTTATCATTTGAAACTAAATTATAGATTATATGTGTGTATGTATTCTCTTTTGTGAATCAAAACTGAAAGGAGTTATTTTAAAGGTAACAAATAAATGTAAGTTGAACTGAATCAACCTCTATTACTTTTGGTTTCCTAACCAAATTTACCCACATCCAAAGATTACTAGTTCAATTTTTTTCACTTCTAATTTATTGAAACATTCAGAGAGTCCATTATACCCCAAACTTGAGAGGAAATATCTGAGCAGCCAGTCTAGTTATAAAATATGACAGAGTTCTGATTCTACTCCTCATTGGGAGTATATTAGTTCATGGGGAAAAAATTAAATGTATTTATTAAAGTGTTTATTCAAGTCTAAATGCTGAAAAACAGAATTAGTTAACACTGAAATCATTCAGCTTATGCCTGACATTTCTGAAATAAAGGATGATTATCCTTGACTTATCTTGATTGTAGCTTTCATAATGTTACTGTTGGAAAAAGATCTCTTAATTAACAAGGCTTCTCAAACAAATCCATATTTGAATCTATACTGCATTTACTTGGATGTTCTGCTTACATTCAGCAAGTCTCAAATCTTCACTTCACTTTTTTTTAAATAAAACATCAATTTTCTAATAATTATGCATTTAAAATTTAAGTATAGTGAAAGAACCAGGTTGAAAGTACACCAAAGCAGCACTTTTGTAAATAGGTCTCATTAATTCTAAATTGGCTTCTTTTTCCATTCATCCTTTCTGCATTTATGACAAAATTACAAAACTTAATGCTCTCAAGTCCTGTATACTTGAATAGGAGGAAGTTGGTACTGATCTATGATGGTCCCTGTGCTGTGTGAGGCGTAGGGAACAGCCTGCTTTCAAGAGGCAGTTAGATCCCTACTCCTCCTCAAGATTTACCCTTTACCAGAACTTTCCATAACATAGATGAGAGTTATACAGGGGAAAGGGTTTTTCTTATAACTTATGATTTTTTGACAGTTTTGAAAACAAAATTTACAAATACTGTAAGTCATTGTTTTTTACCACCAGATTTCCTAACTCTGCAATGATTTCTGTATTTTCTGTGTTTTCTTTTAAAATACCAGGCACTTTATAATTTTGCCTATAATTGTTTATACATATAAATTTTCTCCACAAAATATTTTTAGAACAACTTATTGCTAAGTTATTTTAAACCACTATCCATCTTTAAATTTTACATATAAATATACTATAATGTCAGATGTGTGACATTTAAATCAGAAGATTTCTGAAAAAAAATAGTCATGAACTTTTCTCTCATGGATTATACAGTCATGGATAATGCAAGAGGGGGCTATTGGTAGGAAGGGCAGGGCTAAGGAATGATTATTTTATGAAATACAGAAAACAATATAAACTGCTCAGAATATGAAAAAAATTGTCACTATATGTGCATTATTTGAAACTGAATAAATCCAGATAAATTTTATTCAGACAAGTTAGAATTCTGTACATTCTCTAAAGCACGAAATGAGTCATTAGGCAGATTACAGAAATTTGGGAAACTCAGTTAGTAGAGGTGCTTGTTATAAGAGCCTTATCAAATGTATCTGCTCTCAATATTGAAGCTTAAAAGAAAGACAAGTTCAGTTATTCTTGGTAACTGTGGGGGACTGGATCTAGGACCTCCATGGATAGCCAAACTGTAGCTGTTCAAGTTCCTTATGTAAAAATGTCATTGTGTTTGCATACAACCTATATGTATCCTACTGTGTTTGTTAAATTATCTTTAGCATAATTGTAATACCTAAAAAATATAAATGTGATGTAAACAATTGCATTTTTTAGGGAAGGTTGACCAGGAAGTCTCCACATGTTCATTACAGTCCCAACCATCACAACCTTAACTACAGAGCACATTAACAAGACACCAGAAGAGCAATGTTCCAAAACTTGTTGAGCTGGTGAGAGACTGGGGAGTACTGGAGGCTGCTGCAGAGTATGCCTACAAATCACTTAATTCCCCTGGACTCATCGCAGAGATGGGCATATGGCAAATTCAAGTTTTACTTGTTAGAAATTTCTGGAATGTTTGGAAGAATAACACTCATTCATATTTGGTTAAATGGATGTAAGCAAAACGTGTATACAGAGAGCCCACTGATTTGTTCTGCCCCGCCTGCCTTTCTGTGCCTATCTAAGGCAGTAAGATTCAATATGAGCTAGTGCCTTTAATAGGAAGGGAAAGAAGAAGCTGGCTAGGGGCTCCTTCCTGACCTCGTCTTCCTGTCTTGAATACGGAGATGATTGTTGGAGCTGCAGAGATCTTGGCATTAGCATCATTTTCCACTGAAGCAAAGGTAACTGTTTGCTTCTGGTAGAGTTCTCACAGGAGAAACATGTCCATTTACATAAGCCATTGTTGTAGCAACCTTTTTCTTGATTGCAAATGCACATGGCTTAAGCGAATCTCTTTTATAGTCTTGTATCTTTATGTTTTTATTCTTGTGCAAAATACATAGAAAGATAAAAAATACAAAAATAGCCTGAAAAAAATTGATGCATAGTAAATAAGTGCAATGAAGGAAGTGGTGTCTGAATTCAGGGAATCCTGGTTTAAATCTCTGCTCCAATACTTAATATCTGTGCAATCTCACATCCCTTTGTGCTCCAGTTTCTTACATTTTAAAATACATTTTATGAAGCAAATTTGAATGCATTGCATGACAGTAATTATTCAAAGATATTTTAAGCCCCAAGAATGAATACATACAACCCTTAAAATTTATCATTAAAAAATAAAGCAGTATTCATTTAACTCATATTTTTTTATTCTGATAAAATAGAATAAAACTGTGCACTCATAAATAAAACATATATTGGAATATGCATATACAGAATGAATCATCGGGATACTACAGAAATAGATGAGAACTTAAAATTTTTCCTCCTTTTCTTTCTCTTTCTAAAGCTCTTCTGATAACATTAAACCATCTTCCCCTCTGCACATGTATCATTCTTCCCCTGTCCTTAGAACTGCAGAGGGTTGTCTTGGGCTTGTCAAAGAACAATTTTCAAGTACATACCATAAGTAATTAATTAGTCTTAATTATTTAAATAACTAAATAATCCAGTAACCTTTCTCCCTTTTTTGTCTACGTCTCATTATTCTTAGAGTTATCATTTCACTTAAGCTCTCCATTAAGGATATGAGGGGACCCACAGAAGAACATTATTCTTCTCCACCAGAGGTCTGAAGCATCTTGAGATTATTCAAAGGGTAATGGGAGTTGGGAGATGAGGATATCTTCTTCATCATTCAGAAAACTGATAGAAAGGAGCCAGAATGCACAGAGTGGCTGAGGAGTCTTGGGGCTGCCCCAGACTACACTGTATATTTAAAACAAAGAAGAACAGAGCTTTGAACCTGAATCTGAACTCTGCCCCCCCCCCCCCCCC
>NW_026000068.1:10614721-10637901 GCF_001458135.2 Marmota marmota marmota
CGTTCCTTCTTCCGCAAGCATCATCAGAGAAAGACATTCCTCATTCACCAGGCACCAGGGACTAGGGAAGCAGGCAGAGGCCTGGAGTGTCATGCTGCTAGAACTTCCCTGAAATGTACGAGTTGCAGGCAACTTACAAGAGGGGACACTGCCTTCATTCTGAATGCAGGTGCAACTTGTCTCTCTCCTACTTGATATTAAGGATCTCATACATTACCTGGATGGGTGCCCTATTTCTAATCCTTTTGTATTCTCAATAGTGGTGAAGAAAGTCAACATAACATAATAAATTAAAATGTTGTTCTTAAGTATTATCTACTAATCCCTAATGCTTACAACTTTGGCTGAACAAATTCATCAGACCAGTTCAGAGAAATATTTTCTAGAGAAATTAATATTGGTGAAAATAGCCCATTTCAAATAACTATAAGACGGTTCTATGAATAAAGATGAAAGGTTGTTTTATTATTACATACATACCAGCAAATCAGGTTAATGAATATTTATATGTAGTGCTACATGATATAATAAAAATGACGAAAATGGCATTTGGTTATAACAAAATATGACGTGATGAAATCCATAAATACTTTAAATGTTTAATTTTAAAAAAGAACAAATACAAATTTAATTGGTGGTATAAAGCATAAAAACAAAAATTTAAGCAGCAATGCTACATGTTTACACCTTATCAACAATGTTTACAGAAGTTGTTACTACTCAAAATCTCATTAATTTACAAAACAGACTCTATAGTACTAGTGCTACATACAATTGATCTCTCAGGGGTTTTAAGGCTAGCTTAAAAAAAAAAAAGCTGTGGTGATGAAGGAAGAGATACAAGAAAGAAAGGGAAGGAGGGGCTAATGTTTTATAGAGATAAAATAAATCCTAGAACTGGCTATAAAGTAGCCAGGACATTGTGGTAAACACTAAACACTGAAGTCTGATAAAATGAACTATCCTAATATATTTGCCCCAGCTGGGCATAGTGGTGCACGCCTGTAATCCCAAAGGCTCCGAAGGCTGAGGTAGGAGAATCATGAGTTCAAAACCAGCCTCAGCAAATGCAAGGTGATAAGTAATTCAGTAAGACTCTGTTTCTAAATAAAATACAAAAAAGGGTTGGGGATTTGGGTCAGGGGTTAAGAACCCCTGAGTTCAATCCCTGGTACCTGCCCCCCCAAAATATATATATACACGCATAAAGATATATATTTGCTCCAAAGCCTTGTCAAGGATCTGAACTTATAAACAAAGTGGATTTATAAGTGTTTTTTTTTTAACTTGTCATTGTATCCTAACTACAAAAATGATCATGCTGACAGTGCCAACTCTTATTCCTTGATCAATTATGTTTAGTCATCCTCTCTTCTAGGGAAGGTCCTGTCATTCTCTGACAGCATTTGTTCCCCACAGCCACGTCCTTCTTAGGTTCTCCTTAAGACCACCTAACCCATGCACAAACCCACACTAAATACTTTCCAAGGCCTCTTTGATGGAGAAACCCTGCAGCTCCCCATGGTGTGAGTTCTGCCTCACCTCATGCTGTAGTAAGCCAACAGTTCAATTGCAGGTGTGCTGCTGGTGGTCTTGACTGGAGGGCATTGACATACCTATCACCTCTCCAACCCACAACATGTTTTTCTTTGATGGTAGCTGCTATGCTGCTTCTTTAAATATGCTAAAACCAGGAAATACACAGTCTTGTCCCCCTGGAACTTGGATATGAAGCCAACACTCAAACACACAGTCAGTACATTCTGTACCAGCAAGGGAGTGAACATATGCAATTGCACACTGAAGTACCCACTAATCTCCATTATTTCAAACACAGACCTAATGGGAGGTGCATTCGCAGCCATCCATCAGGACTGGGTCCTTCTAACTTTAAATTTTCAGTGTGCCTAGCAGATTTCTTTAAAGTCAATTATACTACAAGTCTCTGAAAAATGACCCCATACTAGGGAATCTTTATTGTCATGGGTGTGAGATGTGTAATTTTTTTTTTCCTGGAGAGCAGAGGAAAATGTATTGTATATTCATTCTTTAATAAAGCAAGAATTATTTATTTCTTTGTCTTACTAAAATATTTTTGGATTGAAAGACTTATTCTGCATATTTCTGTACCAGTTTCTGATAATTTATGATTTTTATGCTAAACCAATTGATCAATTTACATATTTATCCTCTCATAATTTTTGTTCACTTCTGATTTTGCTAGTGGGATATCCAAATTGATTCATTATATGTATTTTAAAAATTCCTTTGTGTAAATTTCAAATGAAATATAGAGTAGAAAATATGATTTTTCGTGCCTGATGGAGTTTGTCTAATTTTCTCCATTTTCACATGTACTTAACTAAGTTCTTTTAATCTGTAAACAAACCCTCATTAAGTTGGTAACCTGTGTTAAACTATGATCTTATCTGTTCAGGTTTAACTGAGTTGGAAGCACTGCTCTTCTTTCTGACAGATGACATTCCCCAATGAGTCATGACCAAAGAAGGTGATCCCTGGGGCTGGGGCTGTGACTCAGCCATAGAGTGCTCACCTAGGACATGTGAGGCTCTGGGTTTGGTCCTTAGCACCACATAAACATAAATAAATAAAATAAAGGTATTGTGTCCAACTACAACTAAAAATAAAATAAAATATTTTTAAGAAACAATTAAGAAAAATGAAGGTGATCCCTGAATCTTTAAGCAGAACCACAGAATTTGACATCTGCTTTGAGTGAGAGAGATACAAAAATATTGTCATTTACAGGACATCATATCAGATTGCATTAGTTCCCAAGGATTACTTTTTTATTACTTTTTAATAAATGACAGGAGAATACATAACAATTCATATTACACATATGGAGCATGGTTTTTCATATCTCTGATTATATATAAAGTATATTCACAACAATTGTGTCTTCATACATGTACTTTGGATAATGTTGTCTATCACATTCGACCATCCTTGCTAAGCCCATGCCCACTCCCTTCCCTTCCAACCCTTCTGCCCTATCTAGAGTTCAACTATTCTTCCCATGCTCCACACCCCCCACTATGAATCAGCCTCCTATATCAGAGAAAACATTTAGCATTTGGGGGGGGATTGGCTAACTTCACTTAGCATTATCTTCTCCAACTCCATCCATTTACCTGCAAATGCCATGATTTTATTCTCTTTAATTACTGAGTAAAATTCCATTGTGTATATATGCCACATTTTTTTTTATCCGTTAGTCTACTGAAGGGCATCTAGGTTGGCTCCACAGTTTAGCTGTTGTGAATTGTGCTGCTATAAACATTGATGTGGCTGTGTCCATGTAGTACGCTGTTTTAAGTCCTTTGGGTACAGACTGAGAACAGGGATAGCTGAGCCAAATGGTGGTTCTATTCCCAGTTTTCCAAGGAATCTCCATACTACTTTCCATATTGGCTACACCAGCAATGTATGAGTATACCTTTTTCCCCACATCCTTGCCAACACTTATTGTTGTTTGTCTTCATAATAGCTGCCATTCTGACTGGAGTGAGATGAAATCTTAGAGTGGATTTGATTTGCATTTTTCTAATTGCTAGTGATCTTGAACATTTTTTTTCATATATTGGTTGATTGATTGTATGTCCTCTTCTGAGAAGTGTCTGTTGAAGTCCTTGGTCCATTTATTGATTTTTTTTTTTTTGGTGTTTAGCTTTTGGAGTACTTTATAATAACCTAGAGAGATTATGCTTTATGGTTTCTCCTGCTTCAATTGTTATCATTTATTAGCATGTTGATCATCAAATCTAATCTGCTAGGATGTCATCTTTACTTTAGGATCATTAGAACTAACATTATTCTTTGCTTCTTAAGTGTATTTTTAAAAACTCAAGCGTTTATCAAAATAACCGTAGAGAAACCTCATATTCTTTGACAGATTCTGCAAAATAGAGAATGCCATGCTGTGAGACCCCTTCACCCTGTCTCCTGGTTAAGCATTCTGTGTAATAAGACCTGTAGCTCTGAAAGAAAAAAATCATATAAAATCAATATTTTATTTTAGAAAAGTTTTAGATTTATAGAAAAGTTGCAGAGGTTCTAGGAGTTGCCACATGCCCTCACCCGGTTCCTTCCAGAATTTATCTCACACTAATATAGTATGCTGGTCTAACTAAAGAGCCACCACTGATTGTACACTACTACTACTAAGAAAACTCACCCTGGATGTTTGGATGTCATAAACGTGACTCTTGCCCCCATTCTCTTCCAGGAAATGATGTTTGTGTCTCAAACTTCTGTGTCCTATGACAGCTCCTCAAACTCTCCTTACTATTGATGACCTTGACAATTGTGCTAAGCACTGGTCTGATATATTGTAAACTTATATGAATCCTCTTAATTTGAGTTTCTATGATGCTTATCAAATGGTTAGCCCTGGGGTTAGGGTTGGGAGAAGGAGGGTCACAGAAGCAAAATATCATTCTCATCACATTAAATAAAGGATAAATAATATCAGTGTGACATCATTTCTCATCTGATTAAAGTACTTAGTCTGACTTTGTCATTGTAAAAAAAAAAAAAAGTCACCTATACAGACTTTCACTCTCCCTCCAATACTGTGCATGGCACCGTGAGTCACTGAGTGCAGTGCACACTCAGGGAGGATGGCAGGTGAATTCCAGCTCAGAGGGGTTTCTGCACAGTTTGGACAACGGTTTTCCATAATGGCAATTGTCTTTTATGTGATCCGTGGTCTCTTTCCACCAATTTATGTATTTATATTGGTATGGACTGACAGATATTGAGGTTAAACTTTGAGTTTTACTCAGATATTTGGTTGTTTACTTTGTCATCTCAGTGTTCCACCTTTGGCCATTGGGAGCTCTTCCAGGTTGGTTCCTTTGTCCTCAATTCATGAATCATTTTATTGTATTTTCCCCCCTGGGACCTTTGTAATTTTATACTTTATATGTAGGTCTACAATTCATATTCACTTAATGTTTTAGAGAGACATAGGGGTAAGGGCTGGGTCAAGGGCCTTTTTTATGTTCGGCATCCAATTTTTCTAGCACCATTTGTTCTGAAGATAATATTTTCTCCATTGATTTGCCTTTCTATCTTTATTTTAAAGTCACTTAAGCACGTTATGTGAGTGAACTTCTTGGTTCTTTACACTGGTCCATTGATCTATGTGTATATTATTTCACACTATCTTGTTTTACTCCAGCTTTCAAAGTCTGGAAGTGTGGTAAGGTAATTCTTCTGTTTGTTTTCAGAATTGTTTGAGTTATTTTAGTAACTCTGCTTTTCCATATAAATTTTGTGATTAAATTTGTCAATGTTAAAAAAAATCTTACTACTATTTTTTGAAGATTATGTTTTATTTATAGGTCAAACTATGAAGAACTGATATTTTAACAATATGGAGTCATTCAATCTGCCTACACCATGTCTCTCCTTTCCATTCCATTCCATCTTGAATGTTGTCTTTAGTCATTGCTTCCTACTTTGCTCAATATACACCCTGCATATCTGTTTTCTGTGGTGATAACTACTTCATTTTTTGGTGCTGTTATAATTATAATCGTGTTTTTGTTTGTTTTTCAAATGCATTTGTTCATTGTATATATAACAATTGGCTGTCATTATTTTCATTGTACCCTGTGATCTCACTCAATTCATTCATTTGTTTCCAGAAGAGTTTTGTTTTTGTTTTTGTTTGTTTGCTGGCTTTTGAAGTTGTCTACATAAATAACTATATAAACAATCAGATCATCTGCAAAGAAATATAGATTATATTTTCTTTTCCTCTCTTGCATACATGACTTTTCCCCCTTTTTTATAATTTATTAAACTAAATAGGACTTTCAGCATATTGTGGAACAGAAGTGCTGGAAAGACAATAGCATACATTATTTTTAATGAAAAAAAAATGCAATTCCTGCACATTAGGTAGAGTTTAAGCCATGGTGAGTGTGTGTGTGTATATACATTCCCTCTAATATATCAAAAAACTTTATTACATTAAAAAATTCCTTCGATTATTAGTTTTTTATAAAAGCTTTGCCACAAATGGGTTTTGAATTTAATCTAGTAGTTTCTTTTTGTGTTTATTGTTAACTTGTGTGCTTTTTATGAGTTTGTTAGTGTGAAGAATTTTATTGCTTGAAAAATTTGAAGTATTATTAAATTTTGCTTAATGTAGAAAAATTTTTTCAAATTTTTCCTCCTTTTTGAGTTTTACAACTGATATGATTTAAGAAATTGAAGGACTTTGTTCATTTTTTTTAATATGGAGTCTTGCTATGCTTCCCAGGCTGGCCTGAAACTCCTGAACTTAGAGGTAATATCTAAGGTAATATAATATGTACATATTAATGAACTCAACATGTTTAGTTATGAACCATTTACTCCTATTATGGTAAATGAAAAATTGATTATATCTAGGAATTAATACCCCCTACACATTTTGTAAGTATAACAGAAATTTTCTGAATCCTGTAGCATGGTTCTGTATAAAATTTTTCAGATTTAAATATTATTTTATCTTTTCAAAACTTTCCCAGAGCCGTCAAGTTTAAAAAAAATGAATAGTGTGATTATTAAAAATTAAGTTTTTAATGAAATAAGTATCAAATAAGTATCAATTTAAAAATTAAAATTTAAAAATTTTGAGTTTCTAAATACAAAAAAAAGTGCAGGCAGTTTTTGTACTACACAACACTCTGTTAATTGAGACACTCATATTACAGTTGTGTGGAATGAGGATATGTTTTCCATAAACATGGGTTTCCCTTAAGATACTGAAGGGCAGAGTGAGGATTTCTTTGTTCGTAAGACTTGATCAAATTCTTGAAATTGCATATTCAAGTTACTACCATGTGACTTTTGTTTGCTTGTAATTTAAATTTCATTTTTCTTTTTATGTTTGTATTAGGGCATTATATTTTTATAAAATGTTGGGGTTTATTTTGATACAATGCAAGTAATATGAGTTACATAATAGATGGAATATAATTTGCCCATTTCAGTCCTCAGTACTTCTTCTTTCCCTCCCTCCTTCCCCCATGCCTCCTCTTTTTCTACTCTACTCTTCTTCTATTCATTTATACTTTTTAAAAACTGGTGCTTTACAGATATACATAAAGCTGACATCCACTGTGGTACATTGACACATGTGCATGGCATCATTTGGTGAATTTCATTCCACTATTCCTCCTCTTATCTGTCTCTTCTCTCATCCCCACAATCTCTTTCCTCTACTCCTTTCAGGTCTTTTCTATTTTCATGGTACTTCCCTTCCCATCTTTTGTTCCCTTATTTATGTCCAGCTTCTGCATATGAAGCCCTTGACTTTCTGAATCTGGCTTTTTTCACATAGCTTCATGTTCTCTCATTTTACCATTTATCAGCAAGCACCATAATTTCATTCTTCTTTTTAGCTGAGTGAAACTCCATTGTGATATATGCCACATTTTCTTCATCCATTCGCCTAGGAATGGGCACCTGGGCAGTTCTAGTGTCAGAGCTTGGCTACTGTGAATTACGTTGCTATAAACATTAATGTGCCTGCATCATGATAGTAGACTGATTTTAGTTATTTGGGATAAATCCAAGGAGTGAGATGGCCAGGTCATATGGGGGTTCCATTCTTTGTCTTCAGCAATATTCATACTTCTTCCCAGAGTGGTTGTACTAATTTGTGGTCCCACCAACAGTGTACAATGTACCTTTTTAAGTATCAGAAATAAATACCTTAAAAATTGGCTAAAATAATTACTAGCTAGGAGTTTACTCTTTGACCCTTATTGTGTTCCTCCTAAGTGTCATGTTTTATTCTCTCTTTTTGAATTATTCTTTCTCTAGTTGCCCTAATGTGTATTTATGTCATAAATGTATGCATTGTCACTTGATTATTACAAAGTTTTGTATTATGCTATTTTTTATATTATGCTATTGCATCCTGTATTGTCCTTTGTCTTTTATCTCTATTTATTATACACTTAAAGAAGTGTCAACACTGTATTTAATAGTAAGTTACAACGTTCTTTCTCAGGGCAACATCTGTCTCAGAAGCAATCTCTTTCCAACTACAGAAATACTGTATTTTCTCATGTAACTTTTGTGAGGTCTTTATATTCTTTCTTCCTTTTTGAGAATTGAAATATCTCTGCTGTAAATCTACCATTAAGGACTCTAACAAGCATGTTCTCATAAATAATGTAATTTTATTTATGAGAACATATTATTAAAGACAACTTGATATACATAAAAAGGGCCAGATAAGACATGGAATATATCAACATAAATATCCTCCTGTGGAAAAAGACAAGAAAGGCATGAACATAGGATATATCTACCTTTTAAAGAGAAGAAGGACACTAGAACACAGCAACATGGTATAAGGACATGGAATTAGGGCATGCCAACATGGTATCTCTAGGCTGGCGTTGAGTTAAAAACATGAGATATTTGTCTACCTACAGGGGTATAAGAATACTCTTCATTTGTAATAAGGAACACATCTATTTATTCCTAGGCTCTACATCAACAATGCCTACCCTATATCAGACATTCAACAAATACTGTGTGACCTGGTGAATGCCTAGGAGGCACACCAACTATTAATCCTGTTGACATATAAAAGTGTGATCATGAGAAAATTGTGACAGTGAAGCAAGAAGATTTTGTACACTTTGTAGTTACCATATTGCTGATATGTCTTGTGCAACATGTTATGATGGGTTTTTTTTTTGTGTGTGTGTGTGTGTGTATGCATAAAATTACTGGAACTGTATAATAGAGTCCTGGGAAATGCTAGAAAGCCAATAAAGATTTATTAGAAAAATAATGAAAATTAAATTGTTTAGAAACAAATTTATACTTTCTATTGGTGGGGAAGAGTGTTGGTGGAGGTTAATCAAATTGAATCCAAGGTTGCTTTGCAACAGAGTTACATCCCTAATCCTTTCTCTTTTTATATTAAGACAGAATCTCACTAAGTTGCTAAGGCTGGCCTTGAATTTGCAACCCTGCCTCAGCCTCCTAAGTCACTGGGAATACAGATGTGCACCACTGGGCCTGGAGAAACACAATGACAATTAAGAAGAGTCAGGTCTTGAAAATCTTAGTTGCCTTTGCTTTCTAATATGTAAATCATTGCCAAAATAGGTTGTTCTTCAGAAACCTTGTTTCAGTATTCTAGTAAATCTAAACTTTAGCATTCCCATATCTTTTAGGGTTTTGTGGCTTATATACATCTGTAAAAAAAGGAAACAACCTTGATATATTTTATGAAGATAGTTTTCATGTCAAATAATGACATTGGTTCAATGGCCTCAGTGGCCTAAATGGAATTGTACTGAAACTCCACTGGTGGCATTACTGACCCCTAAAACGCAGAATGCCTTCAAGCACTCTCACCTTTAAGAACACCAAATCTAAATATTGTTTATATGTAGGCATATACCAGTGGTTTCCCCAGAACAGTTCTGGAAGGATTTTCTCCCTTGTGAGAAAGTGTTCCTGGGAAGAAAGAATAGAATACACATGAAATGACCTTCTCAAATTCCATTTGCTTACAAATTCTTCTGCCTCTCCCTGTTGACATTTCTGTCTCTCTGTTCTATTGATTGGACAAATCTTTGGTTTCCTGTTAAGAGAGAAGAAAGACTTAAGGTGATTTAGTCACAGAGAAAGCATTTAATGAAATCTTCCTTAAAGCCAGGATTAGGAGAAGGAGATACTCTATTAAATGCAACAAAAAATTGGGGGCTTTAAAGGGATCAGTTTGACCTCTAATTAATTTATTCAGATATTCATATATATAACAAATATGTTCTGAACATATGTTCTGTACCAAGCTCTACACTAGCTGATGAAAACAGCACTAATGAAATAGTTTTCTTGGATTATGTTGCCCAGAATTTCTTTTAGGGAGCAAAAATCTAAACAAGAACATACACAAATATGTAATGACTAATTGCTATGAATAAGATAAACGGGATGTTTCTGTAGAATAATGGATCAGGGGTACTACTGGTAAATTCCTTGGTTAAAGAAAGTTCCTAAACAAAAGTTGGGTTAAAAGTCAGAAGTGAAATATGAGAAAAATAATTATGAAAGGCACCTAGGCAGTGAGAGAGCATTCCAGACAGAAGGAAATCTCCAAAACCAAAACAAAGTTTTACCTATTTAAATAACTGGAATAAAATCTACCAGGAACCTATTGAGACCCAACCCAAAAGAAAAATATTTAGGTCTACAATCAGCAGGGTAGGCTACTGACTGCAGTAATCACAGACGGACCCAAATGTGGAATGGCTTACGCTGAAGACTGCTTTTCTGTCAGAATAAGCCCAGGACATGTTCCTAATCAAAGGTGTCTGAGGTATGCATCCCTTCCATTTTCAATACACAAACAAGTTTTCCTGGTATCATTTGGCAATCAAATAAGAGACAGAAAAGAGCATGGAGGCAGTGTGCCTTCTGTTAACTGTTTCAGATCAGAAGGGACAGTGCACATCAACTCAGATGCCATGGTGAGATGCAGATAAGCGCAAGGACTCGTAAGTATTGCTTTGCTCTGTCTTCTCAGGAGAAATGTAGGTGATATGCAGTTAGCCACTACTCACCAGGGATTTGAGGCATCAGTCAGACTTGAATATGTATATGATACAGTAATAACTGGAATTCAAAACGGATACCATGGGAGTGGCCTGATGTTATCAATGTTGAATTGAGAGCATATGTTATTAAATTTAAAATCACGAAAGTGGAATATGATATTTTTAGAAGAAAATATATAAAAATGTGGATACAGGCTAGCATTAGGAAAGCAAAGAGACAAAGAAGGAAGTTTAGGGATGGGAGACATTTCTCAAGTTCTAGATGTCACACGTCAAATTAGTCACTGTGTTGTGTGCTGCTAAAACATCAAGTAGACAGGTAGAAAAACATTGCATTTAGTTTTGGTAAGTTTTATGAGAGAAATTTGGTCAATCCCTAATTACAGTTAAAAGTAAAAGCATAAATATTTAAGAGATGCTTGGATACATATGGTGCAGATGTTCAAGCTTTAATAAGCTAAATAAAGAGCAATTGAAGATGAAATGTATAGAGAGTAAAAAGATGCACAGCAAGCCTAAAATATAAGGAAACTATTTCACTGTAATGAATAGAAACAACAGAAAAAATATAAAAGAGAATAAGCAAGTCTGAAGCAAACAGGTCCTCCTTGGAGCCACAGTGGGTTTCCCAAATCCCAGTCTCTTAATGGAGATGCCTCCAACTGCCCTTATAAGATTATCTCTGGGAAGGGTGGGGGCTCAGTGGGCAGAGGAAGGAACCAAGTCCAACTAAAAGTCAGGGAGTGTGTTAGGTCCAGAGAGAAAGAGATCTCTGGAAGAAGGAGGAAGAACAGTCAGAGAAGGAGAGAGATTCTCAAAATCAGTGTTCAAATACAAATTTGAAAAACACTTGAAGAAATGCAATGATAACAGAAGACCAATAAAATAGCAGATCATTAATTCACGATGAATAAATTTCACTTAAAAAATATATATATAAAGACTTTAAAATAAATGTGTTTAACACAAAAACACAAAGGCATAATTTTACTGTAAAAATAAAAGAAATTCTGCAACATGAGGAATAAATGAGTTGCAGATTATGGTAAAAAAAATTATAAAAAAGAGAAAGCTAGAGTATCATCAATTAAAAATGAAATAAGCCTAAAAAGTAAACTGTGGAGAGATTGACTAGTGACTGTGGAGACATTGCAATATGAATCTTTACTAAGCAAAAGAAGCCAATACCAAAAACCAAAGGTTGAATGTCCTCTCTGATATGTGGAGGCTAACATGCAACAAAGGGGTAGGGGTAGAGTTTATTGGATTAGATGAAAGGGAATGAAGGGAAGGGAGAGGGGATGGGAATCAAAAGACAGTGGAATGAATGAATCCGATATAACTTTCCTCTCTACATATATGAATACACCACAGTGAATCTCACCATCATGTACATCTACAAGGCTGGGATTCTAATTAGAATAAGATATACTCCATGTTTGTCTACATACATCAAAATAGATTCTACTGTCATATATACCTAACATGAACAAATAAAAATTAAAAAAAAAAAAACACAGAAAGAGATAAAAGTCATAGAAGAGCAAAGCTTTCAGGAAACCCTTTCAATGCTGCTGCTATTCCCTGGTTGGGGTTTTCTAATTGGGAAAAAAATTATAAACTAAAGAAATATGTAAGTTGTATCCAAAATATTAAGCAGAAAAAATGAGATCAGATGCATTTTAGAAACATTGTAACAAAATTGCTTCTTTAATGCAAAAATAAGGAAGCAGTAATAAAATCTTCCAGAGGAAAAAGACTTAATTCCCATCAACTGCATACCTTCAATAACAAAGATGCAGGGAGACATGTAATCATCTCACCAAGATTCTAAAGAAATATTCTGCTAGCTTAGCACTTTATACCAAGCCATGACTTGAGAGTGAGTGCATGATAAATATTTTCAGATATATGAAGACTAACTTTACTGGTTGTTATCACCAGATGTGGATCTCATGTATGTGTTTTATGCCCAGTTGCTTCATTTCATAGAGGAATAAACTGAGGTACAAATGGATTAAATGACTTTCTGAAGGTAACACTACTAACAAGTACCAAAGTGAGATTTTGGAGTCACATATTCTCTACCTTCAGACTCTACATTATATCACCTAAGAGTAGAGGAACTATTAAGAAATGTTCATAAACAACTGGAAGAATTGGTTTCAAATCAAGGCAATGTGATCAAGCTATCCTTGAATGTTCCAGCTTGATATATAATTACTCAGATAAAAATTTTGAATCTGATACTATGCCTTATATCTCACATGGGGCCTGTTCCCGACATCACATAGTTCTGATTTTGAGATTTCAGTTTCTTGTTTACATTATATTCTACACAAAAATCTTCAAAAGGAAAATTTATGGAAAATGGCAAGTAAAAGCAAGCCTTTTGATAATATACACATAGGTGCAATAAAACCCAAGTGCCTGTCTGGCCAGTCTCTAGGTAGAAATATATTCAAAGGAATAATAGATCTTTAATCCAGAAAACTCAATTCATGTTTTTGTTTTGTTTTGTTTTGTTTTGTTTTTTACTTCTGACTGAGGCTTTCTTAAAAGATTCAGGTCAAGGTTTTTATACATTTTGTCTGATAAAAATGTCTATAGAAATCCTCTGCATACCTTATTTCTTTTTCTTTTTTATTATTATTTTTTTAGTTGTAGATGGACACAGAATCTTTCATTTATTTATTTATTTTTACGTGGTGCTGAGGATTGAACCCAGGGCCTCACACATTCAAGCACTTCTACCACTGAGCTACAACCCCAGTCCTCCATACCTTATTTTATTTTACAAAGAGAAAAAAAATATTTAAGCACATATAAAGAATGAAGTAGAAGGTCATGCTGGACATGGTGGTACACACCTGCAATGCCAGCAGAAGGCTGAGGCAAGAGGATGGTGAGTTCAAAGCCAACCTCAGCAAAAAGTGAGGTGCTAAGCAAGTCAGTGAGACCCTGTCTCCAAATAAAATACAAAATTTTTAAAAAGACCACACAAAGCAAAATATTCAGAATAGGAAATCAGTTTTTAATGTCTTTCCAGGTCTAAGAACCAGCCTTCCTTGTGGTCCAGATATACTGTCTGCCCTTGAGTTTCTATAAAATTCACATGTAGCCTTCTGTTTTATTTATTTTTCTTTATTTCTTACATACATGACATTAGGGGAATGCATTACATTCATAATTACCCATTCACAGCACAATTTTTCATAACTCTGTATATAAAGTATGTTCACACCAAATTATGCCATTATACATGAGCTGTCTTGTTTTTGTTTTTTTTTTTTTTGCATTACAACTCTTAATACACCTTTATACCACAATTTATCATATCTCTGTTTGTATATAAGGTATATTGACACCAAATTCACATCTTCATATATGTTATTTTATATAATGATGACCATCTCCTTCCACCATCCTTGCTTCACAATTCTGTTTTAAAGAGGAGTGAAGACCATGCGATTTGATATTTCATATAAAAATCCCTCAGAGTGTAGTCACATAATGATCTAGTAGCTGAAGGAATAAATAAAGAACAGGGAACGTTGTAAAATTTAAGAGAATGGTTACATGTGCTATGAAAATCTAGTAGAGAGAAAGAAGGGCTGCTGGTGCAGGAAGGCAGTAAGATCCAAAGAAGTAGAATTCCCTGGGAAAGCCAGAAAACATGGGGTCTTGACCTCAAAGGGAGGGACCTGCCTCTTGTGAAAGAAGGAACTAGAGTTGAAAAGAGAGGATTGGCTCACAGCAGGTCCTACAGGTATGTTTTGGTCAGGACCTGGGAAGACGAGAGAGATAAATAGTGGTCTTATCATTTTTTCTCCATGAAATATAAAAATAAATTATCTTTAAAATTGGAGCAGTGGAAAAGATGGATGGAATGTAAGGACATATAAAAACCATAGTCAGGTATGAAGCGAGTTAGTAAGCTTATTATAAAACTGTTTCTGTCTTACTGTAATGCAAGATTAGAGATTATAAATATAAGTAATAAATACCAGTGAGGGTATAATAATATAATTTTCTCTGACAATTCTTAATTGCACATATGTGCAGGAGACAAAGGACTGGGTTTATCTAGTTTTGTGCAGTGGAGGGAGAAAGGAGGGGAGAAATGCAATAGTGTATGTGACAGTAGGAGTTCAGTGAGGAACACAGGACAGATGAAAACAGAAAACCAGAAATCTGTGAATGAACAGATTGAAGATCTCAGTGAAATTGAGCAAGCTTGCATGGGGCTATGAGAGCATGGGAGGAGGAATTATATTGTTGAGAGACAGGGAATGTTGAGCTGGGCTTCATTTGATCCCCTGACTGCAGGTTCCCTTTGAATTAGCTCTCAGTGCTTTAGATTCTGGTCCAAAAATTTGATCTCCAGTTTCTAATTAGTTCTTTTCTTTGCTTCAGAGTGTTTAGCCTGCCCCATATACACATGCACAGTATTCACTCTAATTAGTTCTGAAAGGAATAGATTTAACAAGAGAGATTGAGAAGTTATAGAATTGATGGGCAGCTGGAGAGAAATGCAGTCTGAACTTCTAAGAGCCACTCTGAGAATCAAAACCACAGCACCCTGGAAAAGGAGGAGACATTGTCAAGGTTTCCAAATGGTGCAATGTCAGGCAGGTGTCTCACCCAGCCCATTGCCTGGTTCAGCAGATAGGATGAACCTGGAACTTCTACATGTTTCTTCAGGTAGCTCTTTTAAAAATAAAACAAACAAACAAACAAAAAACACATTAAAGTGTTTGGTAAAAAATAAGCTACACTTTTTCTCTCTGTAGACTTCAGAAGCTGGCAAATGGAACACTTTGAGTTTCCATGATGTAACTGACAATATGGAAACGACCAAAAGGTACAGAAGGGGACAAAGGTCTTTAGCTAGGCTTCAACAGTGCTCAGTAGAAAGATCTTGGGTTGCTTCTTCCAGTAACTAAAATTTCTTATATCCTTTGTGTTTTTAAAGAACTTGGTTTATAAGTTTGTCTTCATCATAGTTTATAATTATTTTTGCAGTACTGAATATAGAAGGGTTTCCACAGATGAGAAATTTGCAACAAGGACAGGAGAGACCAGTAGACTTTGTTCTTCATTTTCTCCACACCTGCAGGGCCACATGCTTTACTAATAAAGATGACATTTTTTCAGAACACTTTAAAAACCATATTCTAATTGACAAATTCCCAATTATTTCACAATTTCCAAACTTTGAAATATCTTAGATTGAAAAATGTAAGAGTGCCCCGGCACTTCCTGAGACAGAATCATTTAACTCCAGAAAACCTGGTACTAAATTGTGATACTAACCGTTAAAGAAATTCATTTCAAATTCTAAAATTGGGCCATCACATCAAAAATACTTGGAAGACTACATTTTTTCAATGTTTCTCTTTGCCTCACTTACCAATACAGCCAATGAGTGCATATTTTTAGGCTAAATTTCCTATAATTACTTTGATTCTGGATCACATCACCACTGTCTAACTGCTAATATACTACCAAAGAGAAGTTGGAGAAACATTTCGGGTAAAACATTTTTTTTACACAAGACAATGAAACCCTGTAATTTTCAGCAAGATGATTACATAAAGGATTACCTATAATTTTATTTAATTGTATCTTTGTATTTCATTTTCTCAGCCTAACACTTTTTATTTCATCCTTGTCTCAGAAGGAAAGAGTGGAAACTATCTTCAAAGAACAATGTTCAGGGATATTTATATGGTTAACTATTCTCAAATTGTGTCTAAGATTGTAGCACTTTTAACATAGAAGTTAAAATTAATTCCAAAAATTAGTTGCCATTGTTACTAGTACAGGGAACTGCATTAAAATACTGATCAGAAAATCTTAATGATGTATGTATGTATAAGTAAAAGTAATAAGAAAACTCCAAATAACATTCAGAAATAACAGGATATTACAGTGTATGCAAATATATCTTACAGATCACTATGAAAATATATGTTCAAAATAATGAACTTGTGTGTTAAGTTCCATGTTGTCACAAATATAGGATTTCCTTCTTCTTTAAGACTGAATCATTCCATTGCTGAACACTAAGTTGATTCCTTATTTAGATCACTATGAGTAATGGTGTGAGAAGCATATGAGTGTAGCTATCTCTTGGTTTTAATCCCTTTGGAGATGTGTCCAGAAATGAAATTGCTGAATCACATGGTATTTATATTCTTAAATTTTTGAAGAACTTCTGCCCAATTCCATCAAGTAAGTGCCTCAATTTTTACTTAGCTATCAATACTGTACAAATTCCTGTTTCTCCATATTCTCACCTGTACTTAATATCCTTGTTTTTCAATAATATGTGAAACAAGCCCATCCTACAAAGACAAATTCAGAAATGAGAAATCTAAAATGGTGTATCTTATAGAAGCAAAGAACAGGATGGTGGTTTCCAGAGCCTGGGAGGGCAAATGGGATGTGATCCACAGGGAGAATGTGTCGGCTTTGTGAGATGAGTATCTGGTGACCTGGTGTACAACATAGGGTCTACGGTGCACCACAGTGGTGTGGGTGTGCACTTACAATGTTGAACATTGTTACCACCAAAGAAGACCAGGAAACTTTTGCAGGAGACAAATTTATGTTTTACACCCTGACTGTAGTGATAGTATTAGAGATGAATGCGTATGTTCAGATCCATCACATTGAATACATTAAACATGCAGTTTTTCATATAACAATTATACTTTCATAAGGAAATTAAAATTTTCCATTAAGAAATTTTTAGGCCAGGCATGGTAGTGTATGCTTGTAATCCCGTGGCTGAAGAAGCTGCGGCAGGAGGATCACAAGTTCAAAACCATCCCTAAGTAACCTGGTGAGACCCTGTCTTAAATAAAATAAAATAAAATGCTGGGGATGCAGCTCAGTGGTTAAGTGCCCTTGGGTTCAACCCCCAGTAGCAAAAACACACAAAAAAAGAGAAAGAAAAAGAAAGAATAAAAGAAAGGAGGAAAGAAGAAGGAAAGAAGGAATTTTTTTCATTGCTGTTGTTATATAGAGGGAGGTTGACGGTTAATAATGTTGATTCTGAATAAAAATATGTGAAATTCTCACACAGATCTGCCAATAGTAACTGCATGAGCTTCACCAAATCCTTTAACATCTCAACCTGCTTCTGCATCTGTAAAGTGAAAATAATAGAAGATGATATTTGTACCTACCTCATAGGATTTTTATGATGCTTAACAAAGAGTGTACAGGTAATCATGAACTAAGAACTTAAACCAGCACCTGGCACATTGTGAGGTCTCTGTGCAGGTTAGCTTTGCTTAATTTTGTCCATATTTTAGAAACTTTTGATAGTGTAGATGGATGGAATTAATCAATGACCTATTTAAAAATAGGTCCATTTCTAGCTTCCGCTCCAGAAAAGATAAAACTTAACTCAAGTAGGTGCCTCAGTTTTTACTTATCTACCAATACTGTACAAATTCCAGTTTCTCCATATTCTTACCTGTACTTAATATCCTTGTTTTTCAATAATATTCAGACAAATCCTCCATGTTTTTAATACTAATCAAAACTTCCAGAGCTTCAGCTAAAGTTCAGTTCATCATCTAAATGGGGGCTGGCAAATTTTTTCTGTAGAAGGCGCACTAGTTAAGAGTTTAATCTTTGCAGTTTACACAGTTTCTGTCCTAGCTACTCAACTCTGACATAAATGCAAAAGTAGACCATGGCGATACTTAAGCAAAGGCCATGATTCTGAAAGTTTATTAACACAAATTGGTAGCGTGCCAGATATGGGCTACAGGTGTATTTTGCTGATTCTGATAGAAATAAGTCATAAAACAAAAAAAGAGTGCTTAAATAGTTTAACTATATTTAATCTGTCCTAAGGAAAAGAAACTCAATTGAGCTGAGTATCACATTTACATTTTCTGTGAGTTTACATCCAAACTCTCAATTCACTTAAATCAAATGAAGTATAAACAGTAGTCTGAAAATGTGGTGTTTCTTGTTAGTAAGCACAACAAGGAGATAAAACAGCTTATTAGAGAGAAGAAATATGCCTGGTTTTCTAGTTAATAATATGAAACAATGTTTCTCTCTGCCTACAGCATGAAGATCAAACACAATATATGAATGTATCTCTATGGTTAAGAGTGTTGATTTTTCTCATTCTCAAATTTCTCAAGTTATACAATCTCTCTTCTTGTTTCTTCACCTATCTATATGTCAAGAAAATATTGCTGGCCATTTACAATGTTTTAATTCTATAGGGGAGGTAATTCACATTAAAAAGAAGAAAAAGAGAAAAATAGTTCTTCTCTAGAATCAAAATATTTGACTATAAAATAAACTAAGTTCCCACTATTCCACACATATAATTACTAAATTTTAACAAATGTTCTTCCTAATATTACACATTTATAGTTGAACAAAATATACTTAAAATGAAGTACACTTAAGCAATAAAATTATGATTTACTCTATGCATAATAAATTAAAACTAGTCAGTCATGCATGATCTAATCCATTCCCACCCCATGTGTGCCTGATGCACCATAGATACTCCACAGACTCTCCCAGGCTGTGATGAATGAATGCAGAATAAAATCGAGAGTAGTTCAAACTATTTATGGTACATTGAAGATAAATTTTGTGGCTGGTGAGACAAAAGATAAAAAATACAGGCTTATACTTTGTGTTGTTTGCCCCAGATTTATTGAGACATAACTGACAACAATCACATATATTTAAGACAAACCATGTGATGTTTTGACGTACTTGTACCTTGTGAAATTATTATAGCATGGTCAAGCTAATTAGCATCCATCATCTCAAGTAGCTACATTTTTTTCTATTTTGTGTGATGAAATTCAAGATCAACTCTTTCAGAAGATTTCAGTTATACAGTACATTATTTTAAACTCTCTTCCCCACACTGTACATTAGTTCTCCTGAATTTACTCATCTCATTGTGCCTTTTGACCAACATCTCCCTATTTTCCTTTATCCACAACCCTGCCCTTTACTTCCTATGAGTTCAACTGTTTTAGATTCTACATAAAAGTGAGATCACACAATATTTGTCTTTCTATTTCTGGCTTAATTCACTCGGGCATAATGTCCTCCAAGTATACCTAGGCTTTGGCAAATGGAAGAATTTGTTTTTTTATTCAATATTTTATTTGTGTGAGAAATCTTTTATCCATTCATCCACTGATGGACACGTAGTTGTTTCCACATCAAGTCAATTTTGGAGGATGCTGCAGTGGACATTGGAGTGCATATGTCTCTTCAAGGTCAGTGATGATATTTCCTACAGATATGTACACAGAAATGGGATTACTGAGCCACATGGTAATTCTATTTTTCAACTTTTTGAGGAATTGTCATACTGTTTTACATAATGGCTGAGCTAATTTACGTTCCCATATGTCTTTTTAAAATTTTTCTGATTTATGACAGATTAAGAAAAAAATACACTACTTTTCCTGCACCACCAGAATTTTGAGATGCAAAGCTCCATAGTTAAATTCTCTAGTCCTCATAGTGTCACCACCTTTCACTATTTTAAAACCTCTGCTGTAGTCTTATAGAGCAGCCCAGTATGGAAAACTTAGTCCATGTTACTTAGTACATGCTACCTATGGGGAATCATGGAATGGCACGGAGTTGGTGAGGTGTGGCTATAATCTAGTTGGGGAAAAAGAACAAAGACTAAGGAACAGTTAGGAAACTGGGGTGGTTTACAATAAAGACTTAATGGTGCACTGTAGATGAACCTCCACCATCTCAACAGCAAAGTTCTTTTAGCATCTAACTGTACTACCTTTTGCCAAGAAAAGTGCAGAAATTGTATACCCATCATGCATCTATTAAATCTAAGCAATCATTCAAGTGGACAGTGAAATTGCCTACATTTCAATAAGATCCTGAACCCTTGGGAATCCTGTTTTATTTACATTTTTCCTCTACCACCAGGACCGTTGAGCAGCAGCTGAAAGGGCAGATTTGAAGGTTTCCCATCACTCCTTACTTTCAGATGAATAAAATTGTGTTTTGGAATCTTCCTTCACCTCTAAGTAGACTTCCCTTCACACATCACCTCATCACCTAATGAGAGAGGAAAATGAAACCCTCTTACTGACAACAATTTGGACTCAGTAGGGATGTGTTAAATCAACTGCCCTAGGACAGAAACATCTTTGTCACCCCACAATAGATGGGAACTGACAGATCTAAGAGGGGAAGGGGAATGCTCTTATCATTTATGCTTTAAACCTTTCAGTGTTAGCCTGCAGCCAGAACCACCTGGTGTCCTTTGCTGCATGCACAACACACACTGACATTTCTTTTAATCTATGAAAAAGCATAAACTCCACAGTGGCAGTGAAGTCCCAATGGTCCATTAGCTACTTGGAGGCTTTTCTGACATTACCAAATAGTAGCAGAAACAGAGAGATGTTCAAAATCAATTTCACGTTTCAAAAACTTCCCATCGCACACTCAGCCTTCTTACAGGGATCACCACAGAAACACATGTAAGCAATACAAGGTTTGACAGCTTCCTTAAATATGCATGAAGTTCTTTTAATCACTTTATATCCATTCTGTTTTCACTAAAGCATACTCCAGTAAATTTTGAAGCATATTTCACAGCAGAAAAAAAAAGACTTAGTTAAATACACATCTGTACCATTTATTCAAGAATTTAGGTCTATATAACTTAACAAAAGAGAATTTGATTTTCCAGTCTCCCTTGTTCTTCATTTAATTATTCAATTTAAACAACAGAGTGAATGTAAAATTCAGGTGACCTAAAATTAACTTTAAAATTCTGCAGACTTTGATATCCATTCAAAAGCTACAGTCCTGAAGATGGAAAAACATAGATCAAGGTAGATGGAGTTATTTATAGCAGGATTAGATTTAATTTTTTTAAAGAATTTCCAAGACAATTATTCATCAATTGTAAAGCTAATTCATTACTACTGCATTAGTTCTAGAATATCATTACCACAATACCTTAATTATATAATTGAAGAGTAATGTATTCCAGCATAAGATCCATAAATGAGTTAGCCTGACAATCACAGTTGCAGAGAGATTTCAGCCAGGGTCTTTTTGTGACATTTAGATATAATTTCAGAGCAAGAAGGATCAAATAGGTAAAAGGAATCTATTGACAATGTAATTTCAGCATTTAGATAAATAATAATCCTGTCAGAGAAAAATTCTGGGAATCCCTCTTATCTTCAACTTGAAGATCACCTTATTCTATAGCATACAAAATGTGGGCCTATCTGTCATCTTCAAGAAACCAGGGGAGTTGGTGTTTATCTGTGTGTCCCTTGTACTATGCACAGAGTCACCTTCATATATAGTAGGTATTGCATAACTGCTTATTTGAATGAAGGAGTCTATTCAAGCTTTCTCTTTGGATTGGAATAGAAAAAAAAAATCTCAAAACCGTATAACTGGCAAGAAAACACAACCTAATGTTCTCTGGAATTTTAGTTGACGTAAACATATGATAAGTTGTCATTAAAGATTTGAAAACAAAACTGAACAAACTAGAGGTTCAAATAGTAGAAATGAAACCAAAGACATTTTATTAGAGAATATATATATATTTATTAGAGAATATATTTATTAGAGAATATATATATATATATATATATATATAAATGTTTCCAAGTTTCTGAGTATCAAGCTAATGTGACACATTTTCTGGTATAACTGCTCATGCTTACAGAAACAAGGGGTTAAAGTCACTCTGCAATGACTTAAAGGAAGATTTTTTTGTATCACCAGCTAAAGGGCAAGAGACTGTAAGGATGTTATTCCTAATGAGCTCAACATGTCACTAGAGGGTGACTGTCCTGCTTTGCAGAAAGCATCATAGGAGTGCTCTGGTCTGCCTTTAAGGAACCGTGCCCATAATGCCATCCTCACAAAGCAATGAGAGTAACATGAACAATTAGAACACCACACCACCACCACCCTCATCCTACAAAAAAGCAAAAATAGTACAAAATAAACAAAACACCTGTTTCTATTCCTTACACTAAAAAAAGAAGTCCGATCTAAAATGAAATTTTGGAAGATGTGAAGATTGCATTTCACATCCTCTGTCTTTTACAGTGTCCCTGTCCTATCCATATCAGTGAAATCATTGCTCTTATCAACCCAACAGACCTGAGCGCACCTTACCTAGCACATCCATGACCAGCAGCACCTACAGCATGAAAACATTTCTCCTCCACTGGCATGTCTGCCACTATTTTGAGAACTCATGCATCCACCAAGATGATATCAGGTACCTCCCTTGTTAAAATGTGATGACCTAGAATAAAGCCTGGAAAAATAAACAAGTATATAAGGAACAAATGAATTACCTTAATTATTCTATTTCTTCATTCATTATGCTACCAGGATATGAAATTGAACAAAAGAGACTGTGTTTAGTGAGTGTGTTTCAACATCCTAATTGATGACATGATGATAATGATAATGACTGATGCCTACAAGTGTTAAAATTAAACATAGAAGGAGTTTAATTATATATATATATATATATATATATAT
>NW_026000068.1:10637996-10697568 GCF_001458135.2 Marmota marmota marmota
TGGGTAGTGGTGCGTTTGGGGTCATTGGGCATTGGACTTGCTACGTTCTCTCTCTCTCTCTCTCTCTCTCTCTCTCTCTCCCTCCCTCCCTCCCTCCCTCCCTGCCTCACTCCTTCCCTCCTTTCTGATCATCAAGTGATCTGCTGCCCTCCATCACACTTTTCTGCCATAGTGTTCAGCCTCATCTTCAGTATTTTTGAACCAAAATTACCATCTGCTTCAACAGCGTACATATCTTGGTTTCATATGTACTATTTGAACCTCTGCTCATCAGAACAGAGCCTTCAGCCTCTCCTTTCTCTTGAGATATAATACAGCCTAAGGTCTATGGATTGAGACCTCTGAAGCTGTGAGCTCCCAATAAACTTTTCCTCCTCTTTAATTACTCTGGTTGGATCTTTTAGTCACAGCAGTAATAAAGCTGACTAAAACAAACCAACTATAACAATAAAACAGATTATTACTTATAGGAAATGTAACACCAATACACCAAATAAAAGCCAAATCACCAGTAATACCTTTCTGTACATGGACATGTTTTAAGTTTGGTGATAATTCAGATATTTTTTTTTTACTTTGTTTTTACATTGAGTACTGCTGATGATCATTAATGCTCCCTGACAGTTTCTCTATCCTATAAAGATCTTCTTTATGAATTTTAGTCATGATGGAGTAAATTATGTCTTCAAAAAAAGGTCCTCTAACTCTTAGTGATTTAAGTGTTCATTGAGATAAATCCTATGACTATAATGTGCTTCCATAGCAAAATATAGTAGTCTACATATTGGTGACAACAATTATAAATATCATATGGAGAACAAAATTAGGCAAAATGATTAATACAATGTAGCTCCAAAAAAGCATGCTGTATGTGTGAGTCAACTCTCCGTGGCTATGACAAAGTACATGAGATTAAAACTTATAAAGAAGGGAAGATTTTTTGAGGTCCACATTTCACTCCACAGTGAGTTGTCCTGTTTCCTGTTGGTCCTATAGTGAAGAAGAATATCATGGGGGGAGGGTGGCATAGCAAAGTTAATCATACCATGGAAGCTGAGAAGGAGAGAGAGAGAGAGAGAGAGAGAGAGAGAGAGAGAGAGAGGTTCTGCATCCTGCTCTTCCCTTCAAGAACAAGCCCTGCAGTGAACTAACCCCCTTCCATGAAGCTCCACCTCTGAAAAGTTCCGACACAACCCAGTAATGACCAACCCTTAAACACAAGGCTTTGTAGAATCTTTAAGATTCAAACGACAACCACATAAACGACTATAGAAATATGTATTTTCAATCATGCTGTTATATAGATTATTTTCACCTCCTATCCAGTCTGTAATTGTGTATAAACCCATCATGACCTGGAGTTCTTGCCAGAATAATCTCGTGATATTTAGGATTGCTGTGCAAGACTTCTGTGGCTCAAACTGGAAAGATCTCATGGTTTTTAATTTACTTTCTTCACACAAAAACTTAGTAATGTATTCCAGGCTACAACACATTGAACCTTTTGATAAAATAAAAAACTAGGTTCACTAAAATTATCAGATGAACACTTCTGAGAAAATATGTCAGTGATTTGGCTGAATACGTGGCCTGGCAGATCATTATGTTGAAACACCTTTTCAATGACTAGTAATGGAATGAACCAAAATCACCATCTGCTTCAATACCATACATATCTTCCTTTTTTGATGGTGTGAAAAGTAATAGCAAACCCAAATTCACTGGAACTTTTTCCAAAACAAATTTAAAGTATAGAACATTATTTTGGCTTTCAGTAACTTATAATGTCTTTGCAGGTTTGTTTATAGTCTAGAAAATTTATGGGAAACCCATTATTAAATTTGTCCCCATCTATTAAAAATGAACACCATTCTTATATCAAAGTGAGAAAGATTGCTTTATATACTTTAAAGTATGCCTTAAGTGCAGTGTATATTTTTTGTCTCAGTTGTTTCTGGGTACCTGAAGAGATTCATGTAGAATGATCAAGAATGAATTTCCATATAAAATAACACAAAAGTATTGAAATAAACTCAAGCAGATCTTAAAATTGGCTCATCTTCCACACACCTCTCTGCTCCTGGCTCATACAGCATGCCGTAGGGAACCAAGAACACAATGACCACTAGGGTTGCCATATTTGGGACATACTTGTGTTTGGATAAAGCATTCATTATTCATCCAGGATTTAAATTTAACTAGGGGTTCTGCATATTATTTGGAAACCCTGTTGACAATACAGTTCCTTGAAATATTACAGTGGTCAAGTTAAATCACGGTTAATATTTCTTGTGTTTCTTTTCTTGGAATGAATTATTCATTTGTGCTGAGCAGTGTGCAAGCAATAATAAAGCCAAATACACATTTTTGTGACACTCCTGACAAACTGTTGCTATATTAAAGAAATAAATTACAAGTCCTATATTGCTCAGCGGCACCACTCTCATCCCTGTTTTTGAAGCATTTCAATCAACCCTGCAGTCTTCACCATGTTGTAAGATATTAAGCATATATTTTATCTATCTTGGAGTAGCATTTTTTTCTTCTGAAACTTCACAGTTTCTTCAAATTTTTTTTCCAGATAATGGTCAAACTGGCCATTTGGGTTATAAATTAGGTTTTTCATGGCTAATGTACTTCACATCGGCACTCATTATACAATTATGTCATCACAAGGCTCTGGTACAACATGAAAGGAATGTAAATGTCAAGATTGATGACGATGGCTCCGAGCCAGCTCATTAAAGGCAATGGTGTGAATAATATAACTGTGTTGCTTTTGAAAGAACAGAATATGTATTATCCACCTATCATGTGTACCCAAGCAGAATCATAAACATAGATCTCTAACTGCAGCCCATTTAAATGATGAAAGGGTGTATATTAATCTATGAAATAGATTTCACCCAGGGGAAAAATTGTTCTATTTATGAACGTTAAAACATTCAGTGCACAGAGAAGCACTTATCTGATGAGCATCCATGGTATGCAGATGTGTTTTACTAATGTTTCCTGCTAAGATAAATAGGTCACAGTCAGAAAAGATGCTGCCACAATTTACTAGAAATAAAGAAACTAAAAAAGAGCAACATGTAGGCAAATTTTTATGAAGCACAGAAAGTAAGTATTTTAAGCTACTGGACCTCCATGTTTGATGTATTTAATTCAAAAGCTATTGACAAAACATGACAATAAATATAAATATATACATATTACATAATATAATAGCCAAATGCATTTTCATACTTAGTATTCCCTAAAGGGAAGTTAATAAATCTCTTGGCAATGATTGTATGCTTCAGAACCAACTTTATTTTCAGAATTATGAAACCTCAATACATTTTTTTTCAGTTTAGAGGAAATTATTTAATGGTAATGGCTCCCTTTTGTTTACATTCATAATTAAATCAAGAAATTCCTGTTTACTCACCTAACTACAATTCTTACCAGAAAAACTCAACAGATTCTTCTCCATGATACTTGCCACTTAGATATCTTTGAAGCATCATATCTTGTCTATATAAACAGCATCCACTAAGCCAGAAGATAGAGGATATTTATATTTTGTGGACTCTCACAGATGTTTCTGGGCCCATCTCCTACCTGCTGATACCCAAATTACAGATTCCAAGGAAGAATCAGATGTCAAGCAAAGTATGAAATAACTACTGTATTTGGGGACAAGGTAGACACTTCAAATATTCTAGTGTATAGTTGTCCATCAATATCAGTGAGGGATTGGTTCCAAGACTCCCAAGAGATACCAAAACCTGCAGGGAGTCAAGTCCTTTATGAAAAGTGTCCTAGTACTTTCATATGACCTATGCATACCTTAGGTCTAGTAATAATGTAAGTAATCTAGACCTAAAAAGGTCTAGATTACTTACATTATTTAGTACAATACAAATACTACATGAATCATTGCCATACTGTGCTGTTTAGGAAAGAATGACCCCCCAAAATATCTGGACACATTCAGTAACATAAACTTTTTCTCAAAAATTTTCTGGTTTTGGTTGATGATTATCACCCTTAGATGTTCGGTAATGATGCATTTTTGAGACTAGGATGTCAAAAATGTAAAAGATCTTGCATGTTGCCTAAGGTCTCCAAGATGACAAGTGGTAGAGAACATATCTGGACCCAGGACTCCTCATGGTAGCGAGGTCTCTTTCCCCAGGACCTGTGATGGTTCACAGAGCAGAAGGAAGACTTTTGATGCTGGGTAAGTCTGACTCCATGCCCTGTTACCTTCTTTCTCCAATAGCATTTATAATGTTTCATTCCTGTTTCTCTTTCTTCTTGAATGATGTCATCTATGATTTGGACGTATCCCATCCAAAACTCGGATGTTGTCCAAAGTCATAGTGCTATGAGGGAGGGGCTTTTAAGAGATGATTAGGCCATGAGGGCTCTTCCTTTGTGCCTGGGATGAAGAGGATTCATGAAGAATAGAGTATGTTCTCTTGTCCTTCCAGCTTCTGTCTGGTGAGGACACAAATTTAGTGACATTGAAATTTGTCACTAAACATGGTGCTGTATCACTCTGTCAATCTATTTTTTTAAACTTTAGTTTTCTATAATGCTGCCCCTTGTCCCTAGAATAGCTTTGAACTCTACCTCCAACATTAAAATGTTTCAAATTTTTTTTCCATATTTTTAAAATTGCTTCAAATAACATTTCCTCTATGAACCACAATCCTCCCCTCCCCTCTCTCTCATCTATCTCTTTCTGTGTGTGTGTGTGTGTGTGTACACGTGCACGCTTCTGCATCCTCAAAGGACTGTAAGTAGTGACTATGGAAATGATTTTCAGAGCTAGCCAACGACTCTCAGTTTAAAGCCCTGCATGGAGGATAAAGACACTAACTTTTCAGATGATGTTCTAGACGTGACCCTTGTTCCCTCTTCAGTTTAATCTCTCTTTGTTTCCTTTCACATGGATTTTACCAAACTATCTTTACTTTTGCAAAGATAACAACCTTATCCATACTTCCTGGATGTTTTCATGCTGTTTAAAATAATGAGAACCATCTTCTTTCCTTGAATAGATAAAGTCCAGCTCATTTACAACCTTTGTAATAGGTAATTTTCAGAATTTGATAGGTAAAAAATTGGACAGCACAGTACATCTACTTTGATAACAAATAACAAAAATACTCAGTGGTTACAGCGACTTCATTTCTCACTCCCTTGTGTAGGCAGCTGAGGTTTGGCTGATAAACATTTTCCATGTACCTTCTCATTTATTGGGGGACCTAGGTAAAGGACATGTTCCTATTTTGATTTATTTTTTTTTCCTGTGGAAAGAGAAAAATATTTAAATAGGTAGCAGAACTATTAAATGCCCTTTATAGTTGCCTCTTGAATTTCAGTGCTCACCACAACCTGCCACTGTCACTGGCAAAAGTCAGACACATGGATGAACTCAACAGGAACAGGAGGCCCTACATGTGCTAAGGCAAGGGTGAATTAATTTGTAATGGAAAAGTGAGTATTTGGAAACAATAATTCAATTCTACCTCTTTCATCCTCCTTACAAGTTTATTTGAATTATTTATCTCTAGATAAAAAAAAATGTGATTTATTCAGCTTTATGACCCCAGTAACTAGCAGAGTTCCTGAAAAACAATTATGTTCATTAGTTGTTTTTTAAATAAATTATTATATGAATGAATGGATAAATAAATAAATAAATAAAAACTAATATAAAAATATTTCATTGAAGTTAATTTTGATAATTTTACTGTACAGACCATAACCAAAATGTCTTGAGGATATAGGTTTAATTCATGCTTCTATCTCTCTACACCCTCCATTCTTCATCATGTGAGTATATATTCAGAAAACCTTACTAAGCCATGAATAATATGTGACTATAGGGTAAGCAACTGTACATAACTTATGTGAAACTAACCACACCTGTAACTGGGTTTTAGAATTAATCCTAAGTGAGTCTGTCACGATCCTCCACTAGCTGCTCTTTAAGAAACACTTTGCTCAAAGTCTACTGATTTACATGTTAATCACAACTGAAAAGCAACATCCAGACTTTGGCTTTAATAAAGATATTCAAACTGTATCCTAGAACAGTTGACACAAATAATTAACCATTTTATTACTGTCATCCATGGAGAAAAGGAGGAAAGTAAAGGCCATTTCCCTTAAATATCCTTTTCCTCTCCCAAGAAACTAACCAAGTTAAAGGAAGAACAAGCACAAGACTGAGCCTGAATATTCAGATCAATGTTATATCTCAAAGAACAACAGGATTCTCCGGTGTATACTGGGAATTACAACAACTTATTGTGTCACATGCAGAGAGATGCATGCAAAAAAGCTTGGGATGCAGGTTACACAATGGGACAAAGCAAGCTATGTTAGTGAGGTCACTGAGACTGTAGTCTGACTTTTGAAACCCTCTCCCTGCAGTGGCTGGTGTGGAATTAAGGACACAAGAGCCATGAGAGATGGAGATGCTATTCTCTGGCATAGCCCCAAGAGGAATGGGCACGTTATCTATCCAGCCTGACATTACTGGGCTTCCTGAATAGTATCAAGAGAGTTGCAGGCACGACTTGGTGAAGAACAGACAACTGTAGAGGAGCTATCTGTCCAGGCTGTTGCCACTGGATATTCCCCATTAGCATTTTTCAATAAAACTTGTAATAAAAGGAAATAAATAGGGAAAATATAGAAACTCTATAAAAATGATCAATTTTTTGCTTATTAAACCTAGCCCTGGAAATCATACTGTGAATGCAAGTTTGTTTGATTGGGTTTGTTTTAAATAGATCTGTGTAATGGAAATTCAAGGAGGAAGAACTATCTACCTGCAAAGACATCAAATCTCTCCATCAAAACAAAGTCAACACATATACATCTGCTCCATTTTTAAAAAAAGCTAAATTTCTTATTTCATTGCATTTTCTTGAACAGCATGGAACTGAATAGAAAAATAATCTGCAACAGTTACTAAGAGAGTGAGTGGAAATACTATGCAATGGTTACTTGTTCAGTTGGTGAGAAACCTTGACAGAGCCAGCATCTGTCACTGACAAGGACACTCCGCTGACCACAAAATGATGGTGCGGCTATAACTGGTATCATTGTTGGCACTTTGTCCTGAATTTGCATGACTTTGTCATTGATTCCATCCCAGGCTTGCCTGTCCCACTGATGTTCTGTTCAGACTGTCTAATTTAACATCTTACTAAATTTCCCACCACACCTATAGTAATTTTTCCTGTTCCTGGTGCTCAATTTTGAGTGATTTTTTTTTCTAACAAGCTAAATTAAGTACCTGTTGAGAACAGAGAAAGCATAATAAAAACTAATTTATTTGTCACAGTTGGGGAAGGAGGACCTGAAGAAAGTTTCAGGACACCTGGTAAGAATCATAAAAAATAGCCATTCTGAAGGGAATGTTTCTAAAATATATACAAAAAATCCTTGTTTTCTTAAAAAAAAAATCACTCAAATCTATACTGCTATCACTATATTCCATATGTATTTCCATACTATTTTCCTTGTTTTATGAAGGCTGTCAATTATTGTATTGTTTAGTGTTTCCATTATCCATGATATACATCCCCGTACATATTTTCTAATTCAGTACTAGTTATCAACAATAAAACTGGTAAAAAAAAAATTAGATTGCAAAAATCTATGAATTTCAAGTGAAGAGGCTGGGAATAAAACCTATTTAAACCAAGTGAAATGCAAGCCCTAATGGTATATTGCTACTGTTATTGTTTTCTTCTACATCATGTTTTTTTAAATTTTTTTTCTTCCCAATTACTGTTCATTTTGGTAATTAAATTTGCCCCAATATTTAGGTCTGGTTGTTTGCTGAAGCTGATAGACAGGTAAATTAAACATACTAGAATTTTCCAAAAACTGTAGGGCACCATTTAATATAAAATATCTTATTATTTTTATCAACCTCCAAAAAATAAAAATCCTTCCCGTGAAACTTCTCTTATACCCTAGAATGTTTTATTATGTGTTCAGTAAATGACTACTTATGGACTTACCTATGTATGCACTTTTATCTTGCATTGTCCAAAACAAAAGAATAGGAGTGGAAGGAGGTGGCCGAGAAGCTCCTGGAACTGCCTGCTCAGCCTCCTTGTTGTGCTGATCCACTTCCCTTTGTTCTGGTTTTCACCATGAAGTATCATTTCTTTCAACCTGATTGTACGACCCTAACAGTTTTCCCTCCAGTCATCTTGATCAGTTGCTTTATCAGTGTTGTCTAATTAACCAACCAAACAAAGCTCAGCTCTAAGACCTGAAAAAGCGTAGCACCACGTTCGTGTTTATTTTCCCGGCTTAATTGGGAGAACACAACACTGTTCTGTGACCAGATGTTCACTATAGTTTTGCTCTAAAACTTTTGAACGTTCTGATATATAACTCCTGTCTTCTTTATAGGAACATCACACGCACACGCACACACACACACACACACACACACACTTGAAAAGAGAAAGTTTTTTCCCAGGATCTGAGTCAAATGTAATACATCACGGCAGTATTGGCTCATAATAGCGGCTATTATTTTTTGTTTTATTATTGATGTTGTCAAGTGTATGTTCAGTGTCTGGGTCTCTGTGATCTGCCCGAGCAATTTTGCCTTGATTGCCTTTCTAGAGGTTTCCATGAACAATATACTTGTTAGATCCTTCAGTGCAAAGGAGTTAGCTGCCCTTCCCGGAACACACCCCATGCTGAGGTGACAAACAGGACACAAGCAGGACATGAGCCTTCTGTGTGCTCAGGAACCCCTGCCCTCCTGCTTTCATGTCTACTCTCATATTACGTCATTGTCCTCCCCACAGTAGCCATTGAGACTCTATTAGGACACATGTCCCATCTCAATCATTAAAATGTTGGGAGCCAAGCAACTTTGGCGAGAACCACCCTTAAGGACCCATGTGTCACGCTGACCCACCTTGAGCACATTTCATTCCTGTCACCACTCTGTTAATGTCACTTCAGGCTTCTAAAATACAATGTTATCTCTCTCATGGTTTCATTAGGTGAAACGGGTTAGATTATGGTACTTTGCAAACCCATCGACATAAATTCACCTGCCTCACTAACACAAATAAATCCAGCATCCAAAAAAGAAGAAAAGGAAATATCCAAGCACTGCCAGCACTCTACTTTCCGATTCACCCGGGCTGATGTGGGGAGCAAGACTGCAGCTGCATGTCTACCAGCCCTTGGAATCCATAGCTGGTGGCTGTAAGCCAAGACAAGGCAGATGGGACGCTGGTGTTTAGTTACAGTGGGCGTGATGTTGGCAACGACATTCAATTGCAATTCTCCCTGTTAACAGGTCTGCCCTCCTCAGGAAAGAATGAAGGCATAAGCAAGAACTAAAGATGGAGGATGATTTGATAGTGTCTGTGGGGACAAGCAAAGCTCTCAGTTCAATGGCAGTGTTATAAATATTATAATAGAGTTATTAGTGAGTGCAGACTGAAAAGCAGCTGGATGGAGCAGTCGAAAAACGCTGTAGCCTCAGGCCTGAATATGAGAGTGTACAGCTGAAAAGACTGCATCAAATGTTCTGTTCTCTACAGTGGTGCAGCCAGAGGAAGATACAGCATGCTCCGCTACTGGCTCCAGGGAATGGGTGTCTCATTACTCAGAAGGTTTACCTGGTGTTTGCTCCTGAGGAACAGCAGTGATGATATCTGAGTGAGTCTCTTTTGACAAGTGTGTCTCTGGTTGCAACATTGGGAACTGCAAGCCATGTCTCTGGAGAAGAGGAGAGAACTTAAGACATGATTAATAGTGCTTTCTTGAATATAAAATTCCCCAGGTCCCTTGGAACATGGCTGCATAAGCATGAATAAGAGAGAACGTTGCCACTTACATTAGGCTCATCAGCTATTTGCAGGTATACTTAGGCACTGATGGGTCGCTATCTAACGTGAAGAGGTCAGAGAAGCCCCACACGCACGGGAAGATTCCGAAGAAAAACAAGAGAAACAAATTATTATTCAAAGCAATACTTAAACTAGAGATTACTAAGCACATCCAGGCAACTCTTCTGCCTTAATAACTCCTAATTGTTTTAGGAATAGTGGGTATCCATATTAAGCCCAGACCTCAAAAACACATAGGACAGATATGCCAACTGGGGACATCAGTGATGAGAGGAAGCCAGTAAAATGCAGAAATAGATTCATGCAAAGAGGCTCCTGTGTGTGGACGGGAGTTAATCTGTGGCCTACACATGGCAGTATAGTCACTCAGGTTGCTCTAACGCATATACAGCAGGAAGGGTTTAAGTAGGGTGTAATATAAAACAGTTTCTACGGTGATATTAGTGCTTGAATCAAAGTAAGAGAATTTGCTTCTTAAATATAACCATTTTGACCACAGGTAGAGTCTGAGAAAAATAAATGATAATTTCAAAAGCAATGTTTTAGGAAAAGTCATATAGAAATGAGCTTATTATTCCTTGAGAGGTAGTTTCCAAGGAACAACTTATCCTAAAGCCTTTAAAATAGTGTCCCCATGCACAGTGATCTTCCAGGAAAGATGAACTGATGAAACTAGAGTTGCCTAAGACTTAAGAATCGACTAATGTATAGGAGGAAACTGATCAGGGAGGTTCCGGGTCAGTGTAGTTAAGGATACTGGAAGGGTCAAAAATACAGAAGCAGCTGTCGTGTGGTCAGAAGGCAGCACCTCCAGGATGAGTTCACAGCCTTGCCCACCCAATGAAAAATGGGTGAGGAGAAAGTGCAACCTTGGAAGACGGGTGTACAGGGCAACTCCTGAAGGTATCACAAGGTAGTGACGTGGGTTGGTTAATATTGGATGAGAAGTTAAGAATAGAATATTTTATTTATTAAAAGAATACAGAAGGATAGACCACTGACTCATAAGTTCCCTTCACAATATGAGGATGTAGAAGCCCATTCCTGAGAAATATGCTACAGGTGATTCTGCCAGTGACTGGCCACTATATTCTTGCCACCCTCGGCAACCATTCCCATAGCAAGCTTCCTGAGGACAGGAGCCAGCACAGCCTCCCTGAAGGACAGGACAGGAGCGCAGGAGAGTTTGAAGCTCTGAAGTATCCCATGAACCATGACTACTAACAGGAGGTGGTGGGCCAGTTTCTCACTCTTCTGGAGGAGCAATTCTGAGGGCTACTCTACACAGAGCCCTGACTTCTGACCTCTATAATATACTCATTTAGTGCAAGACACACTGAGTCACACGTGGAAGAAGCAGAAATTGTACAAGGTGAGAATACACAATGAAGCAAAGAAGTTGGAAAGTAAGAGGGCAAGGGACGGGTGGAGGGGTGTCTTCAGGCTAAGACACTGGTGGTACCTGGGAGGGTCAGAGATGAGTTCTGAGTGTCCAACTTCTTCTTTATGGTCCACCACTCAGGGACACTTCATGATTGGAAACTCTGCTGTGACCTAGGATTCAAGTCCAGAGCTCACTTTCTCAGTGTCCACTACCTGGCATAGCAGGGTTCTTCAGATGACGAGACACACCTCTTCTTTTGGAATTCTGGTTTTTACTTCTGGTATGGTATGCTTCTCCACTTTCTATCTCAATATTTTGGAAAAGTAGAGACAATGATCAGATAAGGGAAAGCTTATTCCAGACTTCTGAGCAACTGGAAGCTTCTTTATGCTGTTCTTCTTCCCACTTCCCTAAATCAGCTCTATTGGCAAAGGGAGAAATCTGAACTCTCAAGACAGATTAGAACATTATCATTCCAGGGAAAAAGGAGAAACTTTGTGCATATACTATGTGGCTCCACGGTGAAATCTCAAGCAATGATTCAGTGACCCTGGATTCGGTGATAAAGAGAATTCACAATACCTGCAGGAGAACAAGGAGTCCCAACCCTTGATGATAGGTCCCCTTCCCATCCTAGGTGGAACGGCCAAGCCTTTGTGTTTGGGTTGATGTGGAGGAACTTTGGAGCTTCTGAGAGATGCTGAACAGAGGCAGGGGTCCTAACTCTGCATGCTAGGACAGCAATGCTGTGCCCTTGTCAAGGAAAAAAATACTTCCTGAAACACCAACTGATCACATAGAGAAAAAAGTTCTTTGAGTTTTCCAATGTAGAAATATAAGAAAACATTGTTGTGCCTTTGTGAATGAATAATAGCTTAGTAACACAGAACTTCATTAATTCCAATAGCAAGTCATGATTACTGAATACCCACACCCGCCCAAAGAGAGGAAAGTCTTGAATCTGAGCCCTTCATTTTTTTTTTCTTCTTGTCTTTCAGACTCAATGCAGATATAGGAAGAGGGAAAGGATGATGAACTGAGTGTTACTGAGTGGCTGTTTTGGGCCTGTTCATCCTGAACTCTCCAAGGTTACCCATCATCTCTCTTTTCGTGAATTACTGTGCCCAACAACTAAGGCATAATTTGTGCAGAACACAACTTTTTATAAACAAAATGAAATCCCTCAGATTGAAAGCTCACAGATAGGGAATCAGTGTGGAAAATATCTCATAAAAGTTGATTTATAAAGAGGACTGGAACTTTGTTTTGATGGTGTTTACCCAAAAACAAAGGCAAAGGCTGGAAGATAACTTTCTGCAGGCCATGATCGGGTCAGCTTCTGGGAATGTGTGAAAAGAAATGACTTTCGGGAAGTAAATATGCTGAAATTGAGAGAACAACAACAACAACAAAAATAACCCTTGGGCTTATTTAAGTAAGATAGTTGCACTTATCCATTGACTTCACACTTGGGCTGCAGCTTGGCAGAGTCCAGGTACAGGGAGATTCCTTGGTTGGATATTCATGCAACCATCCTGCAGAATCTTGGGATCTGGTGTTTCTAGGTAGACACAGACTATACCTCTCAGGAAATTCTAAAATCCTAAAACCAATAACTATGGCCTAAATGTACCTGTACCCCAGGGAGCCTGTGGCCCAGCCAGCCCCCAGCAGGATGTACCCAGGAACTGCAAGGCACTGCTACCATCTTTGAGGAGGTGTGTTTTGTTGGCAAATAGAAAATTATCCACCAAGCAATCCTGAGAGTAAAGTTTAACACCACGTTTCTCTTCCTCTAGCCAGCAAGTTCATTGACTCATTGGGAAATGCCCTCTGAGGAGGATTTCTGCGATTTGTAATCAGTGATATTTATTCTTAATAGCATTTTATCCTTCAAGTAGAAGAGGAGAGTTCTTTTCCTGTGCCATTTCGTGGACTGAGGTTTGGTGTTGAAGGAATTTGGGGTTTGAGAAGGGAGGGGCCAACATTAGCTTTAATAGAGAGTGTTTAGGCTTTAAAATATGATTGGGGCATGGGAGGGGAGGTAGAGAACCATACCCACTACCCTCCAGTCTTCTTAATCTGCTAAAATGACATAATCATAAAACATATAATTGTCTTGTGTGTCATTGGGCATGTAGATGTGAAGAAATCAAGTGTAAAATCATTCAGAAACTCTTCAACCTGGAACACTAGGTGAAAATCCAGCTCTGTGATTTGGCTCAGGCAGTCCTTTCTCCCCAGCTGCTTCACTGATCTCAATCTGTCTACAGAGACATGACTGGGTCAGGAAGTCTCTCACTGAGCAGGAAGGGTAAGAGACAAATAGCTTCATGTGTTATCAAAGTAGAAATTGAAAAAATGAAAGATAGCTGGATCCTGAGTTCAAACGTGGGGACACATTCTCTGACCCTGGGTCTCTTAGAGGGAATAGGACCAACCCAAAGACCTTGATCCATTCTTGATACAACCTGGGGAGAATGGATGTGCTCCCTCCACTTATCTTAGCCTTAAGGAAACTGGGCAGAGATCCACCCCATTGTCCTTCCCTACCCTCTTCTATTGTGAGGAATCACTGGAAATCAAGTGACAGAAAACACAGGTAACGAGATTAAACAACAAAAGGGAAAGAACTGGCTCATGGAACTGCCATCTCTGGGAGCAGGATTGCTTTCAGGCAGCTGACTTATAGTAGGGGTTTCATTGATAGCCTTGGGATTCTGTTTCTTTTATGTCTTGGCTCGATTCTTTTGTGTTTTCAGTTCTTGGGCTTTAAGTGGTGGAAACTTGATTTCCAACAAGTTCAAAGTGATATCTTCCCAGGTTCAAGTGCAGCTGAAAACACAATGATTCCTCTCTCAGAAGAGTCACCAAAAGTCTCATTGTTCCATTTGACTTTATAAAGTGGTATCACCTGTCACATGCTTAAGGAAAAGGGTGGAAGACAATTCTACCTACACACGGGCAGAAACTAAAGAACACAGCTGCTTTTTCTTAGAAATAAATCTTGATGCTTGTTTTTCAAGCATTAAACAAGCATGAAACAAGTGGAAGAGAGTCCTCTGCCATGAAATCAAAATGAGCTGTATTTCCCTGTGACCAAAAACATCCTCAATGACTTGAGCTCCAAAACAAACAATGACAAATTTCCACATGACCTGGTTTTAAAAATTATCTCTCACCTCAATAGAAAATAGATCTTAATCCATTAATCCATTTATACAGTTCACCAATTATTCAGGTTATAAAAAAATTTAATTCCTTTGTCACCATTGGGCATGAATGTTCATCAACAAACAAAACAATAATACAAAGAAAAAAATCTGAGAAAACAGAGATTGAATAAAATCGTAGTTGTGCTGCCACTCTCTTTCAGCTCTACAAGCCAGGAAAAGATACATGGGATTATGCTGCCCATAGGATACATTTATCTAGCACTGCAGTTCACCTGACTGCCCAGTGACACTCCCATATCTCAGTGAGTGTCAAAAAAAAAAAAAAAAAAAAGAAAGAAAGAAAAACCTCTGTGCTTCATTGATCTTTTTTATTGTTTTTAAATTTTTTAATATTGTTGTATATTTGTCATACAGAATGGTAGGTTTCACTGTAGCATATTTGCATATTTTTATAAGGATATAACATAATTTGTTTAATTTCACTCTCAAGTACCTCCTTGTGTTCCCCACTCCCCCCTCATCCCTAATGGTCTCTCTGATCTGACCACAGAATGAGATTGTCCACTATCAGCTTTCTTATTCAGTATAGTGCAAAATGTTTTAGCCACAGCAATGGGTCAAGACAAACAAAACAAAAGGTATATGTATAAGAAGGATAAGTTAAAGTTGTTTGCAGATAATGTGATAAAGTATACGGAAAAATCTAAACCCTCAAGCAAGAAAAATTATTAGAGTGGTTAAGTAAGTTCAGTAACATTGAAAGATACAATAACAACATGCAAAAATTGGCACCTGTAACAAGATTGGTGAGAACAAAAACATTAAAGAAATTCAACTCACAATATAAAAATGAAATATCTGGGAATGAATCTAACAAAGAAAGCAAAATGCTGATGAAAGAAACTTAAGATACGAAAAATGAAAGCTCTTATTTTATAGATTGGAAGAATTAATATTTTTAAAATGTACATACAATTCAAAATGAGTTACAGATTTAATACAATCACCATCAAAATACCAAGGACATCCTTTACAACACTAGAAAACATTTCTAAAATTCAAATCAAAGCACAAAATATCATGAACAGCCAATCTTGAATAAAAAGATCAAAGCTGATGGTATCATAATACCTGCTTTGATACATACTATAAAGCCATAAAACCAAAACAGCGTGGTGCTGGCATAAATACACACAGATCAATGGAGCAAAATAGAGATCCCAGAAATGGATCCATAAATCTACAATCAACTGATTCTCAATAAAGGAGTCAGAAATATACATTGGGAAAAGAATCGCTTCTTCAATAAATGATGCTGAGAAAATTGGAAACCACATTCAGAAGATTAAAACTTGAAGCCTATCTCTCACCCTGCACAAGAAGCAACTCAAAATGAATCCAAAACCTAAATGGAAGACAAAATTACTAAAGAAGAAAAAATCAAAGAGGAAACATTTCAAGATATTTGCATAAGCAATGATTTTCCTATATGAGGCTGGAGGTACAAGAACAAAAACAAATCTATATAAATGGCCTTACATCAAGCTAAAAAGCTTGGGCAGAGTAAATAAAATAATCAACAGATGGAAGAGACAATCTACAGAATGCAGAAAATAGTCACCAAGTATGTCTGACAGAAGATCAATATCCAGAATATGGAAAGAGCTCAAAAAGCTTAACAAAAAGTAATCACCTAAAAAAAATGGGCAAATAATTTGAATAGGCACTTTCAAAAGAAATAACAAACTTCCAACAACTATGTACAAAAAGATGCTGGATGTCATTAGTCATCAGGGAAATGCCAATCAAATTTTCAAGGGGATATCCTCTTACCTCAATTACAACAACTACTAAGCAAAAGCAAAAATTCTAGCAAATATATAATTTTAAAAGGAACTTACATACATTGCTGGGGTTGGTGTAAAGTCATACCAACATTATAGAGAATACTAAGGAAATTCTGCAAATAAATAAATAAAGATCTACCACCTGAACTGAGTACATTTTCAAAGGAATTTCAATGAGCATAACAAAGAGATACCTGCGTGTCCAAGTTTACTATGGAACCATTCACTATAGCTAAGATATAAAATCCTTCTAGATGCCCATCAATGGATAAATGGATAGAGAAAATTTTATTTTATATATACATATATACATGTGATTTTTCATTATAAAATACTACTGAGCCATTAAGAAGAATAAAATGCTGCCGTCTGAAAAAAAAAATGGATGCAACTAGGTAACATTATGTTAAGGAAATAAGACAGACACAGAAATACAAGTACTGCATGTTGTATCTCACACATGGACATTTGAAACAAGTCAACATGTGTGTAAAATAGTGATTTCTAGAGGGTGCAGGAAGAGGCAGAGGGTAGACAGATAAAGAGAGCCTGAATTTGATTGCTGCGTGTGGAATGCATGCATTGAAATATCACACTAACCCCCATTATTTTCTTTACAATTAATACATGTTAATCAAGATTAAAATTTTTAAAAACCAGCCTTGATATGTAAAGGAAGAAGCTTTTCTCATTTCTTGCTTTAACACATTGAGCAAGTTCCCCCAAGCAATGGGGTGCTTCAGGAACACTGTTTACATTTCTTTCAATTTGCATAATTCTGTTGCTAAGGAGATATTGAACACTAAGAACAAGAACTAAATAGACTTAATAAATTATTTATAATGTCAATAAGAATTTTTGAGATCCTTCCTTCAAAATTAAAGTGTGATTTCAGTATTTTAAAGATTCTGAGAACTCTCTCCACTCTGCTTCCCATAAAGAGGTGGTGATGTTTAAATGTGAAAGAATAAAAAATTACTAAATTCCAAAGGTTTTAGAGAAGTTTTGCCAAATCTTAAAGAACAGTTAATCTTTTAATAAATTATTTATTCTAATTTATTATGCACAATGGCAGAATGCAATTCATTTCATATTACACATATAGAGCACAATTTTTCAAGTCACTGATTGTACACAAAGTATTTAGGGTGATACATGTACTTAGGGTGATGATGTCTAACTCATTCCACTATCTTTCCTACATCTTTGCCTCCTTCTTTCCGCTCCCTTCCCTTTGCCATATCTATTTGTCCTCCATTCCTCCCATGTTCCCCTCCCATCGCCATTAAGAGTCAGCATCCTCATATCAAAGAAAACATTTGGCCTTTGGTTTTTTGGAATTGGCTTACTCCACTTAGCATTATATTTTCCAACTCCATACACTTATCTGCAAATGTCATGATTTCATTCTCTTTTAATGCTGAGTAATGTTCCATTGTGCATATATAACCAAAGATTCCCTATCCATTTATCTACCGAAGGGCGTCTAGGTTGGCTCCACAGTTTAGCTATTGTGAATTGTGCTGCTATAAACATTGATGTGGCTGTGTCCCTGTAGTATGCTGTTTTTAAGTCCTTTAGGTATAAACCAAGGAGTGGGATAAATGGGTCAAATGGTGGTTCTATTCCCCATTTTCCAAGGAATCTCCATACTGCTTTCCAGATGGGTTGCACCAATTTGCAGTCCCACCAGCAATATATGAGTGTGCCCTTTTCCCCACATCATCACCAACACTTATTGTTTTTGTATTCTTAATAGCTACCATTCTGACTGGAGTGAGATGAAATCTTAGAGTAGTTTTGATTTGCATTTCTCTAATTGCTAGAAAAGTTGAACATTTTTCCATATGTTTGTTGATTGATTGTATATCCTCTTCTGAGAAATGTTATTTCACTTCTTTGGCCCATTTATTGATTTTTTTTTTTTTGGTATTAAGGTTTTTGAGTGCTTTATATATTCTACAGATTAGTGCTCTATCTGATGTGCTTGTGGTAAAGATTTGCTCCCATTTGGTAGGCTCTCTATTCACCTCACTGATTGTTTCTTTTTGTGAGAACAAGATTTTAGTTTGAATCTATCACATTTTTTGATTCTTGGTTTTAATTCTTCCACTATAGCAGTCTCATTATGGAAGTTGGAGCCTAATCTGACATGATGGACATTTGGGCCTACTTTCTTTTCCATTAGGCGCAAGGTCTCTGGTTTAAACCCACTTTGAGTTGAGTTTTGTGCATGGTGAGAGAGAGAGGTTTAATTTCATTTTGTTACATGTGGATTTCCAGTTTTCCCAGCACCTTTTGTTGAAAAGGCTATCTTTTCTTCAATGTATGTTTTGGCACCTTTGTCTAATAAAAGAAAGCTGTAATTATGTGGGTTAGTCTCTGTGTCCTCTATTCTGTACCATTGGTCCACATGTCTATTTTGCTGCCAATACCATGCTGTTTTGTTACTATTGCTCTTAGTATGGTTTAAGGTCTGGAATAGTAATGCCACCAGGTTCACTCTTCTTGCTAAGGATTGCTTTGGCTATTCTGGTTCTCTTATTTTTTGAGATGAATTTTATGATTGCTTTTTCTATTTCTGTGAGTAATGCCATTAGGATTTTGATTGGGGTTGCATTGAATCTATATAGTGCTTTTGGTAGTATGGTCATTTTAACAATATTAATTCTGCCTATCCTAGAACAAGATAGATCTTTCCATTTTCTAAGGTCTTCTTTAATTTCTTTCTTTAGTGTGCTGTATATTTCATTTGTAGATGTCTTTCACCTCTTTAATTAAGTTTATTCCCAAATATTTTATTTTTGAGACTATTGTAAATGGGGTGGCTTTCCTAGTTTCTCTTTCAGAGGATTTGTCACTGATGTACAGAAATGCCGTTCATTTATGAATGTTAATTTTATATCCAGCTACTTTGCTGAATTCATTTATTAGTTCTAGGAGATTTATGGTGGAATGTTTGGGTCTTCTAGATGTATAATCACATCATCTGAAAATAATGATAATTTGTGTTCTTCTTTTCTTATCGTATCCCTTTAATTTTTTAATCTGTTTGATTTTTCTGGCTAGAGTTTCAAGAACTCTGTTAGATAGAAGCAGTGATAGAGGGCATCCTTGGCTTTTTCCAGTTTTTAGAGGGAATACTTTCAATTTTTCTCCATGTATAATGATGTTGGCCTGGGGTTTAGCATAGATAGCCTTTATAATGTTGAGGTACATTCCTGATATTCCTAGTTTTTCTAGTGTTTTGAACATGAAGGGATGCTATATTTTATAAAATGCTTTCTCTGCATCTATTGGGATAATCATATGAGTTTTATCTTTGAGTATATTAATGTGATGAACTACATTTATTGATTTCCATATGTTGAACCAACCTTGCATTCCTGGGATTAAACCCTATTTGATCATGGTGCATGATCTTTTTGATATGCTTTTGTATTCAATTTGCCAAAATTTTATTGAGAATTTTTTCATCTATGTTCATTACAGATATTGGCCTGAAGTTTTTTTTGTTTTGTTTTGGTTTGGTTTTGATGTGTCTTTGTCTGGTTTTGGAATCAGGGTGATATTGGCCTCATAGAATATGTTTGGAAGTGTTCCCTCTTTTTCTATTTCATAAAATAGTTTGAGAAGCATTGGTGTTAGTTCTTCTTTAAAGGTCTTGTAGAACTCAGCTGTGTAACCCTTTTCTTGGTTGGTAGGTTTCTGATACACTTTCTTCTCAGTAGCACATGTATCTTTCTCTAAAATAGACCATATATTATGCCACAAAGCAAATCTTTGTAAATACAAAAAAGTAGAGATACTACCCTACATTCTATCAGACCATAATGGAATGAAATTAGAAATCAATAATAAAATAATAAAATAAAAGCTACTGCAACACCTGGAGACTAAATAATATGCTACTGAATGAACAATGGGTAGCAAAAGATATCAAGGGGGAGATTAAAAAATTCTTAGAGGTAAATTAGAACACCGATACAACATATTGAAATCTCTGGGACACTATGAAGACAGTTCTAAGAGGAAAGTTAATTGCATGGAATTCATTCCTTCAAAGAAGAAAAAGTCAATAAATAAATGATCCAACATTACATCGCAAAGCCCTAGAAAAAGAAGAACAAATCAACCCCCAAAGTAGTAGAAGACAGGAAATAACTAAAATCAGAGCTAAAATCAGTGAAATTGAAACAAAAGAAACTATTGCAAAAATTGACAAAACTAAAAGTTGGTTCTTTGAAAAAATAAATAAAGTTTTTAAACCATTAGCTATATTAAAGAAGAGAAGGAGAGAGAAAACTCAAATTACTAACATCCATGATGAAAAAGGAAATATTATGATGGACACTACAGAAATACAGAAGATAATTAGAAATTATCTTGAAAATTTGTACTCCAATAAAATAGAAAATATCGAAGGCATCAACAAATTTCCAGAGGCATATGATATGCCCAAACTAAATCAGGATGACATATACAATTTAAACAGATTTATTTCAAGGAACAGTTAATCTTATGTAGGCTGTCTTCTAAAATTTCCTACCCAGCATACTTCATAGGTTAAATTATAACATGAATTGCTATAACATTGCAATTGCCGTGGTTTTTCAACAGTTTGAGTGTGTCCTTCAAAGATTCACGTGTTGGAAGCTCGGTCTCCAGGGTGACAATTTTAAGAGCTTGTGAACACCTTAAGCTGTGAAGACAGGAACAGGTGTTTAAGTCATTGAGGATGCTACTATAAGAAAAAAAAATTGTAATAGTTCTTCCAGGACTCTATCTTAAAAATCTACCAGAGTGAGTGGTTATAAAAGAGTGAGCCTGGCCCTTGCTTCCATTTTTTTTTTTTTTTGCAGGTAGGTTCTGGGGGTTGAACTCAGGGGCACTCAACCACTGAGTCACATCCACAGCCCTATTTTGTATTTTATTTAGAGATAAGGTCTCACAGTGTTGCTTAGCACCTTGGTGTTGCTGAGAATCTGGCTTAGAACCCATGTTCCTCCTGTCTCAGCCTCCTGAGCCTCCAGGATTACAGGCATGTGCCATTGCAGCCAGGTCTTGCTTACTTTTATGTGTTTCTGTTTTATGACACAAATATCATACAGAAATATTATTAAATTATTTCAAAATTGACATATTTTGATGTAGAAATGACATGCTTGTTTTTAGCATGTGAAATAAGATGGTACAATTGAAATGTAAGCTAGAAAAAGATAAATTTTCCTCTTTTAAAGCAAGATTAATGTGAAGACTACAGTGGCTACCTGCAAATTATGAGATTAAACTCTAGGGTAGATTCTGACAACCCAACATGCATATCAAGCCATACAGAAAATTTTTTTTCAATATTTTGTTTGAATGTTACAAGTCTTGAAAATACAGTTCCCAAGGATGTGTTGCTGCAAATGGAATTAAGGCTTCCTTGTATCATTTTATAAGATTAGGGTTGGCTTTTTCAATGAAATATTCTGCAAGAACTTCTGAGCTAACCTCCACTGTCAGAATATGTGACATAATCATCAGCTGGCTGAACAACCTCTAGAAGAAGCAACACCCAAACTGGCAAGTGGGAGATTCTAAAATTGACGTTCTGGGACATAATTGCAATTTGATTATAGCCTATGAATATAGATTGTGAATATATTATAGTCTATGAATATATTCCTATATATTAATATAGATCTTGCATAGGAAAAAATCCATGATTCCTATTGATACCACTACCACAGTAGTGTTCAATGTTCTTATGTGTTTCATCTTTATTCATAACAAAAGAATATCCTAAACTAATCTTAGAGATTAGTGAAAATAAAGACATGATATTTTAAAAAACATAGATTCACAAATATCCTGAATTCTCTACTTACCTTCTGTCAGACTTATGAGCCAAAGATTAAGGATTATTTGTTTCTAGGTCCTGATAATATATCACCCTAGGATATTAATAGAACTAACCAGGTAGTGATAATATCACCCACAAATATAACAGAGAACGTCCTTATACTAGGAAAACAAGAAAGATGTCACGCTCGTGATCATTGTCAATGTCAGTAGCTTATTTAATAACAATATGAAAAATACTGCACATATGCAGATGTTGCATGCATGTGTATTCACATGGGTCTTTCAACAGAGCTTACTTCACAGTAAATGGCTTACACTGGATGACTGTGCAAACTCTGAGGAAGGCCGGCTAGAGATTTAGAATGAGAAACTGTGTAAAGAAAGAAGAACAATTAACTAAAATTGAGCAAAGCAGATGAAAGCTGATCCTTGAACAGGAAGCACAGGAAAGAGTTGCTCTGTAATGGCAGCAACAAAGTTGGCCCAAAAATTGGGTGAGAGAGGCAGGCTATTGTCCCACCATCCAGAATGGGAGATAAACGGCTTCCACGCTTGCTGTGGGCCATCTCCTAGGTGAAGGAATTCGGTAACAGTGAGGACTGTACTTTTCCACACAAGGCTGCTAAGTTGCCCTGACAATTTCTAATCAGCAGTACAAGTTTGGGGTAAAGCTTTTAAAATTACGTTTCATGTAATATTATTTATCAAAATAAGATGACTATGTGAGAATGTTCATAGATGTTCATTACCTGTGTATTAGATATGTGTTTATATTATTTATTAGCAAGGTGCTGAGTAGTTAAGTACATGCTAGATACATGAAAATTTTTAATACTTGCCAATGATGTTTAATAAATTACCATAAACCTTGCTGAAATCACCTGGCAGTTTTACTAAATGAAGACTAATCTCAAAAATAATAATTTGATTATACTATCACTTAAGCTGTATTTCTAGACAATATTATTTTTTAGGAGAATCAATAATAATTAATGATAATTACTGCGAAAACAGATTGCACACCAGTCTTTAGCAGTGCACAGTGATACACCTCTCCAGTTAAAACACCTGAACCTAGCCACATCTGTCATTGTGAAATCTCCAAAGACTGAGCAAAAGCAGTATTTTAATTTTCCTGATTATAATCAACATTAAATAAGAATGTGCTCCCATAAGGATATGTAGAATTCGTGATTTTCAAAGCTATTTTTAAAATCAATTTAATATTAAGAGACTGATCTAGCTTTTTTTTTAAGAAATAAAAAAGAAACAAACATGAAATCCTTATAAGCCCTGCAAAACATTGGTTTCATTTCTTTTTATAATTAATGTATTATTTAAATATAAAATAACATGTGTTAAAGTACACTTGCAAAAAATAGTATATTTTGTTCATACTTTTTTGTCATTTTCTTGATACAAGCATATTTGACAATTTTAGACAAAATGCAAATGAACATATTCATTTTTTTGCAGTTAAATTGTATATTTAAAAAGGTCTGCATATAAAAACACAATGCTTTAAAAATTCCAAATACATAGCAGATGGAATTATGTGGCATGATAACCTTCCCTAAACGATAAGCGGATGAAGAGCAGAACCGGCAGGTTACACAGTGATATGGAGATGGTTAGCATGTGAATTAAATAAGCCAATAAACCAAATACACAGTTATTTTTAAAGTTTGAATGATTCAGTCTGGAATGCAGTAGAGCACAGGAGAGGAAAAAGTGAACGGATGCTCCAACCAATTTGAACACTTTAAAATATTTAGCCCTGTGCATTTCTTATTTTTGATATTTTAAGCTTTTAAAATAATAACAATTAATGCCAAATTCCTCTTAGTCCTGCATCTTTCTTTTCTGGTGGCATACACTGGTTAACAGTATTGACACAAAGTATTCTTTTCATATAAATAAACATGAGTATTCCATTTAGGGCATCTGAGATTCCATTAATTGTCAAAGTCAAATGTTAATGTCCTGTGCCAGATTATTAACAGTAGGTTAGCAATTAGCAGTCAGATTATGGATACGTTTAAAAGGTAGAGCTAATAGGATATTCTGAGATGAGTTATGAGAGAAAATTAGAGAATCCGGCCTACAATGGTTTTTACCAAGATGACTGTGACAATGATTTAATGTGGTAGGAAGGGCTGAAAGGAGAGTTGAAGAATCTAAATTATAGCAAATTTAGGGTTGCCAAAATTTTGAGCCATTGAGGAATGGGTCTAGGCTATCCCCTTGAGTCAGGATGGGTTCTGCTATTGTTCTAATAGAATATGGTGCACTTGGTGCTGAGAGATAGATAGATAGATAGATAGATAGATAGATAGATAGATAGATAGATAGATAGACAGATAGAGAGATGAGAGGCCTACACACTGAGATGTCAGACTGTCAGATGGGTGTGTTAAGAGAAGAAACCTCTTAGCCATCCTGGGAGTGCTTACTCTCTTACCCAGACATACCATCTGATGTATTTTGGATCAGAGATCAAAAATATGTCTCCCTTTCCAAATTTCTGATCCACATGAACTGGAGCAAAATAACTGTTTTAAGACACTAAGTTTAAGGAAAGTCAGTTACATAGAAATACATTATAACAGGAATTGAGTGTTGAATTTTATACAGGCTAATTTGAGATGCCCATAGACATTCAAGTGGCAATGTATCCAAACCTCTGTGTATTTGACAAATATTTTTCTGATGATTAAAAGAGGTAATATATGCAGAAAGCCTAATTAAATTCCCCTATTATAAATCACTAACAAATATTCAATGGTCTCCCATTTTGTAATCATGCAATAGGCAAATGTAAAAGAAAATTAAGTTATGAATCAGAAGCTCTATAAATTTTATAATTAAATCATGCAGAGAGATAAAGGGGAAAAGATAAATGAAATTAAGGGTGTCTATCAAAATGCCATCATTTTTTAGAATGCATAGCCAGTATGTATTTACATGATAATTAAATGTATGTATTAGCTTTTCATACCTGTAACCAAAATGCATGCTAAGAACATCTTAGAAGAGAAAAAGTTTATTTTAGGCTCTTGTTCTCAGATGTTCAGTCCATGATTAGCATACTCCACTGTCATGGTGAAAGGATGTGGCAGTGGAAAATCATTTAGCTATGGCCACCAGGAAACAGGGGCAGGGGGAGGGAAAGAGACAGAGAGAAGAGGAAAGAGAAAGAAGTTGGAAACAAGAGGGCATGATTCTGGTGGCATACCTTCTCTAGCTACACCCCACCTGCCTATAGTTACTACTTACTAATAATTCAAATTATTAATCCATCAAATGGATTAATTCACTGGTTAGTCTATAGCTCTCATAATGTAATCATTCACCTATGCACATTCCTATCCTAAAAATTTTTAAGTTTTTTGGAGACACCTGTTATCCAAATCCTAACAATGTATTTAGTAAAATATTTAAATAGCTATAGATATTAATTTTATAAAATTTAAATCTAGAATAAACTAAAATAATATTTCTAAATTGGAGTGATTCAAAACTGGCCATCGGCTGAAGACATAATTCTTTCTTTATAGCAGAAAATCAATGTCTTCATATTAGTTTTCTACTATTCCCCAAACAAATTACTCTACACTTCTATATACATATATATAATGGAAAACAATATGGATTATAAAAACGATTTATATTAGTGACATTAAATGCATATTTTTCATATGCCCGAAATACATTTTAAATATATATATACAAAAATTAGTGTGCTGGAGGGGAATAAAAGAGAGAATTATTTTTCATTTTTACTTTCCTAATTTTACAATTTCAAATGAAGACTTCAAAAAACAAATTAATGTAAAATTTCAGTCGCCAATCCCCTTTCATTTTTTAAAATTGTTTTATTTGTTTTAATTCTATGACAGTAGAATGCATTTATGCATGTTGATATATCATGCATAGATGGGATGTAATTTCTACTACATGTGGTAGAATCACATTGATTATGTATTCACATGTATAAATAAAGTAATAATGTCTGTTTTGTTCTACTATCCTTCCTATCTCCATATCCACTCCCTTCCCCTCCGTTCACTTCCCTCTACCTAATCTAAGGTAATGCTATTTCTCTCTTGTCCCCCCTGCTTATTGTGAATTAGCATCTGCATATTAGAGAAAATATTCAGCCTTTGACTTTTGGGGATTGGCTTATTTTGCTTAGCAGATATTCTCCAACTCCATCCATTTACCCACAAATGCCATGATTTCATTCTTCTTTAAAGCTGAGTGATATTCCACTGAAAGTGTATACCATTCATCTATTGAAGGACATCTAGGTTGGTTCCATAGTTTAGCTACTGTGAATTGAGCTGCTATAAACATGGACATGATGCATCATTATAGTATGCTGATTTTTAAGTCCTTTGGGTATATACTGGATATATACCCAATATAAGAGTGGGATAACTAGATAAAATGGTGGTTCTATTCCAAGTTTTCTGAGGAAACTCCATACTGCTTTCCACCATGGTTGTACCAATTTGTAGGCCCACCAGCAGTGTATGAGTGTAACTTTTTCTCCACATCCTCACCAACATTGATTGTTGCCTGTATTCTTGATGATTGTCATTCTGACTGGAGTGAGATGGAATCTTAATGTAGTTTTGATTTGCATTTCTCTAATTGCTAGAGATGTTGAATGCTTTTTCATATATTTGTATTTCTTCTGTGAAGTGTTTGTTAAATTCCTTAGCCCATTTATTGATTGGGTTATCTGGTTTTTTGGTGTCAAGATTTTTGAGTTCTTTATATATCCTAGAGATCAGTGCTTCATCAGAGGTGCATGTGGTAACGATTTTCTCCCAATCTGTAGGCTGTCTCCTTACATTATTGATTGTTTCTAGAGCTTTTCTCCTATAAATCTGTCGGATATCACTTCATCCAAGTTTATTTTAAGTCCACATTATATAACTACTTTCAATTAAAGAGTAAGGAATACAATATATTTGAGTTATTTTATTCTTGAATTTCCTGAGTAAACTGAATATCTCCGCTCTGCCCAAGCTATAGACTCAGAGAGCTCTAATTTGTGTTTTTATCTTTCTTTTCCTTTCTAATTCCCGTCAAAAACTTCCCTTTCACCACCACAATCATCTTCAGCTACAAACAACTTGTGGTACAAGATTCACACCAGAAATCTACAAAAGCAGCTTTTCACAGATAAACTACAGAAGTAAAACTGACCCCCAGACTGGAAAAAAGCTCAGTGGTAGAGGACTTGCTGAGCATGCACAAAGCCCTGAGTTCTATCGCCAGAATTGAAAAAAAAAAAAATAGTGTGTGTGTGTGTGTGTGTGTATTAATATAGTGAAACAGTGCCATTTTGATGACTTGAATTATGTGGCCAATTCATTTAATAAAAATATGTTTATCAAAATATTTAGATAACTGAGTGAACAGTGACTTACACATACTGCTTCTGTTTGCTGATAGAAAGCTACCCTGTCTCTCCCCATCCCCTAAATTCTTCACACACACCAATAAACCACATTTCACATTGCACATCTTACTTTATCATTGAGCCTTTACTTCTGTGACAATTATAACTATTAATTGTTGTTTACATTTTCCAATCAGAAAGGAGTAAAGGAAATCCCCAAATAATCAAACAAACATGAAAAGAAAAAGGAAAGAAATGAATCTGTAGCATCTACGTGGAAATCTCCTAAAGTGAGTACCACTCCATGATCCTTTTGTGGCACTCTTGGGATTATTTTTCAAAGAAATAATCCATAGAGAGAATCCTGTCACCAGCTCATTCTAAATGTGTTTTATGAAGAAAAATACATTTAAGCAAAAGAGGGCTAAAGAATTTTATTGCACTGAGGGGGAAAAAAAAAGTTGAGTTTAAGAAACTAATACCACACTGTAGCTGTTTTATTAAAATTTCATCAAATTCGCATTTTCTTTTTCTGCCTTGCCTTCTTTACCTCTCCAGTGTATATTTATAACTACTGTGTATACGATGTGCTCCACCTGTCAGACTTCTTCAGGAAGTTTCTGCAGTCTAGTATTTGAGACAATCTAATTTGCCACCATGCAAGAAACTATGACACATTCAGTGCATCATTGCTATGGGGACTGTATTGTAGCTCAAGGAGATAGAGTGACCTGAAAGGTTATTTCCATCTCTCATTTTTATGGTAAAACCTAGGGCAGTGGTCATCCTTCCTGTCTCAAATTAATCAGATGGCTTACCAGGTAGACATGCAGCGATTTGGGGAATAAATAAAGGTAATGAGTGACAACTCAATATGTAGGTTAAAATACAAAAGCTTTATGAGATTCCAGTAATAGGTATCATCCATTTAGAAAATGCTAGAACATGACAGAGGGGCTTTGGCTGAACAGTCATATTAAAATGTTGTGCGAGTCAGGGGGACTGGAGACAACAGAGGAAAAATAACCAGGAAGAGTGTAAATTGCTTTCATAATTCCTTCCATTTCAAAACAAACCACAGGATTAAAAGCCCTCACAGATTTACTCACTTGAGAGTTCCGATGGGTGTCAGAAATGGGAATTCTGACAGGCAAGACGAATCACACACAGAATTACAGAGCAATTGCAGGCCTTACTAACTTGAGATAGAAAAATGGAGCCCAACTGCTTTGCATTGACCACCAGGGAAGGTCTGGATTTCTGATGTCTACTGCAAACTTGGCAAATCTCTTCAACATCTAATGTATGTGTCTCTGCCTTGTAATTATAAATCAACACATTCCAAAGCCTTGCATGGAAGTTGAGGTGAAACGACTAGGACAGGATGTTGCTTTAGCCCAGCTGTATTTTCTGAGGACAATCACTTTCCATAATTAAGCTTTAAACATTGTGATTTGAAGAGGAACTGTCTCTACCCACCAAGGATCATTCTGCCACAATAAAAAAAAATATTAAAATTATAATTTACTGAAGAAGAGACAGGGCATGAGCAATGTGAGCTGGGATATATAAGAAAGAAAGTTACATTAGAAAAACTATTGCTATTTTATTTAGGTATGATCCTTCTTCCCTTTTCTGTCATTTATTGCTCACTATCACTCTTCCTACCACCAAATGCACGTAACTCTCTTAATGCCTCGTGTATTAATTCAGTCAACAGCACTTGCTTTGTATCTGTAGTGTGTCATAAACTCATGATAAAATGTTGAGAAAAGCCTTGTCATTATATAAGTAGGGCAGAAAGCTCATACTAGGAGCAACAGAGATGTCAGCATAAAATTACAATTTCATACATTTGGTAGAAGCACACGTGCCAAGGACACACAAGGATGAGGGCACATAAGTTTTAAGGAGTAAAAATTTTGCCTTGGAGAAATGCATTCAGCACTTGAGATCAAAAAAAAAAAAAAAAGAGGGGGGAGTGGATTTCACAGAATAGAGCAAGAGTGGATAATTTCTAAGGCATTTGGAGCAGAAGGTAAAATTTCCAAGAGAGCAAGAATTGTTACACTTCAGCGTTTCTCCTTGTATAGCTTTTATTCAGACATCTTTATCCAAACTCCCTACCTTCATGACTGCTAAAGTATGCCGCTTTCCAAAGCTCCTTCTCCTGGTATTTTCTGTGTAGTCTTCTTAAGGACTTCTCTCTTACAATTAGTTCTCCTTTGTCCCTATGTTTTAGAATCGCTTAAACATTACACATACCTCATAATACTTAGCAAAAAAGAAAAATGAGATGGAAAAAAAATCTCTTGACACTCATGCTAAGGTGCTTGATGTCTTATCCTGAAGTTGATGGACAGTCAGTGAAAGGCATTAAGCAACTAAATGTCAATTAATGACTTAAAAATATCATTGTGGGTGCTGCATGGTGAATCAGCACAGGAGGCAGGCACAGCTCCCGCAGGCTTGCCCTCAGCCTCACCCAGACAGGGGCAGCAGGGTCAGGGCTTAGACAGATGTAGAGGGAGCCCAACAGTTGCAAAATGACAGAAGTTCATGATCAGATCATGGCAGTGGTAGCCTGTCCTTCCAGGGGCTCAAGAAATGTGGAGGGAGAGGGCGGAACTCCACAAGATCTCCCTCAGTCTGCCACAGAGCCACCTCAAAGAAACATACAATTAAAGTGAAAATGTGTGCACCTCTTCCACAAATATTCTTGTAAGAACTGTTTCCTAGCCATTTTCTTGTGACTAGATTGCTTTCCCAGCTGTGGCTACTGATTGGGTGTTGAAGGGTTCTGGACGGTGAGGGAAGTAAAGAGCAAATTGCTGACTTTGGTCTGGGTATGGATCTAATCTGCACCAACCATCTAGAAGATGTGCAAAAAAATCTGTCCTGAGAGGAAAAGGAATCACCAGAGGAGGTCGAGATGGATCACATAATTAGTGTAGCCTGTTCAACACCTCAAATGTGGGTGTCTAATGAGCTTTCAAATGCAGTTACTATACATGGGCATCTGGTGCTCGGCAGAATAAACTGACGAGAATTTGGAAGTCTCATGGCCTTAAGTTCCAATCATAAAACATCAGTAGCTTATACACATGCCCTCTTTAAGATATTAGAAAAAAAATTGAGGAGAAAGCTCTATGAATATTATCTCTTAACAGTGCTGCCATATAGACCACCTTATACATGTTTCAAGCTACTTGATTTCAGTTCTTAATCTATTGTTGCAAACTATTTCACACCTTGGCTTCCTTGGAATACAGTTTCCTCAAGTATAAAATAATGATATTGGAATGGAGAATTACAAGGTTTAGACTTCTTTCTAGTTCTAGAATTTTCATTCACTTCAGTGTCTGATTCTCAAACCTAATTTTAAACTTCAGAGAGAAAATCCTATTTAATTTCATCAATATTCCAGCCCCTCAATTTGAATCCCCTGCCAATCCTGTCAATTAGAAGTTCCACACCAAAATGGACCTCCCTTCTGAGGCAGACTTGGAGCCCACTTGTTCCTGTTTGATGTCACTCAGGAGCATGCTCTGATATAAGGTATTGCATACAGAGTAGTGAGGTGGAGGTTACAAAACACCAGAACAGTAAGGAAAGAAAGACAATAACTGATATAACTAAAGTCAGCCCTCACTATGGCTTAGGTGATTTTATTGCCGCTAGGAAAGCTCAGCATCCAGAGCCTATATATCTGAAGGGTGAGAGAGCTGGGGTATTTGCAAAACACCTGTTGTAAGACTTGCCTGAGGTCTGCATGTAAGGCCCTAAAAGCCCACTACACACAAGCCATGGTGCTCTACAGCAACAGAGAAAAATTAGGTGCTGGAAGTTGAAAGGCCCTCACAGGGGCAGGATCATATGATAAATCGTGGCCACTATCTGCTTTCACACATCAATCAGAATAGAGTCTTCAAGCCCAGAAGCCTGAGGCCCCCAAGCCATGAGGAAATGGCTGGATAATTCCTATAAGTTTAAAACCATAGGAATATATTCCACAGCCTTTAATAAGTCATTACAAACCTTGGGACTTGCATATATCTTAACAATTAACTTCACCTTTAGGTAAATCAGAATGTAGAGATATAAATAGCAATTAAGAGAGGAGTGTTATGATGAATACTGTCTAGAAGAGAAAATGAGACTGGTTGGAATGAATTGCAAAGGTTTTATATATTTCATCAGCTCTGCAATCTATTTCCTGGGGATTTCTTGATGGAATCATATTGTGATCTCAAATATATGGATGTCAATTTTTTCTAATTCACAAGCCATCTTTGAGAATAGAAAACTAAAACAGTAATTAGAAATGTCACTTTTACTTTCAAAAATTGTAAAGTTAATTTAGTAACTAAGAATAACAAGTCCAAATTCTTCAGTGAATTTGCTGTTGTGAGTAAAATCATTTTCTTTATATTCAGGATAGAATAAACATTTTCTATTTTCTTTCCCCAAATCTCTTAGAGTTTGTTAGGATAATTTCACTTGGTTGTTTTTTTCAGAAATAGTAAATAAATGAGATTCTATCTTACTTTATTTTGAACTTTGCTGTAATTTTATTAAAGCAATTTTATAATAAGGGAATTGCTATAAAAATGCAATTTTGATCTAGTGATCAGAATAAACTGTCATCTAAATCTATGTCCTGGGTGCCCATCTGATACCCGTATGTGATGAAATATAGAAAAACTTTATCAAAATAATATTACTTCTCTACTCTCCTCTCAATTTGGCCTCTCATAAGCCTGTGTGTGCAGGGGTGTGAGGCTGTGCCTCTACAGGAAGCCCAGCAGTCATATCTGAACATAGCCATATAAGTCAAGATTGGCATGGTAGCAAGTGGCATGGCCACAGTGTTTCCCAGCTGGGGTTGTTTTAAGAGTCCTGAGTTTTATGATTATAGTGGTTTACATGGTGCACTGCACCTCAAAATGTATATGTAAGTACAAACACAAAAACATCTTTTTCACCCAAAATTTGTTAATGCGATGTTACTAGGGAGTAAAAGGTTACTGTAGTCTGAATATCTTGTAAAAATCCATATGTTGGATACTAATGTGACAGTAGTAAGATGTGGACTTTAGAAAGTAAGTAACGCATGAAGGCCCCTTTTTGATTCCCTTAGGAATAAGTGCTTGAGGGACCTCAATCAGCAGGAAGATGCCTTCCTTGACGCGCACACCCTCACCAGACACCAAATTACCCCATACCTTGACCTTGAACTTCTCAGCCTTTCTGTTGTTTATAAAGGGACCAGTACAAGGCCTTTAGCAACCAGAACAAACTAGGACAAGGGTCTTTCCAAATGCAAATAAAGTAAGGCTCTCCAGCTGAAATCCTTTTGATTATCTGACCAGTCCTAATTCCAGTAACAAGTGTCCTTGTAAGAGACACAGAGGAAAGGCCACAGGACGATGGAGGCTGGCCTTGGAGTGATGTGGCCACAAACCAAGGAACACACAGAACCACCAGAAGCTAAACAAGAAGAAGAAGACTGTTTGCACTAGAGCCTTCTGAGGAAATTTTCCCTGCCAATACCTGGATTTCAGGTTTCTGTGGGGAAATAAATTTCTGTTGTCTCAAGCCACCACATTTGTGGTCATTTGTATGGCAGCCACAGGAAATAATACAGTTATTATCTTTTCTATGAAAGCTATTTTCAGTCTCATAAGTGACCTTTTGAATGGATTTTCCATTTTCATATGCCTTGAAAAGCTAGTGAAGGTTGTGATTGTGATGCCAGCTCTGACCTTTTTAGTTTGAGCAAGTATGGTACAGGACCAGTGTTCCCTCTGTTTTCCTTAATTTCTCCGCACATGGAGTATTTTACTTCTTTACTTCTTGGTAAAGAAGTAATACACTGTGGTGTTCTTTGTTGTTGTTTGGTTTGGTTTTTTGTGTGTATGTGTGTGTGTTTACTGTATTTTTGTTTTTCTTTGCACAGATGACCCAGTGTCCAGTCTACTTAAGCTGCTTTAACAAAATGTCATAGTCTGAATCCTTATCTCTCCCAGTTCTGGAGGCTGGGAAGCCTGAGATTGGTGTGCCAGCCTGGTCAGGTGCTTGGTACAAACATCTCATTGATGCCAGGGCTTCAACACATGAATGTTGAGGGGACACATTTAGTCAACATGTTAGAATGGAGGTGCACTAAATCAAAGCAGCAGATACTGCCCTAAAGTAACTCCTGAGATCAGACTGAAATAAGCAAGAAATAAATTTCTGCTATGCTAAAGCATGATTTACAACATAAAAGAAAGATAACTTTTGCTGAAAAATCACAATTCCCAAGGTCATCATGTACAGTTCCCCAAATTTTCAAAGCCTGGATTTCTAATATAGTTTTCAAGAGACTTGTAGATATGGATACCCTCTTCCATCAGTAATGCTTTGGGACCCCCCACGGCCCAAGTACACATATGGACTTGCTAGGAAAACCAGTCTTTTCCAGTAATGGGTTCATGTAACCATCCACAGTTTATTGTTAGTGGCAGTAGCATGCAAAATCAGAAATGCTCAAATAAGCCCAAGCATTCTTCCAATTCATGGGCAAGCTGGAAGCTTATAAAAAACAATAAAAAATAAAAAATCCTCCCTGACTAAAAATGAATATTGAAAGTAAAACACAATAATTAAAATAAGGGAATATTTTAAAAACAAACAAATAAATAAATAAATAAAACATGGGACCTAAAATTTAATATTTTTAAACTCTTTATTTGGGATTGGTCTAATTTTTGCTTAACATCCTATGTTCTGGGGGTGGGGGTGAAGCCTAAGAAAAAAATAATATTTATGCATCCTTATCCCTGGAATTTGTGAATATGTTACTTTATACGACAAGAGGGACTTTGCAGATGTCATCAAGGATCCTAAGAGGTGAAGATTAACCTGGATCATCTCGGTGGGCCCAGTGCAATCACAGGTGTCCTAGTGAGAAGCAGAAAACAGAGAGGAGACAAGATTCTACACGGGTGGCTTTGAAGATGGGGAAAGGGCCAGGAGCCAGAGAATCCAGGTAGCCTCTAAAAGCTACGGAAAAAAAAAAGATAGCTCCTTGGTCCCTTCAAGTGCTCAGAGGGAATGAAGGCCAAGCCAGTGCCTTAATTTTGGCCCAATAAAGCAGCTTTGGACTTCTGACCTCCACTAATGCAACATCATGAATTATGTGCTTTTAAAAAAATACCTTTATTTTATCTATTTATTTTTATGTGTTGCTGAGGATGGAACCCACGGCCTCACACATGCTAGGCAAGCTCCCTACTGCTGAGCTACAACCCCAGCCCTTATGTGCTGTTTTGAAGCTTCAATTTGCAAAGATTTGTTAGAACAATAATAAGAAATTAAAAACAGCTTTCACTTTTTTAACGTTTACTTCATTTTCAGTCAAAAAACGTTCTATGGTTTTATCTGTCCTCTTCAGCAGTTTGGTATTTCAACTTGCTTAATGCAATTAAAATGCTTCAGGAATTTTGGTTTCAAAATGCCTCAGTTGAGAACTTATAAAGTATTGGGGAAACCTTACTTCCTCATTGCCCTGAATTCCCTATAACTTAAGGTTATGATGAAGGGCTTGAGTTCAGGAAACGCTTCCTCACATTGTCCCTCCCATGTACCAAGTCCCCATGATTTTACCATTCAATGCAGAAGAGAGAGATGCATGTTGGAAAACTAGATTATATGTTCATGTCAGGAGAAAGATAATTTAACATAGCAGAGACAGCTGTCTTCTAGTTTCAACCATGTTCCCCATATTTATCAGAAATGTGTAAACTAAAAATATATGGGTCTACTTGTGGATTATGATGTTTGTTTGTTATTTTTAAGTGCTGCTCTTTGATAAAATGACCCTTCAGAGACAAACTCTAGTTCCTACAAGGAGCAATATATTCGACCATTTTTATAAAATGTTTGAAAACAGTGTCTTTAAAACCAAACTGTGTCTTCCCACAGGGAAGCAGTGGCTGCTGCTCTTCCTGTCTTGGCTTCTACAGGAAGGCAAAGAGCTCCTCCCTGTCTGCCTTCCTTCTAACAGCCCTGCCCATGGTGACACTGACCAAGGCGCTGGGAAGACGGGCACTGATGGAACTTCCAGATTTTTATCCATAGAAATGAGAGAAGGTCAAAAGTAAAAAGTGCACAGTTCATGGACAAAAGTCAGCAAGTGCCTTAATGGCCAAAGTACCCCCCCCCCCTTTTTTTTTTAAGCAAGCAGCTGAAAGCTTTGTCTGAATTGATTTTGTAAATTGTATTAACACCTCATGTTTACTTTGCTCCTAAATAATCCATGGATCATTAAGATAAAAATTGTACAAAACACTGCTCTATTATTTCATAAAGATAGTATCGAGCCTTTCTGATTAAAAGAATAAATTATTTTCAAAAGTCTGTGATAATGTTAACATTCCAGATATCACTGAAGATTTATGGCCATTATTCAGTCATATAAGAAAAAAACTTAAAAGCACTGCTTTGATCGTCTGACACTTATATTGACCAGAAAACTGATCTCTGTTAAAACAGTGGGAAGTCCATTAATCACCCTGACAAGTCCATTAACTAGTCCCCATCAAACCCACCTAGGCACTCTAGCAACTGAGCCCCTGGTGGTACTTCTGACAGACTCTCTGGCAGGAGGAAACAGGGGGATGTGTGCCACTTCATTGTTTTGGTCCCCCAAATTCGGAAATTTTGACTTAACAAGAACATAGAGGACATCATTGCAGCACGTTTTTTTTTTAATTTTAAAGTCACTTCAATTCACTTTTTCCATTTAAAAGGCATTTAAATATTCTCCAGTGTTTCCTTAAAGCAAAAACCTTTAAAATATTTTACTCAAATAAGTTACTCAAATAAGAAATTTTAAAACTGTCTAGTAATGGTTGTTCATTTAATAACATGACATCATATTGAAAAATAGAAATTATATACATTGTTCATTTGGTAATTATTTGCATTTATATTACATGCTTTATAACTTTCTTCATTACGATGGACAATATATTTTATTGCTAAGACAAATCCAGGTGAAAATTTCTACTTAATTTTTAATGTCTTCAGTGACATTGATTTCTAGATAGGCCTCCTAAAATCAAGTTTTAATAAATCATGAGCATAAATCTTAATAATTAGAAAATTTATAACAAACTATGCTTCACATGACCTTGTGTTAGGGGGAAAGAAAGAAGTTCTTGTAGAGCATGTGTTATAAACCACAAAGGATTTTCTACAAGTCATTAAAATGGGAGTACATGATTAAATAATTTTGTGTTTTCTTTTTAATTCTAGAACATTAGATTCTACCAGATTTATAAGTAGCTTTAGATAGTAAATAAACTTTCTCAAAAAACTATAAATCAAGAATTTCCTAATAAAATGATATAATAAGTAGGATTTACATCCATTCTCAAACCAATTAAGTATATTGAAAATACAATGTACAAATCAATGTAAAAGAAGTTGCTATATTTGAAAACTAGCATAAATATTTGTTATCAAAGCAAAATCCTCATATATGCAAATATGCATACATTCATATTTGTGCATGTGTGTGTGTGTGTGTGTGAGAGAGAGAGAGAGATATGATTTCGGTATGAGATGACTCCCCCAAACCACGTTAGGCAATGTAAAGATTTTCAGAGATGAAATGATTAGATTATGATTACTGTAACATAATTAGTGAATTAATCCATTTGAGAATGTTAAATGGATTACTGGGTGGTAACTAAAGGCAGCTATGGTGTGACCACTGTGAGCATGCCGTTGGAGATTTATTGATTTTTACCTTGTTTCTCTCTCTCCCTTTCTGCTTCCAGGCTGCTATTGAACTGAGTGGCTTTCGTCCACCATGCCTTTCACCATGACGTTCTACCTAACCTCAGGCCCAGAACCGTGGGGTGAGCCAACTGTAGACCAATGCCACTGAAACTGTGAGTCAAAATAAGCTTTTCTTCCAGGTAGTTTGATAAAAGCAATGAAAAACTAACTAGTAGGGTACACTATATATGCACTTATGTGAGTATGTATACATTATTTGCCTTACTGAAACACAAGACAATGTAATTATTTAAATCTAAAATGTAAAAATCACAAAAATAAAAATCTGTTTAAAACTGATTTTTAAACTTTTGCCTAATTTATCAATGAAAATAACAAATGATAAGAAAATGCTTACATGTCTATAATAAAACTATCTCTAGTTCATACAACTTTCCTTGCTTACTCTTTTTATTTATTTTTAATCAATTTTATTTTTTTAATACATGACAGCAGAATGCATTACAATTCTTATTACACATACAGAGCACAATTTTTCATATCTCTGTTTTATATAGAGTATGTTCACACCAATTCATATCTTCAGACATATACTTTGGATAATGATGTCCACCACATTCCATCTTCACTGCTAACCCCCTGCCCCCTCCCTTCCCCTCCCACCCTTCTGCCCTATCTAGAGTTCATCTATTCCTCCCATGCTCCCCCTTCTTTGCTTACTCTTTAATAAAGATAATATTCTGTAAACTAAGCTTAATACAAACCTCTTATTGGGTGCACATTACCTGATATCAGGCATGCATAACTAGATAGTAATAATAACCTGAGAGATTTTTCCAGGATGTTCTATGGGCGAGAGGAGAAAGGACATGATACTGTGTACCAGCGGCTCAATCAAGCATGTGCTGCAACAAAATGGGGCTTTAATTAAAAAGGCATTTTAAAATGTTCTCCCCATTGCCACATTCCACAGAGAACACTATTCACAGAAGAATGCATCTCCCAAAGAGAATGAAAACACAGTTTACCAGAATTTCGGAAACAAAAAAAAGTGACTCTGTCAGGCTGTTGCTTAGATATCAACCGCCATAAACTCACATAATCTGCAGTTAGTAGAAATAATCCTAAAGCATACTGTAGAAATCGAGATAAGACAAACTCAAACCAAGAACTCTGACCAGGCAAGATGGTGAAGCACCATCAAAAGCTATTTAGAGGCCAGGTGCAGTGGTACATGCCTATAACCCCAGCAACTTGGGAAGCTGAGGCAGGAGAATCACAAGTTCAAAGCAAGCTTCAGCAGTTTTGCAAGACCTTAGCAATTTAGCAAGATGCTCTTTCAAAAATAAAATGTAAATAGTGTTGAGGATGGGGCTCAGTGGTTGAGTACCCCTGGTTTCAATGCCTGGTACACACACACACACACACACACACACACACACACACAAATATCCTCTTTAGAGAGAAGAACAAAGAACAGGAGAATGACTGATTTTTTTTAAACCTGCACTTATAGCATGTTTAAATCTGTTATTTATAGCATTCTTCCTCCTCATTTGTATCTACCATCTTTATAATAAATTAAATGTTTTAACTGTCTCTATCAGTGGCTGAATATTTTCATAACTTCCATGGAAACTTAATTCACAAATTATTACTTTGCTATCTCCCAATTGAACAAGAGTATTCTGAAAAGTTAGTCTCTATTGTTGATATTATGAAAAATATTTCTTATAAATTTTCTAACTACAAAATTACAACTTTTAATACACTTTTAGAACTATAAAATGTCCCTCTTCATCATTGATTTTCCAAGAGACTGAATTCTCTAAGCAGATGCAATTTCTTATCCAAATTTTTATCCTCAACATACAGTATAAAATCTGATCATCAAAAATGTTTGATCATAGAATAAAGCATAAAGAATTAAAAGAACAGATCTGAAGATATATGTTTCATCTCCAGTTTTGCTTTTAACTAATCACATGAAATTGACCTATCATTTGAAAAATTAGTGTATTGGACTGGCAAGGTTTCATTTACCACTAACATTGTGTAAGTTTATAATCATGACTTATGATTATAAATATGATAACTTAGTTCATGATTCTGTGCCTGCCTCTTTGGAAAATGGAAAATGTATGTCTTGAAAATTTCATGAAATTTAGAACAGAATCTAAGGAAATTAAATAAAATTTTTTTATTTAAACACAGTAGATTGACCATACATATCTTTCTACTCTAAAAACTCTTCTAAAATGATAGTAAAATGTTTAAACCATAAATTCTAAAAAAACATTAGTAATAAGATCAAAGATAGAGAACAAAAGATTTCAGCAAATATTCGGAAGACAGTAAACTAACAAAAATTGTCCACTTTTCAGAGACAAGAAACTGGAAGGCCATTCAGAGGCCAGTGCTGGTGAAAAGCAGAAGATCTGCCTTTGGAAGCACGTGGTTAGAAGGCAAGTGAGAATGAGCGGGGAGTCTTAACGTGGAGTGTTGAGAGGAGATTTTCATATACTCTAGAAATCTGTGCCCCAAAACCTGAGAAAATAATAGAGTTAAGTAGTATAAGAATACAAAATATTTACTTTTCATGAATGCCTTATTACAAATCAATTTGAAGAGACAAAATAATAAAAGAAAAGAAAAACAATAGATAATCTACCCAACAAGGAATTTAGCAAAGAAAATTGGCAAAGAAGAGATTCAGAAAACAACTTTACAGTGTTCCTAAAATGAATCCTGTCTAGATATGGCTGGGAAAATGAAGTGCTTCAAGCAAAAAGTCTTCAAGGGGAAAAACAGCTTTGATATGTGATATGTTTGAGTACATGAACAAAAAAGCATAAGTGGGTAGGATACATGAAAAAAAAAGATTTATAAAATAAAAAACTAAATATCTAGAAACTATATAAGTTAAAAAATGTCAAAAAGAAAAAGTTGAACAAGAAGTATAAATAAATTATGCTATATACTTCACTTTACATAAGCAACATTAACATGATCATGATATAATGCTTATTAGTATTTAAGTAAAATACAGTAAAATATTTGGAAAGCTAAGATGGCATAAATAGATTTTTTTCTTGTAAATAGAAATAATGGAATAGATTTTAGAAAGGATCCTTTTAAGAAGAAGTTTGCATATTTTCTACCTGCATATGTGAGGATCTCAAGTAGCAAACAGTTTTCTGTGTGACGTTGACTTCTGTGCAACATTGACAAAACAGGTAGCAAATTTCAGCCTGAGACTACTCAAGAATACTGGCACTTACATATTCTAAATCTTCTTCCTTAAAACATAGGTACATATGTTTCATTTAATTTATTATTGAACACTTAAACAGAAAAGATCCTGTGGCTTGAAAAACCAAAAAAGTGAAACAACAACCACAACTTTCCTGCCTGTTGGTTTGTAGCAATGACCCATATCTGAGTTGCACGGTAGGGACAGAGGAAGATGGCAAACCCTTGCTAGATTGCCATCTACTTCATGTAGAGTGTAAAGAGGGCCACGAAAAGATGTACTTCCTGCCCACTGACATTTCCATCTTATAAAGTTTTAAGACATGTATATGCAGATTTTTAACAATCAGCTAGAAGAACTACTCTTGCTCCACAGGTTCAATCACATGATATTATCAATACAGTGGACTAGGAAGAAACTGCGTGGGATAAAGAGGCAATTAATGTCCTTTCAAACTAGATAATGACAGAAAGTTGGACATCTGGAATAACTATGAGGTAGATCATTGAATGACTGACTATGAATATTGAAAGCCCACTATTGGTGATTTTTTTTAAATTTCATTTGTTCTTTTTCATTATACATGACAGTAGAATGACTTTTTGACATATGAGTCATACATTGAGTATAACTTCCAGTTTTGTGGTTGTACATGAGGTGGAGTGACACTGCTTGTATATTCATATATGAACATAGGAAAGTTATGACTGATTCATTCTACTGTTTTTCTTATTCCCAACCCCATTCCCTTCCCTTCATTTCCTCTTTGTCTAATCCAGTGAATTTCTATTCTCCTCCATCCATCCCACTTATTGTGAGCTATCATCTACATATCAGAAATAATATTTGGCCTTTGGTTTGGGGGGATTGGCTTATTTAGCTTAGCATAATAGTGTCCAGTTCCATCCATGTACTGGCAAATGCCATAATTTTGTTCTTCCTCATGGCTGAGTAATATTCCATTGTGTATATGTACCACATTTTCTTTATCCATTTATTTGTTGAAGGGCACCTAGATTGGTTCCATAGCTTAGCAATTGTGAACTGAGCAGCTATAAACATCCCTGTTGGCCATGTCAACACAGTATGCTGATTTTAAGTCCTTTGGGTACATGTTGAGGAGTTAAATAACTGGGTCAAATGGTGGTTCCATTCCAAGTTTCTGATGAATCTCCATACTGCTTTCCTAAGTGGTTGCACCAATTTGCAGTCCCACCAGTAATGTATGAGTGCACCTTTCCCCCCACATCCTCACCAACATTTATTGTTGCTTGTATTCTTTGTTCTTGTATTCTTTGCTGACTTATTGATTCAGTTATTTAGTTTTTTAGTGTTACATGTTTTAAGTTCCTTATATATCCTGGAGATTAGTGCTGTATCTCAGGTGCAAGTGGCAAAGATTTTCTCCCATTCTGTAGGCTCTCTCTTCACGTTTTTTTTTTTTTTTTTTTTGGGGGGGGGTGGCACTGGGGATTGAGCTGCTTAACGCTTCAATTTTGCTGAGGCTGGCTTTGAACTTGCAAGCCTCTTGCCTCAGCCTCCCAAGGGATTACAGACATGCACCACCACGCCCAGATGTATTTATATTCTTGATTGTTTCCTTTGTTGTGGAGGAGTTTTAGTTTGATATCATCTCAAGTGCTGATTCCTGATTTTGCTGCCTGAACTTTAGGCGTCTTGTTGAGAAATTTGGTTCTTAAACCCACATGATGGAGAGTTGGGCTTACTTTTTCTTCTAGTAGGCACAGTCTCTGGTCTGATGCCCAGGTCCTTTATCCACTTTTAGTTGAGTTTTGTGTAGGGTCAAAGATAGGGGTTAAATTTCATTCTGCTACGTATGGATTTCCAGTTTTCCCATCATAATTTTTTGAAGAAGCTATCTTTTCTCAAGTGTATGTTTAGGCACTTTTGTGGAGTATGAGATAACTGTATTTATGTGGGTTTGTCTGTATCTTCTATTCTGTGCCACTAGTCTTCATGTGTGGGTGATCTTTAATAAAGGGTATAGAGGCAAAAAAAATTTTAAGAGCTCTCTAGGTCAGTAATTGCTGGTATCTGAAAGATACGTTGCCTTGTTCATGTCAAGAAAACACAGCTAGAGCAACATTTTTAAATTTAAGTCAGAACAGGATACAGGAAATGACAATCCATTGCTATTCTGAAAAACCCATCTCTTTGTGTGTGTGTTTGTTCTGGTACTGGGGATTGAATCCAGGGACACTTTCCACTGAGATAGATAAATAACCAGCACTTTTTTTTTTTTAATTTTGAGGCAGGATCTCTCTCGGTTGCCAAAGCTGGCCCCAAATTGTAATCCTCTAGCCTCTGTCTCCCAAATAGCAGGGTTTACAGGCGTGCACCACCAAACTTGTCTTTTTATTTTGCATAGACCAGATGGATAATTAAAATGGGAGCATGTTAGAAGTCGCCACCCTGCCTTCTTCAAGTCCTAGTAAGTGGAATTAATTCCTGAAGACATTCTAGAAATGCAAGATTGATTTTGATTATCCAGTTTTATAGACATGAAAGCTCTAGAGCTTCAATTTTGCTGAGGCTGGCTTTGAACTTGCAAGCCTCCTGCCTCAGCCTCCCAAGGGTTTTTATTTAAGTGATTGTATTATAAAACTTCTCACTCCACTTGTCAGAGAATCTACAAAGGTATTCTGTATATTTCTGAGTCATTTATACTAAACTGTGCATTCAGAAACTGCAAAAAATAGCCATGAATATGTTCAGGAACCAAACAGACCCATCGTACAGTGAATCCTAAACAAAAGTCCATTACCTACCTGGATTACATATGCCCCTAATCTACTTGATAATCTTTGGACATTTTAGGAACTAAAGTCAATATAGTCAACTTCAAATAATCCTGGAAAACTTGAAAAACCTATTGTTTTGCTCATTGCTCAGTCACCCTCGTAACTGACCATAGCTTGTTTCATGAATTAGGAGAAATATTTTCAATGTAGATGTTTGGTAAGAGAGATCCTTGACAATGTGATGTTTTGATGAATTATTCCCCTAGGGGTTCCAGTTTCATTTTTATTTAAGACATTCTGGTTCCATAGTGGTGTATGTGTATGGGTGCACACATGTGCACACACATACATATATATGTACATATGTATGGACATATATACATATATGTTTATATACCTATGTATCTATATGCCTTTAATATCTACATAATAAGCATCATGTTGTATACCATAAGTATATACAATTTTTGTCAATTAAAAATTAAACTTTCTAAAACACCATTTGAAATCTCACGTACATACACAAAGAAGCTCCACATTTGTGAAGTGGCTCAAATATGGAAGAACATGACTCTTGTATTTATTCAAGTCAAACTTCTATTCACTTCAACTATGGCTGCTTTTCTTTTTACTTTTCTTTTGATCAACACAATATCTGTAAGTATTTATGGGTACAGTGTGATGTTTCGGTGAAACAAAACATCTGTCTGGGTGAAGCCCCACTTTGACACTCATTGGAAGAATCACACCTGCCTTGTCACTTAAATTTAGTGCCACAGTGTGGCTTATACCCTTGAGGATCTCATCATGCTCAACGAATCAATGTTGCCCAGTTCAGTGCCTAGTGATGACCACTTTTGCAAATGTTGATGACCATGTGAGTGTCTTCTCTGGTTAATCACTCAAATGCTTTGTGCATAATTTATTGATATTTTGCACTTATTCTAAGTATGTTGTTTGTCATTCATGTTTGTTGGACATATTCCTTCTCATTCTGTAGCTTGATTTTTTTCATTTTCTTAATGGCATCTTTTGATGAACATAAATTTGTAACTTTTATAAAGTCCAAATTGCTTTTTTTTTTTTTAACTTCCTTATGTCTATTTGTTTTTTGTTTGTTAGTTTGTTTGGGTTTTGTACCAGGGATTAAACTAAGGTGCACTGGGCCATTGAGCCACATCCCCAGCCCAATTTTGTACCTTATTTAGAGACAGGGTCTCACTGAGTTGCTTAGCACCTCCTTTTGCCGAGGCTGGCTTTGAACCTGCAATACTTCTGCCTCACCCTCACAAGCATCTAGGATTACAGGCATGTACCACTGTGCTGGCTTGTTTTTGAGTTTTATTGAATAAATTTTCTTTATCTCAAGATCACAAGGAGTTCGTTAGAAGCTTTCCTTCTTTCCTTTATTTCCTTTTACTTTGATTTAGATTGAATTTTTGCATCTGAAGTAAGACAAGTCTCAGTTCTCATTTGTTCTTCTTTAGAAATAAGGAGTTGATCCATCATTAGGGGTTGATATGATTTCTTCATGGAATCAGTTTAGCTCCTTTGTTCAAAATCAATTAATGATACATATGTGGGTATTTTGTGGACTCTGGTCTACTGACCTATTCATCTATTTTACCCAAATATCTGTCTTGGAACAACTCTCTGTCACATTGTTTTGCCTTCTGTCACTTTATACAAACTATTAAAATAAGGCAATATAAATTATACAATTTAATGATTCCTTTAATGATTATGTTGGGTCCTTAAGAATATTTAATTTCCATCAAAACATTTAGTTTCATCTGTGTACACTGGTACATGCCTGTGATCCCAGCTACTCAGAATGCTAAAGCAAGAAAATTGCAAGTGCAAGGCCAACTTAGTGAAACTCTGTCTCAAAAAAAAAAAAAAAAAGAAAGAAAGAAAGAAAGAAAGTGAGTAAAGATGCATTTAATATGACTAACCATTTGCTTGGCATGGGCAAGGACCTGGATTCATGGATTCATCTTCTACTACAAAATTTAGTTTATTAATTTTACAAGAAAAAAAAATGCCTGTTGAAATTTTCACTTGAGATCACATTAAATCTATAAATAATCAAATAACTAAAATACTTTCTTATCAATGCTGTCTAGTGTCCACATATTTCCAGTTCCAAATGGGAAACAGTGGATTAGATATAACTAGTCATGTAGCTTGACCCAAGGGCAAAGTTTGACAGAATCTAAAACTACCTAATCAAACTCTCACATCACTTTATCAAGGAAATGAAGTCTCAAAACATAAAACTGTTTTGTCCTGGACTATTAACTGGGTTCCTAAGGAAGCTGGGACCCACTTGCAGGTCAAGCTCTCAGTTCAGTTATCTTTCCATTGAACCTAGTCTCCCATTTCAAATATTATAACTGCTTAGAAAGAGAAAGGGATAAATGAAATTTAACTCAATAAAATATCAAGATAACTTCAAAATCATTAAGACAACTTCTTCATCCAGCACCAAGCTATTTGGTTCTTAATATATTGTTTAATAAAAAAAATGTCTAGAAGGTTCTAAAACATCTCTAAGGAAAGTCATACCTTAGAATCACGGGGACTCTATTAGCTAAAATTAAGTCAGGAGGAAAAGCACATGCACACCAGTAACTGAAGCACCAGAAATGTAAGGTGAAGATCTATTGTCCCATGATAACTAGTAAGGGGAAAAGACAATGCCAAAGGCAGAAGAGTCACAAATATAAGCAGCGGCCACCACCTTAAGAGCCAATGCAGAGAGACCACAAAGGAACAAACCTGGAAGAGCACATAACTGGCCCAAGGTGCAGGTCTTGCTGGAGAGGCTGTGGCTCCAGCCCACTGATGATGAGGTGCTGGGGTGCTGGGGCAAGGGCAGCAAGCCAAAGACCACCTGCTCAGGCACCAGTGAAATTCCTGGGCAACAGAACACTGAGACTCTGACAAGACTTTCTGGAAAGCCACTCACCAGGGTCCACTGGAACTCACTAGGATGTCACTGCTTGGATTCAGGGAAAGTTCTGAAGGCTCACCTTCCCCAGATGTCCCATGAGCCACCAGGGTCAGCATGCTAAAAGAGCAAGAAAGGGAAAGCCCACTGCCAGGAACATCTTCCTCTTACATTTCCAGTCCATTGTTTACGTCAGTAATGCTTCACATTTTTCCACCTGGGAAAGGAGAGTGTTTACAGGGTCTAGCTCCAGTTATTAAAAAATAAAATAAAGATGAGTTTGGAGTTGGGAGGAAATTCACTGAGAACAAGCAGGATGACTAAGTAATAGACTCTTCCTTCACCAACTGTATGTTGCAATACAGCCAAATCCGAAATCAAAGTAGCAACCTTTAAAAAATGATATTTATAAAATCATGATCAAGTAAATCAATCTATTGTAATAAATCTAAATATAGATCACACAAACAAGTGTAGCCATGGTCCCATTTCAATACCATGATGAAACTCCCTTCTCAATCCAGAAGGATTGAACGTAACTCCCATCCACTCTCACCTACTGAAGAAGGTTGCTCTTGGAATCTTCATTCTCTTTTGCATTGTGGATTGTTTCCCCACTTTCGATAAAGCTTCTTGAAGTAACTGTTTTCTCTGTTTCTGATTCCTCTTCTCCCATTACTTTATAAACCCATTTCTGTAAGTTTTCTTTTCCATGGATGAACTATGTGCTTCTACCAGCATCTCCTGTGACACCCACATTTCCCCCAATTTCCTTTTTATTTTTCTTTTCTTTTTTTTTCAGTACTGAAAATCAAATCCACTTGCATGCTAGGCAAGTGCTCTACCTCTGAGCTACATCCTCAACTCCTGACCTTCCCATTTCCAAACCCAGTGATAATTGTTCTTCATCTTAGCTCACCTTAGTCAAGGAGGCTCTCTGCTTTACATACTTTCTTCACTTAGCTTCTACAACTCTGTGCAGTCTTTTCCCTTTTGGTCCCTCATCTCCTTCACCCCTACACTTAAACCAATCTAGGATTCTGAGATCTCCTAATTGTATGTTTTCTTTCTTCTTTGATAACCTTGCAATGGCTTCTATGTTTCCTAAGAACTGGGACTTAAGGACGCACAGATTTTTATCTGCAGCTCAGTTTTATTTCCTGACCTCTAGCCTCATATACCCAAAAAAAGTTTTTAATATCTTTAGATATTAAGTTAAAATATAACTTAATATTAAGTTATAGCATAGGTTTCATTTGACTTTCTCTCGTGCTCTGCCAGTAATCGATCAGCAAATCCTATAAGCCTGATGTTCAAAAGACATCCACAGTCTGACCACCACTCACCACTTCTGTTATTATACCTTGCCCCTCCAATCCAAGGTATCATTTTTCCAGCATGTACACCACACACCCCCTCTATACAAAAACACATGTCTATAATATAACACATAATAAAAATCTATAATACATACAATGTTATATGGCACATAATAGCAGTTATATGTGTAAATTATATAAGAGATATGTAGATAGGTACATATTCCTAACCACCAGTCAGTCACTATTTAAACTACTCTTTCCAAGTTTTTGTCATCAAAACATGCAGCAGAGCACATCACACCTTTCCTTGAATCTCTTGGGAACTTCCCATTTCCCTCTGAATAAAAGCAATGCATCTTCACAATGTTCTATAAACCCACTATAATCTGTTTCAAGCCAATCATTGTTTCTACCTCATTTTCTGTTTTAGCCCAATATCTTAATTTCCTCTTACTGCTATAAAAAATCATGACAAATTTGGCTGGAAATAAAACAAATGTATTCTCTTACATTTCTGGAGTTTGGGATTCTGAAATTAGTTTCCCTTGGCTACAGTCAAGGTGTCAGCAGAGGAAGTTCCATCTGGAGGCCTGATGGGGAGACTGCACCTTCACCACATATATTCCTTTGTTTGTTCAATCTTCCCTCTTCAACGTGCCCCACCCATATCTGTGTTCCTTCATCACATCACTTTCTTCCCTTAGTCAACATTCATTCCTCTTTTAATGATCTTTGTGAATACATATGCCCACATAGGAGATTTTGGAATAATCTTTCCTTCTTAAGATCCTTACCGAATCACATCTGCAAAGTTCTTTTTCTCATGTAGCATATTCACAGGCTTTGGGTGTTAGGACATCTTTGGGGATGGGGACTATTATTCATATGGCCATACTCATTAAACTTCTGAGATGCACACTGACCTCCTGCTGTTACTTAAATACCCCTGGTACACACCTACATCAGAGATGCACCCTTAATAGTCCACATATCTAAAATATTACTTCTCTAAACCTCCCTGTGAATTCATTCTTTAAATCTTTTTATGTCTACTCTGTAAAATTTATGAATTGACTTGGGTTCTCCTTGTTCTCTCTCATGCCTTACATTTTGCCTTAATACTTATCAACATCAAATGCAATATATACTAGATTTTTCTTGATTTAATGTATATTTCTTCTACCAAAATTTAAGTTTTAGGATAGAAAGGGCCATTCTCTGTTTCACTCCAAGAATCTACTACAGTGTCTGGTGTATAGGAGATGCAGTAATAGTGAATAAATATTAAATAATGCTGTGAGTTCCTTCCATATTGAACCTCCATTTTGGAAACTTAAAGAAAGACCACACCGTGGGCTTTTCAGATCTGGATGAATTATCCAAGGTGGGATCAATACCAAATACTCTTTTTTATTAAGAGGAAAAAAGGGAGCAGAAGTGGATATCATGCAAATGAAAGGTCACTTGAGAAGAGAAAAGGAATAATGGGGGAAGGAGGAGACTGGGCAAGGGGAAGTACTGGGGAATGAATTAATCAAAGTATGTTGTATGCTTATATGAGTAGGCCATAATGAAATCCACTATTCTGTAATTAATATTCAACAATTAAAACATTTTTAAAGAATTCTAATTTTATAATGTCAGAATTGTGATTTAAATGCAAACTACTGAATGGTTGGTTAAAAAAGTAAATTCATCATTTCCAAATATACACTTCTTACAGAGTTTCCTGTTTCCACAAATGGCATGACTATAGACTTAAAGATTTTGGCTGAAAACTAGTATTGCTACCTCCTCTACAACACATTTCAACCTTTATCCCTGTCTTCGATCTGCTCTCCCCAGAATTGGGTTCTGGGCAGAGATATGCCTGGAGGAATTGCATTGAAGAAGACTCTTGCGAGCAATCCATGGAAGGGAGCAAGGAAGGCAGGACCAGGTAGAGGCTGAAATGTCCATCACCACTGGGAATTCAATCAATCCTGCAGGAACCCTAAAGCTACAGAGGCCCTAAACCATGACAATGCACCTACCTCTGCAAACTATTCCCAATCCACATTACCCACTCATTGGAGAGGATGCATAATTTTGTATGTTACAGCTCTCTTCATCGAAGGGCAATTTCAAAACACAACAAAACCAGGAGACAAGTCTTCAGCAGCCAACACCCACAAGAGGTGGAGGAATGAGAGTCTGTCCTAAAGCATCAGAGCAGTGGACTCCAGGGTCTGCTGCAGTCCATCCCCTCTCCCACTTCAGGGAGTAGATCCAGCTCATCTAAGAACAGCACCTACAGCATTCTAGTGTTCCTCTTTTCTTGGAGAAATAGAAAAGAAAAAATTAATAAAACAAACCATAGTCTCCATCTCTGCAACCTGACTCGAGTCCAAGTTCAGTTTCCACTTTGTCCTCTCAAATACCCATTCAGAAGTTCCCCTGATCCTCAGTGAGCACTGTGCTTGTGTGTGAGAGTCACCTGCTCAAATGACCCAACCCTCATTCCTAAGGATTCTAAATCCCTGGGTACCGTGCCTGCTCAAGACTTCATGCCTGCTCAAGCCTTTGGGGCTGAATTGTTTAGTTATCAGCAAATTTAATCAGAAAGGACACTCTAAAGCAGAGGTCAGTAAATTCTGTCCCCAAAGCAAATCCTTCCCACAAGCTTTACTTGTAACTAAATTTCACTGAGACAAAGCTATCAATTTTCTGTAGCTGCTTCCACATGTGAAGACAAAGTTACGCATCTGTGGCAGTCAATGAATAGCCCATGTTTACTGCGAGGCCCTTTCCAGCTCCTATCTAAAGGACCCATTCTCCCTTGCACCCAATCCAAAAGAGCAGTTCTTTTAATCAGGATCCTAATAATCAGGATCAACTGCCCTTCCAGGATGGATTGGAAATTACCTAGTTACAGCCATGTTTTAAAATTCAGTAACACTCTCCCTGTGTCTTTGGGAATAAGTGGTCCTCCTCCAGCTGCAAGGATTCAATCCTCAGAGTCAGAAATTCCCCAGGAGGGTCACTGGGGATACGGGGAAATTGCATCACTTCTATTTCTATATCTTCATGTTCCAGGTACAAATTCTACCTTTAATGGAGATGGCTTGAGATTATTCTTTTTTGATGAAGGATTCATGCTGCATCTTGAAGGTTGATAAATCTATTCTTGTAGGACATTTTCTCTGATATTTCACCTCAACCATGCTTTGGAATGGGTATTATATATTGAGTAGCTTTTAGATGTGGTAGTAAGACCTATAGATCCTATGGTCTCAGGTCCATTTCCACCTTCCTTCAAAGTCTGAAGGATACCTTGCTTTGAATCCATATCATTTAATATTGTGTCATTGAATCCATCATTTACAAACCCTTGGATAGTGGTACTGGTCAAAGCCCGGAAGATAGAAAAGGCAAATCGGTACCTGGATATGTGTTGACTCTAGTAAAGATTAATGGCTGCTGCTTCCAGGTTGGAAGAAGCTCAGTGTGATCGATTTGTGGCTGGTTAATCCCCTCAAGTGCTCTGTGATGTCTGCATCTCAGCATTGCTCTCTGTTGCTAGCCAAGGTACACAGCAGCAGTTGCTCCTGAAAAGTCTTAGAAAGATCAGCTGTGTTTTGACACAAAACGGTATAACATGAGTTTTTCAGTGTGTAATATTCTAATCTTACATCCACATGAAGATTCACAACTGGGTGGGTCAATACACTGCAGGTAGGGACCAGAGGCTTTGGCTTCTAGCAACTGTGCTTGGCTATTTAGAAGAGTGGGTAGGGGTGCTATGATGTTCACATTGGGTGCTCCAAATTAAACGTTCACCCTTCTCTGCCTCTGATTCTAAATTTTCCTCATAACAACTACTTTAGCGTACTCCTTTGTCCACATATTGGATTTGGCTAATGGGGTTCTGTAGAAAGAGTTTGGAGAAAGGAGTGGTGAGCTTGGATTTTTTATAATAGCTCCCTACCTCAGGACTTTCTGTAAAGGAGTCTCTTTTCAGGTTGCAAGAACCAACCATAAGTCAAGAATAGCAACAGTCCTGGTATTTCTAATATTAAATCATGTATGAAACCTATGTTCTACCTCATTTGAATCTATGTAGATAGTACATTTATTAAACTTTCTCCAAAATACTCTATTTTGAATATTTCATCTTTCTTCTTCAGGTACTCTGACTGAAATTGCATATGAGAGGGAAAAGTAGGGAAGATAATTTTAATAAAGTCAAAAAATGCAAATGAAGTCCTTTTATAGTGACTAAGAAAATGGATAAAATTTTCTTACAAGAATGTCTTGTTGATGCTAAAGTGAGATCCCAGGCAAGGGATAAATCCCAGTAGATATAATTAACTGATAATATGTAATCTCTTGCAAGAAAGGATTTAAGATGGGCAGCTTCAGGAATACTAAATCAAAGGTAGATGTAATCTGCTTTCTCTAATGTTGTTAAACCAGCTAACTATGTACATTCTTACCAGACGAGTGATCCAATTAATTATTCCTCTACCTCACAGACAAACATTTTTCACTTCTGCCCTCATTATAATCCCCATCCATCTCATGCTGTATTGCTTATCTATTGCCACACTAATGATACATAACCAACAGCACAAAGCATTGCTGGCTTAAACAAAGACTGCTTATTGCTCATGTGTATGGAGCCAGCTGCAACTTGACCAAATGACTCTGCCAGTGCTGGGATATTTGCATATGTAATGACTGGCTGTGGGACAGCTTTGCTACCCTGGTCTCCCATGCTCCATCAGGCTACCATAGCAAGTTCTCGTGGCAATGAATAAGTATAAGAGTATCAGTGGAAGCTACGAGGGCCCTCAAGGCCTTGCTATACTTGGAGTTTATACTTGGACTAATTGTCCCCCAGAGTCCTTCATATCTAAAGTCATGGTCACCAGGGTGGCACTGTTGAAGCTGGTCAAGCTTTGGGGAGGGACGAACTAGTGGGAGGTCCTTAGGTACTGGGGATGGGAGGTAGTTTAGATTCAACTCCTTGGTTGCTCTTGTATGAATAACCCTTTCAGTTCCTGTAAGAAGAATGATGTAAAAAAGATCAAACCTGGCCCTGCCTGCCTGATTGTCTGCTCTCGTTCAAGATGTAACTGGCTCCTGCACAGGCTCCCACTATGATGTGTCACCATTCGCCACATTCATTAGAGGTGAAACAATGGGGGCTGTTCAGTGTTGGACTATAAACTCCCATACTGTGAAATATAAACCTTTTCTCTTTGTAAGTTAGATGTTTCCAGTATTTTGTTGTAGTAAAGCAAAGCTGACTAACACAGGCCTTGACTTGGAAACTTATACTCATCTCATCCATATGCTACACAACAAAACAGTTTCTAGGGCTCTCTCAGATTCTGGAGATTGAGAAATAGTCTCCATCCTATTAATGAGAAGAAAATCTAAGTCACATGGCAAATGTATTGACTGCAGGGACAGAAATATATGGGGGCCCTTGATGTACTCAATCTACCTCTCATTCCTCTTTTCTCACCTCAGCCTCCGAGGCTACATCTTTCTCCACAATTCAAGACTCAGGTTCTCAAAAAAACATATATATATATACTTACCAAATTTACATTACTCTGACACCCTTCTTCACTGCAAGGAACAGAGACTGAGATAGGAACATCATGAAATGAGAGTCTCTTTTCAAGAGACTTAGGAAATGTGAGCAACTGCCATGAGAAAGATCAAGGCTGTATATTAGGTACAGACAGCAGATGGCTCTGCGCTCAGGTGCCCAGTGCCCAGTTAACTCACCATCCTGTTGTCTCCTGTACAGATTCAAGATTCCCTGCCCCTCTTTTCATGTCCCCAGATACCACAGAACGTACTTTTCCTAAGTCCAGACTCCCCACAGCCTCTCTCCAGCCTGACTTGGCAGCTTTGACTGAGCAGAGGCCGCTTTGCTAGCTTCTGTGAGCAGGGTGGGAAGAGCGAATGCTAGAGATAAACAGTGTTCACGTGTGGCAAGGGTTCTGATAACGTTTCTGGTTCTGAAGCAGACGCTGTTCCCATTATTGCTATTATTATCATGAAGACTGCTTTTCCCTTTTTTATGACTCAAAAATTGCTGCAGGAAATGAGCCATACAAAACAGAAATATAAATTTCTGGTGTGTTTTTACACAATGAGGAAATGTCCTCCCTCGACTAAATTGTTACTTACTGTAACAGCCGCAGCCATAACGATGATAACATTCACATCTCCTCCGTGATGTACAGCTTTCTAACGCCACCACGGATGTGTTTTATCTTTCATCACTGTTGTTAGCTGCAGCTTCTTTAAGGCCTGACATATAAACCTGGACAAATTTCTGAGCTTCTGTCAGTCGCATTTCCAGCAAGGGGGCATGTTCCCCCCAGAGCTCCTTTAACCTGCGTGGCTCCAGCAATACTCAGACCCATGTCAGCATCTCAAATGGGGAAAGTCCTGGGGTAGATTTAGGGAGGTATGAGGCCAAGGTAAAGAACCCTATAATTTTTTTTACTCATTCTTATTTTCAAATTAAAACATACTCAAACACATGTGTGTGTGTGTGTGTGTGTGTGTGTGTAGTTCACCTTACTCAAATTCACTATTAGGTTTGTTTATATTTGAGTGTATTTATTAAAATTTAGTATTTCAGCCCACCCTTCTCCTCTTCTTGATTTGAGGAATAAGTTTCACACTTGGTGCATATACCTAGGGACCTTGGGGACAATTTCCTATCCTAAGTTTCAGCAATCCATGATATATTGAACCTGAAAAGCTATTGAGGGTTGGCTCTACTGGCCAGGACACTCCATGCCTGACAGCATAACTGACCACAAAGGAAGGGTATTAACAGCCACATCAAATCAACCAGAAAAAAATGGATTTATGTTCTACTAAAATACCAAGTGTTTTCATATTTACAAAGAGAACAAGATAATCTAGTAAAACATAATTAGTTGTATCCGAATTTGACTATAAGGTTGAGTTCAATCTTATTCAGCCTGTGAGATACTTTCAGAGACTTTGAAAAGGAAATCTACAAGTTCTCAGACTTACTGGGAATGTTTGCCTCACTAGGTTCTTCTGAAATGAAAGGAACTGAACACTCCCTGGGCACACATGAGCCAAACGTCACATTCCTGATACAAGTGACCTGAGTATTGTAGTTAGGAGGTAGGTTCAGGGTTACCTGCCTGAATGCACATCTTACCTTCAAGCAGTCCTTCCCCTATAGGATTTGGGCATGTTATCTAATGCCCTGCTTCAATCTCATATCTATAAATACACGTAACAATGTGAGTGACCTTAAAGGGTAGTTTGGAGGCTAGATGAAAGGAATTCAGAAAAACTACAATTATAGAGGTAACATAATAATCAGAAAATAAGCATAAGCTTATTTTACAACTGCAAACTTTATTATTAGAGGTCTATCTTGGTGTTTCTTTAAAAAAAAAAACTGACCTGCCATTTCACTTAATTCAACGATTCAATAAAAATTCGCCTATGGTAAATTAATTTAAGACTATATTTTTAAACTGCTAGTCTTTTATTATCATTATGTTTCAGCCATCCTTTACTTGATAGGAAGTATGTTACCATTCTCATAACCCACTTCATATGTAGAGTCCCAGAGATTACCTTAAATTCTGGAAATAAATCATGCAATTTTGAAATCCAAAATTGAATTCTAATACTCTCTATTGAAAAGAGAAAAAAAAATCATGGGATCTCTCTTGCTTTGTGCTGAAAAGATTTTTTCAAGATTAACTTCTTTGTTCCTTGATTTCAATCTTTTTCCTTTGAATACCTCTGGGGTAGAAGCTATTTTGCATTTTAACTAAAGGCCTCTTAACCTTTTCTTTGTGGCATTTGAAGAACTCTGACTGTGGTGCTCATAAAGTGCAAGCAATAGGGGGAATGAAGGGCAGTCTTCCCTTTGTCTCCTATTTGTTGCAGCACTAGGGGGTGGGGACAAGGACTCTCTGATTAATTTGTACCTTCAAGTTTCAGCAATATCGTGACATATTGGTGTTCTTTTTATGAGTTCAGCTTGGCTCTTGTACTTCCTTTGCACACTCCTGCAATGGAAAGCTAACCTTTATGCTTTTATAGACTGATATGGCTCAGAGTCAAAGCGAAGTTGGCAATCAAAGGCTAGGATGGTATTTGAAAGGAAGATCATACCATTGGGGTCACAGCAGGAGTTCTCTGAAGCCTTAAAGTCTGTCTTTCCAAGCCAGGCTTCTCTGCATATCATTTGTTACTAAAATGCTAATACTCTTAGTGTTCAAATTATACTCCAATTCTCCCTAGGCTTTATGTACACTATGGTTCCCCATGTTCACAGATGTTCAGATTGTTAGGCAGAGTTCTGGGTCTTCATTCCGATTTATAGCAACTCCATCTCTGTTAGGGCCACTGTGTAGATTGGCATGCAGCCAGAAGGTGAATACCCATAAGGCCTTTTCTTGCTTAAACATATAGGTAGCAAGTATATATATGGTAATGTATTTTTCTTCTCTCTAGAGATGAGATATCTAATCATTAATCTCTGGGATGTTTAAATATATGGCAGAGCTTTAGGTTTATTAGATTTTCAATTCACCAATCTGATCTTCTCTCTGATGACCTTCCCCTTGGCATTAGAGACACATGCCCCCATAATTAGACACACTAGATATTCAATAGTACCTTTTTTAGCTCCATGCACTACAAGTGGCAAACACCTGCAAATCCCTGTTGTTATTGGGGCAGGAAGTACCCAGTATGAGGGGCAGGAAGGGGTGGTTAGAAACAGGGCCTGAAGTGAAAACTGGAAAGAGGTTATAACAGGGCAGGGTTGCTTTCTCTCTCATACCATATAGGAAAAGAGACTTTGTGGAGACAAAATAAGAAGGCGAGTCCTTGTTTGGTTACTAGCATATCAATTTTATGCTTCTGGAGTGGCCATAATTGTCACTGCCTATATGTCACTGTGGAAAATGTGACTGAAGGTTTGAAACAGATAAACCCTTCCCAGTCTTTGTCTCTCCATAGAAATCATGGAGAGACCAGACCTGCATTCTCCCTACCAAGATTAAGGCAGGAGCTAAGGGCAAGAAAAATCCAATGAGGAGGTACAACTCTCAAATAAAAAGATACCAGTGTATAAGATGTCTCTGAAGGAAACAACTACAGAAGGTTCAATGTCATTGCCTGAATAATTATTATATATAATGCTGGTTAATGATGATAATCTGATTAAAATAGACACCACCCACATGCCCACAGAGCATTATGGGCCTGAAAAAGGTACAATATATAGAAGCTTCTGAGCATCAGATGGTGGGACGGTCTCTAGGTTAGAAGACCCAGATTATTTTTTTCTGCACTTCCACCAATAAATATTAGGAGATTGAGTAATGGGTGTTATGAAATAGTGATAATAATGTCTTTCCTGTGTTCTGGAGAAATAAAAAGAAAAACACAACCTTTTCAAAATGCCTTTAAAAAAAATCTAACAGACCTCGACAAATGTAAAGTAATTCCATAAGCAAATCAATCCTCACCTTCACCAGAGGGGCTCCTGCCACAAACTGCCTTGGGCTCATTTGCCCTCAGTAATGAATCTTAAATTAATCCAGCTCAGTATTTTCCAAACTGGAAATGGGAAACCTTAGAGAATATAGGTTCTTACAGCTGTGAAGGGGAGGCCCTAGTAGCTGTGCCCTGTTTTGTCACTATTAGCTGAGAGAGTCCATGGAAGCACGCCTTTTTACCTGTGCCAGCATCCGAATGAGAGATGACCTAGTTTAATACCCCCTGACCTCATCTGATCTTGGGCAAAGTAATGATTGTACCTTCTAAAAAGCAGAAACCAGAGCCAGTCAGTCCTCAGCTTCTAGCCAATCCAGGTGTGTTTCTCAGTTTTTGCTGGATACAATCCACACTGCAGCAGAAAGTTTAAAACTGGATTAAGAGAAATACTTGGCCAGCCAAGTGTGTGCTTTAAACCCTGATATTTAAATAGAATCATATTTGAACCTTCTTTCATGGGCCTTCAATCAGGCTAAACATAAAATATGCAGGGAGGTCTTGAAAAAAAAGCATTTTACAATTATTTAATTTTGCCACTACACAGTCTAGATACTTAGACTATAATTTAAACATAAATCAAAAACAAATCTGATTTTCCTGGTTACCTGAAAGCCACTGCCTTCGCTTCTTTAGACATATTCACAAAGGCCAATTCTACATGTATTCAAATGGATTATGAGGCTAGAAAAATACACTTCATCTTAGCCAAAGGCTGAGAAATAGTGAGACATGAAAAATATAAAGTGGCATGAAGAAGAAAGGTGTACAATTTTATCCTAATAATTAAAAGTCTGGCTGTTTGAAAGGTTACAAAAAACACCCAGCATACCATTACGAAAACAAGGACTCAAAGGACCACTTGGTGGTTTGTAGGATCATTAACAATAAAGCTTTTATTCTACTCTGTATTGTTTAAAAGACAGAGATTTGAAACTATAACCATACCCTTTTCTTTTAAATGTGTATGCTTTACATTTTAAAGAGAATACTCTTTTATTTTCAATAATGAATTATTCATTTGTTGATGCTCAGGGCCCTTAAAAGTTTTGTATTTTGAAAAGGTTTTAAGACCACCTTAACAATGAACCACTAGTAATTATATATCTGTACTCCAAATATAAGAATTAAATGCATTTTTCTTTTCTTAAACTTTTACAAGTATTTCTTGGGCAGTGTGGAAATGAAAGCATCATCTACATTTACTTTTTATTTTCTCCATTGCATCTTCATCAGTCATCTCAAATCTTTGGAAAAGAAATGGAACAGAAATAAACAATTTTTAAAAGATTCAGAAAGATTTTGTAACTTCACTGCATTGCTAAACAAGAATGTGTCAGTAAGTGCTGTTTTGAAGTAAATATGAGATATTATTAGTCGATTATTAGGCGATTTTGCTGCAGTAACAAACAGCCCACACTTCATTAGTAAGGCTTTTTTCCCCATGGTTCATGGATCTGTATCTCACTGGAGATGCTGCTCATCTTGGACCCTCAGGATCCAAACTGAAGAAGGAGTCTCAGACACTGGGTGTCATTCTGCAGTGCAGAGGGAGAGAGAGTGCTCTTGGAGCCTTGGATCAAAATTACATGTACAGCCCAGAAGTCATACATGATAGTTCCAGATTCATTCATTAGTCAGAAATGGATCAGTGGCTTTAAGGAACACAAGAATTTAGAGAATAAACCAATTCCATAGTCAAAACCTAGGGGAGAATAATCCATGAGATATAAGTAACCCAAAGATTAGCACAGTATACCCTTTCTGCTGGTAGCAGGCCCGCCCTGGCCCCTGGGGACTCAACCCCCAGTTCTTTGTTATGCATGTCAATGTGGCCAGCTCACAAGGCCATGACGCAGGCTTGCGGTTCCCTGTTTATCTGCCTCGCACATATGTGCCTCTCGGGAACATCTTGACCTGTTCGAGCCTCCTGATAGGGGACGGTGATGTGATGGTAACCCAAGGACGCAGTTATTACTCTCCCCTCCTCACTTTTGAGTAATTTCCCGCAGCTGTTAAAAAGATATATAAGGGGAACAAATTTGGCAATAAAGCGCGCACACGCTCCCTCCTGGATGAAGAACCTTGGTGTCCTGTGTATTTTTAACCCCGCCGTCCCTCGCCGGACTCGGCTCCGTTAGCCGGACGCGGCATCTGGAGGTTCCCACCGAGATCCGGAAAGTAGGGGTAAGCGGACGGGGCTCACCTTCTAAAGGTAGAAGGGGGAGGATTGGTTTAAAGGTAATTTAAAGAGACAGGGTACGTACCATGGGTAACTCAACAGCGAAGGTTCGTCTGGCCAACGAACTAAAAGAGCTGTTAAATACACAAAGAACAGGAGTAAAAAC
>NW_026000068.1:10700818-10739136 GCF_001458135.2 Marmota marmota marmota
GAAGGGAAATTGCATGGAAATGGAAGGAGACCCTCAGAGTTATACAAAAGTAGATACAAGAGGAAGTGAGGGGAAAGGGAAAAATAATACAAGGGGGACAAATGAATGTCAGTAGAGGGGGCAGAGAGAGAAGAGGCGAGGGGAGGGGAGGGGAGGGGGGATAGTAGAGGATAGGAAAGGCTGCAGAACACAACAGACACTAGTATGGCAATATGTAAATCAAATACTCTTTATGCAATACTTGAACGTCCCTGTCTGTCTTCTCACTTCCCCAATGCCTAATTAACAATGTTTTCTATTGAATTCTCTGTTAAAAGAACTGCTGTGTGTCTTGTCTCCTGATTTAGACTACACTGCTGGTTTGAACCTGCTCCTCTTAATCCAGGGACTGTGCACTCAAAAGACAAGGTATTTGCTCCCAAAGAACCCTATAAAAAGTTGTGGGTGAGGAGCGGGATCTCTTCAATGAATGTTTCTTTTAGACAGTGAAAAAGAATGTGAGATGCTAAGCAGCTGAGTTTCTAGGGGTTGGAAGAAATTTTTTTCATAGGAGAAGAGATCCTCAATCCCTTGTTTTCGGTGGTTCTTTGCTTTCAACCTATAGAAGTCCTGCATTTTCTATTATCCTTGCAGATCACCTCTGAAGAGGGCATTGGGGAACATTTTCTCTTTAATTTTTCTGAGACTTCTGAGAAGCAGATCCCAAGGGAGAATTAGATGTGCAAGAAATGTATTAGGAATAATGTGTGTGAGAAGAAAAAAAGAGAGAGTTGGGTTCTACAGGGAACTGGGGAAATTTCAGATCATGATGAAGATCTGACCCTAAGGGAAAGACAGTGGGAAGGAAGTGAGGAAAGATAGATGGTGGAAGGGCTAGAGCACTTCAAACACATAACAATGCTCAGGAAACTGTGGCAAGGACACCTGTTAATCTTTGGGCCACAGTCACACATCAGGCTTTGACACACCTCTTCGCGCCTGCCTCCCATCCTGGCTGCTCAGCCACTAATTGGGGGAGCCTGCAGGAAGCGTGGTCTCAGTGCACACGTGGTGGTGGTTTCAGAGGGCAGCCAATGGAGCTCCAGTCCCTTGCTTTGGGCAGTTGACAGTCTGAGCAGACCCTTCTCAAAGCCACCCCACCTCTTTTGGGACTGAGAATATTTTCATACCAATATAAATGTGAGTGTTCAGGCTCAGAACATACAAAGCATCTAGATCAAAAGCAGGGTCTTGTTTTCTTTGCTAATATAGCTTTCTCAAAAACTTAATCTATTTTATTCCAATCAAAACCATATTTCAACAGTCTCAGTGCTTTCCAAGGTTTTTAACTTTATTTTTCTGGACCAAGTGGCTGGTACCTGGAGCCTATATTATTTCCATGAAGTAAACACACTCTGATATCTTCCTCCAAAGTTACTCTGACCAACTAAAAGGATTAATAGGGCTGCACCTAAGCCATTCAAAGAATGAACAGTGGGTTTCAAAGTGTTAATTTTATTTTTAATTGTATTCCTTAATTTTATTTTTGCTTCTACATAGAAGTTTAATCTGAATATTTTGCTCAAAAATATCAATTGTCTTTTACCATTTGGGATTGAATCACAATAATTTCTTCCAACTTACAAGTACCTAAATATCTATGCTCTCTACTTTTTTTTTTTTTGGTATTCCTGATTGCAAAAACAGCCAATTCAGGGCCTTCTCAAACAGAGTGGCAAACACAACTGAACAAACATATGCCCCTCAAACTCTTCCACTAAAGCTTTGAGGTCATTCAGGAATATTGTGAGACTTCAAAATTTGTTCAACATTTTCACCAAATAATTCACCACTATGAAACAAGAACATTTTGTTTCTTCGGAATTACTGTGCATTAGCAATTCAATACTAATTCTGGAAGGACACAAACCATTGGTCAGAGCTACTTCCATAGCCCCAACAAACATCAAGAACATGGATGGAAAGGTTATTTCTGAATTGCACCCGGAGAGGGGTAGTACAGGTATTATTACACAGATAGTAGGACTCCCTTGAGTTTTAGAAAAGATATAAAAGCATCACCTCAGATGCACTAAATACTTCTCAATTTATTCACTCAAATTTCTTTTACCATTAATGTATATTAGTCTACTTGCCTGCACAGGATTAAAACAGATTTCCAAGGTGCAACAGGCTCACTACTAGTGATCTGGAGATTCTGCCAATGGCAACACAGGATTATTTTTAGGACATCTGCACTCTGAGGACAGTTGCTGATGCCAGAATGTTGCTCCATAGCTTCAGCTGTCCTAATGGAGATAATGGAAACTTGCAAGCATGCAAGAAAGAATTATTTTGGAACCCATCAACAAAAACATTATTTGTTAACATATCTCTACATGTGGGTGGAGCTTTTTGCTCATCTACTCCCAAGTCCCCCTCAAGCTGCAGGGAAGGAAACCTCTACCAATCATTCCATCCTGTTTTGGATTATGTTGAGAAGAAAGTTTCTATTTCTCTTTCTACCCCCTTTGCTTGCACCTTCAGATAAATGGTAAAGTGACAAACCAGATGCATGAGATAAAGGAAAACCTAACATTTATTAGAATATAAGTAGGTGAATAAGCACCAGAGTTCAATTGAGAACATCCATGTTTCAACCTATATTCTAGCGTAATCATTAATAACACACACTCTCTTATTATTTGTTTTGTTTTGCTACCAGAGATTGAACCCAGGAACACTTAACAACTGAGCTACAGCCCCAACCCTTTTTTAAATTTTTATTTAGAGTCAAGGTCTTGCTTAGTTGTTTAGAACCTTGCTACTTTCCCAGGCTAACTTTGAACTTGCAATCCTCCTGCCTCAACCTCCTGAGCCACTGGGATTACAGGCAAGTGCGGAGTTTTTTTTCCTCCATGCTGCAATTCTTTCTGAGCCAATACTCTTTATATTAGAAAGCCACAAAAATGGGTTAATTTTTATGTCAATTTGGCTAGACTCTGTTGCCTAGTTATTTGGTCATACCCTGAACTATATTTGTTGTTGTGGTTAAGATATTTTGTGATTAACAACTATACTTGGTTCACTTGAAGTAAAGGAGTTCACCCTGGATAATGTGGGTGGGCCTCATCCACTCAACTAAAGGCCCCAAGGGCCATTTCTGAGATTTCAGGAAAAAGGAATTTTGCCTCATGACTGTAGCATAGTGTGACATGGGTCACCACAAAGTCAGAGAACACCTGGGGTTAAAAAAAACTTTTGTTATTTCCTCTCTCCTGAATTTCATTGACTGCCAGCTGTAACCTTGGGGTGCTGGTTTTCATGACCAAGGTGGCCCTGATCTGCCACTGTCTAGGGGGCCCTCATTCTTCTTCTTCCCTGAAACGACACCTGCATATACTCATGGGCTGCTGCAATTCCAGTCCCTGTAGCCTGAGAACATCAGCTTTCCACATATTTCCCATTGGTTTGTATTTCTGTTACACGACGGTGTTTATCATAACTTGATGGTGTACGCATGGGCTCTTCAGCACTATCTCTTAAACTTCAGCCATCATCATTATGCTTTTGGATCAGGAAGATATCCAAACTATGGAATTCCCTTGCCTAAGGACTCAACACATTCCTGGTCACTTACCTGAGGCTCTGGGACTTCTGGTGGTGTTGCTAGTTTCTGTTGCTTGTGTCTGTTTTTTCAGACTTTTCTTCAAAGAAAAGAGATAAGACAGAATGAATATAATCTTAAAGGAAAGGTAGTTTGTAAATGTTAGATTTATAAACATTCTGGGGAGTTTTCTAATACATATTCATTGGGCTATTTCTGTCTAGAAACAAGAAAAAAAAAATTCTCTAGTAGATTAGGACATCAAACCAGCAGGGGATGGGGAGGATGTTAAGATAAGGAGGCCAACTTCATTCTTCCTTCATTAAGTTGAAATATTCCCATATAATTAGCAGTTGTCACTTCTGTGCATAGTATGAGTTAACAGTCTTTTTCCAGACAGCAAAGGTAATTTTAGGTACTGCTTGATAATTTGTTTGCAAATCCCCAAGCTGAGCACTGGGATTTGAAAATTACTTCTTTGACACCAATATGTAGGTTTGGCCTTAATTGTTCATCAAAATCTCAACCAGGCCTATTTGCATAAAAGAATAATATGAGAAAAAATACTAACAAGGAAAGGAAGAAAAAGAAATGGATTTTTCCTCCCAAGATGGAAAAAATAAAATAATTCAAAGATGACTTTCCAAATCTCAATTGCATGATGTTTCATATAGCATTGTCTATAATTGTTTGTTACCACAAACAGATTTCTGCCCTTAAATTTACAAGTTAAAATTTTAATCACTCATGTTTAAATAACAAAATGAGTCTTAGACCATTTGGGAATGCTATAATGGAATACCACAAGCTGGGTACTTTAAACACGTTTTATTTTCTCACAGTTGTGGAGTCCAAACTTGTAAGGTCAAGGTGTGGGCAGGTCTGGTTTCTCCTGAGGCTTCTCTCTTTGGCTTGAAGGTGACTATCTTTCTGCTTTGGTCTCACATGTCCTTTCCACTGTGAGGATGAATCTCTGGTGTGTCTTCCTCTTCTGTGTATACCAGTCTTCCTAGACTAGGGCTCCACCCTGATTAATTTATTTAACTTTAATTACTTCTTTAAAGGTCCTATTTCCATATACAATCACATTGGGGTATAGGGCTTCCACAGTATGAATTTGGAAGGAGTGACACACTTCAAGTCCTAATACTTCATGACCTCCAAAACACCATGCCCTAAGCGCAGTCCTCTGGCCTTTCTCTATTTGCATTCACTCCCTCTGTCACTGCACAAAGTCCCTTGGATAGCAGTGACATTCTAAAACTGATGACACCAAACTTAGATCCACAGCCCTGAACTTTTCCTCAGAGTCACAATTCCTGGAGACAAATTCCTATGTGCATCTCAAAGCAATATTTCGTAGGCACCTGAAAAGTAATAAGCAACACGCAGTCTCCACTCCCTTGTAAGGTGCACCTTCCCAATTTCCTCCATCTCAGGAAATGGTAGCTCTAGCCGCTCACCTCAAGACTCTCCCTGTCAGTGTTCACCTTTCTCATTCTTTCTTACACCAAATCCAGTTCATCAACTAGTTTTCCCAGCTCCACTTTCAAGATGGATCTTGAATCTCACCTGAAGCCAAAGGGGAGAAGCATTAGGTCTTAACCACCATGTGGTCACAGGCTATCCTTGGATCAGAAATGTCCCCGGAAGGCCCGGGTGGTAGAGTCATGGCTGCAGCCTGTGATACTGGAGGGAGGAGGTGGAACCTTTAAGATACGGGGCCTGCTGGGAAGAAGCTGGTCACTGGGGCTTGCCCTAAGGGGACATTGGGATCCTAGCTCCTCTCTCTTTGCTTCCAGTCACCACAGGCAAACAGGCTTCCTCTGCCACACATGTACCCTGATGCACTATGCTGTCACAGGCCCAAAGCAGCAGGGCCAAGTGGCCATGGGCTGGTGTTAGGTTGATTATCTCAGGTATTTTGTCCCAGAAATGGAAAAGTGACTAACACACTCTAGTTCTGTGTTTTTAGTTGTGTGAACTTTCACAATTGCATTCACCATTAAATTCCATTTTATCTAAAATGGATATTAAAAATATCAACTTCATAATGGTTGTTGTTCCCCACACAATGCATGACATGTAGCAATTGCTTAAAAATGGCAAATAGACTCCCATGGCATACATTAAGAATTTCTCCCAGTTGAAAAATATCATCACGTTTACCAACAGTGCAATAGCTTCAACTTTTTTCTTTTTTCTTTTTTTCCTTTCTATTCCCCACAGGAAACCTTGGTCAGCACTCAGGCATACTCCAACCTGAAACGGGTGCACATGAATTGGGTTTATTGTACCATGCTCCTCCTCTCACCACGGTCTGCCTGAAGTTGATGCATGACTCATTTTAACTGAGACAAGGCAACAGCTGAACTTAGATATATGAGCAGCAGTAGACTTGAATCTTGACCACGACTGTACAGCTTGTCTTCTGCCAAATTGAACATTCAGGAAATATAATCTTCACTGCATCTAATCTCTGTGCTCTGCAGCCTTCTTCTGGACCTTCTTTTTTACAGATCGCTTAGGGACATCTGAGCTGTAAAAGAAAGGTAGACAGTCCATGCCAGCCCCATAAAGGTTATCATACCAATTATTATTTGTCTCTCCATTTTCCTCCTTCTGCCAAACTTCTCAGTGTTCCGATATCATCAACAAATTCATATTTAGAGATTAGCAATTGATAAGAAAATATATGAACTTAATAATAAACCAAGAGACATCAGTTTCTAATTGTGGGGTTTGAGGGTAGGCATGCTAAAAATAATGCTTTCTGTAAAATGCTTTATAAACCATTCAGCCTGATAGCACCTCAGCTGCCTCGGTCTACATCATGGGGGATCTTGACACTGACCTTTACCAGGGCAGGCTCTACCTACATTCTTTGGTATCACCTTGGCCAGTCTGTGACTCCTTCATTCTGTAAAGGAAATGTGATACCTCACCCAGTCATAGAACTGTGATCGAGGTGTGAATGTGTCAAGAATCCCTCTCCAGTACTCCCCTTCTAACCAAGAATGAGGTAGGGGTTAACTAAAGAAAATTGTCCTCACCCTTGTGGCTACAAAGGACAGCATCATTTGAGGTTGGATGGTTAAAATAGTGGGTTTTTCTCCCTTTATTTTTCTCTGAGGGACTTTGAAATAGGAAATCAATTCTTACCTGGAGAGAGGGTAAGGAGAAGTCAGCAAGACCTTATTGGGGCTGCTCCTTGAACATAGGGAACCTCACAATTCCTTCTGACTCGACATCCTTAAGTCAGGATATCCTACATGCCTCTCTCCTTACCTGAATTCCTCCAACCAAGCTGGAAGATTGTCCTCACTCCCAGCAACAAGGTTCCCTCCCACCTCCAGAATTATGTAAGACTAGGTTGCACATTCACTTATTCTTATATATTTCTTTGTAATGTAGATTAATTTTTTACACAATATTTTGCCATTCATACTTGTTGGGACCTTAAACTAGCAAATGATAGCAACCATTGGAGATGATTAGTATTTAGGTAATTATAATAAAAAACCATAGGCAAAATTATTTTCCAAAAAATTCTTGTAGTTTCAATGATAAAAAAAAATTTGCAAGAACCACATTTACATATTACAGTATATTCACCATGTGAATCAACTATATTGGAACATCCCCCAAAAAACACAAATTGTAGGGATCAAAGTGGGGAGCTACTGCCACCAAGTGACCCACCCATCTGTCAAAAAGAAATCAGAGGGTTCACCACTTGACTTAATGCCAAAAATAAACTCTGTTATATGTCAGGGGAAAAAATATTAGCAATCTAATGGATTTACCAGTCTAGCTAAGAAAATAACTTATGGGGTTTCAGGGCATGTCTGCCACCACTGGACCTACAGCTATTGCTGGGGAGTGGCACTGCCTTATGCTGGACACTTCCTTGTATATGATTGAGTTTAGTTTTTGGAATGGCAGATCCATCAGAATCACAAGTAATCCTAAAGAAAGGGATACTGGGAGGAATTAAGATAGCTAACATTTCTTGTGTTCATTGTTCTAGATAATGCTCTGCAAGATTATAGTTGTTTACATTTCCTCTTGACCTATGTAAATCCAGCTGCATAAGATGGGGGGACTAAACTACCTCTCAAACTGCCTCATCATGGACAGGGCTCATCTCAGGAATGGTCAGGAAAGTCAACCTGGCAGATATAACTGATAGACTGCTTGCCAAAAGCCTGCACGGTCACAGCACATTTTCTCTGGCTCTCTATTCCACTGTCTCCCTTTCCTTACCCTTAATTCACCGAGAACGGAGTACTTAAATCTTATAATTGGGGAAGTCCCATGAATAATCTGACATCCAGCCATTTGGAAATGGTATTCTGCAGACTTGAAAGGCTCTCCTCTTTGAAAGCTTCATGTCATTTCTTGCACACTTTCAAATAGATGGAAATCGATGAGAGTGTGTTCCTTTATTTGCATTCTTGCTATTGCTGGTAAGTTCACAAAACACTCCAGTATCTTGTATGATTTTTAGCCAAATCCATTAAAGTTTCAACTTTGGATGTTATGTTTTTCAAGTTCAAAAATGCAAATAACAATTTAGCTTTACTATAATCTGACAAAGATTGGCAAATACCTCAACCACCAAATGCTTGCCTATGACTGCATGTTTAAAGAGTCATGTACTTTAGTAAACGCCACTGGGACCACTACTGTACTGGTATCAGTATTTGCATTGGTTCCGATTATTTCATTTGCAAGTAGAGGAACTTTTGATATCTTAAGCTAAAAAGGAGATTTGTTAGTTCACATACTTGAGATGAAGAGTCAGAAGAACTAAAGTGAATTAGGATTTAGGAACTGAAAGTGGAGTTCAGCACCAGTGAGGTCCTCTGTCCTCTTCAGTTTCTTAGCTCTTTTTAAAAGAATTCTGAGTCTACACTATCTCCAGGAAGCAATGCAGATTCTTGAGCCAGCCTCTCATTCACATACTTCCATCTCAGAAGTCCTAGGTAAAAGACAACATATATTATCTCTTTCTTTTTAACCAAAGAAGGATTTATATGTATTTTACCTGAACCATATATCCACTATCTTTTTGACTACTGTTTCTAGAAATATGAAACCTGATGAATAATAAGATTTGGGTTATATTTTATTCCTTGTGGACTGATGAAGGGCATCCAGCTGCGATATCAAGCCCTATTAAACCCATTCAAAAAGAAGAAAAAAAAACTCATTACTTTAAAAGGAAAAAGCATCAAATCAGTTCTCTACTTTTCCCGTTTGGGTTTTCAGATGTAAGTACACAACAGTAGATATTTACAGAGTCCTTTCTGTGGGTTGTCACAATGCTGACTGTGAATTATCCTCCTTCAGTTAAGCAATGACTTTGAGGGAAGTACCACAAGTTTACAGATGTGGAGTCTGAGTCTGAGCAAAGAGGAGAAAGTGATCTAAGGCACCAAGGCTAGGAGACAGCCGGGGCTGCAGGATATCTAGATTCCTCTGACACTCCCGCACTGTGATGAAACAAACCAGAAAGGATAGCCTCGGGACTGAGGGTTCATGCTTAGGATTCTTATCTCAGTTCTGCCCATAACTGGGTGTGTGGATTTTCAATTAGCCTGCTGCACTTCACAGAGAAACCAAAGAAATGCTCATTCAATAAAGAAATGGATTTACACTGTGTATTAAGATTTTCTATGCTGAGAAATTGAATTGTACCTTCTACGTCCTAAACGGCAGTGAACATAAAATAGTTAGGTGTCTATCTCCAAAACGTGATAAGGGAAATGTAATCTCAACAATCAGGAGACCTAGAAAAATCCCTCTGGTTACCCTTTCGGATTGAATATACCACTTAGAACTCATTTACGATTTTTTATTTCAAAATAGTTTCTCCAATTACATCTTTTGCTAAGCAATGTGCTCTTTTTATTTTTTCATTACAGAGAAAAGAATGAAGTTATTTGTTAACAAATTAGGTGTAGGGTGATTCTGAAATGCTGAAGATTTGGATTGGAAGCTAGTAGTCTGGGAGATACAATTTGGAACTAACACTAACATTTTGAATATATTTACATGCATTATAAGTGACCATAAAATATGGGACTACACTAGTTTAGAAATCAACACAGCTGGACTGATGTTGCCTTATACCTCCTTGTATCTAACCCAAATCTTATGTATACGTTTTTAAATTTCAGCCTTACACCTTATACTCTGCCAAAAAAATACTTGCTGTGATGTAGACATAGCCTTGGAGTGACTTTATTTTAGTATCCAAACCACTGAGGAGAACGTGCAGTCTACTCTCAGCTTAACCCAGGCCAAGTTACCAACTAAAATAATTGTATATTATATATTTGGTAACCAGATTTTTTTGGTTGGTTGTAATATACATGCATAAATATGATATATATGTGTGTGTATGTATATAAAAAAGATAACAGATATAAAACAGATAACTCCTTTTTATCTATAATCCTTTCTTCATTGAACTACTTTTTAAAAATAAACTGTTAAAAGAAAAATCCAAATTACTTGAGCTACCTCAATATTTTCTATGATCTAGCTTTTTTTTCAATCAATGCACATCAAAGTAACTGATGTTTTCTCTTTTCTAATAACTTTCTGCCTTTATCTGAAGGAAAACTGTTATCTTCTTATAAATTTTCAGTATATAAATAGGTGGCATTTCATGTATCATAAGAAGGATTTAAGATGAGATGTTCACATGAGATGTTTATCCTAAAAGTTTATTCTTAATCCAAATTGAACGAACATTATTTTGTTTGTGTTTGTTTTAAATGTCATTTTGAAAATAGGACTATTTTTTATCATTCTCTGACTCTTAAAAATATCTAATATGCCTTCATTTTGCTCAACAGCTTTCTCTAGAAATTTTGTGAGTTTTCAAAGGTATGTGCATCAAGCAAGAGGTTGGTATAAGTCGTGGGCTCTCTTAGAGGAGGGCTGGCTCCTTCCAGTGTTTGTGAGCCCAGACTACCTGACAATAGTCACAGTCGCCACAGAAACACTCCATGTTGGTGTGACCATAGTGGTAGCCGTTAGCCACATGTGGCTGTTGAGCACTTAGAGTTACTTCCTGTGGATGAGAAGTAAGATTTTTAAATCGTGTTTAATTTTACTTAAGTTAAATAACCTCCTGTGACTCAGAGCTGCCACATTTAACACAGTTTTAGACAAAGATCTGTATTTCCCAGTGGTTTCTTGTACATTACAAATATTACCAATTTTCATCTTCCCTGTTGATCCATCTTCCACAGAATCATTAGGCTATGTTTTCTTATTCAATGTTCAACAAAGGCTCTTTGAGATCCTAATATGTGACTGGTTCTGAGGCATACAAAGGGCATAGACCTACAAACAAAACTCACATAAACCCTCCATTCAGCCAAAAATCTGCTGGTTTAGGAATACACAAACAATTATGAATAGTTTTAATAAATTTTAATGTCTTTCCAAAGTCTTCTGTGGCTCTTATTACTATTCCCATAAAAAAACAAATACCTGAACACAGAACTTCACAATGCATTTAATGTATTCTTTTCTAATTTTTACCTTTACCTCCTGGCCATAATACATCATAAGTAATTTCCAAATTTTTTCTACTTTCATCAATATTGAAACACTCTATAGAGAAATTTCTTTCATATTCTATATTTCAAGGCTCTTATCAAATGTCACCCTTTCTAAGAAATGTATTTATTTAATGATAATTTGGAGTTAGGCTTCATAGACCTTCTATGTCATACAGATATAGATTTTCACTCTCAATTTGGATATATGATCTTTATATGATCTTTCAGCATTAGTTTTGTGCAAATTTAGAATTGATGCAGAAAATTCAGAATATAACTTGAATAAGAAACTATTTTTAAATTCAAAATGTTGCTTCAATTAATTGTCTACTTTCACAATAGAGAGCTGCGAATATTTAAAAAGACCAATTTACTGAGTTGATCTGTATGTCATATGTACTGAAGTATGAAAATGAAGGCCAATGGTTAATACAACTGATTCGCAGCAATATTTTTCCTTTCCAATCAGAAAAGACAGACTGGGGAATCTGGGAGGAGCATCAAGGTGCCCCGCCTTCCTACAAAGTCAGTAAACAAGCCACTTTGGTGATTAGGTATAATTTCCAATACCTCAAACTCCTAGTTGATGTTTCTGTTGTGTGTCAAAGGCAAATATGGCCTAGTGGTCCTTGTCCAATAATCCACTTGGATACACACTTGCTACCAGTTGATTTCTGCCTGGTATTTTAGTAAAACAGCACTTACATACACTGAGTCTTGCCTGAGTTTCATGATTACCCACTTTAAAGAGAAGAAAACAGATAGTTAAAATATTAACTGTGCAAGTTCAAAAGCAGACTAGTGAGGAATTATAAATTATTACATTCACTACCTTGGTTTCTCAGACTATTGTTGATTCCGACTTTTTATCTTCTCTCCCTTTTCCTCCATTCTCTTCTCTTACTATTTCTATATACAGATGAATGAATGCCAATTATAAAATTCATTTCCCATGCTAAAAAAGAGCATTAAAAATATATGTACCTTTGCTCTCTATTTGTGTTCTTCTTTGTTTTAATGATTCTCTGGTTCATCCATTTTCCTTTAGGTATTTTTTATTTTCCCATTCTTTATGATAAACCTTTTGCTTTTTTAACATTAAACATTGAGAAATAATTTTTAAAATGATATTCTGGAAATTTGATCTTAAAAATCAGTAACAAAAGGTTAAATGTTATGATGGGGACTGAGGTTGTAAAATATCCCATCTTGCTCCTTCCAAGCATAGGGGGACATTTCTAATCCTGTTATTTATAGTTTGCAGGGCTGTGCGACCAATTCTGGACAACAGGTTGGGAGGGGGAAAATAACTTCATAACTTTGGGGTCAAGCATGTTGTTTCCAACGCAGGACCCTCAGCTCACAATTTCCCTGTGTTACGGAATCTGGTCAAGGAACACACAGTGAATTGTCTGTGTCCCTGGGTCCCCACTGGAGAATGTGGGTGATATGGAATAGAGCTACCTGTTCAACCATGACAGACACACAGAGTGAATGAGAAGTAAAGTGCGGTTCTTTCAGGCACTGAGATGCAGGGCTGTATGTCACCACAACACAGTTTGATAATAAAGACTAATGCAGATGATGAGAGATATGGATAATACCAGCTTACTTGATTACCTGGACATCTCTTCTAGAGAGATATAAAACATGTGAATTCCCTTCTTAATACAAAATACTCTTACAAAATGATTTAGAGAGGAAAAATATATCTGTCTTTACTTTCTGTTTTTCTGTATTAATATTGAAGATAATTTTTAGTGACCCAAATTCTTTTTCCCAATGTCCTCCAACCTAAAACTGTCTCTCTTTCTTTGTCAAATATATTTTGTATGGAAATACATCATAGCCTACATTTAATATAGACATAAAACCTGTGTACGGCAAACTCGCTTTGAGAATGTCTGTCAAATCCTGTAAACTGCTGTAATGCTATTCATGAGACAATGGTGCTTAATCTTTGCATAATTTGTAATTATCTTTAGCAATATTAATCATCCAGAAAGAAAGAAAGTAATCCCCATAAAATTTTACTATATTATAAAACTATACTGTAGTTTTTACTTAAATATTTTATGATATATATCTTGGTTACAATAAAGAGCAATATTTTAAGGAACCTATTTAATCTTAGTATGAATGTCAATGAGAAAAATTGAAAATGCCTATATTAAGCAGATAACACACTTAAGCATTAAGTGGTCCCAACTAAATGAGTGCAGAATCATCTTATCTACATTTATACCAAAAATACTTTATATATATATATATATATATATATATATATATATATATATATATGTGTGTGTGTGTGTGTGTGTGTGAGATAAGAATTGTAATACATTCTACTGTTATGTATAAATAAAAAAATACAAAAGATATAAACCTGACTTCACAATGGTATGTGTTAAAAATACTTCTGTATTTTAATTCAGAATAAGAACAAATCAAACACTTGATATTATTCTCAAAAGAAAACAAACACCCCCCTACAAAAACTGATAATTCTCTTCTCTTCCCTGATCAGGAGATAAATATATATCAGTAATATATATATAAATTACCTTTACTTATAGAGTACATAGAACATATATGATTGTTATCATTATTATCATCACAAAATTAGAAGTGACAATATGCTGAAATCATTCAACTGGAACCATTTGCACAATTTTTGCTTGATGTGTTATTGTTGTATGCTCATGGGTTAAATCTCTCCTCCTTGTGTAGAGAAAGCCACAACTTTTTTGTCAAACTTCTTTAAAGAATGATGTTCCTCAGGATGCACATAGGCATTCTGAGAAGAGGAAGGAGATTGATCACGTATGTCAGAGAGCAGATGTGAGCAGGTCTCTTGCAGGGAGCAGGGTGTGAGCAGGGGCTCCCCAAACAGAACCTTGCAGAACACATGTCTTGGCCTGGATCTGCTCCTGCTGCCAGATTTTGTTCCTTATCCTTGAAGCATTCCCTTTTGCCTTGCTCAGTTTCATTTTCAGGAGGCTTTGGTCCAACTCTGCTTTCAATAGATACACCACTTATTTTGTGACATATCTGCTGTGACTTTCCAGATTGGCTGATCACTCAGCACATTCTTGGAGTAGACCTATTTTCTTTCTTTCTTTTTTTAAAGTACACAATCACAGAGTTTTGTTTTGTTTGTTTGTTTGTTTGTTTGTTTGTTTTTTGCTTTCAAATGTGCTGCAAACAAATCTGTTGAGAAAGAAAACACATTTGTAATAAAACTTTCAAGAGTGTCAACAAGAGCAACAGTCTTGTGATAATAACAACTTTATAGTGTGAGGGTTTTACTACTTTTCTGCCCAAAGAGGAAGAGGTTTTGACATTTCCAAAAATATATAAAAATATTTTCAAGATATTTGTGATCTTTCAAATAACCCCCACAAATGGTCACCCTCTGGCAGGCTGAACCCACCTGTAAGACTGTTGGAGAAGTACCAGCAGTCGGGCTAGTGTGAGTGATGTGTAGCCTGGAGATGGGAGAGTTTGCCTTCTCTACTCACAGCATTCTTGCCTCCTATGGAAAAGTGGTTCTTAAATTGTATTGTTAAGTGTTGCCTGGGGACCTTTTATACATACCAAGTGAGGCTTCAAATTCTGAAGAATCTGAAATCAGAGGTCTGGTATGCAGATGAGCCATGTGCATCTTTGGTTTCTCTCCAGAAGGTTCCGATGAAAGTGGTACCTAACTCCCTGTCATAGCCACACCATGTCCTGAAGGAAGTTACCTGATAATGGGGTCACTTGCCTGTCTTTGAGGATAACTGGGCTGGTGAAGAGGTGTATGAAGTCTTGCTATTTTCTACTGTACATTTGGCATCCTGGAGGCTCCATAACATGTGAAACAGGGTACACAGCCTCACTGCATTAGAAGGTTAAAAACTCACAATTTTAGTGTTAAAGAGGTTGGGGTCTAAAAACCCAGCGCAGCCACATTGTAATCATATGATCTGAGACTTGTCATTTTGCCTTCTGAAAAAGCTTCCCCATTGACAAAATGAAAAATTTAAGTCAAAACAAAGCAAACCTTCTTGTTATAACTCTTAAATAAACTGTTAAAACAACTAGGTGTATGATTACAATTAAAATAAAATACTTCAGTTGAAAGAACAATATAGCAATAATAGTACCCAGCATAGAGAACACATTTAAATAAATACATCTGCATTTCTCCTGTCACCTTACCTTTGTCCATGTTAAACCTATGTTATTGGCTTAACTCTGATTTAAAAAAAAAAAAAAAGCTTTCCACTTGATTTTCACCTGAAGCAGTTCTGGAAATATTAAAGTTGATGTTTTTCCTGGCTGCATTTTGACTGTCCAGTCAATTAACAGCCAGACTCAATAGTGTATAAATGCTGCTTGCAGTTATGTGTTCAGATCTCTAACCCCAGAGGGTAGATATAGCTCTTCTTTCAAAATGCAATAAGCATCCTTGATGTGATGAGGTACCTGTGCTCTGTCTTTTCCAGCCAGTGGAACTGTGATTGCCCTTCATGGATAAGATGTTTTATAAAGTGATAGTCTACTTTCCAGGTGTAGTTGGAAAATATACTCTTTAGCCTTCCTTTGGAGTCAGACCCGTGGTGGGTTCTGGTAATCCTGGGCATGGGGGAGACTGGCAGCTCAGGGGAATAATTGGTGAGGAAAGACCAAGTCTCTTAGCTGCTAATATTTACTGTCCAGCTGTGACCAAACAAGGGAGGTCTTTTACATGTTCCTTTTCCAGTTTCTGCTAGCCAGAGGGTTTATGTCAAAAAACAAAACAAACAAACAAAACTCCATAGAGGGCAGCCTCAAAATGGAAGCCGCAACAACTGACCAGCAAAACAGGCATGATTTCATCACTAGAGGCTGCCGACCCCAATCAGGGTGAAGGCAATCCACATTCTCCCTGCCTCACAAGGGCAACGAGCCACCAATAACCAGAGAGGCCATCTGAAAGAGGGTTCAAGGGTGCATGATGCCCTGGTGGACAGAGACATCTGTCCAGTGAATGATGGCACTGTCACAAACATTTTCACATCATCATGTTGGATAATTAGAATGTTAAATGGCCCACGCATGTATCCACAGCTGCCTGTGCTTTGGATGTGCTTAGGTACAATGCATGTACCTCTCCAGGCTCTCAGCATCAGGCTTTATACCTCATCTTCTAAGGAAAGTGGTTCACTGTTTCTCTTATAATGTCCTCCTCATGCATTTGCAAGATTCACATAATTTTGACATTCCTATAATAATTGATCCTTGGCAATGGTACCCTTGATGACAATGTACACAGAGAGCTCTCCTCCATCTGGAGATATTTTAATAGGAAGACATGGTCATTTTTTCACAGAAAGGACATTGAAAGTAGATAGTCTTGGAATTTTAAATTCTATTAAATATTTGCAGTCTAATACATGAAGAAATTTACACAAATTATCCTAGATTTTATCTCAGTTTTTTTTTGGCAAATGGTCATAAAAATGCCCATATTAACAGCCATTGTAAGAATTTATTGATTTCTTTCTATGAAGTGTTTCTTAAAACACATGTTCCCGCTACCCCGTTCACAAAAAAAATAAGTAACTTTGTCAGATGGGAGATGTGTTAATTTGCTTCACAATAATAATCATTTTACTGTCTATATGTAACATCATTTTATACATCTCAGATATGCATGACACAATTTATTTTTATGTTTTATAAAACTCATTGGATGTCAGTGATTTCCTCCCATTAGTAGGTGTAGAATGGCTAAAACTTTCTGCATTGCGGTCATGCATTAATCCATTAATATGTGATGGTTAGACTGAGGTCTATCATTTCATGGGAATACAGGCCTACCAAGAAAGGGTGGGTCCTATGATGCTAAGGAAAATGTCTTTACTTAAAGATGGCAAAACAGAAAGGTTTGAAGAAGCCCAGTTAGAAATCATGGTAAAGCAGGTCTCTGTTACCCAAGACTGAATCCTTGGGGAAAACTGACAAGCTTACCATAAGCCTTATGCTTGAAATTACATACATGTGTCAAATTGCTCATTTTTTCAAAAACCAAGTGCACAAAAGGAACCATTTGAATGCAGACTGGTTAACCGCCTATATGAGGTTGTGAACAAGCACCTGCCACTACCCAGTTGGTATCCCAGGACCATGGGTCATGGTACCCTTTCGCACAGCCATTTCACTTATCTGTGACTAATATTCTTAATTAAATAAATAGCATGCAAATGTTTTTATCTATAAAATTATCTGAACATTTGCTCTTATTAATGAGAAAGAGATCATTAGAATTTTGTTTCTTATTCTATTATGCTTCTACAGCTGTGATTGACAATATTAATTTATTTCATCATCAAACAGCAGTGGAGTCCCACAGAGGTATGGTACTTATCTTAGGTTGCATCATTTACTTCATTAATCATACTGCCCATAATTTCCAATCTCAAAATTATGTACTATCAATTGTGACACATGTAATAGAAGAATGGAGCTTTGTGTTCCGGTGCCAGGTTGATTTTATAGCACAGACAATACAATTACTGCTCACCTGACAACAAACCCAATCTATTTTGACAAGAAAGTCACAAGGAATAAATACATGCCCCTGTGTTTATGCTATTCTGACTATAAATACAGTTTTAAAGAGTATACAACATTTTCCTTGACAACATCCTTGATGTTTTAGCTGCCAAATTATAAATCACCTAGAAATTTGACAGAGTTGCAATATTAACGTGACTGTGTAGCCTCAAGAAATAGAACACCCAAACCAACCTTGAAACTATAGAAAGATAATATTATAAGAAATGCCATTATAATAATTTAGTGAAATTTTTTTCCTAGCATGGGAAACTTCTGGAATCAGTCAGTCTGGAAACATGGCTCATTTTCATTCATGTCTTAGATATTTATTTTTTTCTTCCTTTCCATTATGAAGTGTGGGTATCTTCACTAATTGAACACAGTTTATTTTCTTTAAATGTAGGTTATATTGGCTAACATAAGTTAATCATTTAGTTGATTAATTAATAATGCAACACTTTATACTAAGCTTTGAAGTATTTTTACCAAAAATAAATTTGGCATATTTCCTCTACCTGAAGGACATTGGTGGCCAATATTGGCACACACTCATGATGAATCTTTTTAGATTCACAGTATTTATCAGAAACACCATCCATCACCTACTCCCCACCGGTTACCTACATAAAAACTTAAAAATATAATTTGAGACACAAATACTGCCTTAAAAATAAAATTTTCCAGAATGGCAGAGTTACCTTGAATGAAGAGAAAGTGATACTCAAAGACCAGTCAACAAATTTGTCTAAACCTGTTATATAATATCATTTTAGGTTGTGATTAGTTTTTCTAAGATTAGACATGTGTTTTCATTTTACCTCATAAAACAGAGGACAAAATCTGCTTAATAAATTTGCTCCTATTGTCAGAAACTATGAAAAGTCTGAGAATTTGCCTACATTCAAGCTAACAAGTTATCTTTCCACATTTCTATATGCATTTTCTGACAGAAAAGAACAAGACCTGTGGGCCAAGGAAAAAGACCTTTACCCTGAAATGTAATATAAACAGATCCTCTCTGATGAGGATAGGAGAAAGAAAAAGAACTTTACCCTGAAATGTAATATAAACAGATCCTCTCTGATGAGGATAGGAGAAAATCTTCAGGTCAGTATCTGAGAACATCAATACATATGTCCCAATGAGACAAAGAAGGAAAATGGTGTCTGTGATCTTGCAACTATCAAGACCTTTGCTCCTCACACATGCCCTTCATTCAGAAAATCCACCACTGCAAATTTGAACTATTCGTGGAGAACTGCCTCTCAAAAGCATTTTGTCTTGCATAAGAACACAAAACCTTCCAAGATGAAGACCTTCAATCCCCTTTCTTTTGGTTCAGTATTTGCACATAATACTTAGAGATGCAAATACATCTGAGGTCCATGAGAAGCATGTGGATAAGAATCAATGTGCCTAGGATGACAGAAGAGAAAAGCCAGTGATTTAGTTCCTCATTGTGGCCCCAAAAAGCTGAATCAATGTCTGCGTCTGGGATTAATGTTCTGATCAGGTATATTCACCAAGGTTTCCCTTTACCTGAGAGTGGAAGCACTCCTGAATTAGGCACCACACAAGATGATGCATACACAAAAAAGAAAAAAAACAACACTGCTTTATCCTGAGCACACCTGCTGCAAGTGCATGAAAAAAACGAGTGTAATCTATATGTAGGGAACACTCATAGCATGATTAATACGAACCCTCATTTAATCCTCAAGGCTCTGGGACATAAATAATGTCCCTTAATCAGAACAAATACAAATAAATAGTGTCCTTGATTTCCCAACTGAGGCAACATAGGCTTAGTAAGATTGGGTAGCAGCCCTGGAGGAAGGTAAAATCACGTAAAAAGTTCGGTCTTGTTTTTAACTAGCCTACTCTGTGCAGGCATCTTCTGCTTCCCTCGCGGTTTATTAAAGTTGCTGGCTCATCTTTCTCATGCCATAACCCATGCTCCAGGATTTGTCACATCATACGCAATTTGAAAAATATTTTGCCCATGTTATGGTCTCTACACTTTTTTCTTCTCTTAACTGCTTAGCTACTCGAATTCACTGATCTTTTCTAACATTGGCCTCTCCGCTGAGTATATTCAGAAGATGCTGTTATCTGGAGACCATGTTGTGATCAGACAAATGAAATATGTGGTTGGAATGCCAGGCTGCTGGTGGTAAATAGGAGATTGGGGTGACAGTAAATTCACTGGACTCCAGCAGCCATTCTATGCCCTTTCATGGAGAAATATGTTGGCTCTTACGCACTGAGTAGAGCATTAAATAACCAAAAGGGTTAACTCACCTTTGAATAATTTAATTTCCAACAGGCAGAATCCCATTACAATAAGCACCTAATCTCTACAGTGTATAAAAGCTTTCCAAATCCCACTAGGCCAATGGCTCACAAATTTCAAATTCTTCTCAATATAACAGGACATCAGTTAGACAAGATAATTAATCCCCTCAAGGTATGCATTGGTTAAGCAGATAAAGCAGGAGATGAGGAGATCACTGGAATGTTCTGGTTTGCTAAAACGTGTGATGATTGAAGTCACACAAATCAGCAATGGGATTGGAGACTTGAGAAGGTTTTACTGACCTCTGGCTCGCTTATCCCAACAATTGCCACCAATAAGTTCACTCTGGCATTTTCAAGTGTAAGAGAGTTTGCATAAGGACAGTTCATGCTTTTTAGTTTAGTTTTGTTTTGAGTCTCTATTGTGAGCCAAGAGTTTTTAAAATATAAAATGTAACCAATATGAATTGTTATTAAAATTTTTAAAACAGAAGCATAAAATACTAGTTCAAATTACTTTAATATTGTTTCAGTAGACAGATTTCAGTACATATAGGGCAAACATACTACAAATAAAGAGAAAATAATTTAAAGGCCAGAAACTGTATTTATTTAAAGTGTGTATGGGCAATTAATGGGGAGAACTGGCAGGACACATTACTCTGTCATTCCACAGACATAATTAACCAGAAGCTACGAGTGAAGTACTAAATTCCATCTAATTCTGTTTTCTTTTCTTCTGTGAAAAACTGACTCCAGAGAATTCAGTCACACAGAAATATATTGCTGAGAAAGGTAGGAAAAAGAAATTTAAAGAAATTTCAGTAAACTAAAAATATTCATTTTCAATTTACATCCAAGACAAAACAAGTGTCTCTGTATTTCAAAAACTCATTTCTACTCCAGCTATAGCAGCCAGTTTCAAGAATTTATTCCATAAAGTTTCAGTTTAACTTAAATTGTCTTCTGATGAAAACAGATTCTGTTTTTTATATACTTTTGTATATCTGTGCTAGTTAAGAGTTGACAAACTCATCTGAAAATACTGCACAGTAATGAACTCCCGCTGTGGGTGACCACAACAGAACTTGTACCACAAGCATCTGACAAGGAAAGTTTGACAACTCTGAAGCCCTATGTGTGCTCAAGGAAATACACTGTATACTGATGGTACATTGGGACAGTCCAGGAATATCAAATTGCTGCACAAGTTTCCAAATTTTTAAATTTTAAAGCACCTCTTCATCTTGTCAGTGGACCACTGCTAGCCTCCAACTCCCACTAAAATACGCTGATCTAAAAAGGGCACTGTGGTCTGGTAGAACCCATACTTCATGGTGCAGAATAAGTAGGTTGTTACTTCAAGCACCAACAGTCTTTTCTGCATATCTCCCGCACCCCTTTTATCCATGGGAAACTTCTTTCGCATTCTAACTTTGCCTCAACTTTAGCCTACACCACTAGAATTCTTTTATTTCCACTGTTATTTTGAAATTTAAATATTTAACAAGGAACTCTGCATTTCTGGGAGATTTGAACTAAAGAAATGATTCATACAGTTGGACCACTAGTTGACAGCAAACAGGACAGGCATGACTTAGAGCAGCCATTCCATCTACTTGGGTGACGCCATCTTGGATTTGACAGGAACTAAAGCGAAAAGGTTCCTCATGTCACTCTGGAGAGGATATAATTTTCTCAATACAAGATAAGAAAACACTTTTGCCTGCTATCCTATCCTATATTAATTATGTCCTTCTAAGTTCTCTAGGTGAAATTTGAAACTTGCCCAATTTGGGACATTTTCATTCTGTTACTTTTAATATCAGTCTGGTAATTGAATTTGCTGGGGGCTGTGCAAAGTAAGTAGGTTCTTCTTTTATTTCCTTATCTTGAAAGTAGTTGAATATCACAATCCATATCACTCACTGAGTGGTATATGAACACCAATCAACACATCTTACTTGTTTAGGTACTAATAGTAGTTCTGAGCTACTTGAGTTGCCAAACTCAATTCATGTTGACTGTGTGCCTCTGGGTTTTGGTGTGATTTTGAGTTCACTGCACATTTGACTCTTTGAAGTTGAGCCTTCAACCACTGCTGTGCAAAGGTGCAATGTTAAGGACCCTGGCAGATGGAAAGGCTGGTCAAGCACAACATTCAGAAAACACAACATTCAGAAAACAAAGCTAAACTCCCTGGCAAGGTATCAGTGTCCCTGTGAAGCTGCTCTTACTAGCACAGAGTTTATCCCTTCAGAATCTTCTTTGTATTGCTTGTTTTATTTGAAGGGTTTTGGACTGTTTTGCAGATTATAATTGATCCTAATTAGCCTTGGCTTCAGAGAATAATTATGGGACAACATTGGAAAGAAAGACTGTCCCAGTTCATGCAATCCCATAATTATTCCTTTAGAATCCCTCATATTCTGCAGCTCTACCATCCGCATCTTCCTTCCTATTTCTTTGTTATAAAAACTATTATCACAGGATTTAAAAGTCAGTCTCATTATTTGACAGAATGTACATTGCTAAAGCCAGCAGATTCTATGGTTCTTAATGAACCAAAGTGTTTTATTTCTTTTGTTTCAAGGTTAAAAATGTACTGTGAAATAGATATTTGCATTTATTTTCATGAACACAATCCTGGAATAAATTACTGCATATCTCTGAAGTGCAGATGGGACTCCTGGCTTCAAAAGGTTTTTAGAATGCTCTCTGGAAGCAAATAAATGGTACTTATTTTTACACATTATTATTTCACACAGGGCATTGAATGAAAACATTAGTTACAAAGTATTATAATTCAGTATTTTTATATTTATTAGGTGTACAATTTTATTCTTCACAGGAGTAGTTAATAATTCTATCAAGAAAGAACTAATTTCTACATTTTATTTTAATGACTTGCTTTCAATCATGACAATTTCATTTCATGAAAAGCTATCAGTATCAGATACTTGAGACAGCAAGTGGGTAGGTACTCAATTATGAATGTGACTGTTCTTAAATGAAGTATTCCAAAGGATGGGATCTTCTCTTTTAGGCACCAGCAAACCTAATAATCCAATGTATACTTTATACCCTTTACTTATCCAGAATCTTCTACCTCAAAAATACTGAGCACTATAGAACATCAAGACACCTCCCTAGTACATGGAAATAAACAATTTAAAGGAAGAATGGTTTTCTTTAGAGTAGGTCAGAGAGTGCAAAATGGAAAATTTGTTGATGTTCAATCTCTCCCAAACTACAAATTTATACTTTAGCTCTTCAATCAAAATTCTTTGACTTATCGGTTCCCTTAACTTTCACATTGTACCCCTATTCAGCATTACTCCTAGGGCTTTTTAAAATTCAATTTTAGTGAGAGAAAGAAGAGAAACTTACTGTGCAATAGAATCTTTTTATCCACAAAGTTAAAAAACACTTCAGGCAAGGTAGCTAAAGGAATTCTAGGTGAAGCAAAATTAAGTTAGTAAGATGAAGTAGGATAATTATTCAATAAAAATGAACTTTGTAAGAGAGGAAGCCCATAAGCTAACACACCAGATGTTAACTCTTCTGGTCAACAAAACAGTTTAAATAAACAATTATAAAATAAATTCTGTTCACTAACACTGTTATTTGACAGTCTTCTTGATTACTTTCCCATGTTCTACTTTTGAAGAAATCAATAGTGGTATTCCATGATCTAACTAAAAGTTAAAAATGCAGGTCAAATTAATGTGATTTTGTTTTGCAAGCAATGCATGAGTCAAAGGTGCCCTGGTTAGATGGCAACTTTGTGTATGTGAATCCAGCACTGTCATCATATCTTATGTCACTCAGGAGACACGACGACTAAATTTCTAAGGAGTAACAGAAACAGGGCTGGTTCACCAACCTATGACCCTTTAGTCCCTTTTCCTCTGTGTGTTGCCTTCTCTGGAAGCTCCCATCCTCCAACTATCTGAAAATGATGACTCCCTCATGGGCTTCTCTTTGAATCGTCACTGCTGCCTATTATCTATGGTTGAGTTGCAAGAAAGTAAAGGAGAAAAAGACAACATACATTAAGAGTTTACTGTGTGCAGATATTATACTAGGTATACCTTTACATACTTCACAGCCTAAAATAATCACACCATCTTGTAATTCATCTATCCCTGGATTTTGTTTATCTCTAAGAAAAGGAGACCCGGTAAAATTACAGTGCATCGCATGAGACCACAGGATAGTAAATGTTGTAACTGGGTTTCAACCTGACCCTCGAAAATGACTGTTTTCACTAACCAGGGAGCTAATGCATGGGTCAGGCTTTGATCAGTAATCTGCAAGACTACTTCACGGTACTTCCCAAGAAGAATGCCTTTGTGTATAATGTAAGGCTAGAGCACACTGCCACCTGACCTTATTCTCAGTCCATGGGACAAAAATGTCTCAGGAAAGGTAAAAAGGCATTGAAGGAAAGGTAAAAAGATTTGGTCCAAGTCTCTAACCCAAGGTATATTCAGAACAGTGCAAATGTCTAAACTGAGTCTTGAAAGAGTATGCATTTTTTTCAAGATGTCCAGTAATTCTATCCCTTGCATGCCATCATTACCCATCATTACCCCAGTTGGATTAAAATGTTGCAATAAAGGGGCTCAGTGGTAAAGATATTGTGTCCATCTTTTTAAAAATCTTTAAAAAATATTTTAATAAGGTAATTTCTACAAGGGGCTAAGACGGTGAAAACCACAATGGCCTTGGGGCAGTTGGAAAATCATCCTCAGATGTTTCTTTCTGTTTGTCTTGAGCTTGATTCAAGATAGACCATGGAGGAATTGTGCTGGGACCATGAACTCTATAATCAGTGACACTTTAATTCTCTTTTGAAAGGTATTATTGAATCTTGGAAGCTATTAAGTGATTTCAAGAGGCCAAAAGGTAATGTAGGAAAATTATAACTCCATAAATATCCTTTCAAATGAGTTTAATGGCTAACTAACATTATGTATACCTAATACGCAAGTATAGTCTCAGTGCAGAGGAGAGAAAAGTAAGAAGAGCTCTATATAAAATAAGTAATTAGTTCTAACCATCTCTCAGCTTCTCTAGGAGATTAAAAGTGCTAAGATCCTTAGTGTTCTTTATTGTAATGAGATAGTTCATCCAGCAAACGGGAAGACTGAGGATGAGATTGAAGACAAAAAATTGTGTATAAAATGGAAAAGATTAGAATCAAATTGGAAATCAACCTATTATTTACAAATGAGATCAAGCAAAAGGTAATCATGCTACTTTATTTGTAGAATACTCAACTTGGAATTTATTATCTCCTGTGGTGGTGTGGACTTAATGGATTCACAAGTTCTGCAATTTTTTTAAAAAAATAGATGTATGTTTTGTAGTTACATATTATTTTCACCAGAAAAGAATGATGTTTTAAGATTATCATCTTACACTTTTGATGTGAAAATTAAAATAATATCTGGCTAACTTGTGATCTTGATATTTGTAACAAAGGCAAAACTTGTTACTAAATGTAAAGTGAATCTGATCCAAAATAGTATTAAAATGCACCTATTGAATATATTTTTTATTAAAATGAAAAAGGTAAGACATTTTGAAGCTAAAACTTTAAAATATAATTTAATTAGTTGGCATGCTATTTAGAATATTGCCACAAATATTGCTAATTTTGTTCTTAATAGAAAACAATTCAACTTAATGGCATCTACATCCAAGAACATGGGCTCTAAACATTATCTCTGAGCCTTCAGTTATTTATTTTACTATTGTTACCAAATTCAATACACAACATTGGTAGATATATAGAATTTATGTTACAAATGATTTATAAATCTTACAAACATTTGTTCCAAAAGAATGCCATTAAAATAATCAAGAGGATAACCTATTTTATAGAAAATTATCCAATTTTATTATAGTACCACTACAAATTGTTCAAACAATATTAATTTTCATAAGCATACTGTAGCATTTCTACATTGAAGTCAAAATGTGTTGGCTTTGCAGTTTTAAAGAGCATCTAAAATTAAGCTACAAAGAAAAATGTTCTTTAGAAGAATGATTTTCTGCAAACATAGGCAAAAATCTAACACTTGGCTTTCTATTCAATAGTAATAACATCCAAAGCTATGTCTGACTCAATGTGAGGAGTGAGAGGAGCATAACTGGGTGTGAATCTCATCTTTTTTCCAAAAGCCATATGCAAATAAATAAATGCACATTACCTCTAAATCACTATGTACTAATCTTATAGTTTAATCAATTGGTATATTCTTTTTCCTTCAATGGAAGAAGAAGTTAGAAAAGAGAGAGGAAAAGAATAACATTGGTTTGGTTTAGATGTGAAGTGTCCCCCAAAAGTTTAAGTGGGAGAAAATACAAGAAAGTTCAGAGGTGATGATTGGGTTATGAGAGCCTTAACCTAATCAGCGCATTAATCCCTTTATAGGGATTATACGGTGGTGCCTGTAGGGTCTTTACATGTCTTTAGATCTTTGGGGCATGTCTTTAGGGCTTACATTTTGTCTGTGATGAGGCTTTCCCTGCTTCCTTATTGTCACATTCTGAGGTGCTTTCCTCCAACCACACCCTGAAACCATGATGTTCTGCTTCACCTCAGACTCAAAGCACTGAAGTCAGCCAGCTATTGACTAAGACCTTGGAAACTACAATCCCTAAATGAGCTCTTCCTCCTCTGAAATTGTTCTTGTCAGGTCTTTTGGTTACAGAGGCCAAATAGCTAATGAAAACAACTGTATTTCACAATTATAGACAATTAAACCAAAATGACCACAGGGCAATTTAAACTTGTTTTATTCACTTCAAATCAATTCAGTCCAATTCAGCAAACTAAAAATTGACTACTAAGGCATTGTACTAGGACCTTTAGTTGACAGGACTGAACTAATTTTAAGCCATATTAATGTAGTCCAGAGTAATATGTCTCCCAAGAAGGAAACAAACAGCTATAATTTCCTCCTCAGAAAGTTCACTGTGTACCAATTTTTTAATGTTTTCTTTGTGGTTAAAAAAAAACATATAAAATGTGCTGTCTTAATCCAGTTTAGGTGCACATTTCTGTTCACTCTAATGCTAGGCAGCAGATGTTGACCATTTCTCCCTTAAAAAGATGAAGGTCGGTACCCACTGAATAACTCTCTCTCCTCAGCCCAGGACAAACACCACTTTACTTTCTAAGAATTTGACTTCTTTGAATACTTCATACAAGATGAAACATGCAGTGTTTTTCTTATCTAACTTAACTCACTTAGTCCTCAGAGTTCATCCAAGCTGCAGCATATGAAAGTCTTTTATTCTTTAAAGGGCTCAGTTATATTCCATTGCATATATCTACCACATTTTATTTATCCACTCCTCCACTGATTAATGTTTAGGTGATTTATATCTCTTATTAATTTTGAATAATTCAGTGAACATGCTGTGTAATTATTTCTTTGAGATACTGTTTTTATTCCTTTTATTTAAAAAAAAAACACAATTCCTCAATTGTGTAGTGATTTAAGTTTTTGACAAATTTCAATATATTTTCTGTACCAGCAGCATAATTTTCATTCCAATATCAGCACAAAAGTGTTCTTCTTTCTTTATAATATCACCAAAAAAAGTCATTTTATTCTTCTTCTTTTCTCATAGTTGTCAAATTAAAAGGTTTGAATTATATCTCATTAGTTTTGATTCATGTTTTGCTGATGACTAGTGATGTTAAGCATTATTTATTTATTTGGATCTTTGAAAACTATCTTTGGAGAAATGTCTATTCAATCCAGGCACGGTGATACATGCCACTAATTCAGGCAACTCAGGAGGCTGAGGCTGGAGGATCACAAGTTCAAGGACAGCCTCAGCAACTTAGCAAGACTCTAAGCAACCTTGCAAAACCCTTTTCTCATAATAAAAAAATAAAAAGGACCAGGGATACATATCAGTGGTTAAGCACTCCTGGGTTCAAGTCCTTTTCCTATTATTCAATCAAGTTATTTCACTGTTGCTGCTGCTGTTGTTACATTGTAGGAGCTTTACATAATAACTCTTATTACACATACAGGTTGCAGTTTTCCCCATTTCTAGATTACCTTTTCATTCTGCTTACTGCTCCCTTTGCTCTGCAGAAGCCTCTACATTTATAGTTGATGTCATCCCCTTTGCCCATTTGGCTTTTGCTGCTTGTGCTTTTGATGTCATTTTCAAGAAATCCTTGCAAATCCATCATTATACAGGTCTTATTTTACTTCTTCATGGTTCAGCCCTCATAGTTGTAGGTTTCTAGGAAAGGTATCCATTTCTTCTGGCTTACTCAGTTCGTGTAGAATCATTCACATTAGCCTCTTATAATCCTCCGTCTTCATGTGGCATCATTTCAAATGTCTTCTCTTTCTCTTAGAAATTTTTTTTGTCAATTTCATTGATCTTTTAAAACCCCAACTCTGTGAGCTTTTTCATTCATTTCTGGTTCTCTGTTTTCATCCTTCTGCTACTGTTGGATTTTGTTTTGTATTTTTATTTCTTCTTGAAATACCTTGAGACAAAGTCAGGGATTTACCTGAATGTTTTCTGTTTTTTTTTGTTTTGTTTTGTTTTGTTTTGTTTTGTTTTTTTAATTATTGTTAGAAAGATTTCTGCTGTAGTTCCAACCTTACATTTTTCAGACTTTTTTATGGCTAATATGTGATCTACCACGGAGAGTGACCTGTGTGCTCATGAGAAATATATGTATTTTACTGTTGTTGAGTAGAGATTTGTGTAAATGTCTGATAGATCCAAAGGTCTGGAGGATGTAAAAGGTTAATAATTGTATTAATAAACTTTGATTTTAAAGCTTTGATGGATTTACAAAGAGACTGAACATAAGGTACAGAGTACATACCCCTCACATCCACCCTTCAGTTTCTTCTGTTATCAACTGATGTACCTCAGTTTGGTACATTTTATATAATTTATGGATCAATATTGATACTCTATATCTAACTTCATTCCATAGTTTCCATTAGGGTTTCTGCTTTCTGTGGCATATCCTACAGGTTATGGAAAATGTACATGCATCTGCCATTGCAGTCCACACAGAAAAATTTCACCAACTTTAAAAATTCCCTGTCTTCCACCTGCAGATGTGTCCCACCTTTCCTACCAAAAACTCTGGCAAAACCTCTCTTTTTACTGTCACCACAATTTTGCCTTTTCCAGAATGTCATATAGTTGGAATCCTTCAGTATATGGCCTTCCCAACTTGGCTTCTTTCACTTCACAACATGCATTTAAATAATATATTCATTAAAGTTGTCCACCATTACCCAATCAAAATAAAACAAATGGTTTCTAAATTGCACATCAATTCTGTCTCAATGCATAAACATTTAAAATAATTATGAATGCTAGCTCATTTCTTAAGTCAAAAGGATACAAAAAAATTGGTCACCTCTATTTTTACTTCATTAACATTCATAATTAAATGTTTTGTTGTATTTGAAAAAGCATTTTTATTTGTTCATCACATTTAACCTTAATGTGGTTATTTTTAATGCTTCTATTATATGTCACTTCACTTTTCTATTTGACTGGTGAATCCCCTGGAGTGGTCCTCATTATTTTTGTGATATTTTAAAATATTTTAATATAACTTCTTGCCTTTTTTTTTTTTGCTTTTGCTCTAATCAACCATCTCAGTTATTCCCAGGATATTCCCTAAAGTGCAATTCTGATCATAACTTTCACCTGAGCCAAAATCATTAGTGATGCCTCACACTATGTCCACCCAGGTCTAATGATGTGACCTCCAGTCCACCTTCCACTCCTGCCTCCTCCTGCACTGCTTCAGTGTTCCCTGAATGCAGCCACCATTTTCCTGCCTTAGTTCACATACAGACGCCTTTCATCTCACTTTTCACCTTTCTCTTTATATTTTGCAGAACATACTGATATGGTCTGAATGCTCATGTTCCCCAAAACATATATTAAATCTAATCTCCAGAGCTGCGTTAAAAGATGGCACCTTTTGGGGGTGATTAGGTCAGGAGGACACTCAGGATGGAATTATTACCATCATAAAAGAGGCCTGAGAGAACTTGTCAGCCCCCTTGCCCCTGGTGTACCTTGTGAGTACCCAGCTGGAAGGTGCCATCTTTGAAGAAACATAGACTGCTCGGTAGACCCTGAGCCTGCTGGCTCTTTCAATTCCCAACCTGTCGAACAATGTTGTTTATCGATCGTTCTATCTAATGCATTTTGTTATGAGAACTGACTCATGCCACAACAAATACAAACTACAAGTGCACAAAGCATGGATATACACATTTTTAAAATAACAAAAATTTGACCATTTACGTGTATATAACACAGGTCAATACATACCATGAGTCCCCACTAAACACAATCACTGGCCTCAATTTTGTCCTAATCATTTGTTTTGTTTTGTTTTATTTTTACTTTTGCTCCATAGTCATAAATGTCTAAACTACAATATCCAATGGTGTATTTTTAAATTTTATGGGTGGAAGTATAGTACTTGCTACGTTAACAACCTGCTTCTAAACTTACATTGATTGTATGGTGAAATTCATTTATGTAAAAAAACAACCTTAGCTTTAGGTTGTTTTCCTTTCTGGGTGGTATGTTCTGAACATCTAGCTAACACCTTTTAATGGGCATCAATATGCATAGGTCTACATTTCTAAATTCTAAGACATCTGTACCTGGGAATCATGACATATAAACTGTTGCTAAGAATCACAGGCATGGGAAAGACTGTTCGGAGTAGGGCAGAGAATAAGAAGAGGAAGACTGTCATTACCAGGAACTACCAGCTAAACATGATCGGGTACAATTTTAAAAAGGAGCTTGAGGAGACAGGGGTATTAAGGAAGCCTATGATTGACATGTCAGTAGAGAAGTAAATTAAAGGCAAAATTGATGCAATTGTAGATTTGGGAGGGGTTTTAGTGGAGTGACAGAGGAGCATAACAGCTTAATTCCTACAGGTTTAGGAGTGATCAAAATGAAAAGTGAAAACAGGAAGAAATATCTTTTTCTCCCAGATGACTTCATGACACGGAAAGGCATAAATATTAAGTAATGACTGCAGTGACATCTCTGGCTGAGATTTTAATTTTTAGGGTAGAAAAACCTGGAGCACACTTATATGCCAGAAGAAATGTTCCCTAGAGACAAGCGGCCATTGTTATGAGGCAAAATTATTACTTTCTCATAATTAGAAAGTACTATGTAGAATTAGCCTAAAATTACAAAATTCCTGCAGAGTATTATTTTTTTCTATGAATTTTATTCTTAAAAAGTAACTCAGGGGGCTGGGGTTATAGCTCAGCAGTAGAGCACTTGTCTACCACGTAAGAGGCCCTGGATTCGATCCTCAGCATGACATAAAAAAAAAAAAAAAATCAATGAAGTATTATATCCAACTACACCTAAAAAAATAAATATTTAAAAAAGGCTTTTTAAAAAGTAACACAGATTTCTTCCAGTCTTGAATAGACATTTAAGTTTTCAGTTTTCCAATTCATTGATCCATTATTTTTTCTTTTTTTTTAATCAACTTCTTTTTAACATAATGTGGTTTGAGAATTATACATGTTCTTTTTTAATATTTATTTTTTAGTTTTAGGTGGGCACAAACCTTTATTTTATTTATTTATTTTTATGCAGAGCTGAAAATCAAACCTAGTGCCTCACACGTGCTAGCAAGTGCTCTACCACTGAGCTACAACCCCAGTCCTACATCAACTTTTTGAATTACCATTTACATAAACTTTGTTAACTTACTCTACAATGTAGTAAATTTTGGCAAAGATACAAACATTGTCAGTACTTTATAGAGTTCCCTTGTACCTTCTGCAGTCAGTCTCTCAATCTGTTCCCTGCCCAGAGTAACCACTGTTCTGCATTCTGTCTCACAGTTTCCTAGTAGATAATTTCATGTAAATTAAATCATGAAGTATATAGTGTATAATTTCTTCATGTGTCCTCTTTATTTTGCACAGTGGTAGTTTGTTCTTTTATATTGTTGAGTAGTGTACAATTGAATAAATATACTTATTTATTCAATTTATCTATCATTCCCCAGTTGAAGGACATTTGGCTTCTTTCTAGTTTTGGGTTATCAATAAAGCTTCTATTGACATTTTAGTACAAGTCTTTGTGTAAGCTTATATAGTTATTAATCTGGGATAAATATGTAGAACTAGAATTTTAATTCATATGTTGAATGTCTACTTTAATGAAAAATGCAAATCCATTTTTTCAAAGTGATGGTAACAATTTAAATTACCACATACATAATTTTTGAGAATTCCACTTGTTCTACATCTTTGACAACACTTGGCTTTATCATTTTAGTCTCTGTAAACATGAATGGGTATGTAGTAACATATTTTTTGTTTTAATTTGTATTTCCCTAATGATGAATAATGTTGAACATCTTTGCATGAGCTTATTTTCATTTGTATACCTCTTTTGGTAAAGTGTTCAAATCCTTTGCTCATTTTTAAAATCAAGTTGTAGTGGTGTGATGTTATTAAGTACAGATTTTACTTGTATTGTATAAATATTTATAAACTCGTATATTATGTATGTATAGCTCTACACAATTATAGCGTATATGGATGAAATCACATAATCAAGATAGAGAACAGTCTTATCCCCATAAGTGAACTTGGCTATCTCTCCATAGTAACATTCCTCGATCTTGGAAATAAATGTGATTTTCAAATAATAAACATGCTAGTTTTTCATGTATATAAAATTTATATTTATTATGCTGCATTTTGCAAATCTCTATTTAAACAAAGGTTACTATAATTCCCCCTAGAAGTTTTCTATTGTATAATCTATTTTGAGTTAATTTTTTTTCTCTGAAGAGATTTTGCACATATTTTTGTAAAATTTATTCTGAAAAATATTTTTTAAAATATATTGTGTAGAGGAATGCTCAAACTAACCTAATGAGTATAATCTTGCAACTTCTGTGATGACTGACATAAAAATCAAAGTATTACCTGAAGTGTGCTTTTTAGCTGCTGGTGCTGACAGAATGCTTTCTACCTTGCCATTCCTGTCTTACTGGGGACCAGTGAAGGTGTACTGGGTGCTGGAAACAGAACTATCCTGTTCTTACCCATGGTATGTGTATTGGCATTATTGCTTAAAGTCCTTTCTATGTAAGCCAGTTTGTTGGGTTTTCTGTTGGGATAAGCAAGGACTTTGCAATTTCCTTTTCCTGTTGAAATATTCCCTGTTAAGGTCGTGTTCTGCACATCTAGCCTGGAATGAGTAGGAGGTAGACAACAGCTTTACTGTCACCTATCTGCTTTGGTTTAGTACAATGTCTGTAGAATACCACTGACCAGAAAACAAATATATCACATCTCTAGAAAGACAAAAATCATAGTGATTCAATTTCCAATATGTACCTTTCATTTTCTTAAATAAAACTAACCATCTGTATTCTCTTTTCAATTTGTATATTATGGCTTAAAAGTATGTCCTACAAGCTATATGTTTTTTTTTTCCTGTAGTCATGTGTTATTTGTTAAATACTTTTATACCATGAGTTAAACATGTTCATTTTTTTAAAAGTTCAGTTTCATTTGAAGAAAGGAAAATTCTTGCAACACTGTGTGTTGATCTCGACATTTTGCAGCAAACTCTTGTCATCTACAGTGGGATAAATAGTTTCCCCAAAAATTCGTGTCCACCCAGAACCCAATGTGATCTTATTTGGAAAAAGGACTTCTCAGGTGTAAATGAAGGACAGATCATGAGATGACACCCTCCTAGATTAACATGGGGGCTCTAAACCCATCAGTGTCCTCATAGCAGACAGAAGTAGAGAACCAGAGACCCACAAAGAAGGCCACAGGGAGATGAGGCAGAGGTTGGAGCTCGGCTGCTACAAACCAAAAAATACCAAGAATTGTCAGAAACCACCAACAGCTAGGGGAAAGGCATGAAGTGGATTCTTCCTTCAAACCTACACAGTAATCAACACTGCCAGCCCCTCCATTTCAGACTTCTGCCCTTCAGAACTGTGAAGAACTCCCTGTTGTTTTAAGCCACCCCATTTGTGATAATTTTAAATAGCAGTGTTGGGAAATGCATACCTCATCTAATGATGTTGGCAGTTTCTTAATGAAATCACAAACCTTGAGGTTCTAAGAGATGAGAAAGTTATCAGTGACTATTTTTATGTTACAATAAAATAAATATTATTAAGACACAGTCAAAAAATCTCAATAATGTGATAAAAATGCTGTCAGACCACTCATTTCAAACTTGTGAGGAGGACTTGTGACAACTGACAATATTTCTTCACTGCTAAATTATTTAGTGAATAGCCTCTAGGACTCACTCTGGAAAACTATGATTCTATAATAACTACTGGAAAACAATTACTAAATAATAACTACACAATTCTATGAAGTTGATTCTTCTGCCTCAAATTCCCAAATTTTCTTAGGCTTGAAACAAATAATTCAAAATTAAGATTGGATTTTAATAACGCCAGTATCTATCACATTGTAATGTAACAAGATCTTTAATCACTATTTATAAAGTTATATAAAATTGCTGAAAAAAATTAAAATCAATCTTTACAAAGATTTTTTTTGAAACTATAATGATAAAGGTTAGTTTTGATAAAGTCATTATTGAAATACAAAACAACATTATATACTATCACAAGTTAATATCAAATTGTAGACTTTAGTGATTGATCTTCTGCTGGCTTTATCTTTTTGCTTTGTTTGGAACCAGAGGAAACAGTATGATAGTGTGGGCTACTAAATACTCACCACACAAATCCAAATTCAGGAAAAAATCTAAATAGTTATTGCAAAATGACCAGCCTATCACTGCAGAATAGTAACAGAAAAATTTATACCTCAGATCCTTCAAACTCTCTCCTCTCTACCAGAAAAAAATAAAGAAACAAAAATAAAGTTTATAATGATAAAAATCCAGAACAATAGCAACGCCAAATGCTAATCAGGTTGTAGAGCAATAGGAACTCATTCACTGTTGGTGTGAAAGGAAAAAAGTGCAGAAAGTTTGGCAGTTTCTTCAAACATTAAATATGTTCCTAACGCATGATCCAGCAATAGTCATTGTTGATATGTTTTCCAAAAAAGAGAGAAAACTCTTACACATGAATGTTTATAGAAGCTTTATTCATAATTCCTAAAACTTGAATGAAACCAAGATGTCCTTCAGTAGGTAAAGAGAAAAGTGAGCTATTATTGTCCAGACAATGCAACCACATTCAGTGATACAAAGAAATAAGCCATCAAGTCAGGAAAAGATGAGGAAAAGTTAAAACCTTATATATAAGTGAAAGTGGGTAAGGAAATCTGTAAAAGACTACATTCTGTATGAAGCATATAACTTCTGAAAAAGACAAAACTATGGATGCAATAAAAACATTATTTATGTTAACAGGGTTAACAGGGATTAGGAACAGGGATGAACAGATGAACCACAGAGGACTTTTAAGGTGGTAAAAATATTCTGTGTGATACCATGATTATGCCATTACACGTCTGCCCAGACCCACAGAATGTATTGCACCAACTAAGACCAACTATAAAATTTCAGTGATAATGACATGACAATGTAGGTTCATAATTTTTAACAAATATTTCACTCTGATGAAGGATGTAGACAATGAGAGAGGCTATGTATGTGAGGGTACAAGGTATACAGGAAATCTGTGCATTTTCTGCTAAATGTTTCTGTGAACCAAATACAAATTGCTGGGGAAAAAAAATGAAGTCTATTTAAAAAATAGTTTGTATGTTTTTGGTGAATAGAGGTGGAGTTACCATTGTTGCAAGGGGAAATGACCTTGGTATCCTAGCAACTTCAAGCTCTCTACAGTTCCTGATGGGTACCATACTTCTCTGTTGCTATGGTAACACTCCACAATGGACTGCCCAAAGGCTGTGCAAAATCTTTGTGCTGCCTAAGAAATGTATATACTGTTGCTACTTCTAAGGTAGACAAGAGTCATCACTACACCGCACAGAAAGCTTCACCTGCCTTGAGTGATCACAGAACAGGAAGTTCTAGGAACTCTTCATCTTCGGCTAAATCAAGAGCCCTATTATTCACCATTTCAGAATTTTTTTTTCAATGTCAGAAACATCTCTAAGCACCAAGAATGTAACTGATCTGAAGAATTGAAGTTCCCATCTCAAGAAGTTACATTTTGGCTAAAATTGGGGAGGAAATTTAAAAGAAAAAGTCAAATGATATGACAGTATGTAGTAGTGCATGATGGAAACCCAATGACAGGGTGATGTTAGACAGACAATGGTCTTCTTGATGTTGGAGCAAAGTGGGGAGGAGAGGAGAATGCTTTGATCTGTGGCCTTAATGATGAGGAACCAGAGGAGCAAAGATAGAAGAAAAGTTGGGGTGAAGTAAAACATGACAGAGGTCCTTGGGAGCTGGAGAGAAGCTTGGTGAGATGGGCCTTGTGGGTCAAGGGGTTTGGGTTGATCCTCTAAGAACAATTAGAAACTATGGAACATTTTCCATGAGGAGCAATCATGATCTGATTTAAGGTAGTATATGATCCCTATGCTCACTCAACTCTCCATAGGGACAGATTGTAAAGAAGCAGGAAAGAAACAAATGACAGGGAGAAAAAATAGAAGACCATTACAAAGACACAAGGAAGGAATGAAAGCTTGAATCAGGCAGGAGACAGAGGAAATGCCTGTGCTGGAGAGGGCTTTTGAAAGCACAGTTAATCAGTCCTCCTGTCAGGTTTGATAGGTGCAGGTTGGGGGCAAATGGAAGGTTAGAGTCCAGGATGATACCAAGATCGGCTGGGATCTATGCATTAGTACTTTCTCATACAGATTCTTGGGCTGTTGTTCATATCTGTCTCATCCAATATCAACAAAGCATTTGGTGGGGGGCTATTTTCCATGGATCCCTCACAACCCTGAACATTTCCTGAGAATTGATTTCATTTGTTTTGTACTGTATCTTCCAAGATGCGTGTATATAAAATAGCCTTGTAAGATAGACACGATGTGCATCTCAGAACATAGGAGAGCTTTGCTTACTATCCCATGAATAAAAATAGCTCCCTCAGGGATCAAAGTGAGGCAGATTTATTTCCTATTATAATTTGGATTCTCTTAACTAAAGATCCTGTCCATAATGTAACACGTGTATCCCTGTCATGTAATTCTGCAAACAGGGCTCAAGAAACTAGCACAAAGGCTATGCTTATATTTCTTTGAATAATAAACTTTCTGTTGCATTTGACCCAAGAGTTTCAGATTGATAGGCAACACACTGACATGAACTGTGGAAACATGAGAATAATTCTATAAATTAGGCCTAGTGGGCTGACCCCTATGTTTTCTTTTAAAAGTTAAAAGAAAACCTGTGACCCTGTCTAGCTTAAGTCAATAGGACATGTTATATTCCTCAGCAAACAACCTGTTGTTGGAAGAGATATGTAGGACCAAAAGATTCCTTTCTGCCAACAAGAACACAAGTTATACTGAAGGATGGTGACTTTCATGAACTTCACAGACTCTAGAACTCAAGGAGATAGAATAATTAGGATCAAAGCTACCTAACCATAATATCTGTAAGGAAAGTTTCAGTTAGATATAGACAGCATCCAGATTCAGCGTAAAATGCCGCAGTCTGGCTGGGCACAATCAGGAGCCACTTGTCAAAAGAAACTAACTTTATTTTTAGAACCACTCACACCAAACAAAACAGCCTCTCAGGAAAAACCCTCAGAGCCTCAACTGCCACCACCGGCTTCCCACAAGCCTCTCTCTCCCACACAAGCTTCTCTCCACCTCCCACAAACCTCCTGCTCTTAAGGCCGATTGGCTGGGTCACGTGGGTGGAGCCAAAAAAGTCCCCCAATGAGCAGCTCCGTGGTCTGAAAGGGCAGGGAAACAGCCCAATGAGCATCACCGCAGAGGAGCCAATCAGCTAGATGTTGCTGGGGCCGCTGTGAGCCAATCATCAGCCGGCAGCTGGAAGTTTGCTGGCAGCTGGAAGTTTGCTGGGGCCCCTTCGGCTGTGGCTCTCAACATCTCCCCCTCTCTGTTTAAACAACAAGCATGTGGCTTAGGGACCGTGCCTGCCTTAGGTTGTCCAATAGTACATATGGTCCTTACCCGTTAGGTTGGTACCATTGCAATTGGATTTTACCCGTCACTGACTACTGGTCCAGTATACAGCCACACCTGTGGAGAGGTCTTTGTACCAGC
>NW_026000068.1:10740475-10744877 GCF_001458135.2 Marmota marmota marmota
ATATCAAATAAAGGTCCCAACTCTCCTGTTGGTATACCTAGATAAGGCCTTATCCAATTTATGTATCCCAATAACTTTTGAAAGTCGTTAAGTGATTTGAGTTGATCTACTCGTATTTGAATTTTTGGTGGACGGACCATGGTTGAGGATAATAGAACTCCTAAATAATTAATTGGAAAATTTAATTGTACTTTATCTATTGCTATCTCTAGACTATAATTTTTTAATAAGTTTGTAAGTGTGGCATAACATTCTAGCAATGTGTTTTTATCTTTGTGTGCTAATAATCCATCATCCATATAGTGAAATATTTGTAGTTCAGGATTTTGATTTCTAAGTGGCTGGATTACTTTGTTAACATAAATTTGACACATAGTTGGGCTGTTAGCCATCCCTTGAGGGAGTACTTTCCATTCATATCTCTGATCAGGACCTTCATGATTCAGTGCAGGGATAGTAAATGCAAAACGTGGACTATCCTCAGGATGAATTGGAATTGAAAAAAAAACAATCTTTAATATCTATAACTAAAACATATCAGGTTTTTGGCAAAGCAGACAATTGAGGAATCCCTGATTGAGCAGGTCCCATAATAACCATCTCATTATTAATGGCTCTTAAATCTTGCAATAATCTCCATTTACCAGATTTCTGGTAAAAAACTGACCCAGAGTTACACTGAATCCTTAGCTATAATGAGAATTATAATAAAAACTATAATGAGGGCTTGCCTACAGGGGGTAAGACTATGTGCAGCAGGGATTTGAGGTCTGAAGCAATCTTGCTGTCACTCAAAAGCCAAGAGGTGGACATGGGCTAGACTCTGAAGACTTGCCTGGGACCCCAATAAAACTAGACAGCAGAGGGTCTGCACTATCCCTCTTCTCTGAGAGGACACACTCTCACCCTTTTTCTAACCCTTCTAATAAACTCATGCCTGCTGTTCTGAGTAAGTAGTCTGAATTATTTCTGGTATGATCTCAAGAACTGGTGGGAAAAGATGTCCACAGTTGCTTTGGCTCTGCAGATGACCTTTCTCTGTAATAATGTCTTCTATGATCAGCCATAAAACCATAGCAGATTAACTAGTTAGCTGCCAGGAATGTCTCAGCTCTCATAGGTCTTTGATCATCACCCAGGGAGTCTCAAGAAGGTAGGAAGTCTCTTTCTTCACTCTTATATCAGACCCTTGGACTTTTCTGAGGTGTTCATTACTACAAACTTTTCAGAAGCTGCAGTTACCCAAAGGCAGCAACATCTTATTTATCAGGTGGATGTGGGCATTTTTCAATTTACTCTTTCTCTACCTAAGCTGGCCTAAAAGAAATCTCCTTTTCTTTTCTGTGTGAGGAGCGAGGTTCCTGTCTTCCCTGTTCATGCTCTGTGCTCTTCCCCCCTTCCCTTTTTTGTTCCTTCTTACGGGGAATATTGTATAGTCAGAGTGCCGTGTTAAAATCTTGGGCTTCAAAATTAGAATGTCTGGTTTTGAATGTCAGCTTTCATATGATCTTGGCACATGTGACCTTGAGGAACACTTTTCACCCTTTGAATCCTGTGAACTGAAATTCTCTGCAAAAGCCACATCTCTATACAAGATCCTGCAGACTGCCTGACCCTGGCTGAGGAGAACATCTTGACTGTGGAGACATGGGATGCTGTATGTCAAGAACAAAAATCATCTTGATCTAACTTAGACCCTTTAGTAGTCACTTATATTCAACCTGGGCATCTGATGTAATGTCCTCAGGACTCTAAGCAAAATTCTCAGGACGTCTTGCCAAGCTGAGTGCTCTTCTCACTTCCACCAAGCCTAAAGCTAAGACTAGTATCAGGCAACATCTGAAACCTATAGATGTGCTCCTTTGTTTTCTATAGCCCTACTTACCTGACATCCCAACAAGGCATTGTTAAGTGTTTCAATTTATGACCTTCTTTTATCTGTGGTAAGAAGTTCATCAAATTCCTTCCAAAGCAGAAATTGTCACACAGGAAAATTTGAATCTATATTCCTAGGCAATGATAATTCATATTTGGCTCAGAATTTTTTTAAAAAATATCATGTTTTCTTTAAATCAAAGTTGTTACTTTACATTGGTAATTATTAAGGAAATTGGTATAAACAACTTAAACAGTCAAGGATGGCTTAAGTGAAGATTACTGCAAAGTCTTGCAGTTGCAGTGTTTCTAGTCTAATTCCTCATTCCTTGATCCACTTTGAGTTGAGTTTTATTCTTCCCATATAGGGATCTAGTTTCATTTTTTTTACATATAGATACCAGTTTTCCCAACACCATTTGTTAAACATGCTACCTTTTCCCCCAATGTATGTTGTTGTCACAGACAATTGTATCTGTGTGGATTTCTCTCTGTACCTTCTAGTCTATTCCATTGTTCCTCATGTCTGCTTTTATGCCCGGGCTATGCAGCTCTTGTTCCCACAGCTCTGCAGTGTAATTTGAGATCAGGTATTGTGATACCATCAGCATCAGTCTTATTTACTGCTCAGTATTACTTTGGCAATTCTGGGTCTTTATTCCTTCATATGAATTTTAGGATCATTTTTTTTTTTAGTTCCATGAAGAAAGTCATTGGTATTTTGATGGGGATCGTATTGAATCTGCATATTACTTTTGTTAATTTGGCTCTTTGACAATATTAATCCTGCCTACCCAAGAACATAAGAGAGTTTTGTATCTTCTGAGGTCTTCTTCAATTTCTTTCTTTAGTGTTTCTTTCTTTTCACCATAGAGGTCTTTCACCTCTTTGGTTATATTTATTCTCAAGGTTTTTCTTTTTTTCCCTTAGGTTTTTATGAATGGAATTATTTTCCTGACTTCTTTCTCAGCAGATTTAGTTATTAAAATATAAGAAAGCAATTGAACTGGGCACCGTGGCACACACCTAAAGCCCCAGCTTCTGGGGAGGCTGAAGCAAGAGGATGGCAAGTCAAAGCCAGCCTCAGCAACTTAGCCAGGCCCTAAGGAATTCAGTGAGACCCTCTCTCTAAATAAAATACAAAAAAGGGCTGAGGATGGGGCTCGGTGGTTGGGTGCTCCTGAATTCAATCTCCAGTTCCAAGAAGAAAAGAAAAAAATCTATTGTTTTTGTATGCTTATCTTATATCCTGATATTTTGCTGAATGGATTTATCAGTTCAAAATCCTTTGGTGTAGTGTTTTGGGTCTTCTAGATATAGGCCTATGTCACCAGCAAACAAAGATAATTTAACTCCTTCTTTTCCTATTTGTATTCTTCTAATTTTCTTCTCTTGCCTAATATTTCTGGCTAGAGTTCCAATAATTATATTGAATAAAAGTGGTGAGACTAGACATACTTGTCTTGTTTCTAAATTTAGAAGAAATTATTTAACTTTTTCTCCATTCAGTATGCTGTTGCCTTTGGGTTTGTCCTATTCAGATGTTACAGTATGTTTCTTCTAACCCCAGTTTTTCAGTGTTTTTAACATGATGGGGTGTTGGATTTTTGTCTAAGTCTTTTTCTGCATATATTACAATGATCATGTGATGTTTGCCCTTGATTCTATTTATGTGCTGAATTATAATTATTGATTTACATCCTTGAAATGAAACCAAATGAATGATTACATACAACTTATTAATGTGTTATTGAAGGCAAATTGCTAAGATTTTATTATGAATTTTAGTATCTATCTTTATCAGGGATATTAGTCAGCAGTTTCTTTCCTAGATGTGTCCTTGTATGGTTTTGGTATCAGGGTGATACTAGCTTTATCAAGAAAATTGGGAATGTTTATAGAAGAAGTTTGGGAGTGTTCCCTCCCTTTATATTTCATGGAATAATTTGAGAAGAATTATCATTATTACTTTTTTAAAGGTCTGGTGGAACTCAGCTGAGAATCATCTGGTCCTGGGCTTTTCTATATTATTTCTTTAATCTTCTCACTTGATTGGTATGTTTAGGTTTTCTATATCCTCTTGGTTCAACAAAATGAGAGAAAACAATAATCATCTCTCTACAATAACACTGACTATGAACGGCCTCAACTCTCCAATTAAAAGTCATAAGATTGGCAGAGTGGATTAGAAAAATAAAAAGAGGACCCAACCATTTGTTGTTTACAATAAACACTTTCAGGGAAAAGTATCCATAGGCTGAGGGTGGAAGGTTGGAAACAGATATGCCATGAAAATGGAGATCACCGGGAACGGTGGCTCACGCCTGTAACCCCAACAGCTCAGGAGGCTAAGGTAGGAGGATCATGAGTTCAAAGCCAGCCTCAGGAAAAGCCAGACACTAAGCAACTCAGTGAGACCTTGTCTCTAAATAAAATACAAAATAGGGATGGGAATGTGGCTCAGTGGTCGAGTGCCTCTGAGTTCAATCCCCAGTACCACCACCCCCCCCCGCCAAAAAAAAAAAAA
>NW_026000068.1:10744902-10791270 GCF_001458135.2 Marmota marmota marmota
CAAAAAAAAAAAAAGGAGAGAGAGAAAATGGAGATAAAAAGCAAGCTACTCTCTTATCTGACACAGTAGACTTGAAGCCAAAATTAATCAGAAGAGACAAGGAAGGTCACTTCCTAATGGTAAAGAGGTCAATCCAACAAGAAGATAAAGAAATTATAAATGTGCATGCCCCAAATGTCAGTGCACCTGATTACCCAAAATAAACACTGCCAGATTATGGCACAGGCCGGTAATCCTAGCAACTCAGGAGGCTAAGGCAGAAGGATCACAATCTCAAGGCCATCCAAGGTAATTATCAAGGTCCTAAGCAACTTAGTGATCATATGTCTAAATGAAAAATGTAAAAAAAGGGTTGGAGGTGGCTAAGTGGTTAAGCTCCCCTGGGTTCAATCCCTGGTAAAAGCAAAACACTACTCAACATAAAGGCCCAGCCAGACTCTAATAAAATAGTGCTAGATGATTTCAACACACTTCTCTCATCAATAGTTAGAACATCTAGACATAAAATAAGTAAAGTGTATTCAAAATTAAAAAAAAAAATACTGCCAATTAAATCAGCCTAACAGACATCCCTATAGAATATTTCATCCATTGACAGCTGAATTCACTTTCTTCTTAGGTGCACATGAAACCTTCTCTGAAATAGATCAAATTTTAGAACATAAATCAAGTTTTAGCAGATAGAAAAAAAAAGAAGAAAATTTCTTTCATTTTATCAAGTCATAATGGAATGAGATTAGAAATCTATAACAAAGTAAAAGCCAGAAGCCATTCTAACACATGGAGATTGATAACAAAATGAATGAGGAATTGGTCAGAGAAGAAATCCTGGGGGAAAAAAATTCAGAAACAAGTGAGAACAGACATACATCGTGTCCAAATCTCTGGGTCACTAAGAAGCCAGTTCCAAAAGGAAAGTTTATAGCATTGAGGGCCTACATTAAAAAACTATCCCAAATTAACAATGTAATATTATGTCTAAAGACCCTAGAAGACCAAAAACAAATTCCCAAACAGGTAGAACGCAGGAAATAATAAATATTAGGGCCAAAATTTATTAAACTGAGAATAAAGGAACAATACAAAGGATCAATGCAACTAAGAGCAGTTCTTTGAAACAAGATTGATAAACCCTTAGCCAAACTAAAAACAGTAAGGAAGAGAAGACCTAAATCAATAAATTAGCAACAAAAAGGGAAATATCATCACAGACATTACTGAAATCCAAAGGATCATTAAGAACTACTTTGAAAACTTAATGTTCCTATAAATAAAAACTCTAGAAGATATTGATATGGTTATCGCAATATTGGACAGGATTTTTATGGCGAGGAAGCTGAACTGAATTCTGCTAAAATGAAAATGATAAAGTTTCTAGGAGTTACAGTGAAAAGAATTTAAAATTTCAAGTTTTCTAAAGTAAAGGCTGTAAGCAAAGGGAAGACAGAGGAATTCAATCAGGAAATTACCTGTCCAAAGCCTGAACAGGTAAGAGGAACATTAGGCCTCCTTGATCGAAGTTTCTATATCATACCTGTAAATACTCCCTCATCTTATTGTTAAGATTAAGTAAAATGAGACATAGAAAACTCTAGGAAGACCACAACTTAAAATATCCTCTATCTAAATCTACTCTGTGAAAAGGATAGCTTTCAATTTTGCAGTCTGCATTCAGGAAAACAATTTAAGATCGACTATGAGGCCCTAAATACGTAACTTCAGTCTTTGCTGCCCAATGAATTACCTGTCTTTCATTCTTTACATAATTACAGAGAATAGAATGTTTCTTATATTTTTCCTATATATTTGGAGACCCTCGGTGTCTCTTCATAGAACAAAAAAATCTAATAAGACAGGGTGTAACACAAGTAGAAAAGTGAATTGCCACTATCTGAATGAAGGCACACTAAAGAGGTTGAAAACAAATAAATATATATTTATATATATACATGTATATATTTGAATATATAAATATACATGTGTATATATTATAAGTGTGTATATATATATGAATACATATATATATATATATATACACACACACACACACATATACGTGTGTGTGTGTGTGTGTGTGTGTGTGTGTGTGTGAAGGGAAGGTTAGAGGACCTTGTAGGGAGTGAGTTTAGAAAGAATGGGAGAAAACGTGACAGATATTAACATAGAATAAAACTAAGATCAGTTTAGTTTAGCAGAGTCCAGTATCAATTTGTGGCAATTATCCATTGGCAACACCCTGCTGGTGTAATTGAGAGGACTTCCCAAGATCTCTTGAGAGGACTCATTAGGTACTTAAGGGTGCTTAAAATGAATGCCTTGCTACTTAGGCTAAGTGCTTGTTCTTGGCCACAGATTCCTTACAGTAGCTATGGGAGAGCAATTAGCTAATTAACTACAGGGTGAGAATCCAAATTGAAAGGAATGAGGGGTGTGAGGAGGACTTTCCAAATGGGTTAGGTTAATTCAACCGAGTGGAATCCCATTTCTCAGTGAATTTTTTTGTGTATCCTATCCTCTCTAAAATGGCCCATATCCTTGATTCTTTTCACTTTCATATTGATTTAAGGGTATTCATGCAAACAGATGCAAAAATGAGGACAACCTGCTTCTAAAGGAACAGGGACACCTATTATCACCCACAGCTGACATTTTTTGCTTTAGTGAAGCATCATCTATAACCTCTTCCCATAGTCTCTTACTTTCTGAACCTTTAAAAATGACCTCTGCATTTCAATCATCTCCACATCTGAATTTAAGAAGAAATAAATGGTGACATTCTATCTTAGCCACTTTTCAGTCGTGGATTTCCACCAGTATTTTCTGTTAGGGGATTTAAACAGACCTACACTTCCAGTTCAAGTTCATTTATGTCAACAGTACTAGGAAAGCCACTGTGAGAGGTGAACAGGATGAGATACAAATAAAAGTTTCATAGAAATATATTCTGTGAAAGTTTAATAAAGTTCAATGTAAGAAATTTTTTTAACCTTCCTGAATTAAAAAAGACTATTTTTTTGCACCTGACCAAATTACAAAAAGTAGGTCATACATTCTGATAAGCCTCTTAGGGAGAGTTGATAAATTTTCATTTAATAGTCACATTAAGTGCAATCTTATTCATTGCTGAATTTCATTTAATAAGTTGAAGTAAGTACATGTCTTAATTTGTCCCAACATACTTAGCTGGAGCCTTGTCTGGCCATAGATTATAAAACCTGTGATCCACAAAAATTTAAGATGGCTCCTGTGACCTTCAGCCCCTAATGCTACTTCACATGACAAAAAAAGTGATTATCCCAGTGAGCCTAATCTAATCATGAGCCCATCAAAAGCAGGATTTCTCTAGCTGGAGGCAAAGGAAAATTTCTGTGAGTTTAGAAACATGAGGATCCCTGACATTGTTTCTAGCCTGTAAGATGGAGACAGCCATAAGCAAAGAAAAACTAATGGCCTCTAGAATGTGAAGGTGACCCTGGACTTAACAACCTGCAAGCAAACAGAGACCTCAACCCTACAACTGCAAGGATATAAATTCTGACAGCAATCCGAATGAGCAGATTTTCCCCTAGAGCCTCCAGAGTAAGTATTCAGCCCAGCTAACTTCTTAATTCTGGCCTAGTAAAATCCTAATCAGTAAAGTCTCTGAGCTTTTATGAACTTCAGACCTAAGAACTCTGAGATAAAAAAAAATGCATATCTTTTCAATATGTCAGATTTGTAGTAATTTTTTGGACAGAAAGATAAAATTAATACATAAACAGCAGAGTAAATTATGATACAGTAGTCCCTCTTATTCACAGGGGATATATTCCAAGACCTTCACTGGGTATCTGAACCAACCCCCCCACACACACACCTATAAATACACATGAAAATCTATGTTAACCTTTTGTCTTTTCACTTAAAAGAAGTGTCTTATCTTTTGTTTTTGGCATATTTGAATTGTCAGCATCACTATTCTTGTGAGTTGGGGCCATTTCTATATAACATCAAAGGTACCTCAACACAAGCTCCAGGATACCACACAGTTGATCTGATGGCCTGAGATGACTACTAAGTGACTAAGGGCCAGGTACTATGTACAGCAGGGCGATTTGTGTCTGGGAAGGAGGGGACAAGACAGCATGGTATTTCATCACAATGCTCAGAACTTACCTCTATAATTTCCCACTTAATATTTCTGAGCAGTGCTTGACCAGAGAAAGCAAACCTTGGAAAGCCCAATCATGGAAAAAGGAGGATCCCTGGTGGTTTCTTCTAACAATATAAACAATGTTCACAAAATATCTTCTGATATTTATTTAAAAGGGAATAATTTTTAGAGAGGAAGCTTCCAGTTAAGATTTAGGTACATATTCTACTAATGCTTTTGCATTTTACCTCTTATTTTCCTGCTATGCATTTTACATTTTCTTCCTTTTTTCAGCAAAATATGACGTGATAGTGAGCATCTTAAGAAAACTTAAATAAATAATAAGAAAATAATGTTTAGCAGTGTGAATTCTTCCAGCACTTCGTTGCATAGGATCCAATCCACCTTTATACTCAGTATTATTTTACAATAAGATTTGCTAGAGAATTTTGTTAAAAATCAAAGTGGCATGCTTCCCATAACAACAAATCGGGTGACAGCCCCAGCGTCTTACAGCAGATGTGATGCAGTGTTGGCCAAAGCAAAGCTTGTCTGTCACGAACCATCTGTGAGCGGTGTGTGGACTATGTTGTGTATAGTCGCCTCCTGAGGGCATGAGTCTGGCACTGGGCACTCCCTGGGGCACTCCTCACAGGACTGACCACCTGATGCACGTGAACTTCCCACTCAAGCTCTGCCTAAGATCCCACACAGGACCTGAGATAGGTGTGACCTGCCAAGATATCAATCAACCTGCTGACTGCAAGACATCACAAAGCAAGGCTCCGCCCTTGAAACCTTACCCATGCCTTGGATGTACCCCCTTAAATAAATAAACCACTAGGTCCATTTTGTCTTGTCTAGTTCAAGAACCCATGTGGACTAGATCTATCAGGGGCTGCACTTTTGTAAATATATTTCTGAGTGTTTGTGTTTTATTATTGTTAATTATTTGAGATATTAAGATTTAATGTGGCTATTTAGGGTGGCTTGGATTCCTCCGGGCAAAGAACCCTCCAATGAGATGCTGCCATCTTCCCCAAAACTTTTCAGTTTCTGAGTAGGTCTGCCTCAATTCCAAGTCTGGCTCTACCACTTAATGTCCACTTGTTTTGAGCAAGTTTCTGAAACCTGATGTGTTTATCTGTAAAATCAAGAAAAACAGCATCTATATCATAGAAGGTATTAACAATAAATATCTCTATAGCCTATTTGAGGTCTGGTATTGACATGGCTCCAGTTTCTGTTTTATTTTCTCTGGTGGGGGGTGTTTCAGGAATTGAACTCAGGACACTTGACCACTGAGCCACATCCCCAGCCCCATTTTGTATTTTATTTAGAAACAGGGTCTCACTGATTTGCTTGGCACCTCTCCTATGCTGAGGCTGGCTTTGAACTCTTGATCCTCCTATCTCAGCCTCCCTAGTCTCTGGGATTGCACCACTGTGCCCCACTCAGTTTTGCTTTTCTTGTTAAGGATTGCTTAAGCTATTCTAAGTCTCTTATTTTTCCAAATGAATTTCAGCACGGCTTTTTCTAGTTCTGTGAAGAATGTTACTGATTTTTTTTGGTGGTGGGGGGGGGATTGTGTGGAAACTGTAAAGCACTTTTGGTAGTATGGACATTTTGATAATATTAATCCTGCATTATCCAAAAACATGGGAGATCTTTCCATCTTCCAATGTCTTCTTCAATCTTTCTTTACTGTTCTTTCAGTAATTTTCATTGTAGAAATTCTTCACTTCCTTTGTGATTGACTCACATTTTTTTCCTTCTTCTTCTTCTTTTGAAGCTATGTATGAGTATTGATCGTGTATCCTGTTACTTGGGTGAATTCATTTATGAGCTCTAGAAGTCTTCTGGTGAAGTTTTTTGGGGTCTTCTAAATATGGTATCATGTCATCAGCAAACAGAGGTGATTTGAACTCTTCTTTTCCTGTTTGTATCCATTTAATTTTCTTCTCTTGCCTGATTGCTCTGGCTTGAGTTTCAAGAACTGTTGAATACTAGTGGTGAAAGCAAACATTCTTGTCTTCTTCCTGTTTTTAGAGGAAATGATTTCTGTTTTTCTGCATTCTGTATAATGCTGGCCTTGAGTTTATCATATACATCCTTTACAATGTTGCAGTAAGTGGCTTCTTTCTCTAGTTTTCTGATTGTTTCAAACATGATTGGATACTGTACTTTGTCAAGTGCTTTTTTTGCATCTATTGAGATGATTATGTGATTCTTGATCTGAACTCTATTTACATGGTAAATTATATTTGTTGATTTTCATATGTTGAATCAACCTTGCATCTCCTGATCAAGTGCACTTGATCATGGTGTGCTATGTTCTTAATATGCTTTTGTAAGCAGTTCTCACCCTGCAAAAAGGTCAACTCAAAGTGAATCAAGGACCTAGGTGTTAGATCGGGAACTCTGAAACTGCTAGAAGAAAATGTAGGCCCAATATTCCAGCATGTTGGCCCAGGAACCAACTTCTTTAACAAGACTTCAAAAGTGAAAGGAATAAAAGAAATCAGTAAATGGGATGGCATTGAACTTAAAAGCTTCTGTACAACAAAAGAAACAATTAAGAGAATGAAGAGAGAGCCTACCAAATGGGAAGAGATCTTTGCCACCTGCTTCTCAGCTAGCAGATTGGTATCCAGAATCTATGCTTATACAAAAAAAAAAAAAACTCAGAAAAAAACTTAACACACACACACACACACACAAAAAATAATAAATAAATAAATAAATAAATAAATAAAGCCCCCAAACAGCAAATAACCCAATCAATAAATGGATAAAGGAACTAAATGGACACTTCTCAAAAAAGAAATGCAAATGGTCAACAAACATATTTTTAAAATGTTCAACATCTCCAGCAATCAGGGAAATGCAAATCAAAACTACATTCAGATTTTATCTCACTACAGTTTGAATGGTAGTATAATCAAAAATACAAATAATAATAAATGTTGGCAAAGATGTGGTGGAAAAGATATATTCATACATTGTTGGTAGGACTGAAAATTAGTGCAACCACTCTGTAATTCAGTACTGAGATTCCAAAATACTAGGAATGGAACCACCATATGACCCAACACTCCTTAGTGTATTTATCCAAAAGATTTAAAATCAGCATCCTACAGTGATGCAGCCATATCAGTGTTTATAGCAGCTCAATTCACAATAGTCAAACTCTGGAACCAACCTAGGTGCCCTTCAACAGATAAATGGGTAAAGAAAATGTGTACACAGATGCAAAGGAATATTGTTCAGCCATAAAGCAGAATGACATTATGGTATTTGCCAGTAAATGGATGGAACTGGAAACTATGGACTAAGTGAAATAAGCAAGTCCCCAGAAGTCAAAGATGGAATGTTTTCTCTGATATGTGGAAGCTAATTCAAAATAGAGAATGGAATAAAGAGAGAGAAAAAGAAGAGAGATGGGATTTCATCAAAATAGGGGTAAGATTCTTAGAGTGGGTGAAGGGGACTGAGGGGAGGAAAGAGGGACAGGACCAAGGAAGAACAGTGGGATCAATCTGTCCAAACTTCTGTGTGGACAGACATGAATCCCAAGAGCAAGTATATCCACAGGCACTAATTTAAATAAACTATAAATAGCAGAAAGATCCGTAGAACAGAGGGAGGGAAGCAGGAGGAGGAAGGAGGTGGAGAAGGGCCAAGTGCTGGGGACTGAATTAGAGCAAATTATATTCCATGCTTTGTGATTATGTCAAAATGTATTGTAATGTTATATAAAATCAAAAAGAATCCATAAAAATGTAAATGAATAGAAAGAAACCAAATAGGGTCAGAGAAAGGGAACATGGGGAAAGAGGTGGGGAGGGGAAAGGAGAAGAACTGGAGAAAGAATTGGAGCAATTATATTTCATGCTTGTAGGGTTCTGTCAAAGTGAACCCCCAGTATTATATGTCACTCTGTGGTGCTAACAGAAGAACAATTAGGAAAAAGACTAAATATCATTTATGCACTTTTTATGTACTTTTTGGAAATAAGAAAATACTCAGAAAGTTTTATCTTTATCTTCACAGAAGAGCTACTCAATGCTGACGGCAACCACAGGACAATATGCTTGATTCTACTGGACTTTCATCACTCTCAAAACCAGTCTTTCTCTTGTCTCCTTGGCTTTTGTGGATAAGTCCTACTGTTTTCCAAGTCATCCAGACTTAAAGCCTTACAAGGATCCAAGGTTTTTAAGTTGGATAACTTCTGCTTGACTGTGAGGGACGTTGTGTGTAGGTGAAAACCATAAGAGAGATAGATACCTGTGCAATTTGGAAGGTGGGAGTGAAGCAGCAGCCCTTCTCACCCACACAGGGGCTGCCATCGTTGACTCGCATCACGATCTGAGGAACTACTGAAGCTGCACCTGCTCTGTCTTCCCTGGGGTCCTACTTTGGACTCTACTGTTAGATCCAGTGTGTGTGCTTAGATTTGTGACAATGAGCTTCAGCTTCTACAGAAAACCCTTCTACCACGTCAGAAACAAAACAGCTGACAGGGGTTTCAGCCCACCTTCATGGGCTCCATTTGTCCTCTTAGGTGTCTGCTTGATCTTGTTCTCTGCCATCTTACCTCCATCTTCTATCCCTGATTGTCTGTCACATAGGCTTATCTCCCAGGCTCAGTGGCTGTCTTGCTTGCTCCCATCATTACTAGTTTTGCAGCAAAGAGGAGAGTCGAACTCTTCAGCATGAAACCAAATAGGAAGAAACACCAAAATAGCACAAAAAAAGCAAAAGGATGTACCTAAAGTCTTTGGGAAGAGTTAACTACTACTCAGAGCCTTCAGAAAGGGGTGCGGAAAGAAAGGAGGGGGGAAAGGACACCTGCTCTGGCTTTGGGTGGGGGGAGAAAGGAGCTGGGTAGGTTGGAGAGCTGGTTTCTGTGCTGTGGCTGTTGAAGTTCTTGGTTCAACAGCTGCTTTCATGAGATTGAAAACCGGGAGAAGTTGAAAGTCAACAGCAGCAACAGGATGAGTGTACACACACACACACACACACACACACTGCACTATCAGAAGCAAAAGGTCAGGAGGGACAGGACTAATGAGGCAAATTTGGAGATGCCTCCAGAATGACACTAATCTCCCCATTAACCAATAGGCAGGGGTGAGAATGGGGTTCAAGTTTCAATCAGTCCATTGGTGCTGTTGACTCTGCAGCTCTCAGGCATGTCTTCTCTTCATTTAAGGAGATGTTTACATGCTCTGTGCTCCTACTTAAAAAAAATATGGTGAAGATCAGGTTTAAAGTTGGAAGATAAATTTCTCAATGTCTTAGAAATTACCTATGGTTTTAGTAGAGAAAAGGGAATGTAAATGAAGATTAAGTTCAGGGTGATGACATTTCCACTACCTGGTGGTGACATAAACCCTAGTTTCTCCAGTCAGAGCAAGTTCTCGTGTTACTCTCAACTTTGAAAGTGTAATGGCAAAATCTCTTCCCAAAGGAGGTTGGAAGTACAGGAAGGAAATAAGAGCATTTGGTAAGCAATGTTCAATTTTGTCCAATCTTATTCAGAATTAGAGCAGTTATTCTCATAAGAACTTAAATTGATCTAAGGAAACAATCAGTTCAGTTATTTGAAGTAATGAGAGTGTGGTGGGAAAATTCTGGAACGGTTGCAATTCTCATTTTAGTTGGTATCATAAATAGAGAAAGATATAACCGGGCTTCAAGGTGACCAAGGCAGGACTTCACTGTCAAACTCTGCAGTGGTGGAAAGCTAGAAAATTAACAAATTAATTGAAATTAGAAGATTATGGCTAACGGTCCTAAGAGGTGGAATTAAAAGTCCAACTTATAAAAATTAGGATAACCCACCCATTTTGCAGGAATATGGTGCTGATTCCATGAGATTGCCTTTCCCTGCCCAAAACTATTGATCCAAAATCCTGTATAATTTTCCTACCATTGAGTCACCAGTCTCATTAATTCTACCTCCCTCTTTGTCTTTATCAAGAGACATAAATTCAAATAATTGCAGACAGAGAATTCAAAGAATGAATTTGATAGTATATAAAGGAAAATGGAAAGTGGTGGGAATAATAGTTGACTTAATAATGTAAGTCTGGTAAAGAAATTAGTTCTTAGCCCAAGCAATTGACAACACATTAGAACACAGACCTGGTATTCTCCTATCATCATTTTTTTTTCTAAACAGAGGCCAGAACTCAGAACGTTTATATGGAAACACTTTGATTTTAAAATATTAGGTGCTTCTTGAAATAACTTTAGATCTAGGTGTAGAATCATCAGTCCAGTTAACCAGAGAGAAGATGTACACTCAGGGTTGTAGCATGATTTCCAAGTTCTCTGAACTATCATGACTAGACCAGAGATGTGGGTTTCTGATTCCAAAGCACTTAAGGTTTTAGTCTACCATCCTGCCTGACATAGTTCTCTGGAATGTGACTAAAGATCATTTATCAGATTAACATCAAATTAGCAACTAAAGTGAGTGATGAACAGAATTTGAAAAAGAAAAAGGAAACAAATTTAGCTTCCCACCCTGCCTATGCTTGTTGTCACCTAAGACCCAAAGGAACACTAGCAAAAAGCACAAAACCAGCTGATAGACTCCCAGTTTGCCACCCTTCAACTATCAATAACTTTCTTGAAATATACTGGTGATTGACTGGATTTTTTATTTTAATAAATGGGTAAGAAACAAACTACCAATGTACATGAGAAAGAAGGCACAAAGATTATGGATCTTACACTGTCAAATTGTTATGTGACCTTAAGTAAATAATTTAGAACTCTATTCTGATTTCAGCTTAATAGAAAAACAGTGTTACCCCATTAACGGGGTCATTATGGTATGAACATATATCATTTTTAGACAGCTCTTTAAGTTGGATACTTATTATTCTACCATGAGATCAAAACTGGTAAATCATATTACTGCTCTACTATTAGGATGATATAGAATACTATTAGCCATTTATGACCCTGAAGACAGAGAACAAAGAGAAGAGCCAACATTAATGCTTAACTTGATGAGAATCATCTTTCAGGGCTGTTCTGTGATTCCCACATGCTCAGAGCCTCTGAGAAGTCAGACACACTTGGTGCTACCCACCACAGGTGGCTTTCTTGAGAAGCCATAGCAGGATATCATGACTGATATAAGACTTTCTTTTTAATATGTGTAACATCTTTTTTGATATATAATTCATGTAATAAAATTCCATCCTTTTAAAGCATATAATCCAGTAAAATTTTTTAGTATATTCACAGAGTTGTGCAGCCATCACCCACTAATTCCAGAACATGTTCATCAACATGAACAGATTATAATGATTAGGAAACCAAAGCAGAGATAATAATTATAAATTATAAAATAAGCCCAGTAACCAATTGAATACAACAGGCAGAGGGATTGTCAATCTGCATCAGAAAATGATTAAAAATTATTCAGGCGTCTACATAATCTGGGGAATTACAGCCTCTTGATATTTAATATCACTGGACATAGATCTAAGGGTCAGGTCAAACATGGAGCTTTTAAATAACAGAAACCACATCCATAGTTCTTTGGTTCAGTAGTTAAAGGTCATGGTGACACCTCCCCCAGGTTCTGAGCTGTTCTTTGTTCGACTCACTCTGTCTACAAGATGCCAGAACACCCAGCTGAAAAATCAAACCCCAGGTCAGAAATTCCACAACCAGAGCAACTGCCTTTTTTCTTTAGCAAATTGGGGTTTATTTTGCATTTTGTTATCATATGGATATTTATGATATATCACTGAAAATAATCTAGGTTTTAAAAACATCCTTCATGTCATTTGTAAGTGCCAAACCAATTATTATATAAAGATTAATTGATCATTAACTCACCTGGAAAAGGTATAATGGTGGACAGGTCACCAGCAACCTCTGCTCTTTTGTTATGGGTAGATGGTGGCCTTAAAGGAAGAGAAGGAACAAGTTCATTTGCACAAAAAACTTCTGTAAGGTCAAAGGTGAAGGAAGTAAGGATCATGGGAGTGAGCAGAGCAATTCAGGCCATAGGAACTTATCCTGAGAAATGGAGAGGGATTGTCTCCTTTGAACCAATAACACCTTCCTTCTCTAGTTTGTCCTAAAAAAATCAAACCCCACATATTATCATTTCTTTGTTCACATAATACAATATCTTCTTCACTTCTTGGTCACATTGCTCATTGTCCCCATGGTCCCATGGTCCACCTCTTCTCCATGTCATGTTTTCTTGTTTGTTTGTTTTTAATCTAGCATTGCACTTGACCTTGTCATAACCTTTTCTATTACAACGTTGTGCCACCCAACCCGTTCTTCCATATACATAGAACACAGGCCAAGTAGTAATTCCTGGCTCTTCTTCATACTCCCCATCTGCTCTAAGGAAATCCCACCAACTCACCTTCAGGAGGAATTCTGACCACCTCTTATCACCTCCCTTCCCCCACCCAGGAGTAAACTTGCTATCACACCTCTCCTTCCATGTGCTTCATATTGGCATATAACCAAAATTTTGACAGTTGTTAACATCAACAGAGCAATTCAACCAACCACATTGAAAGTTGGATTATTTTCACCAAAAGTAACCTTGGGTTGACAAAAATTTTTCTAGGACTTTCTCATATTTTTCAAGAGAAAATAAAAACTCCTAAGGATGGCCGCCCAGACCCCACCTCATCTTCCCTGCCTCAATCACTTCTCTAGTCATGTCTACTCCTGTGATCCCCTGTGCTTGCTCAGCTCTAGCCTCTTTGGCCCTTACCTCCAGCCATTTGCACTATCTATTTATCTTCCAGGAATATCTGCCTCCAAGAAATACACACGACTCTCACTCCCCTTCCTTCAGATTTTCACTGAAATGGTTCCTTTCCAGCAAGGACCTCTGTAGTTCTTCTCACCTAAACCACACACCTCCACAGGTCATGGCCACACTCCACAGAGTCAGGATCCTCCCCAGCCAAAATTTGCTTTTGGTATCTAGACCAACACACATGCCAAGAAAGTACGCATAGGGTTATTACACACATAAAGAGACTTTCTGGGGAGAACAGTGAAGATTTGCTAAGCAGGTCAAAAAATATATATCATGAAAGAGTGGCAAAGAGACTTGAGGTTTTATCATGGTGGTTCTGGGGTGAGATTCGAGGGAACATTCGTGCATACGAGCATGGACAGGGGCTTGCATGGTTTGAACTTGCTGTCAGTTCCACAGGGAGGAACACCCAAGTTTTCTTATCAGCTTGCTGAGATGTAGGGAAGAAGAGGAGAGAGGTGTAGAAGGGCATGCAAGCTGTCAGCATCTAAATGCCAAAGCTGGTCAGGAGCTTTATTCTACACCTTTCCTTGCTCTATGCTGTCCTAGAACATACTATTTACTTTACACGTCTTTCTTATAATTATCCATCTCCTCTTTCTAGATAGAATATTAAGTTCAACTTACCTAGGCAAGGATAGTTTTCTAATGTGTCTGTACTGTGTTATACACAGTCCCTGGAAGAGTGCTTGGCACAGAGAAGGAACTGTTAGGATTTGTTGGACGAACAAATTCACTTTTGTTTCTTCTGCATAATAAGCATCCTGCATTTAACAGCAATTAAATATTTGTTGAAAGAACAAACAAAATTCAATAAAATTTCTGACAATAAAGTATATCAGAATGTACACTCTAAATTAATAAACTTTTAGAATAATTGTATTTATCTTAGCCACTTTGTTGCCAGACTACTAATAAAATCTTTGGGAAAGTGGTATCTCAAATGCATTATTATTAAAGATTTTGCATGTGAGTTGTTTTCCCAAAACATCATAAATCCTATGATTTATACATCTTAATTCAACATATTATCCAAATAATATTAGCTGGAATTAGTATATTAATAAACAAATGCTGCAGTCATTTTGAAACTTTTCATTGTCTTTTGGAAACTGTCAGTCTAGAAACCTCAAGCAAAGAATAGTTATTTGGTCAGTGGTAATGAGCTCAGCTCATGAGGTAACATATCCTAAGCTGGGAAATCCTCTAGAGAAGTTGCATGCACTATAACATTTTGACTGATTTTTTAAAATTTATTTTCATCAGACTTATTTTTAAAAAATCCATAAAGGCAACAGTGAATGACACATTTTAAGATGCATCAAAAGATAATTTAATTTCCAGAGCAATGTTACTTTGACTTGCAACATACTATTTTCTAAAATTTCATTTGTTCTTGTTAGTCATACATGACAGTCGAGTGTACGTGTACATGCATGGAGTACATCTTATTCTAATTAGGATCCTAGCCTTATAGTTGATTGTGATGTGGAGAATTCACTGTGGTATATTCATATATGTACACAGGACAGTTATGTCAGCATCATTCCTCTGCCTTTCCTATTCCTGTCTCTCCTCCCTTTTCTTCATTTCCCTTTGCCTTATCGACTATTGATTAAAAAACCGAGATACATGAAGCTAGTTGTTAAATTGTACATTTTTGTCCATAAAGAAAATAATGATATGTCTGGCAGAGAGGAAAACTCCTAATGCTATGGTTCTATTTTTATGACTAATAAAATATGGGAATTTAAACTTTCCTGAGGATAACAGTATCACTGACACTTTTTAAATGCCTATGTACCCCCAGGCCTTCACATGCTATTGAAAGCAGCTTAACATTCCTGCTGCTTTCCTCTTGTATGAATAAAACAACTTTGGACATGTCATTCTCTATTTTAAAAAAAATTTGTTTTTATTTGTAACTCCAAAGATCATACTGTGAATCATCATTTGAAGGCTGTAACAACAACTGAAATGACTTGACAGGACAAAAAGAAAGAAACAAACAAAAAAAGAAAGCCTGCCTGCCCCGGTACCTTAGTCCCCCATCAGAGGAGGTAATTTAAAGCTAGCATTTTCAAATAGAGTGTTTAAGATTCCAAGGCAGTCATAAAATCTCAGAATATCATCCACAAGTTCTGGAATTTAAATGTAATAGTCCATGGCTGGGTAGTATCTAATGTAAGGGGCCGAGCTGCTCGGTCATTTCTATAACCATAAAAATGCATTTTCAGTATTTGACAAATAATATCATTTGGTTGCCTGTGCTAGAGAGGTTTAACTTTCAAGTCATAATGCCAGTATTTTATAACAATAGATAGTTCTTATGCTTCTTTTCCTTTAGCAAATTTTCTGAAAGAATTTTAGCCTTACAAATGTAGCCTATATATCAGTCATGGCTGTGGTCATGCCAGGCAGGCAATAGAGGTAGGTAATAAACTGCAGATAGTAATGGTCTGAGGCAGGCAGTACTGTGAAGCGGGGGAATACTGCTCACTCAAAAGTCACCTCTGCTACGTATGGTATTTGGTTGTCCTTTTGATAGGACCAGACCCCACATCTCAAGGATCTCCATTCTCCATGGAAACCAACTTCTCAAAAAGCAAATTTCATCAGAAGACCTCATCTGAGCCCCATGTTGAATTAAATCATCTCTTTATAAGGTCCCTTGAGCACTTTTTAAAAAATTTATTTATATATGACAGCAGAATGCATCACAATTCATATTACACATATAGAGCACAATTTTTCATATCTCCGGTTGTACACAAAGTATATTTACACCATTCGTATCTTCATACATGTACTTAGGGTAATGATGTCCATCACATTCTACCATCATTTCTAATGCCACCCCCCATCCCTTCCCTTCTAACCCCTCTTCCCTATCTAGAGTTTGTCTATTCCCCCCATGATTCTCCTCCCTACCCGACTATGAGTCAGCCTCCTTATATCAGAGAAAACATTCAACATTTGTTTTTTTTTTTTGGGAATTGGCTAAGTTCACTTATCATTATCTTCTCCAACTCCATCCATTTACCTGCAAATACCATGATTTTATTCTCTTTTATTGCTGAGTACTGTTCCATTGTGTATATGCACAATTTTTTATCCATTCATGTACTGAATGGCATCTGGGTTAGCTCCACAGTTTAGTTATTATTAATTGTGCTGCTATAAACATTGATGTGGCTGTGTCCCTGTAGTATGCTGTTTTTAACTCCTTTGGGTATAGACTAAGGAGAGGAATAGTTGGGTCAAATGGTGGTTCCATTCCCAGTTTCCAAGGAAACTCCATATTGGTTTCTATATTGACTGCACCAATTTATAGTCTCACCAGCAATGTATGCATGTGCCTTTATCCCTACATCTTTGCAAACACTTAACTGTAGATTGTATCCATAATAACTGCCATTCTGACTGGAGTGAGATGAAATCTTAGAGTAGTTTTGATTTGCATTTCTCTAACTGCTAGCGATGATGAACATTTTTTCATATACTTGTTCATTGATTGTATATCCTCTTCTGAGAAGTGTATGTTCAGGTCTTTGGCCAATTTATTGACTGGGTTATTTGGGTATTTTTTTGGTGTTTAGCTTTTTGAGTTCTTTATATATATATATATATATATATATATATATATATATATATNTATATATAGAACTATATATAAAGAACTATATATAAAGAACTATATATAAAGAACTATATATAAAGCCTATATATTAGTGCTCTGTCGGCTGTGTGAGAGGTAAAGATTTGCTCCCAAGATATAGGCTCTCTATTCACCTCACAGATTATTTATTTTGCTAAGAAGAAAATTTTAGTTTGAATCCATCCCATTTATTGATTCATGATTTTAATTCTTGTGCTATAGGAGTATTATTAAGGAAGTTGGGGCCTAATCCCACATGATAGTGATTAGAGCCTACTTTTTCTTCTATTAGACACAGGGTCTCTGGTTTTATTCCTAGGTCCTTGATCCAATTTGAGTTGAGTTTTGTGCAAGGTGAGAGATATGGGTTTAATTTCATTTTGTTGCATATGGATTTCCAGTTTTCCCAGCACCATTTGTTAAAGAGGCTATTTTTCTCCTATGAATATTTTTGGTGCCTTTGTCTAATATAAGATACTTGTAATTTTGTGGGTTAGTCTCTGTGTCTTCTTTTCTGTACCATTGATCTAACAATCTGTTTTGGTGCCAATACCATGCTGTTTTTGTTACTATTTCTCTGTAGTATAGTTTAATGTCTGGTATAGTGATGCCAAGTGCTTCATTCTTCCTGCTAAGCATTGCTTCAGCTATTCTGTGTCTCTTATTTTTCCAGATAAATTTCATGACTCCTTTTTCATGGTGCACTATCTTTTTGATATGTTTGTGTATTATATTTGCCAGAATGTATTGAGAATTTTGTTCATTAGAGCTACTAGTCTGAAATTTTCTTTCTTTGATGTGTCTTTGCCTGGTTTTGCAATCAGGGTGATATTAGACTCATAGAATGAGTTTGGAAGTGCTGCCTCTTTTTCTATTTCCTGAAATACATTGAAGAGTATTGGTATTAGTTCTTCTTTAAAGGTCTTATAGAACTTGGCTGTGTATCCATCCAGTCCTGGGCTTTTCTTAGTTGGTAGACTTCTGATGGCATCTTCTATTTCAACACTTGAAATTGTTCTGTTTAAACTGTGTATGTCATCCTGATTCAATTTTGGCAAATTATATTACTCTAGAAATTTTTCAATGCCTTTGATATTTTCTATTTTATTTGAGTGCAAGTTTTCAAAATAATTTCTAATTATCTTCTGTAGTGTCTGATGTGATATTTCCTTTTTCATCACGGATGTTAGTAATTTGAGTTTTCCCTCTCCTTCTCTTTGTTAGCATGGCTAAGGGTCTGTGAATTTTATTTATTTCTTCAAAGAACCAACTTTTTGTTTTGCTAACTTTTTCAATTATTTCTTTTACTTCAATTTCATTGATTTCAGCTCTGATTTTAATTATTTCCTGTCTGTCTTCTACTGATTTTGGTGTTTATGTGTTCTTTTTCTAGGATGTTGAGATGTAATGTTAAATCATTTATTTGTTGACTTTTTCTTCTTTGAAGGAATTAACTCCATGCAATGAACTTTCCTCTTAGTACTGCCTTCATAGTGCCCCATAGTGTCACATAGTGAACCTGTGTTCTCATTCATCTCTAAAAGTCCTTTAATCTCCTCCTTGATCTCTTTTCCAACCCATTGTTCATTCAGTAGCATATTATCTGGTCTCCAGGTGTTGGAGTCATTTTTTATTTTTTATTTTGTCATTGATTTCTAATTTCATTCCATTTTGATCTGATAAAATGCAGGGTAGTATCTCTACTTTTTTTCATTTGCTAAGAGTTGCTTTGTGGCGTATCGTATGGTGTATTATAGAGAAGAATCCATGTGCTGCTGAGAAGAAAGTGTATTCATTTGTTGAAGGATGAAATATTCTATACGTGTCAGTTAAGTCAAAGTTATTGATTGTAATATTGAGATCTATAGTTTCTTTGTTCAACTTTTGTTTGGAAGATCTATCTAGTGGTGACCAAAGTGTGTAAAAGTCACCCAAGTTTATTGTGTCATTGTCAATTTGACTCTTGAACTTGAGAAGACTATTTCTGATGAACATAGCTGCTCCATTGTTTGGGGCATATATATTTATAATTGTTAAGTCTTGTTGGTGTATGCTTCCCTTGAGCAGTATGTAGTGTCCTTCTTTATCCTTTTTCATTGGTTTTAGCTTGAAGTCTACTTTATTTGATATGAGGATGGAAACACCTGCTTGCTTCTGCAGTCCATGTGAGTGCTATGATTTTTCCCAACCTTTCACCTTCAGTCTGTGTATGTCTTTTCCTATTGGATGAGTCTCCTGGAGGCAGCATATTGTTGGGTCTTTTTTCCTAATCCAATCTGCTAGCCTATCTCTTTTGATTGGTGAGTTTAGGCCATTAACACTCAGGGTTTTTATTGAGACATAATTTGTATTTCCAACCATTTTTGTTAATTTTTGGTATTTAACTTGACTTGTTTTATCCTTTTACCTCCTTCTGCTGATTATCATTGTTGTTTTTCATTTCCTCTTCATGGAATATTTTTCCAAGGATATTGTGTCAGTTTTCTAGCTGTAATTTTTTTTAAACTTTTGTTTATCATGGAAGGGTTTTTATTTTATCAAAAAATATAAAGCTTAATTTTGCTGGATACAAGATTCTTGGTTGGCATCCATTTTCTTTCAGAGCTTGATATATGTTGTTCCTGGATCTTCTAGCTTTCAGGGTCTGTGTTGAATAATCTGCCATTTATCGTAATTGGTTTCCCCCTGTATGTAATCTGACTCCTTTCTCTTGTGGCTTTTAATATTCTCTTAATTTGTATGTTGGGCATTTTTGTTATAATGTGCCTTGGTGTGGATCTGTTAGGATTTTGTACATTTGGCATCCTGTAGGCTTCTTGAATTTGGGTTTCCAATTCATTTCTTCATGTTTGGAATGTTTTATGATATTATTTAATTGAATAGATTGTTCATTCTTTTGATTTGGAACTCTATGCCTTCCTCTATCCCAATAATTCTTAAATTTTAATGCTATCCCATATTTCTTGAATGTTCTTCTCATGGTTTCTTACTATTTTCACTATGTGATCTACATTCCTTTCAAGATTATATATTTTGTCTTCATTGTCTGATGTCTTGTTTTCCAAGTGGTCTACTCTGTTGGTGATCTGTTGGTGATACTTTCAATTGAACTTTTAGTTTAATTTATTGTTTCTTTCATTCAAGGATTTCGTTTTTGTTTTTTGTTTTTTGTTTGTTTTCTTTTGGAACCTTTATCTCTCCATTGAAGTAATCTTTTTGCTTCCTGTATTTGTTTATGTATTTCTTTGTCAAAATGATCTTTTGCTGCCTGTATTTGCTCTCTCATATCATTCTTTAATTCACAGAACATTTTAATCATATACATCCTGAACTCCTTCTCTGTCATTTCTTCTGCTGTGCTGGCCATGGATTATAATAATGTGGTATCTTGATTTGTTTGGGGCACTTTTTCCTTGTCTTTTCATGTTGCTCGTGTGTCTTCCCTTCTAGCACTTTGGGTCCGAGATGTTATTGTTTTTACCCTATAGAATTGTAGTGCTCCCATAGGATTCCAATACCTCTCCTTTGTGGGGAAGAAAATGTTAACAGATCCCAATATCAGCACTATACCACCTATAAATAATTTGTTGCTATTAAGACATTTACAGATTGGTCACATGTACAGAAATGTTGAATTCGATTATTATCTATATTGCAATCAGTAGGTTTGTAAAGAGTTTACAGTTTCTGACAGTGGACAATGAACTGAGGGTAGGATGATATGCTGATGAGGCAGGATGTGTGAGGATATAGAGTTAGTATATCTTAGGAAGTGTGAAAGAGAAGTCTAATGAAGAGGGCTAGTAGTGTAAGATAGACAGGAAGTAATTTTGGGTAGACAAGTATGTGGGAAGACAGTAGAGTACATAAACACACATATGTATTCAGAAAAATAAAGGATGTTAAAATAGTAAAAAATAGAGGGAAAAAAGAAACAAAAGGCATATACATCACACCTCTAATATATTATTCAGACTTCCCAGTCCTCAAAATACTAAATCATGAAAAGGACTTGGTTTCACACATGTTGGGGATGTGAGGGTGGGAGGATAGAGGGTGAGAAGAAAAAGAGAAAAAAGAAAAGTCTCAAAGGAAAAAAAACAGAATTGTTGATTGTTTTGGAGATCAGTTTCTTTCCTGTTTCTCTTCTTATCCAATAGGTGGGGTTGTCTGTTGTTAGCTGGTTCTCAGGATGGTGGAGGTAACCAGGGTAAGAAGGCTGGTCCTGGCGCAGGTCACCTGGAAGTGAGGTGTGGCACCCGCCAGTCCCTGCAGGGAGACTGCACCTCAAGGGTCTCTTTTTGGGTCCTTTCCTATGACTTGAATGCCCTGTCCTCTCTCCTTATTTTGCCTAAATATTTCCTAGTTCCTGGTCTCTCTGTTAGTCTCCAAACATTTGCACCATCTCCCTCTCCCTTAGCAGTTCCTAATTAAGGGACCTCTCTCACCAGGGCTCCAGTGGGCAGTGCCCTGGTGGCACTGTGCACCCTGTCCCAGTGAGGGCTGTTTTGTGTTGGGCATTACTGTGCCAGGTTACGGCAGCTTGGGAAGAGGAAGGAATTGATAACTGGGTCCCTGGCCAGCTGTAGTTCCAATCTGGGAGCTGCCCATACCAAATATGGCAAGGAAGGTGACTCAAGATGGAGGAGGTCTGCTTCCAGCTCTGGGATGTTGGGGGGTGGGAAGCCAGGTGATGGTGTTGTGTGATGTGTTCAGAGATGAGCTCTGTGATGTGACTGTGGCTTTTGGCTGTCTTCAGAGCCTGTGAGATGTCCTCAGGTGCAGGAAGATTACTGCATAGGGGATTATGGCTGTAGCTGCTGAGTTGATGGTACATGGGGGTCCACAGTGGAGTAGCAGCCAGAGTTCTTGTGGGTGGGTAGCAGCTGAGTGTCCTGCTTGGGAGTGGGAACTGCATCTGGGAGTTCTGCAGCAGTACTGATAGGTGATCCTGCTAAGGCACTCACGAGCCCTGCATGGGGCCAAACCTGGGGAGTTGGGTATTGGAGTCGGGAGTCCTGCTCAAACACTGAGGCCCAGAGCCCTGCGCAGGAGCACAGCTCTGGTGATTTCTGCCTGAGAGCAGCTGTGTAGGGGTCCTCTATCACTCTCAGAGAAGCAGTATTCCCACTAATTGAGACCGAGGTCACAGAGCAACACAGAATGCTGCCTCCCTCTGGCCCGCCATCTTGGATTCTCCCTTGAGCACTTTTAATTCTCATCTAACATGTGGTCAGGAAATGTTTGTTTTCCCATTACATACAGTTGGGGCTGACCATGTCAACATCCGCCAATGTTTTGGAAGTCCAGGCAATTAACAAGCATGCTATCACCACTCCAGACCCACAGGCATTCAGCCCTAGACCCACTCTCTCCTCTCCAATCCCACTCCATCCTCTTTTCCCTCTAGAGTGATATTGAGCATTCAAGGAGTAGTCTGTTTCTATTTCCATAAGAGTAATTTGATTATCATCTATCATACTATTAAAAGTCCTGTGGGTTCCTTTCCCCTGAAGGATGCTACAAATATTCCCTAATTTGTTTTGTTCTAGAGCAGATTCTATGTATGAGTACATGGCTCGGGGGATATTTTATGTCCTTATGAGTGGGGTAAATTTTAGAATTGAGACTTTTTTCCACCCTCTTCCATCAGTTTTTAAATCAATCCTTGCATCTCTAGCTATATATGTTACCATCTTATTCTACCATTAGTTGGATAGGAGAGTATATGCATCAAATACTTTGTTCATTTTCTATTTCTCACATAATCTACTTATGATACACTCTTACAATAAAAAATGTTAGGTAAGAGAAAAATGTTCTGAGATTTAAAATTAAAAAGAATTATTTGTAAGAAACAAAAGCAACCACCAGTGACCCCGAGGTTGCTGGGCCACACATGAGCATTCTCATCTGTCTACTGATGCATCCTCTGCTTCATTAAACTAGCAATGTGAGAGTCACTTCCCTCTTTTTCATTTTAGGAACCAGGAGTCCAAAGGTGTGAGTCAATAATACCCTTCAGTTAAATCAGAATTTTCAAATTGCTTTTTTTCTGGGACTTATTATCAAAGGTGTTGCATTCACAGTACTCTGGGTTAGTGTGTTGTAACAACTTTAATTAATTTAATTAAGTAACAAGTATAAAAATAGCCACATTTATTATTAGTTGTAAAAACTCAAAATATTAGAAGTGAATGGATGACTTTTATGTGAAAACAAACACATTTATGATACAATGAATTAATAGAAATCATAGCATTATAAGTTTTTTTTAAATAATGAAAATAATTCACCTAAAGTGTCATTTAAGTAAATTGCTACCTCTGTGCATTTGAAATGTTCTCTGCTTTGCAGTGATCTAGCATAATGAGAGATTTGCATGTCTTCCTACCATTTTCAGAGTTATTTTGACATGAATTTCTTTGGCAACATCTTTCTAGAGCCCCCCTTCTTCTATTTAAAAAAAAAGTATCCAGTGTTGTCCTACTTTCATTTCTCCTAATGAGGAAAAAACTCCCCCATCTATCCAATTAAAAATCATCTTTCCCTTTTGCCAAGAGTCCTCAAAAAATAAAATGACTTTTCAACTGACTTTCTTTAAATATAATGTGATATCCCAAATATTCCAGAGAAAAATGCCAGCTATGTAAGCAATTCTGTCATATTTGAGAAATGAGTCTTTGCCTTAGCAACTGAGAAAAAAAAATGGAAAGATTTGTTACCTAGCAGTGCTCTTTCATCGTGGCTCTTCTGTGTCATTCGTCTTGTTGCTTGTCAACCACCTTTTCTAAAATAGCCCTTTAATTGCCAAGTGACAATCGTAGCTTTCAATGAGGAGGGAAGGGTGTTGAAAGGCTGTTTCTATACATGAATGCAACTTTGTCTGAAGATCCATCCCACCTATATTTTGTACAGGCAAAGAGGGTGCATGGGAATCTGGGACGTTAAATATGATGAGAAACATGTTCCCTTAACGGGGTGGAAATTTTTCTGTTCACCTATTTCAAATAAAGCATGTGTTGAGAACTATGCTAATGAACAGAATAATGATCAGAACAGAACCAAAGTACTAAATTGACTTTTGGCTAAATAACCATGTCTGTGTGTGGCTAGCCTACTAGGTCCATGAACCAGCAGAAGCCGGGGAAGCACAAAGTCACCCAAGGCCCCAGGTGAGCAGCTACTGGCCTCTTGACCATGGGCATGTTGGACACACAAGGATTTTGTCCCTCCTACCAAACCCCAAGAGGAATTCTTTGTGCAGTTATTACCAAACAATGATTATGCAAAAGTAGATGACTAGGGTCTCTAAGAAGGGACTCAACAATGGTGTAGCCTGGGGATATACAGACTCTGGTAGCCCAAGGGTCCTTTCAAGTAAAGTGAAAGTCCTGATGATTGATTCTTTCTAGTGAAGATAAGTTAACTCAAATTTTTTTTTTTTTAAATTTTGGTAATTTCTAAAGTTAGCACCCTATATTTTACTTTCAAAACTTCTCCTTGAGCTCCCAGTTAAAAGGTCACAACCTAAAGAAAACCTTCTCTGGTTCTTCATCCTCCCTGAACTCTGTACACATGTACCTCCATGCCTCCCACAGCACCTGCACCTTTCATTCATAGTACTTATTACAGTCATAAAATAGGTATGTGATCATTTAATAAATATCTGTTTAAGATTGAATGCCACTTAAAGACAAAAATTACATCTTGCCATCAGCTTGTTATCATTTCTTAGATGCCTATCCAGAGGGCTGGGCACATTATCAGAACTGGACAAATACATCTGAGCAATAAGGCAACTGAGTTAATTAACAGATAATGATTAATGACAACCTTTTCTCAGACTTTAAGGTAAGAAGGTTAAAGGCATAAAGATCATTTTGAGACATAAGAAAAGTTGCCTGACCTGTTCCATTTGCCTAAATGCAGGACATACATTCACCGATGTCTTCCTCTCCACTCCCTAACAGGGAGGAGAAAGACTGATCACTGGGGATCGCTTTAAACCACAGGATAGTAAACTGATAGTAAAATTACCTAACAAAATGTTTATCACCATCATAATGTACGTACATTTTTTAAGGCCAAAAATTTCCCAAGTACAATACTAACATATGAACCATGGACTCAGCCAGATTTCAAAATCTTTCCCAAGCATGGAATCTAAACAGGGAACTAAAACCTGAAATACCCTCATCACTGTGGCCAAAATATAAAAAAAAAAAAAAATAACTGCGAGGAAAAAAGATTTGCTTTGGTTTGTAGGTTCGGATGTCTCAGTCCAGAGTTGGTTGAGTCCTGTGCTTTGGTGCTTGGTGAGGCAATGCGTCAAGGCAGAGGGACATGGCAGAGAAAAGCTGCTCACCTTGAAGTAGCTGGAAGCAGAGGGAGAGGAAGGAAGGAGTGAGGTCAGGACAAGATATATTCAACCAGGACATGTCCCCAGTGACCAACCTCCTCCAACAATGGCCTCACCTCCTATGGTTTTCACCACCTTCCAATGATGTCACTATTAGGCCATCAATGGATTAATCTCTTGATGAGGTCAAAGTCCTCATGATCCAATGATTCCCCAAGAGCTCCACTTCTGAAGCTTGCTGCACAGGGACATAAGCCTTCAGTCCAGGAGCCTATGGGGGACAGTCCAGCTCCTAAGCACAATAACATAACACAATGGTGGAAATGCAACACCATCTTTATTTTATCTACATTGCTTTTAACCTAGGCTTTGTACATTTCTGATATGACTGAGGATTTGATCCCTTCTCAGATGAAAATAACTATCCTTGAACTGTACCATCTCTGACATTGTAATTTAGGTTCACAAAATGGAGCACATATTCAGCATCCTAAAACTATTCAAATTGCAAAGTATAAATAAAAGTCAAATATTAAGTTTTTATCTTTAACTTCATTTGTTCCTAATGTAAAAATAAATTTTAAGTCCAAAGTGGAGAAATATGCTGTTCTTTTTTAAAGGTTATTTCCAAGGCCCTATTCACACTTATAAATACCAAGCCATGACTGTACTACTAAACATCAGAGTCTGAGAGTTCTCTGGAGAATGTGGTTCAGTTTCTGGAAAGTTTTAAAAGAACAAAAAGGCTTCCATGAAACCGAAATTGTTAACAAAATGATATCCAGAACTTGAAAATAGGCTAAAATTGAGGGTTTTAAAAAGATATATAATACTGACACTTTTTTGATTAGTTTTATTTTTTAAAATACATGACAGTGGAATGCATCACAATTCTTATTACACATATAGAGCAATTTTCATTCCTTAGTTTGTATATAAAGTATATCCACATCAATTCATGTCTTCATACATGTACTTTGGATAATGATGTCCATCACATTCCATCATCCTTGCTAATCTCCTGCCTCCTCCTTTTCCCTCCCACCCCTATTCCCTATCTAGAATTCATCTATTCCTCCCATGCTCCCCCTTTCTATCCCACTATGAGTCAGCCTCCTTATATCAGAGAAAACATTCGGCATTTGTTTTTTTGGGGATTGGCTGACTTCACTGAGCATCATCTTCTCCAGTGCCATCCATTTACCTGCAAATGCCGTGATTTTATTCTCTTTTATTGCTGAGTAAAATTCCATTGTGTATATAACAGGCACACATTGTCTAATCTCTGAGGAAGTGAACCACTGTTTGATTTCTTGATTGATCAATCTGTGTAAAGTTAGAAGACCAATAAGTTTTAAGTGAGTTAGTCTGACAGTGGTGCAATAATTTCCCTCTTATAGAAAAGGTAAAAATAAAGGTTATAATTTTATTGCTATGCAGGCATTTGCAGTTTTGTATCTTACCTAGTCATCTTTAGCACCATTTACTCCAGTGACTCCACATAATCTATCAAATTTTCAAATTTTCTTCTGAATCAGCTCTCCTATCTTGAGGGTTTCTTCATTAAAAAAATGAAACAACAATCTGACACTTGCTTCCTATAAATTAGAATGCAAATCATAGTGTTAGCTTTTGAAATTTATACCTTAACACCGTAAACTACCAGAACTTGTCTAGAATGTAAGCAATTTCAGTGAGTCAAGTCATGCTGGAGCCCCAAGCCTAGCTTTTCCACAGTTCCCGGAACACTTTTCTGCCCATTTCCTCACTAGAGAAGGTAATTATCAAAACTCTGAAATGTTTCCTTGATTTATGCCCCTTTATAGAAACAGGTTGTGTTATCTTTGAAACTAAATTATTTCCTCACCTAAACTGGAGTTATTAGCACAGGAATCAGTAGATTTTACATGAAATGAATAGAAACATGAATTATTCCATCCAATAGTCACTGTCTTCAGTTGTTTAAGAAGAAGCAGGACTGGAGTATCAGGTGACAGGCTGAATGGTACTAGGAATCCTCTAAGCAGGAACCTAGGTTCTGTGAAGGAAACTTGAGATCCTGTGTTATTTTTAATCTGTAATAGTGCCATTTTAACTTTAGGAAGACAAGCATAGACTTTAATGAGTTGAAATAGTTGAAACTATGTTAGTGAAGCCATTGATAAATAACAGGTCACCCTTAGCTAGTAAGAGGAAAAATGATTGAAAATTTTTATAAATTTGAGAAAGCAGAGATTTTTACCAGAAGCCTTATGAACAGGTATTTAAAAAAATGTATTTTAACCCCCTAGTTTACAAATGAAAAAATTTGGTTACAACTAAAACAGACCTTGTACCATTACTAAGTATCCTCTTTGTCTCAATTGGTAAACACTCTGAGAAAGAAAGTCAACTGTACAATAAAAAGATATACAACAAATGGACAAGCACATTTAATTTAAATTTCATAATGATGAGATACAAAATATTTAATTAACCATTACATCAACCTAATAAAATAAAATGATTAACACAACGCTAGAATTCTCAAAGTATTTCAACAAGCTCCCATTTCATTAGAATTATTTATTAATAACTACTAGACTAACTGGAAATTATAGATCATCCTTCCATTAACTTTCCATCTGAAGCAGATATAAGAATATAGATACGAAATTTTCCAATTCTAGAGCTCATCGTATAAAATTGTGTTTTCTTTAACAACAACAAAAATATATATAGCAGGTACACACAAGTACATAGGCATCAAAATGTTGTTCTAGGTAATAAAGCAAAAGAATTCCAGTCTGAATACAATGAGAATTCAATATTGATTTATGAGACAAATGTCTTAACATTTATCACCAGTATCTAAAAGAGCTATAAGATACTGTTCTATTTCCTATAAGTGGCTATTTAAAAAACAGATCTAGAAATAATTCATGTTCTATAATTCCTTAAGATTTTATTTTCATAATATCATCTACATATCAAACATAAACAGAATACCGGGTTTATAAATAGGTTTGCTCTTTTTCAAGTCCAGATAGAATATCAGCTGGAGCCAATCCTGTAAAGACGTCCATCTCTCTCCTCTTTGACACCAGAAACTCTTGGCCTAAATTCCTGTGTTCTGATTCTTCTGTGCCTTTTATAGTCCTGCTTGATGCTTTCATGTATAAAGGCCTCTAACAACTTCCAAAGATTGTAGACGAATCACCCAGGAAGATAGAGAAGAACGAAATTAAGTCCAAGGGCACTGAGGAATTTACCAGAATAACAACTTGAACATGGAAAGGAGAATTGAAATTTATTTTTAGTAGGGTGCATGAAAGTTAAGGGAAAAAAAATGTTTGTAGCCACTAACAAATCTCTTTCAAACAGACATGATTACTTAGTTATTTATAAAGTTTACCTTGTGTGGGAAATAAATTCCACTAGCAAATGGAGACAATGAACCAGGCAAAGACATTCAAGGCAAACCTTTGTCAAACACCTCAAGAGCAGCAACCTTTTCATATAATAAATGTTTCGTGCCCCAAACTAGAGCCTGTCAGTGACCAGCCTTGCTTACCTGCTGCTTTAACAAGCAAATCATGAATCATCTACCCTTCCTCAATCATTAAGGCAACCTCAACAAGACAATGGTCCAATTGCTATGTGACCCTGATCCCTCCTGTAAACAGTGTGCAGTTAAATTTTTCAAAAATGCAGAAAATCAAATGGAAAATGTTTTAATAGAAGATCTAGTGACGGTATGACATTTTTGTAAGAGATTTTAAAAAATACTTTTATGTAATCAGCTACATAATAAATTTAATAAGAAAAACATTTTAAAAATTAGAAATGTAACAAGGAAGGTAAAAACTCATATGAAACTCTGTGGTTTTAGTGATCATCCTATCAAATTAAACCTTTGTGCACAAGAGAATAATCTGCAATTATAAAATAAAAAGAAAAAATTAAAATTAAATTTCTTATATTACCTTTTTGAGGACAAATACTGAAAACTTATGACATGATATCATATAGTCATCATTTTTTCCATAAATGTAAATATTTATAAACTTGACAGCAGAAATATTAATGTTTGATTATGGTATGTTGTCCTAGTAAGCACTTCTTGAAATGTAAATAATGTGGAATCACCTTTGTAAAACCTAAAACTATAGAATTTTAAAGATATCTAATCCCAATGATTTCAGATAAGAGATGTGGGAGTGATGTATGATCAGATATACAATGTTACATAATTGGGGTGTTATTATACCTCCTTTTTAAATTCTTATCTTGTGTATTTACATTGTCTTAGATATTTGTGGAAAGTTTTTTGTTGTGTTTTGCTTTATGTTTCGTTTTGTTTTGTTTTGTTTTGTGGGGAGGGTTTTAATACCAGGGATTGAACCCAGAGATGGTTAACTACTGAGCCACATCCCCAGCCCATTTTATTTTTCATTTTGAGATAGGGCCTCCCTAAGTTGTTCATGGCCTCACTAAATTGCTGAGGCTGGCTTTGAATTTGCAATCCTCCTATCTCAGCCTCCTGAGTCACTGGAATTGCAGACGTGTGCTACAATGATGGCTGGGCAAAGCTTTTAACATAACACTGGTTAATTAAAAATTTTAATATTATAACTACATTGATATTTCTCCAGAATCAATTTAAAACAAGTCATTGAATGCATTTATGTGATTAATATATAATAGAAAAATAAGAAAAATTTTTGAGAGATTTTTGATATTAGAAATGTATTTTAACCCTAGATCTCTAAATATGGGCCCTGAATATATTGTAAAAATCTAGTAGGAACTCAAAATTAATCGTAGTAGAATTCAATTCCTTCAGATTAAAATCTCAGTTTCCATAAAATATGTGATTAACACTTTTTAAAGGAAGTGGGTCAGAACTTATAAGGGGCAGGATGTGTAATAATGATGACAAAGAGTTCTGACAATTCATTCATTAGGTAATAATTATAAAACTTGAACACTTTTATTAAAAATGGAACTTAAGGCAAAAGAAAATGACCAAAATAAGAGAGTTTTTTGAAGTTGTACTTGAAAGATGTCTATTTCGTTAAGGAAGAACTGTGGGCTTGTGCCTTTTAGCTTAGAGTCTCTGCCCAGTTCCCCTCTCTGTGACAGCATATTAACTGTGGCCTTATCACATTGAAATGATGGATGTTAAAGTGCATGACAGTAAAGCAAATGAAGAGAATATTTCAGAAAAAAAATTAAATAAAGAGCAAAGTTTCCAAACAGCTGAAGTAAAATAACAACAAGAACAGCAACAACAATAATAATAATAAAGAATAACCCTAACTCCTCCCATTCCACCTCCATCTCCCTGGCTGAATGCTTAACTGCTCATCTGCACAGGAAAACCCATTAATGAAGCAGATGGAAAGTAGAGGATGGTCAAACCCTTAAAGATGGATCTATTTCTGTTTAACATAGCACATTTTTCCTGTGTGAGATCCAATGAGTTCCCTAACCACCACATTGCTAGCAGCAGTGGTAAAAAGACTTTCTTGCCTAAAAGGATTGAACTCAAAAGTTGATAAAGTGATTGGACATATGAAGAAATGGTCCAATAACAAGAGCAGCACAGGAAACGTAAACTCCAGATTATAAACATAAATTCAGACCAGTCTGTGGCTCTCCATGAAAGCAGGTTGAAGAGATCCCCGGAGAAACAAGATGGCGCAATAAGACTTGGAAACTGAAAACACTGAGCAGAGATATCTACTCCTCCACAACTAGGGGAAGGGGAATGATAGAGGATTTTATAAATGAATCCCAGTAAGATATCTTGGGACTGGTGGTATTGCTCAGTGGTGGAGCACTTGCCTAGTATGTTCAAGATCTGGGTTCAATCCCCAGCACCATGATAAAGCAAACAAATAAAACAACTGCTTTCTAGAAAAATAAATTGAAAGCCCTCCAAAGACTACAACTCAACTCAGTTTCTTGCCACAGTGTATTTTCAATGAATGTTCAGATTCAGTGAACAATTAATAAATTGCAAATCATTCAAAGAAACAAAATGATATGACCTATAATTAGGAAAAGAATGACAAGCAGTCAAAATGGACTAAAATGGTATCCAAGTGTTGGATACAACAAAGACACAAGATAGATTTTATAAAATTTTTCAAGTAAAGAATGTGTGGTATTAATGAGTAAGCTAAGAAGGAATCTTAGCAGAGATATTGAAACTATAACAAAAGCAAGCTGGAAATTCTAGAGTTGAAAGTACATTATGTAATGTGAAGAATTTACTGGATAGAAATATAAAAAAAAATTGGGGGACAGGAAAGAATCAGTGAACATAAAGATAGATCAATCAAAATTATCCAGTTTAATAAGAGACAGAAATAATATTAAAGAAAAATAAATCAAACCTCAGAGACTAGCTGGAATATATTGTGCAATCCATAGTTCATGTAACTGATCTCCTAAAAGGAGAGGCTAGAGAAAGAAGTGAAGAAAAAAATAGGTAAGAACTGATGGTTGAAAAGTTTGCAAGTTAATGAAAGACATTGTGTTACTGACTGATCCAAGAAGTTCAAAGACCCCTGTGTAGGAGAAACACACACACACACACACACACAAATTTAATTACTTTGGGCCAAAGTACTAAAAGTGATGAACACACACACACACACAAAAAAAAAAAAAAAAAAAGAGTAGTGAAAGTGCTAAGAAAACAAAAATTGAAGAAAGAATTTCACATGTAGAGTAATTAGAATGAAGTGAAAATATATTTATATGAATTAAAGTTTAAAACTGTTTCTAAAAGATCCACACATCAGGGGAAAAAATGATGAAAGAAATCTCTCAGGCTGAAGAAAAATGATACCAGATGATCATCCTCATACATAGAAAGAATAAAAGATATTAGGAATCCTAAATATGTGGGTATTAAGGAGTATCACTGTGTGTCACTTCTCTTAATTATTTGGGAAGACATATGACTGATTAAAGATATTAAAGATATATATTTATAAAGTCTACATATGTTGCAAATCTCAACATATATAGACTTTATGAATATATATGGCAAAAATATTATGAAAAGAGGATAATAATTATATATAAAGTCATTATATGGACTAGTACATACATATATTTACTGGTCATAGGCATATTTTGCTGGTAATATTTAGGTATTAACTTTAAATAGATTTCTACAAGTCAGTGACGCCTATAATAATCTTTAGAGTAACCATCAAAACCTGTTCAAAGAAATATAACTAAAGTGAAGAGGCCGGGAACAGTTGGAACAGAGAAAGTGTTCCTTTGTCTCTAGAGTTTGAAGAATGAATTGTTGGACACAAGGGTCAGAGCCAAGTAGCAGGATTTGTTAAGAGTGGGAGGAAGAAAGGAAGCCGAGCTTGTGAAGGGGAGGGGTTCCGAGAGGCGTCTGTTATCCAGAGGATTTTATGGGCTTGATCTATCCCCTTGGTGATTGGCAGAGTACAGGATTCAGAAAGGGACCAATCAACTCTATTTTGTCTTTTTCAACAAATATTGGGAAAGTAGTTTTCAAAGCCTTTATGAACATAAGGTGGGGGTGAGGGTTTGTTGGCACAAGAGGAAGGGCTTGGAGAAGATTATGTGATTGACCATTCCTATATTAGGGCGAGATTGCAATAAATCACCTAGCCCATCTTAAAGCAGGAGACAGAACCACCTTTATTCACCAGTTGGTGGTCCAGACCCCCCAGCTAGAGGGCAAGGGGCAGGCTGCAAATCAGCACCCTTCGACTCCCTCCCAGTCCACCTTTTATAGTCCAAAACCACATTAATCATAAGGGGCTGTTGCTATGATTCAAAACCATAAACAAACCTCATGAGATCTAAAATCATAAGCAGAAGGGGCAGTGAGCCCAAACGACCCTAGTTGAGTACAAGTTAAAGAATGGTCACTAGCATGCAGACAGTGAGTCTCTGACAGGGTACACTGTCCAAGAAAAATGGGAACCAAAGAGCAAACAGCTTTACATTGTACAAGAATTGCCACTTGGTGTTGCCAAACATTCTACGCTAAGCAGCTATTGGTGGGTGCAGAGGGCAGGGGTGTTCCTACAGGAGAAGCATTTCCTACATGACATGGAGTCCCAGGGTACAATGGAGTTTGTTTGGTCATTGCCCATGTTTTACTAAGGAAGAGCTGTTGAGGTTGAAGCCATCAGCAGCAGGGACAGGATGTTCTCCAGCCCCATGTCTCCTTCTAGGAGAGCATGATCCTCTTCCCTTCTCAGAGGCCCTAATCCTCTCAGCCTTTATCCTTCCAGCCTCAGAATCTGGGGGGAGGGGAAGGGAAGGAGACTGATAAATGTGTTCCAAGTCTCAGCCAGATAGGAAGAATAAGTTCTGGCTTTCTATGCACAGAGGGTGAATAGAGTTAACAATATTGTATATTATAATTCAACATAGCTTAAAGACAACTTTCAGAGTTTCCTCATCACAGAGAAATAACAACTATTGGAGATGATGGGCAACCTCAGTATCCTGAGCTGATCTACACAGAATGTGAAAAAGCACCAAAGCATCACACTGTACCCATAAAGATGGACAATCCCCTGTCACGAGAATCAGCCAATGAAAATAGAAAATAACCTCCCAAGAATATTTGTTTAGCATAAGAGCAGAAAGAAAGGAGAAACACAGGAAAATGAGTAAAAGAAAAAAGATAAATAGCAAAGGAGAAATTCTACATCCAAGTATTTATTAACAGTATTAGTAAATGCAAAAGGACTTGAACACTTCCTTGAAAGAGAGTGTTAAAATGAATAAATAGTAGAAGATCCAACTATCTGGTATTTAAAAGAGGCAGTTTAAATACAAAGACTTTTAAAAGTGAAAGGAAAGTGCAAACTGGAATCAGAGGAAAAAAAAGAGTACATATTAGCGTAAGAAAAACTATAAGACACTGTATAATATAAAGGACTAAAGAGTTTGTATTCTGAGTAGAAATGTATGACTGTAAATACGTATAATTTATAGTAAATGTTTGATATTTAAATTATGAATGTGTACTTGACCAAGGTCTAAGTTACAAATTATATGACATCAGAGGAAAAGCTATATATATATATATATATATTAATATATGTGAGATATATATACATATATTTTATTATATAATATATAATCATATATATGTATATATCTCTCACATATATTACTTTCTAGTATATACATATATATGTATATATATATATATTTTTTTTGAACATTGCAAGTCTCCTCTTTCAGTAATTGTTGGAAGAAGTACACAGAATACTAGTGAGCAAATAACAGACAAGAACAACCCGACCAACCAACTTAACTTGATTGACATTCACAGGACCCTCTACCCAGTAACAGCACAATGTATTATTTTCAAGTATACACAGGATAATCACCACCTAGGCTCCTATCTGAACTATAAACAACTACTGATGATTTTTAAAGGTAAATATTGTACAGAGTATGGTCACTAAGCACGAGATGTTAATAAAATTCCATAACAAATCTAAAAAATTTAAAAATATTTGGAAATTAAAACACTCCAAAATACTCTTGAATCTAACAAAATGTTTAAAAGGAACTAAGAAAATAACATGAGCTGAAACATTATAAAAGATCAAAATGTGTGGCTTGCAAAAATATTGATAGTCTTAATTTGTCTATATTAGAAAAAAGAAATATGTAAAGCTATGATAGAATTGTTTATCCCGTGAAGTTAAAAAAGAAAGGCAAAATAAAGAAAATCAAAGGAATCAGCATAGATAATGAAAAAAAATAAAAGAAACAAAGCCGAGTGATAAAGGAATATTACAAACAAGTTTATGTAACAAATTTAATAAATAAAATGAGCAATTTCTTTGAAACTCATATTTTCCCTTAAAGTTTATATGAGAAATAAACAGCCCTCTTACTACTAAAGAAAGTGAATTATTATTAAAATGTTTTCCCATAAGGGAATTTAGCTGATGAATTCCCTGCTAAAATGTGTCAAACATTTAAAGGAGAATCACAACCTTGCAAAAATTTTTCAGAAAAATAGAAACATGAGCATTTTGCAGTGCATTTTAGAAGGCAAGAATCACTGTGATATGGAAAGAGGCAGATGTTGGAGATACATAAAACTGCAGGGAAGCCATACCAGAAACATGAAAAACCTCACACCAAATACTAGCAAATTGAAATCAGCAATTCACACACATACACACAAACACATACACACACACACACACATGCACTCACATACTTAAACTTATTTATACTTTTGTCTACTTAAGAAATGAAATACTAATTGCTTAGTTTTTACATATTGGTGCATATAGTAATTTTAATTACTAGACTGGAGCTGAACACTTTGAATAGGACTTTGACGGTATCCCCCGTATTTAAGTGGCACTTAGCTCAGGATCAGTGCTCAGTATTATGGAATGGAATATACTGGAAGGGGCTGCACTGGGAGCAGAATGGAAATTGAAGTCACTGGCTCTTGTGAATACCCTCTCCCCCAAACTACAAACACATGTGGACACACAACACAGAAGTAATAAGCTGTGACCTTTATCATCGTCAGTATTTCTAGGCTGTTAAAGTTATTTTTACAAAACTGAGCTGGAGACCCTACAAATTTCTTATGCCATGCTAGCACCTGCTCCACAGTGGGAAAATATAAGGCTGGTGTCGGTACAGGACCTTGGCAACAAAATGTCATAGACAAGTTTTGATAATGAAAAAAAATCATGTCTTCTCTGAATAATCATTAAAACTAAAAAGAATAAGACAAGGTTAAAAAAAAAAAACAGCTAGGTCCTCAACTCTCCACAAAATGCCCAGATCTTCCACCCTGACAGATATTAAGACTTAATGGAACTTGAAGGTATTAAAAGAGGCCATCCATCAGGACTCACACTTGGGCCTTATGAGCAGAGTTCAGCAGAGTGGAGAAGAAGTTAATCAAAAATACTGTGATTTGCCATCCTGCCTGAATGCAAGGGTGGTATTGAATGGGACCCTTTCTTGTTAGTTTGTTTGCCTTTTTTGTTCTCTACTGTGTCATTAGAGCTTTGGGTTTGGTTCATGTCCACAGAATGTGGGAGGCTTAGACTTCTCCCTTGAAGTTTTTGTCTGAAGCAGAGGTTCCTGCACTGATATGTTCTTCTATCTATCACTCATTTCCTTTCTCCGTGCTCATGAAAACTGTTTCCCTCGTTTTGTGTGTCTCGCTTAATTAACCACTGCTTCTCCAGGGCCAGCATCGTGCCTGGCACCATAATTCTTCAGGAAACAAGCACCTAATGAATGATGCATCTCGACAATGTGGGTCTTCCAATATGCAATTATTATAGGAAAACTGTAAATAACCAGACAATGGCCCCAAAATGATAACAACTAAGTAAGAAGCAAATGGCATGGACTTGCAAAAATAACACTTGAACAACCTCAAGGCCATCTTAGTTATGGTACAAACAATAAAGCGTTTGGGAAATGTTTGCAGGATTTTCAGTTGAGAGAGGACAAGATGGATGGGTGGATCCCTATTTTGTTTCTATCTTCTCTGATAAGGAAAGTGTCCTATGATGAGAACAGAGAAAGTAAAAATACATATACTTACATATTTACAAAAGGAAATTAAAACCCCAGCTAGCTGAGGAAATTACAACATAGCTTGTTTTTGCTACTTTAAAGGAAATTAAGTCTCTTGTCTTAAATGAGTTACACTCTTGTTTACCAAGGGACTCTGTAAATGAAATTGCCAAGGAAATATAAATTTAGAAGAGGTGGCAAACAATAGATGGGGAGAAATGATTGCAAACTTAAATGACTAAAGAGCCTGGTCTTTATATCAGGCAAATGTATAAAATGGAAAATTTAAAGGATAGCTCTTGAAGACTTAGGATTGAAAGCACCATTTGTTTCAGACCTACATAAGTTAACAAATGCTATTTAATTAAAGCAGTTTTTTTTTCCTTATGTTAAAGTATTTTTAGGCAAACTCTCAGTAGCATCAGTCCACCCCTATGTAGTTCAATATGAATCTGCAAAAACAAGGTCATTTTCTTATATAAAGGTAGTGCTGCTACTGTACTAATAAAAGTAGTAATAATTACTTCATATGTTGGTTTTCCATTGTTGCACAAAAAATTACCACAAGTTTAATGGCTTAAAACAATGCTTAATTGTTTCATAGTTTCCCTAAATCAAAAATCTGACCTGTCTCAATTGAAGACCAGGCTCAGGGGTCGCCTGCACACTCCAGGTGCTGACAGCCTTGTTCAACTGAGGCATACGGGAATAATCCTCTCCCTGGCTCATTCAGGTTTTGGCAGAATTCTGTTCTTTGAGGTTGAAGCACTGAGGTGCCCTCCTCACAGCCTGTTACCATTCCTCTGCAAAGGGTTTCTTCACGGCCGCCAGGGGGCGCTCCTGGTTTCCTTTGCACCACGCACTGCGTTCCCGTTCTCTGCGGGAGTCTAAGCAGAGGTCGGTCATTTATTCCTTTGTTTTTCCTTCATATTCCATAGTTTCTTTCCCATTTTTAAATTTTATTTCCTTTGACCCAGTCTCCATTTTCTTCTTTTATTCTGGCTTCTTTAATGGGCTTCTTACTGTGATTTTCTTAGTATCTATTGATTGTGGTGTTTCTTTTAATTTAATCATCATTTTAGGAATATTTTCGTTTTACCTTTCTAGTTCTTTCCTGAGTTCAGTTGTCACATTCTTCTCTTGTCTAGTGAAAAGATTATCAATCCGTTCTATTCCTAACTCGTATGATCCTTATTCTGTATATTTTCATCATTTCAGTCTTCTTTTATCTTTTTTGAAATGCTGGATTGGAATAATTTTGTGTCATATTTTTGGTGCAGATCATTCTATCCTGACATGTTGTTTACCTTTCTTCATTTTCCCCCATGATACTCGAGGAAAATTAGATCATGAATGTTTTTCACTTGTTTCCTTTTGTGTAAATGAGACAGATTCTTGCACTGGGGAGTCCTGCTGGACCAGGTGCTTTAACAGCTCAGTGGCTTGATGATCCCCCTCCCAAGAGGATCCCCCATATGCCCTCTCCATGTAGCCCCTTCTCTACCTTTCAGAGGTTGATTGGAAAAGCTTTTAGCCCCAGCCGTTTGATTCTCAGAGCCCAGGGGTCCTGACTTCTGAACTGTGCTCATTTCCTGAATGTACATTCCATGGGTACAAACTTCTGGAAACCTACTTCTGGATCCTTCCACCTTCCTTTTTCTTTGACCCAGAGTGTTCCTGTGCTATTCAGTCTGTGTTGTGTTCCTATCCTATTTCCCATGAGGTGGTGCTCTGTTCTTGTAGGGAAATATCCAGAGAAGCTGGAAGGCAGTGGCACTTCTTTCCCATGGCCCACAGATTCTCAGATGTGACAGCTGCTGGCAAGGCTGACGACAAGGTGTCCACAGGGACTTCTAGGTTCTGCATAGCACAGGGGTCAGCACTTTTCTTCCCTCTTTGCTCTTTCCATAAGCCTCCAGTAGACTGCTGATTATTTTTATTGGATAAAGCTGCTCTGATTCTGGCATTCCCGTGTATAAAGATTTCAGAAAGACAAATGCAAACTCCATGACTCTCCTCCACCGAGAGGCAGGGTTTCTGTCTTTTTTCTCCTTGGATTTGGTTGACTTTTGACTGCTTCGTAATACAGTACAGAGAGACTGACACTCAGGGCTCCTAGAACTCGGTGATTGAAGGCCATGCAGATCCTCCCTGGTTTTCTGGAACAGCCTCTCTTGGATCTCTCAGGAGCCATGTAAGTTATCTGACCCTTCTCAGGGCAGGAGTGTGGAAAGACCGAGTGTGGCTACTTATCTCAGGTTTCTGCCATCCCCACCAAGGTACCCAGTGGGTACCCAATGAATAACTAAAGCCCTTGGCATGCTTCAAACCGCTTATCTGCCACCTTAATGTCACCGAGTGACCTCTGTTTATATCATATAAATAGGTATTCAATCGAATTCTGTCCAAATTCCTAACTGGAAAAATTGTGATGTAAGTATTGTTGTTTCATGCTGCTAAGTTTTGGGCTGGTTTTTTTTTTTTTTTTTTTTTTTTTGGCGTATGAGTAGATCCTTGGAACACAGTTTGTACGTGAAAGAGGGGATCTGGGGGCTGGGCTTGTGGCTCAGTGGTACAGCGCTCGCCTAGCATCTGTGAGGCACTGGGTTTGATCCTCAGCACCACATAAAAATAAAATAAAGGTATTGTGTCCACCTACAACTAAAAATAAATATTAAAAAAAAGGGGAGCTACTGTACTGACTCTAAAACATGCATCATTGGTATTGTGATAGTAATGTGTGAAGAGGAAATATACTTAATGAACTCTATGCTCTAGCTAAGGACATTTCTAGACACAGCAATGACAGTGCTAGCACCAGGCCTCTTCTAGTTGCCTATCATTTAGTGAAAGAATAGAACTCAACTGAAAAACACATTTTGCTTTTGAATTAACATTTGGAGGAAGAATAAATGTTCTAGGACAGTTTTTATTCCAGTGAATGTTTCTAGAGAAAGATATGGCTTCACAGCTGTGCTTTTCACCCTTAGCACTACTGATATTCAGTGAATGACAATTATGACTTGATGGGATATGCTGTCCAGTGCATTGTGAAATGACCAGCAGCATCTTTGAATTTTACCCACTAGGTTACAATAGCTTCTTCCCATTTGGGAAAATCAAAAATTGCTTCCAACATTGACAAGTAACTCCCCTACCATCGGCCACCTCCACTGAGAACCATTATCTTAGAGCAAAATTGAATCCAAGACACTTCCAGTAAAATACAGCCTTGGGGAATTTGGGGTGTGTCTTTAAAATTCTTTGTTAAGATCTTACACATATGAGGGGAAGTGCCTAGCATACCACCTCCATTAAACAAAAATGCAGCCAGGACATGTTCCCCTCACCCCCTGCCCCGTGGTACTGCGGATGGAACCCAGGGCTTCCCACATGCTATGTGAGAACTGTCCTGCTGAGCTACATCCCCAGCCTGCATTTAAGAACCTTAAAGATATTTTCGTTGTCCTTCCAGGACAGACACTGCTGCTTCCAAAACTCTTTAAAGTGTCCCATCGCCACTTCAAGAGAGTTCAAAAGGGACCAAGAAATTTCACAGATATTCCTGGGTACACTTTTTTCTCTAATGAATTGATTTTAAATTGATACATTTAAAAAATACAAAGTTTTAAAAGTAATAATGCCAACTTGGATTAAAAGTATAAAATAAAAGCAAAGCCTTTTGACATGCAACTTTCCAAATGTAGGAAGAAGATTACCCAGCTACTCAACTCCAAACGTGGAAAATGAAGGAATATGCAACTAATAGTCACAGAACTGGAGAGTGAAAAAGTAAAAGACCAAGACAACATGAAAACCACAGAAAATCTTTTCAGGAATATGACTGAGCCCCTGTCCAGTAACCGGAAATATGGATCCAGCTGAATTTCAGAATTATCATGGAACAGTGACTTTCAAATGTCCTGGTTTCCTTCTCTTTCACAAGAATTTCTATAGCAATTAACTCTCACCTATCCCACAGTGTGCCTAAGGATGTCTAATGGTGGCTGGGGTCAGATATGTGCCTAGGGGTGGACAGGGATGGATAACTTCAGTTCCCTGGTCTCCAGATTGAGGGAAACTAAGCCTGAGGGACCTCATTTGCACCTGGATCTAATCACTATGATGAGATATTTGATACCAATCTGAGCTGATGTCATAGAAAGATGACACTTTGGAGGAGATCTAGGAAACAAATGAGTTAAATATTTTGCATTTAAAAGGAATATAAATAATTTTGGTCAAAAAATGATTATGGATTTTAACACATGAGTACACAATCCTTGAAACTCCTCCCCTGTACAACAGGAGGGCTGTGGCTACTTCAACAGGAGAGTAGGAGACAGGAAAGCCATCTGACAGCTGAGGCTGAGTCCTGAAAGAACATAAAGTTTCTACTTAGTTCTCTGGAATACTTTTGCTTTTAGAGCCCTGAGTTACACAGGTGAAATATTTGACTGGGAGCCACAGGCCACCATGCTGGAGAGGCCACATATAGGTCTTTCATCAGAACCACTGGTTAAGTCACACCTTCAGCCTTCCCTGCCAAGAGCGAGCCATCTTGGACGCTCAAGACCAGCCCAAATACTAACTGACTTCCACAAAGTGGGGTTCGCTTGTGCTACGTGCTGTGGAAAAATCACACTAGCCAAACCTGTGACTCACAGTATGATGACAGATAATGAAACTGGCAATTAACTTATGCCACTGAGCTTTGGGAGTGGTTTATCGAGCATCTGTAAATAATCAGGACACCTTAGAGTCCTGTTACCTGTTTATGTTGAAGATGTTCTTTATAGAATTTTAAATTTTGGCACATATTCCTGGGTTATTCTGCTTGGTTTTCAAGAGAAGTTTTGAGAAACCACCAAAAATTAGGTTGTCACCAGTTTTCGGACATTGCTTAAATTTTTCATTTTCCTTAAAATTTATTAATGACTTTGATAAGGATAAAGATGACATGCTGTGCTACTGGCTTAAAAACAGACACATAGACTAATGGTACAAAATAAGAACCGGAGACAAAACCACACATTTGCAGTCATCTGATCCTTGGCAAAGGTGCCAAAAACATCCATCAGAGAAAAAAGCCTTTAAAAAGAAATAGTGCTGGAAAAACTGGTTATCCATATGTAGCAAAATGAAACTAGGTCCCTTTTATCCTGCACAAAATTCAACTCATAATGGATCAAAGACCTAGTAATTAGACTAGAAACTGAAACTCCTAGAAGAAAACACAGGGTGAATACTCCAACAGATAGGCAAAGGCGATGACTTTATCAACAGGACCCCTAAAGCTCAGGAAATAATGCCCAGAGTTAAGAAATGGGATGGGGGCAATTAAAAAGTTTCTGCACATCAAAATAAACAATTAGGAAAGTGAAAAAAAGAACCTAGAGAATGGAGAAAATCTTTGCTTAGCTACTCTTCTGGCAGAGGGCTAATATCTAGAATATGTAAGAAACTCAAAACCACCAAAAATTGAAAATCCCATTTAATAAATGGGCATACACATGACACAGAAACTTCTCAAAAAAGGAAATACAAATGACCAACAAATATAGTTTTAAAATGATCAACATCATTAGCAGTTAGGGACATGAAAATCAAAATTACACTGAGATTTCATCTTATACCAGTCAAAATGGCAGTCATCAAGAATACCAATAATGATAAATGCTGAAGAGGATATGCAGGGGAAAAAATAACACTGTTGATGGGATTGTAAATTAGTACAACCGCTATGGGGATCAGTGTGCCTCAAAAGATTAGGAATGGAATCACCACAGGACCCAGCTATACCACTCCTCGGTATTTATCCTGAAGAATCAAAGTCATCATACTTGCATACCCATGTTTATAGCAGCACAATTCGCAATACCCCAACTATGGAACCAGGCTAGGTGTCTATCAAAGGATGAATGGATAAGGAAAATGTGGTATATATACACAATGGAGCCATAAAGAAAAATGAAATTCTGTCATCTGTAGGGAAATGGATAGAACTAGAGGCAATTGTATTTAGGGAAATTAGCCAAACTGGGTCAAGGGTTGTGTGTTTTCTCTGACTTGTAAAAGCTTGAGAGGAAAGATGGAAAGAAAGGTGGGGGGGGGGTGTAGACCTCATGAAAATCAAAGGGAGATCAGTAGAGGAAAGTGACCAGAGGGTAGGAGGCAGGGAGTGAGGGGGACAGTGCTTGAGAGTGATATTGGCCAAATTATATTGTTGTACCGTGTGCATCGATGAACATGTAACAGCAAATTCCATCATTATGTACAACTATAATGCACCAATAAAAAATGTGGAAAGAGGGAAAAAATGGCATGCCATTTAAATTTGATGATGATCCAAAGCTGCATGAATGAGCTCATGTATCACAGAACTTACATCCAGAAGGAATCTGATGGAATAAAATGATAGAATAAGTCAAATGCAATGAAACTTAAAAGAGGATACTTTAGTGGGTATTGGTGACCATGAGGGCATTATTTTAAGAGGTGCTAGAATGATGTGGGCCAAGTCACCTTTGAGCAAAATTGAACTTTGATTCCTTGATTTCAGTCATGAGCAGCTGTTCATTTATTTAGAAGACACATTGAATGATCTGCAAAAGGAATCATGTGTCGGGCATAGTATGAAGATGTTTGGATGTGCCATTCCCTATGTATACAAACTCCTTGACAAGTAGAAATTGTTATAAACATCTCACATTAAACAAATAAAACTGAGGGTCAGAAAAGAAAAGAAACTTGCACAGCTGCAGGGACCCAGCTGAGATGGACTCAAGGCCCAGTCAGACTCCACGGGGCCTGTGGCTCCCCTCCCCTCTTCTGCTATTCTGGTGACAGATACATGGTCTCTCTGCAGGGGCTCATAGTGTTGTCCAGGGACAGCTCACAAAGCCAGCTACAAAGCAGCACGAGGAGTGCTGGGAACAAAGGCGGAGCTTGGGCGGTGGGATAGAGGTGACCTCAGCAAGCTGAGGCTGTGTCTTTTGGCCAGAGGACAGGTAGGGAGGAGGCAGGGCCAGCACAGGGGCCCAGCAAAGAACTTCAAGGTGCCAAGCCATCGAGGCCAGGAAACATTTCCTTTAAGAACGTTGCAGGAAAAAAAAAATAAGAGAACATGCAGAAAATGTATGTGTGAGTGTGCATGTATGTGTGCTGTGTGTGTGTGTGCGTGAGAGAGAGAGTGTGTGTGTTTGGCAAGATGGGAAGAGAAGGAGACAATGGATGAATTGACAGAAGGAAGACAGGTTGACTTTCACCAGCTTTTATTTCTTGAAGGAAGGGGTCTGAACTTCTCCATAAAGCTACGGCAAACCAAGAAGGTAATCAGCTGGGCCAGAGCCAATGAGAGGAGGGTCTGAGTGCTGCGTTGCTCAGGAAAAGAAATCGCCTTAGTCTTCAGCCAGCTTTCGATCCCCTCTCTATGCCTGGGGACATGTTGATTGACTTCCCAGAGCAGGAGCTGGACCTACAGGCTGATTCCCTGGGCAGGACCACACTGCACAGGGGTGGAAGCTGACAGTTCTTGGGAGGCATCAAAGTGACTGCTTGTTTTCTTCCTCAAACAAACAACCACAGCATCCAAGCACATTTTCAGAGGGCTGGGGTTTGAGTTCTCCCTGAAAACTTTTAGAGGCCTTTAAGGGTAAGCAACAAGATTAATAATATTTCCTCATTAAAATTACCAAAACAGTTATGTTGCCCTGTCTAATAAATAGAATACTACAATATCCCAGGGAGATGCACATCTACTAAAAAAGTAAATAAATAAGTGATGTACTTATCACTTTAATTCAGATTTAATTTAGGAAAACTATACAGAAAGACACACACACACACATGTTTGTCTTATGTGGAATACTCATTAAATAAAAAATATTAATACCCACATTCAGTGTGCAAGAAATTAAGTTTAAAAGCACATGTTGGTAGTATAGAGAAAAATGCACAAAGTGATAGATGTTTGTTTATGTTAACATGCAATTATGTTAAGAAATAAGCCAATTGAAATAGGAAAGTCATTATTAAACTTATCTGAAATACAAGTCTACTCGACAACTGAGTAAATACATTAAGAACTTGCTTGAGGAAGAAAACAAAAAGTTCTCCATATTTTTTTACAGAGTTTATTGTTAGCTGCAGGACACAGCAATTGCAGAGAAGGACTACAAATTCTCCTTAGCTGGGGAACTCAAGTGAATGTGATATGTTCTTTTGATATAATAGAACAAAGGAGAAGGAAGCCCGGGGAAAGGTGTTAATCAGGGATAATCTAACCATAAAGTTGGAGGAGAGAAAGATAAAACCTTTAACAAAATAAGAGGGGGAAGAATCTTTACCAAAACCCCTAAAAGAGACTAGAATGTTCTGTCAAGAAAATATTTCCTGTACAGGCTCCCCTCAAAGGATGAGAAAATTGCTTGGAGCATACAAAAAGATGGAATCTTCTTTTGAAAATCAGAATATGACTCTTACATCTTCTCAGAAAAAATTTACCCGTTCCATTGGTTAGTGGTCAAATCAAATTGTTTATTAATATTTTTAGAAAAGAAGATGACAAATGTATACATAAAATGAATGAATAGAATGTATGGACAAAGGAAGTAACTGACTTCAGATGACATATGCTATCACACTCAACTTAGATGGTGTTTACAAGGAAACCATTATTTTTTTTTTATTTTTTTTTATTGGTTGTTCAAAACATTACAAAGCTCTTGACATATCATATTTCATACTTTAGATTCAAGTGGGTTATGAACTCCCATTTTTACCCCAAATACAGATTGCAGAATCACATCGGTTACACATCCACTTTTTTACATAATGCCATATTAGTAACTGTTGTATTCTGCTACCTTTCCTATCCTCTACTATCCCCCCTCCCTCCCCTCCCATCTTCTCTCTCAATCCCATCTGCTATAATTTAATTCTCTCCCTTTTTTCCCCTTTTCCCTCACAACCTCTTATATGTAATTTTGCATAACAATGAGGGTCTCCTTCCATTTCCATGCAATTTCCATTTTCTCTCCCTTTCCCTCCCACCTCCTGTCTCTGTTTCATGTTAATCTTTTCCTCTTGCTCTTCCTCCCTGCTCTGTTCTTAGTTGCTCTCATTATATCAAAGAAGACATTTGGCATTTGTTTTTTAGGGATTCGCTAGCTTCACTTAGCATAATCTGCTCTAATGCCATCCATTTCCCTGCAAATTCCATGATTTTGTCATTTTTAGTGCTGCATAATACTCCATTGTGTATAAATACCACATTTTTTTGTATCCAAAAATCTATTGAAGGGCATCTGGGTTGGTTCCACAGTTTAGATATTGTGAATTGTGCTGCTATGAACATCGATGTGGCAGTATCCCTGTAGTACGCTCTTTTAAGGTCTTCAGGGAATAGTCGGAGAAGGGCAATAGCTGGGTCAAATGGGGGTTCCATTCCCAGCTTTCCCAGGAATCTCCATACTGCTTTCCAAATTGGCTGCACCAATTTGCAGTCCCACCAGCAATGCACAAGAGTACCCCTTTCCCCACATCCTCGCCAGCACTTGTTGTTGTTTGACTTCATAATGGCTGCCAATCTTACTGGAGTGAGATGGTATCTTAGGGTGGTTTTGATTTGCATTTCTCTGACTGCTAGAGATGGTGAGCATTTTTTCATGTACTTGTTGATTGATTGTATATCCTCCTCTGAGAAGTGTCTGTTCAGGTCTTGCCCATTTGTTGATTGGGTTATTTGTTATCTTATTGTTTAATTTTTTGAGTTCTTTGTATACTCTGGTATTAGGGCTCTATCTGAAGTGTGAGGG
>NW_026000068.1:10792724-10931135 GCF_001458135.2 Marmota marmota marmota
GTTATTAACTCTTGTGCTATGGGCGTCCTATTAAGGAATTTGGAGCCCAACCCCACAATATGTAGATCGGAGCCAACATTTTATTTTATCAGACGCAGAGTCTCTCATTTGATATCAAGCTCTTTGATCCATTTTGAGTTAACTTTTGTGCATGGCGAGAGAAAGGGATTCAGTTTCATTTTGTTGCATATGGATTTCCAGTTTTCCCAGCACCATTTGTTGAAGATGCTATCCTTCCTCCATTGCAGGCTTTTAGCCCCTTTATCAAATATAAGAAAGTTGTAGTTTTGTGGATTGGTCTCTGTGTCCTCTATTCTGTACCATTTGTCCACCCACCTGTTTTGGTACCAGTACCATGCTGTTTTTGTTACTATTGCTCTGTAGTATAGTTTGAGGTCTGGTATCGCTATACCTCCTGATTCACACTTCCTGCTTAGAATTGCTTTTGCTATTCTGGGTCTTTTGTTTTTTCATATGAATTTCATGATTGCTTTATCTATTTCTACAAGAAATGCTTTTGGGATTTTGATTGGCATTGCATTAAACCTATAGAGAACTTTGGGTAATATCGCCATTTTGATGATGTTAGTTCTTCCTATCAATGAACAGGGTATATTTTTCCATCTTCTAAGGTCTTCTTCTATTTCTCTCTTTAGGGTTCTATAGTTTTCATTATATAAATCTTTCACCTCTTTTGTTAGGTTGATTCCCAAGTATTTTATTTTATTTTTTTTTGAGGATATTGTGAATGGGATGGTTGTCCTCATTTCCATTTCAGATTATTTGTCACTGATATACAGGAATGCCTTTGATTTATGTGTGTTGATTTTATATCCTGCCACTTTGCTGAATTTGTTTATTAGCTCTAGCAGTTTCTTTGTAGACCCTTTTGGGTCTGTTAGATATAGTATCATATCATCCGCAAATAGTGATAATTTAAGTTCTTCTTTTCCTATTTTTATGCCTTTAATTTCTTTTGTCTGTCTAATTGCTCTGGCTAGTATTTCGAGAACTAAATTGAATAGAAGTGGTGATAGAGGGCATCCCTGTCTTGTTCCAGTTTTTAGAGGGAATGCCTTCAGTTTTTCTCCATTCAGGATGATGCTAGCCTGAGGCTTAGCATAGATAGCTTTTACAATGTTGAGGTAAGTTCCTGTTACCCCTAGTTTTTCTAGTGTTTTGAACATAAAGGGATACGGTACTTTGTTGAATGCTTTTTCTGCATCTATTGAGATGATCATGTGGTTCTTATCTTTAAGTCTATTGATGTGGTGAATAATTGAATATTGATTTCCGTATATTGAACCAGCCTTGCATCCCAGGGATGAATCCTACTTGATCATGGTGCACAATTTTTTTGATATGCTTTTGTATTCGATTCACCAGGATTTTATTGAGGATTTTTGCATCTAAGTTCATTAGCAATATTATTCTGTAGTTTTCTTTCCTTGAAGTGTCTTTGTCTGGTTTCGGGATCAGGGTGATGTTGGCCTCATAGAATGAATTTGGAAGAGCTCCTTCTTTTTCTATTTCTTGAAATAACTTGAAAAGTATTGGTGTTAATTCTTCTTTGAAGGTTTTGTAGAACTCTGCTGTATATCCATCCGGTCCAGGGCTTTTCTTGGTTGGTAGTCTTTTAATGGCTTCTTCTATTTTCTCCTTTGTTATTGGTCTGTTTAAATTGTGTGTATCTTCCTGACTCAATCTGGGCAAATCATATGACTTAAGAAATTTATCGATATCTTCAATATCTTCTATTTTATTGGAATATAGGGTTTCAAAATAATTCCTAATTATCTTCTGAATTTCTGTAGTGTCTGTTGTGATATTGCCTTTTTCATCCCGTATGTTAGTAATTTGAGTTCTCTCTCTTCTTCTCTTCGTTAGCATGGCTAAGGGTCTGTCGATCTTATTTATTTTTTCAAAGAACCAACTTTTAGTTTTATCAATTTTTTTCAATGTTTTTTTTTTTTTGTTTCGATTTTGTTGATTTCTGCTCTGATTTTAATTAATTCTTGCCTTCTACTACCTTTGCTGTTGTTTTGCTCTTCCTCTTCTAGGGTTTTGAGATGAAGTGTGAGTTCATTTATTTGTTGTTTTTTTCTTTTTTTTGAGGAATGAACTCCAGGCAATTAATTTCCCTCTTAAAACTGCTTTTATTGTGTCCCATAGATTCTGATATGTTGTGTCTGTATTATCATTTATCTCTAAGAATTTTTTGATTTCCTCCTTTATGTCTTCTGTAACCCATTGATCATTCAGTAACATATTGTTCATTTTCCAGGTGATGCAGGATTTTTCCTTCCTTCTTTTATCATTGATTTCCAGTTTCATTCTGTTATGATCAGATAAAATGCATGGTATTATCTCCACACCTTTATATTTACTAAGAGTTGCCCTATGGCATAATATATGGTCTATCTTTGAGAAGGATCCATGTGCTGCTGAGAAGAACGTGTATCCACTTGATGATGGTTGATATATTCTATATATGTCGGTTAAGTCTAGGTTATTGATTGTGTTATTGAGTTCTATAGTTTCTTTATTCAGCTTTTGTCTGGTGGATCTGTCCAATGGAGAGAGTGGTGTGTTGAAGTCACCCATAATTATTGTGTTGTGGTCTATTTGACTCTTGAACTTGAGGAGAGTTTGTTTTATGAACGTTGCAGCACCATTGTTTGGTGCATACAAATTGATAATTGTTATGTCTTGTTGGTGGATGGTTCCTTTTAACAGTATATAGTGTCCTTCTTTATCCCTTTTGATTAACTTAGGTTTGAAGTTGATTTTATTCGATATGAGTATGGCCACTCCTGCTTGCTTCCGAGGGCCATGTGAGTGGTATGATTTTTCCCAACCTTTCACCTTCAGCCTGTGTATGTCTTTTCCTATCATATGAGTCTCCTGAAGGCAGCATATTGTTGGATTTGTTTTTTTTAATCCAGGTTACTAACCTATGTCTCTTGATTGGTGAATTTAAGCCATTAATGTTTAAGGTTACTATTGATTATGGTTTGTACTTCCAGTCATGCTTATTTATTTATTTATTTATTTATTTTAATATGGCTAGTTTTTCCTTTTTGGTTATTTTTTTTTCTTCCCTTTACTGAGTTACCTCCCACTATTAGTTTTGAGTGCTGTTTTTCATTCCTCTTCTTGTAGTGTTTTGCTCAAAATGCCTTGCAGTGCTGGTTTTCTGGCTGTGAATTCTTTTAACTTTTGTTTATCATGAAATATTTTAATTTCTTTGTCAAATCTGAAGCTTAATTTTGCTGGATACAGTATTCTTGGTTGGAATCCATTATTTTTCAGCGCTTGAAATACGTTGTTCCAGGATCTTATCGCTTTCAACATCTGTGATGAAAAATCATCCGTTAACCTTATTGGTTTACCCCTGAATGTAATCTGCCTCCTTTCTCTCGCAGCTTTTAATATTCTCTCCTTGTTCTGTATGTTGGATATCTTCATAATTATGTGTCTTGGAGTTGGTCTATTACGGTTTTGTATGTTTGGGGTCCTGTAGGCTTCCAGGATTTGGCAATCCATTCCATCTTTCATCTCTGGGAAGTTTTCTAAGATTATTTCATTCAATAGATTGTTCATTCCTTTGATTTGAACCTCTGCACCTTCTTCTATACCAATGACTCTCAAGTTTGGTTTTTTTATGACATCCCATATCTCTTGGATGGATTGCTCATGATTTCTTAGGATCCTTTCTGTGTTGACTATATTCTTTTCAAGTTGATAAACTTTGTCTTCATTATCTGATGTTCTGACTTCTTTTTGATCTAGTCTATTTGTAATATTCTCGTTTGAGTTTTTAATTTGTTTTATGGTTTCCTGCATTTCTAGGATTACTGTTTGATTTTTTTTTTAAATCTTTATCTCCTGGTAGAGCTCATTCTTTGCCATTTGAATTTGCTATGTAATTTGTTTTCAAAGTATACTTTTATTGTTTGGATTTGCTGTCTAAAGTCTTCTCTAAGATTCCGTTCCATCTGTGTTAGGTATGCCTTGAGTTCTTTCTCTGTCCATTTTTCTGATGTCTCTAGGTTCTCCTGTGAATTTAAGTTGTCCTGCTTTGTTTGTAATCCTTTTTTCCCCTTGTTTTTTCATGGTGCTCACGTTACTTTCCAACTCTGTTTGACTGCTGTGTTTCTGTTTTCTTCTTTAAATTTTTTTTGGTTTTTATAGTTCCAACATCTCTCCTTTGTGTTGGGAGACAATGTTTAGAGATTTGGGATTTAATTGTGATTTAAGGTAAATTCATTAGTTTCATTAAAGGCCTACAGATTTTGATGGCATATATAGAATTGAGGTTTGAACTTAGGATTTTATGTTGAGGTTGGGCGATTTGATGTTATGGAGGTTAGTATATATTAGCTTCTTTGGGGGGTTGCTCAAACACAGGCGGATATTAACAAGAGAATAGACAGGAGTACTTGGGGGTAGTTAAGGGCTTAGGTGGACTATAGACTGATTCGTAGTATTCATCTATTTGCATTTAGTGAGTTGTACGTAATCTGGGTGGTCATGCTTAAGAGGAAAGATGAGGAAAAGGTAAGGAAGCAAACCAAGAAACAGAGAGGGAGAGAGGAAAGAAAGAGAAAAGAATAGAAAAGAAAAAGAAATGATAATAAAAAAATAATAAAATGCAGTAAAATAAAAATAATATAATTTTTAAAAATTAAAATTAAAAAATTTAAAAAAGAAAGAGAAAAAAAAAGGCACTGTTAGGCTTCTATTTTCTTCACTTCCAGTAGGTGGTGCTGTGCCTTCCGGGCCAAGATTTTGCCCTCCGGCTGTAGGAAACAATCCATGTGAGGCTGCTCCCTCTTCGTGCCCCTGGTGTCTCTCAAAACCTGTTAGCTTAGGTTTATTCCTGGTCTCTAGTCACCTCACTTCTCCTGCCAGCCAGGCCTTTCCCAGTGTGATACCTCTCGGCAGTTCAAGCTACACTCTGGGTGGGCCTGCAGTTTCCTGGATGTGTAGCCCGGCTATTGGGAAATGGCCCCTATTGTTTTGATTCCCTCCGCTAGCCCCTCCTCCAAGAGCTGGTGAGACAGGTTTCGTTTTCGCCGCTGGTGGGAGGGGGGGGGGTTGGAGGTCAGGGGCCTTTACCTTTCCCCATGCCTCTATTCACGCTCACTCTGTTAATCACGCCCCTGGAAAGCGGGGGAGAGATTTTATGCGATTCCCCCGCTGTATGGGAGATGGTCTAAATGACACACACCTGTTCTATCGCTGAATGTGCTGCAATCTGTCGAAAACTGGCGATGGTGACGTCAGCTCTCCAAGATGGTGGCCGCTGGCTTCCTCGGTGGGCTGTCCGGTGTGGAGGACAGAACTGGACCGCTTCCTTCCCCCGTCTCAAACCCAGAACTCAGCCCGGAGCACAGTGAGGGCACAGCCGACAGAACCCCACAGAATCTGCAGCACCGTTCCTCTGCATTCCCGGTGCGCCTCAGTCTCTAGCAGCGGGGCGGGCCGCCAAACAAACAGCCTGAATCTCTGGGCGCACGGTTTACTTGCGGTTGAGCCCTAGTAAACCGATCCTCGGGCGATGGAAATCCTTCCTCAACACAAGCTCCATTATGCAATTTCATGCTAACTTTTTAAAACAATGCTATTGTCACCGTTGCTAGCAATTATTACAAATCATTTTTAATGTGTCTTCTTTCTCCTGGAGAGCACAGAGGAAGGAGAGTTATCTTCTCAGGCTCTCAGGACAGTGCCTGGTACACAACAGGCACTAGTGTGATTGCTCTAATTATCACAGGCCATTTTTACATGAAGATTTGGGAAACGTATGCTGCCAATGCCACTACCTTCCCAGAATGCCCAGCAGGTTTGTTCTTGCCCTTGCTCAGGTGACCCTAATGTCCTGTCAAAATTGAGAACTCCTTGCCTATATAAACTAGCTTCAAGATTTAACTCTCAACTCTAGGAGTCAGCTTTGTGTCTGGATGTCCGACCTCATTCAGGTGCACCATGAAGTGTGTGAAATTGAACTGATCAGCAGTGGAGCAGATTCTACAAACTTCCTTGCAGTGCTTCTGCAAATTGACCTGCTTAGAACTTGACTGGTGTGTGCATAATTTCTGTGGATAGTGATTGATCTCTTCTGGTCAGTTTTCTTTCTGTTGTTTTATAGCTAATGGATATCCCAAGTGAATTAATGGGGGAAAATTCATAAATGGTAATAGAAACATGATGCCCATCTTCAGAGTAGAGTGCTTAAAACTGTTCCACCATTTATCATAATCAATGAGCTACTTTGTGCAATGTTTCTAGTTATTATGAAAACATTGACAATATTTAGAGGAAATGTTCACGTCTTGTAACTTGACAAGGCATGACAATTTAGATCTTTTGCATGAGGTTTTTATTCTTCTTCTTTCTCACCATGGACAAAGTGTACTTCAACACACCATTTCTGCTGGGTGTGTTACAGACATGACATGAAACTTGAAGAACGTGAGAAGGATTTGATGTGCCATTGCTAACTTGAAGATGGAGGAAGCCCAATCCTCCTCAAAGCTAGCAACCCTGAGCTGAGTTGCTCTCACAATATCATGTCCCTAATGACTTTGTGATTACATTTGGGCCCACACAAATATAATATTTCTTGTAAGACAAATATTTTAAGATCAGCTGATGAGTCTTTTTAATTCTACCTTTAACCTAATTTCTTTTGTCCAAGTAAACCTAACATAAATTCTGGGGATTAGGATGTGAACATCTTTGGGCAGGAGCAACATTCAGCCTGTCATATCCCTATACATGTGATTAATTCTTTTCAAAATATACTTTGGCAGTCCAATTATAGAGAGAAACAAGCTAAAAATTTTATTTGCAATGAACGAACGAACTATTTAAAGAACTCCGGGGATATCCACTGCATTTAACAATTGCTTGTGGATACAGTGATGGGCAAAGAGGAGGCCAACTTGTAATTCCACTTCCTCTTTGCTGATGGAGCAATAACCACGCTCAATAGCAATGTTAAGTAGAAAACCATCAGAATATTTGAAATATTTTCTCAAAAATTTCACATATTTTTACTAATTGGGCCAACAAGAAATTTATTTTTCTTTAAAAAGTCATAAGGTTGTTTTGGTTTGGTATTTTTGTGTGTGTGAGTGTGTGTGACTTGCTTGAGAACAATAGTTCGCCAAAACTGAATTCTTTTTTCAAAAAGACTTTAAAAACCCATTAATGAATTTTCAGTTGCAGGGAGACAGACTACAAGATGGAGTTTGCGTGAAGCTCTCTCAATACATAAGAAAAAAAATTAAAGTACCTAAAAATTGCTAGAGATCATCTGAACTATAGCATAAATTATGGCACTAAACCCTACTGGCAAAAATTAAAATTTCTAGAATGAACATAAGGTATATTATATTTTAAAATTTATACTTATTGGGGAATTTTCATTTTGAAAATAAAAGGGAAATTGCAAATTATAATAAAATACTAAGGATTAGAGGTATAATTAGAGGTATAATTCAACAGAAGCACATGAAATTCAAATGTGACACTGCTAATCACTCTCTGTGCATATACATAAACTGCTTCCAGAAAAGTTCATGGTCTGAAGAGAAATTGAGAACATACAGAATTGAACAAGCTCTTCCTTATTTACCAACTCATGCCCTGAAGGAACACAATCTGGCAATGAATTTATGCTAGTAGTTTGACACTTATCAATGTTCCAAAAGTGAAATTACCAGTCTTTCTCTCTTATTCTGATGTTGTTCTACAAGTTGAAACAAACACAGGATGCATTTCTCTGATCTCTACCAAAATATCTTCCAACTTAAAATAAATCCTGCAAATGAGTAGATGGCATACCTAGAAAATGTTATTTGTGTTATGGTCATAACCATAACGCATGAGGTGATAGGACCCTTCTTATCCATACCTCCTCAAATCCTGTTCTATTCATGCCTGACTTTGTCCAAAAGAAAGAAGTTTTTGAGTTGAGTATTGTACTCCAGGTACTATGCTCTTTTAAAAAGTGCAATTGTTGGGGCTGGGGATGTGACTCAAGCAGTAGCGTGCTCGCCTGGCATGTGTGGGGTGCTGGGTTCAATCCTCAGCACCACATAAAAATAAAAAATAAATAAAGATGTTGTGTCCACCGAAAACTAAAAAATAAATTAAAAAAAAATGCAATTGTTTCTGAGTTTATAAGATCTAATCATAAGAAAAATTATAATGACAATTAAATAATGATTCAAATTCAGTAATTGGTATATGTTAATATAGGAACTGTAATGTCCTAAATTCTCCATAATCCAAACAGAGAACAGGTTTGTTTAAGACCTTTGGTTGACAGCAATTGAAATCAATATGACAGGTTTAAGTATGGAGCACTATTGGTAGAAACCACCCTCAGGAGAGCATAAGTACAAGGAGATTTGTCTGTTGGAAGCAACAGTAAACAAATCTATAGCCAGTGGATCATCAGAAGTCAATGTTGATGACAGTATTAATTGTTATCCCTGGTGACATAAGAATCATTTGAGAAAGAACACAGAGAAAAGGCTACAAAGTGTAGGATCCAAGCAAGGTGCAACATTGAATGGAAAGCTTCTCACCTGCAGGAACCCAGAGTTGCTGAAAGGTCATGAAGTTACAAGATAATGCAGCCTTTGAAATGCATTTCTCTGATAGGGAAGCCTAACATATTACCTAATTGTAGGAAATATTGCTGCTTTGGCTGAGGTAGGTGGGATAAGCAAATAAAAAATCTTCCATGAGAATTCCTGAACACTAGAATAGAATTTGCCAAACTTAGGGCCTGGATTTAAATTTCAAGTTATGCATGAAAATCAAAGGAAAAAAAAAATAAGGAAAGTTTAATTTAAATGAGCGGAAAAAAAAAATGACTACAGGTCTGTCAGATAATGTGCACCAGAAGAAAAGTAGCATGTTACTGGAAATAAGATCATGGCTTATCAACAAAGGACTCAACTCACCAGGTCATTCCACAAGAGATTCAAAAATTTTAAAGCAAAACATAGGAGTATGACAAGGAGAGACTAACAAGAGCATCATTATACTGAAATATTTCAAACACTTACACAGTATGAGGAAGTCAAGAAGAAAACATCTGTAAAACACAAAATAATATAAAAATCTTCTCAACAAAAATATAACATTGAAAACACATGAACAATGCAAAAATATTACACATCAGACTTACTACATAAAGACAAATCAGGGTTCAGAGGAGAATTCTCTCTAAAGAATATTTTAAAAGAAAGACAGACAAAAAATGAGTATTCAAGGTGTGAGTTTAAGAGGTGAGGAAATGAACCATAAAATTCAACAAAGGAAAAAAAATAAAACGAAGTAATTGCAGAAAGTAATGAACTTACAGGCATAATTCAAAAGACAATTATGACAGTTAAAAGAAAATTCTACAAAAAGACTAATTATATTGACAATCGTTAGCAATATTTCTCAAGAGAAAAAAGGGTGAAAAATCATAATTAAACTTTGGAAATAAGAATGAGGACTATATTAGGGTTCTGAGAAAAATAACAAACAACAGATTATAAAGATGATGGATGATGGGTATAAGTGTGTGTGTGTGTGTGTGTGTGTGTGTGTGAGAGAGAGAGAGAGAGAGAGAGAGAGAGAGAGAGAGAGAGAATTTATAATGAGAATACGCTCATGTAATTATCAAGGCTGATCAGTTCCTAGGTGCGTCATCTGTAAGCTGCTATTGAATCAGGGAAACTGATGTCACAGTCAGTGTGAGTACAAAGGCCAGAGAATCAGGGGAAGAGCTGGCATAACTTGCAGGGTCTGAAAGCCTGATTGCTGGTAGCTTTGATGTTCAGGGCATGAAATGCCCCAGCTCCAAAAGAGGCAGTGAATTTCCTTGTCTTCTGCCTTTTTGTTTTACAAATACTCTCAATAAATTGGCTCATGCTTGCTAAAGTTAGTCAGCATATCACTTGTCAGAAGACTGCTTGTCATTCTGCTGTTGAAACTCACAATCTCTTCTAGAAACACCTTTCCAGAACAGATTGACATGCAGAAATGATTATTTACTAATATCTGAGTATCCCTAAACCTGATCAAGTTGACACCTAAAATCAACTTTTACAGGGATTTACTGGAGAAACAGCAGAGATGTTTTTTTTTAAAGAAGTGTTAAAACTTATGCCACTTATAAATTTAAACTTAAAGATAATTTTACAAATTCCTAAAAAAATTGTTTTGCCAAAATCTGCCCAAGAATTAGAAAAAGCAGGTCCTAATCTTCATCATGTCGGATTTCATCTCACTCCAGTCAGAATGGCAGCTATTATGCATATAAACAACAATAAGTGTTGGCGAGGATGTGGGGGGAAAGGTACACTCATACATTGCTGGTGAGGCTGCAAATTGGTGCAGCCAATATGGAAAGCAGTATGGAGATTCCTTGGAAAGTTGGGAATGGAACCACCATTTGACCCTAGATATCCCTCTCCTGGATCTATACCCAAAAGACTTAAAAACAGCATACTACAGGGACACAGCCACATCAATGTTTATAGCAGCACAATTCACAATAGCTAAACTGTGGAACCAACCTAGATTCCCTGTAACAAGAAAAGAGAGAAACAAATGTGGCATAATTACCCAATGGAGTGTCAGTGATCACTGGGCATCAACTCTGGTCACACATGGCAGTGAGGGGAGGATTTTAAAAACACCGATGCTTTGTCCCAACCCCAGGACCTATGCATTCATCAGGTATGTGGTGAGACGTAGGCACTGACAGCTTTGAAAATCTTCCCAGTTGATTCAAATGTGCATCCATGCTGATTCACCAGTGTTACATAACACCCTAAGTGAAAGTACACACAATCATACACACAATCATGAATGTCTCCACAAAATTCAGAAGCAAAAATCACTAAAGTAGACAGACATTTTTTGTGTGTAAAATTTAAAAAAAAATCAGAAACAAGGATATATTATAAAGTTTAGACATACATACAAATGTAATAAAACTACAAAATTAATATAATTTTTAAAGAATGCTTATATAGGCTTCTTTTAAAAAAAATAGTTGTAGTCATAGATGGACACAACAACCTTTATTTTATTTTACTTTTTATATGGTGCTGAGGATTGAACCCAGAGCCTCACATGTGCTAGGCAAATGCCCTATCCCTGAACTACAGCCCTAGCCTTTATATAGGTTTCTTATTCATAATTATCTTTTATATGTAGACATTTGAAATTTTAATAATTATAGAAAATTTGATCATCTGTATTAGGTGTTATGCTACATAATATACACACAGACACATGTATATGTGTGTGCACCTAAAGACACATAATTGTGTACATATGCCAGTTACTGGCACACACTGCAGGGCACATAGTGATAGCCAGTAACTTCGAGATGAGTGTTGCCTTGGTGACAGCAGTGAGGTTTCAGTATCGTGAGGCTGTACAATTGTGTTTTCCCCAAAATGAACGTGTCCTTGGGCATGCTGGTCCCATCAGAAAAGCAGAGCAGACTCCGTTGAGTCAGGGAGTAGCAGCAGCCCACAGCCTCAGCCAGACACTCTCCGAGTGCCAGGGTGGAAAGTCAATGCCATACCTGGAAACCAACTGCTCAAGTCCCATGAAACTCAATTGTCCTCAAGGCAAAGACTATTACCTTATAAAAATGCGCCCAATCATGATACTAGCATCTCAGCACAGACATCATAGTGAGACAGGAACCAACCAGGCCACATAACAAAGCATGATCCTGGTCCATCCTTTTCTCCTTGGTCACCCAAACAAATGCTCTTTACCAGACCCTCCACCCCAACCCTCGCCAAAGGAGAACTTGAAGGTCATTGGAACTGAGTGCATTGCTTTTGTGTTCTCTGTGCAGGAAAATGGCAACGAAGGGTGCTACAGTCAATTACAGTGTGGGAGATATTGCACATTACCTGATAAAGCTTATCTTAAAATGGATTTATCATATTTAATTAGATGCAGAAATAATAGATGGACCTTTCCAATGAGCCTCAATTTAAGAATCTCTCTCCACTTAGATTCTGCAGTAACTCACCCCTTTCAGTCATATAAAATGACAACTAAAACCAAAGTACGTTCTCATTTATAATGGTTTCAGAAAGAAAAATTGCACCATTGTAGAGTTACATACACAAGTAAACAAGCTGCACTTGAAACTAACATCATTGGAAATATTTTTAAAATGAATGTGAAAATCAATATTTTTAAAATATTTTCTAAAACATTAATAAAACAACCAGTTAAAACAAGTACATTTACTTTAGATTCTCATTATTAAAATCAAATTAATAATTTTATATATAGAAATTCATACATAGCAAACTTAAACCACACATAAAGCTATAGAAATATTGTATCATTAAAAGAAGATTCTGGAAGGCTTTATTTGGGTTAAACTATGTCTTCAGTTAAAATAATACACCTTTTCTCTAAATTATAAAATAATTGAAACAAAAATCAGAATTCCTTTACTTTGTAAATTTTCTCCCCCATCCCTCAGTATATAAATATTTGTGTAAATCCACTTAATGTAATGTTTCATCTGAAAATTGAAAGTCAGTGTGGCTCTATAATGTTTTAAAGATACAAAGTCTTCCTGAAGAGTATTTCTGATTTTCACTGAGGTGGTGAACTGACATGGAAAGAAGTCAGCCTACCCACTCATCTAATGATTCCTCCATCTCTCAAGATGAGTGGCTGAGGGAAGTCATGGCACAGAGGTGGCAAGTAGAGATGTGTTGCACAGATTTGTTGGGGTGAGCTTTGTAGCTCAGCTGTGCCACTGGAGTGACAGGTGCTCAGCTGGGTCTTTTTTCAATATTTACAAAGTGATGGTGTTTGCTACCTGCTGAAGGTCAGTTGCACAAGAGCATAAACTCAGCTTTTTGCTGAAAGCAAAGAATCAAATAAAAATTTTAGATAGTGTTTTGGTCATCTGTTTCCAAAAACCTAATTGGGTAAGTGCTACGTGGTGAGTCTGGGTATTCATGGATGGATTAAGTTGAGATGAGATTAAAAACTGCTGTGTTATAGTCATACCTACCCTACACCATCCTCAATCACTCTATCCACAGTTTCAGTCATCCATTGCCAATAGGAAAAAGAAAGGCGAATAAAAAACGATATTTTGAGAAAGACAGAGACCACATTCACATAATTTTATTATAGTAAATTGTTACAATTATTTTCTTTTATTAGTTATTGTTAACCTCTTCATGTCCTACCTAATAAAACAAACTTCATTACAAGTATGGAAAAAAAAAATATGTATAAGATTCAAAACTATCTGAGGGTTCAGGCATCTACTGGGACACTTAGAATGTCCCTACAGGTAAGGAGGGACTACTTTAAAGACTTTTGGAAAGATAACATTACTAACAGTAAATAGCTTTTATATTGTTGTGAGAAATACACCAAAGGAGGAAGAAATGGCATGGGTGAGATCAGAAGATGAAGGGCTACCAGGGTGGAGTTACAATAGCAAATGCAGAGGTAGTGGAGAGATGGGCAAGAAATGGGTAGAAGCCTCGACTGAGGGGCCCCTTCCTACCAGTGTGAGCCCTTCCTGCCAGATGAGCCCCTGGAGAGTCTCTCATGAGCATGTGTGACCAACACTAGGCAAACTCTGTGAATGGCTTAAAGTTTAAATTGAAAGCAGTCCCCAGTGAATCCCTAGAATCTCTATAATGGGAAGAGCAGTTGATTATGCTGTTGAAGAGAAGAAAAATGGAGTTACCAAGATTTGCCAGTAGGGGATTGTCCCTTGGACATGCAGCTGAGGAAAGAATGGAAAGTGGCTGTTTTAGGGGACATTTCCTGGCTGGGGGCCACCAGACTATTTTTTTTTCCTCTTATAATGCCAGAGTTTTTAATGTATGTAGGACTCTAGGTACATTAACTGGCTATATCAGCCTGTGCACATGTTCTATACCCTGGTATACCCCTATAACCCATCAAAATCCATGTTTTATGTCAAAGGGGTAAAGGCTGAGAGAAGACAGAATCAAGGTGTCTAAGGAGACAGAGTGCAAGAGGAGTGAAATGTGGACCTTAGGTGGATCCAGCGCTAAGCTCCTGGCCCAAATGGAACAGGTAGGACAAGAACACATAAGTGGAGGGTCACTTTAGAGCTTTGGGGATCCTTTGACACCATGCACTGGAAGAAAATTTGGTTAAAGTAAAAATAAAGATGCCTCTCCATAGAACGTTCCAAACTGGGAAAGACAGGGAAGCCGGGAAAAGAAGAAGACAAAGTCTGCCCAGTTCAAAGGTGTTGTGTCCCTGGTGAGGCAAAACTCCACCACGGTTACATGGAGAAGGTGCCCATTATACCTCCTGGGAGTGCCTATGGGAAAGGAAGGAAGATAATAGGTAGGACCATGCTTCAGTAAAGGAGAACAGCAGGACAGGACTGAAAAGGAAATTAGGGTGCAGTTAGAAAGTTGAGGGTCAAGAGGGAAGGATGCTAAGCCAGGATGCTCTCTGGCTCACTGTTCAGAGTCGTCCATGACTTGGCGGGTTACCTGTGCTTGACTTGTCCATTATGAAAGTGACATCCAGAGAAATCAGTAATTCATCATAATAAAGCATACTTGAGTGGCACCATTTAAGGCACAGTGGCAGCTCAGATGTATTTAAGTCCCAGGGTGAAAGTCCCAGACAATTACCAACCACCATGATACCTTCTTCTTACATCTTCCCTTCCTATTGTTTTTGGGTCTTGGCCTTTCCACAGATCCACTTTCTCCCTATTCTTTTTGATTCCTCTTGTTCTTACCAATATTTCTATCACTCAGTCTCTCTTTCAAATGATGTTAGATTTTAGCAGCTATTTCTTAAGACCAATTTTCTGTATCCGTTTTTGGAGTGAGATGGAAGACAGAAGAGAACCCCAATAACACCAGACTGATTCATAGCTGAGTCCTGAAATGGTTTATTTGGAGAGAGGCCACTTTTGTCACCACAGATAGGTTATCAGAAAGGAATACATTTTTATTTATTCAATGAGAAAAAGCATTCTGGCATTGCTCATGCCTCGTGATGCAAAACTCTACCTGGCTAGCAGACAAACAGTTTGGCAAAAAGGATGCTGAGGGATTGAGCGGATGGGCAAGAAGGAAATCATGTTACCACATCAGAAAGCTTCTTAGAGGTAAATACTATAATCACCTCTCACCAGTTTAAGCAGAAAGAAATGTATTAAATAATGAAGATAGTACACAGACTTTCTAGGAAGTCCAAAATTCACACTTGGATGCTGCACAGTCAAGTTTAATACTCAAATCACCCACCACACCACTGCAGTGGAGTCTGTTGCTGCGGTCAGTGGCAGAGCCACAGGAGCTTGGGTCATTAATGCTGAGATGGAGATTCCTCCAATGGGATTTCTCCAACTGCTTGAAGGCACAGATATTATATGCATTTATTAATATGTCAAAATAGACCTATTATAACTATAATGTATAATATTATAATAATTCTAATGCAGTGATTAAAAAACAAAACATTGACAGATGTTGGTCTATAACCAGTAAGACTCTGTTCAAAAACAAAACTTGAAAAAATAAGCTGATTTGTCATTCAGTGGTAAAATACTTGCCTAGCATGCTCAAGTCCTTGAATTCAGTCCCCAGTACAAGGAAGGAAGGAAGAAAGGAAGGAAGGAAGGAAGGAGAGGTATTTCTACCACGTGGGTTCCTCCTGCAGCTCACTGTCTTTAAAAATGAAATTTTGGCCAAATTCATGTGGATCCTGGAGCCAAGGTCATGTGCTAAGCCTTGTCTGTCCAGAAAATGGAAAGTAAAGTTCCTAACTCATACTTTGAGGACATGGGATTTATAAGAGAAAATTCTCACATAGAATAGATGCTCAAAAGGTCCTAGGTTCCTACAAATATATGCTAAATATCCATAACATCTGGGGAACATTTAATAAAACCTCAGGTTCTATAAATGCTAGAAAAAAAATGAATTGTTCATCAGGTCTATACCCGCCATCACTTAGTAATTGGCCTCTCAGTGAGGGCACTGTGCATACATGTAATGAAATGTACACAGATTCCACTATCTAGAGCAACCGCACTGGTCATCTCAGAGCTCTGGCCTTTAGAGCTGTAACTAGGCCTGGAGAGCATCCGACTCAATGACACCGTTGACACCTGCATGGAGATGAATGAATCGGCAAATATCTCCCAAATTGTCCGTGGCAGAACTGGGACTGTCAAGTCAGTAATGAAGACCCAGCTGGACCTTCACCTTTTCTTTTCAGGAGTCATGTGCTAGTTGAATCAATCTATTGTTTCTTTTCTTTTTTTTTTTAATATATACTTCATTTATTTCTTCTCTGATGCTTTGTAAGTAGGTGTGAATTTCTGAAAAGTGAGTTTCTAACCTGTATTATTTTTCTTCTCTAACGAATTTCCTTTAATACTTCTTATAAGGCAGGTCTACTGGCAACAAATTCTCTCAATTTTTGTTTGAGAAAGTCTTTTTCTCCCTTACTTTTCTCCCCATTTTTTTTTATTGTTGCATCATAATAATACATAAAAATGGGGTTTGTTGTTACATATTCTTTCTTTATTTCTTTTAATTTATATATGACAGTAGAATGCATTACAATTCTTATTACACCTATAGAGCACAATTTTTCATATATCTGGTTGTATACAAAGTATATTCACACCGATTCATGTCTTCATACACATACTTTGGATAATAATGATCATCACATTCCACCTTCATTTCTAACCCCATGCCCCCTCCCTTCCCCTCCAATTCCTCTGCCCTATCTAGAGTTCATCTATTCCTCCCATGTAAAAGCATACTACAGGGACACAGCCACATCAATGTTTATAATAGTACAATTCACAATAGCTAAACTGTGGAGTCAACCTAGATGCCCTTCAATAGATGAATGGATAAAAAAAATGTGGCATATATACACAATGGAATTTTACTCAGCATTAAAAGAGAATAAAATCATGGTATTTGCAGGTTAATGGATGAAGTTAGAGAAGATCATGCTAAGTGAAGTTAGCCAATCCCCCAAAACCAATCAATTTGTTTCTATTTCCACTTTTACCAGCTCTTAAATTCCAAAATACCCTGGGGTTAGTGTTCCTTGGATTAGGGTTCCTTCCCAACCCTATGTTCAGCTCTTTAATTTACTCCTTGCATGTATATTTCTTTTCTTATCCAAGACTGGTATGTGCTGGGCCCCAGACGGTATACACACTGAAACTTAGTTTATGCTGCTTCCAATACTTAGAATATTAATCTTAATTTTCTGATTAAAAATAATCTACTAGCTCTTAAAAAATGTACCAGTATAAACTTGGTTGATTCTAAGATACCAGATCCAGTTTAGTAAAATTGTGTGTGTTGTTTCATTCATTTACGTATATGCCTCCTCCAACACAGTGTTGCTCATCTTTGAATCACTAATCACTACTGTTGAGGGCCACAACCAAGTTAAGATGGCGCCTGGCAGTATGCCAGGAGGAGTGGTTTGTGAGCCAACGCCAGCGAGCCATTAAGATGATGAGGATTCCTTAATGACTGACTGCTGTGTCTAGATGATGTCAATTAAGTTAAGCTGTGTGTAATTAGTTGGGTATATGTACCTCTGCAGTCTGGCAGAGAAACGTCTCCTGCTACCTTGGGTGCCCGCTACTTTGATTTATCAGTTCCTGCTGAGTTCATTCGCAATAAAGTAGTTCCTGCTTCAACCTTCAAGTTGCTCGTCACCTCTCGGTTATTTTGCCCAGCTGGACTTAGGCAGCCCAGCTGGACTACGGCACATTACAGTGTTTCCTTATGCATAGGATCCCACAAATGTCTGATAAGTGAAAGATGCTATCCTTAAGTCCAATTCGTATGTGAAATACTCTCATAACAAGCCTGCAGGTGCACAAATACATCAATATTAAGTATTATGTGAGTGTGATTTTGGAAATCTGTTTTACTAATTCTTATTTAAATGTTGAGAAATATTAGAATAAATTTTCAGTGTACCTAATATTTAGGGATATCTTTATTTGAGGATTATTTTAAACATTGCCAATAGGATAGGTTGAGAAACCAAAACAGAGCTTATTATGTAAATTTGCACTCTCTCAAGACTTTCAGTTTATTTGAATAAAACTAGTAAATATCTAAAAATCTCATGGTGAGAATCCAGATAGACATTTTAAATCTAAGGTATTAGCACATTTATTAAACAGAATGATGAGTTTCATTGTGGGAGATACATATATGCATGTAACATTAGATCAAGTGTTGGAGATGAGGGAAATGACTGTGTTAGGAATGCAAGGCTAGACATAATCTCAATTTCAGAATTTACTGAGTTAACTTTTCCATTTCATATTGAGCTATGATTCAATCACTGTATTGCAAAATAAATGAGACTGAATTTTTCAAGGCCAAATTAAGATTATTTAGAAAATAACTTATATGTTCCTGGTATGAGGCTCTGAAAGTGTGTGTAAGTGGCAAATATTATTTCATAAGGCCACAGTCTTTCAACTGATAGCTTTGAAATATGATGCATAAGAGTTAATAAGCAGTATTAACTGGAGCCCTGTATTCATTAAAGAATTTCTCACATCACCTTCTGCACTTAGGGTTAGAATTTGGTAAGTCACAAATAAAACTCCAGCACATAGCTCATTCCTATTAGATAGGAAAGCTGTGAAGGCTTTTACCTTGATGCATTTAACTCACAAGCTGACTGTAAAAGGTTTCAATGGAGCCAGATATTAAATTAATGACTACATTCATCACACCAAAGGGCTTTTCTCAATTAAGCAGAATTCAGGGCTGTCTGAATTCTTTAAAATGTAACCTTCTTATTCCATCTTTCAAGGTAAGGTTGTGTTTGCAGAAATACGACCTGTTACCTCTCTAATGTGAGCATGGAGGCGAGAGGTAAAGGCCGAAATGCAAATGTGAACCAAGGTCAGCTGGTTGGAAGGACAGGCTGGGTCTCTGCACTATGCAACAGGAAGTTACTCCTTTGCTCCTGGTTTAATGTAGACAATCATGGCTGCATTTATGGGAAAGTGGAAACCTGAAATCCTTAAGAATTAATAGAATAGCATTTAAAAACACTTTTATCGTAACATGTGATTGCCAAGCCTGCTATAATAAATACCATAAACTTAGTGTCTTTAAAACAGTAACTTTTTCTCCCCATTCTGGAGACCAGAAGTCTGGAGCTGAGATGTTGGCAGAGAGGCTCCTTCTGAAGGAAAGGTCTGTTCCTGGCTTCTCCTGGTTTGTGGATGGCCATCTTCTCTCTGTGGCTCTTCACATCATCCTCCTTCTAATGCAGGTCTGTCTCTCAATCCCCATTTCCCTTTTTTATGAGAAGATGACAGGCTCCCCTAATAAACTCATTTTTACTTTATTGAATCTGTAAAGGCCCTATATCCAAATAAGGTTGCATTCTGAAATACTAGGGGTTAGGAGACCAAAGCATCTATTTTGGGGCAAACAGTTCAACTCTTAAAGACGATGCCATATGATAATCATTCTGTCTGCAAAACCCTTCAGCTTCACCTCCATATTATTTCTGAAAGAACTTTACTCTTTATTCCCAGGATTGCAAATTTAATTCATACCCGCACTGTGGGTACCGTAGTGTCCCCTGTTTAATATCCTGCACTTCTACAATTCACCCCACAGAGCACTGCAAAAGATTTGGCCCTAACCTTTTGGACTTCTCTCTTTGTCTTCACCTATCCTATCTGCTGCAGAGCTGTAATGATCAAGATAAGTTAGGTTCTGTTGCAGTGACAAATCTCAGGGGATTAAATCACATAAACCTTATTTTTCTTCCTCATTTGCTGTTCACTGTCATTTGGAACTTTGCTCATCAATGTCACCCAGGAACCCCCGCCATAAGAACAGTACGTTTGCAAGCATTTTAGGGGAGAATGTGGAGAATCACACAACTGCACATATCTTTCACTTGACCATACCTAACATCCGCAAGAGGTGTAATCCTACCACATTCCCAGAAAAATCCAGAGAACTATAATCAGAATTAATGACTCCTTCCAGCATCCCAACCGTACTTCTTACTTGAGTGTTTCTTAAACATTTTCCTCCTTCTGAAATGCCTGCTTCCTCCATATAGACCTAAACATCCAACCCATGAAGATTCTTATCAAATTCCCCTTCTCCACTGATTGTTTTGGAGTTTTGTGTTTTATGTCATTCGCAGCACTGAGGATCCAAACCACAGCTTCCGCATGCCAGGTAAGCACTCTATTACTAGGTTTCAGTCAAAAGGTATTTCTTTAATTGAGCCATTTGTATGTAACCTTGTGTCTTAGTCAGACTTTTCATTGCCGTGACCAAAAGACTTGACAAGAACAATTTTAGAGGATGAAAATTTGTTTGGCGCTCACAGTTTCAGAGGTCTCAGTCCATAGACAAACAACCATTGCTCGGGGCCCAAGGTGAAGCCAGCATCACTGTAGAAGGGTGTGCTGGAGGAAAGCAGCTCATGGCCCCTGGGAAGCAGAGAGAAACTGTTCCACTCACCAGGGACAGAATATAAACCCAGAGTCATGCTCCCAATGACTATCTCCTCCAGCCACAGCCTACCTCCCTCCAGTTAGCTGCAGGTAATCCCCATCAGTGGATTAATGCACTGATCAGGTTAAGGCTTTCATAAACTAATTATTCCACCTCTGAACTTCCTAGCATTCTCTCAACATGAGCTTTTGGTGACACCTAATCCTAATATCTAACCTGTGACTCCTTGTCTTCTAGAAACTTCTTTGTGCTTAGTGCATCTCTCATGATATTCTGTAAAGGTTGTCTTCCCCTGCAGCTTTTTAGGTCATTGTTACCTGAAAAAGGACTTGCATTAGGGTCAGGAATGAGGCTTCATTTTTTGAAGGTGCCCTGTGGAATGTATGCAATGTATGTGCAGAATGCCCTTTATTATTGGTGGTAGAGACTGCCTCTATCAGTGGGTGGTAGCATTAAAAGTCATTTTTAAAATTTAATTTCTGTGCTTTCCTCTATTTCTATTATTTGCATAAACGTGTATTTATCTTATTAAAATATAATAATTCAAAAATTGTTCTGTTCTGCAACTTAAGTGGGATGATGGTTACCCCATGTGTTTTAGCAGGGGCAAAGCAACAGGGCCCTTTTAAATAGTTTATTTTTCATGAGCAGCTGAGAAGTCGCAGCTGGCAGATCATGTCAGCCATCCTCTTGAGGCCATCTGACTTACTTTGTTTGGATACTTATACCCTTAAGTTACATTTTAGCCAGTTCCAGCTGCTGTAGCAAACTGCCATAGACTGTGAGGCTTCAATAGCAAGCATCATTTCTCATAGCTCTGAAGGCTGAGAAGTCTGGAATCTGGTGTCTGGTGAGGGCTGGCTCCCTACACTACTGATGGTCAGCTTTTCACTGTGTCCTCATATGGTAAGGGGCAGAGATCAGACTTTGGAGTCTTCCAGCAAGGGCATGTTCGTTCCCACTTATGAGAACTCAATCTTCATGGCCTAGTTACCTCCCAGAGGCTTCACCTCCCAGCCAAATTTCAGTATAGGAATTTTGAGGGAGCATGAACCTTCAGTCTATACCAGTTACAGAATGCAGCATTTGAAAAGTTACCTAAAATACAGATGAAGGTAGTTAAACATGTATTAGGTGTATGCAATGGATGCATTAATCTTACACCAACTCCTCTAGATCATGTATTAAACTCACAACAATGTTACTCAATTTTGTCAATTATAAGGTATGCCTTTTGTTATATTTTAACATTTGTGACACCTGAATGTGCCTTACAGCAGTTCCTCCCAATCTCCCAGTAGTTGGTATTGCCTGTGAATGCTTAAACTTGGTCATTCGGTTCAATTGTCAATTTAATTGAGTAATCCTCACTTTTGTTATCACTAGAGTGAGTTTCATATCCATTTAAGATATATATTTAAAATGTTATAATTCAGCATTGAATCAAATATCTACTCTTTGAGCAGAAAAGCATGGACATAGAATGATGGGGCATGATTTCAGTGAAACTTACCTTTGAAGGAATCTGAACAAATCTATATTTTCTTAAAAGAGAGAAAATAAAGAAAAAGTACAGAAGGAAGAAAGAAAGACAGACCTTAAGGGAGCATGGAGTTTGTTAAAATTGTGTTGCTGAGGTATGTAACAAAGTTCTGCCTAACACACACCAACCAGTACTAGTGAACATGGGATAAAGGGTTCCATCTCTAGAAAAAGAACAACAACAAAAAAGGCTTTTTTTACATATTGAGAGACTGGCATGACCAATTACTCAAGCATAAAAATGTACTTACAAAATCAATAGCATAAGTCTCAATGAGAAGGCACCATGTGCCATAGTTTAATTGGAAATGTTCTATTCTTTTTTTCTAAATAGAAATTAAATAGTCTCTCTGTTATAATTGATGGTAAGTCAGATTCAATGAAATACAGTGACTTCAATCAGAGAAATCCAAGGAAATATTTTAAGACTAGCACCCTTTTTCTAACTCCCTTCGGGGCTGTGGGGCACTCTAGAAAGGTACTGGACATACTGGGTTCACCACAATGCCTCAAAATTCAGCCTGTTGAATGCTTCACAAATATTCTTCTCTCTGTTTCCTCAATTCTGCTGTCTCTGATCCCTGCTGGCCTTCATGGGGTGCTCTGTGAGTCTCCGTGATGTGTGCTCACTATTCATCCTCATGCTCATACCCACTTACCAGGGCACTGGCTGAAACAAGTTGTGCTCACAGACACAAAACACAGAGCCACAAATGTAAAACTTCCATCTCTTTCCAACTCCTGTGATTCTGCAGGTGACACACTAAAATTATATGGTTTTATAATGCTTTCATCAGGAGAAAGAAAAGGATATTAACTTTCAATTGATGGTCTTAATTTTGAGAATTCACCGTATTTTAGATAATTTTAGACTTCCTTTTTCATTTTCCTTAGCTTCACAATTCATGGTTAATCAAAGTATAGTTTCTTTTTTAAAAAAAATGTTTTTATTATGCATTATAGTTAAACATAATAGGGAGTTTCATTTTGACATAATCATTTATGTATGGAATACTATCTGCACCATTTCATTCTCCAAAATCATAGCTTCTTGAAGCATGAGGATTTTCATCTTTCATGAAATTTCACATCATCAGCTAAAAATTGCAATTTGGGTATCCATTGCCAAAAACTATGCCTATTTCCAAAAAAGAACAGTTTTGCCGTTTCTAATTTTTTCCTTATCTTGCTTTCAGGCTTGTCTTACAAAGTGCACACAGGTGTTAAAATTACTGGGCTGGGAGAAGGAAGAGGCAGAAAAATCCAACATGCTATATGCACTCTTTGCTTGGGAATCAAGGGAGGGAATTTGCTTAGCAATCAAACACTTGGCTTGGCTGTAGATCTAGCTTTGGGTATATCACTGCATCACACTGAGAATCAAATGTTTCCCTTCACAACAGGAAATGCTGCCTCAACCTGAAAGTTTTCTGCACCAGAACTTAATCCCCATTCAATCCACTCAAACCCACCACTCTACAGATATTTACTTCTGACACAAATTGCTGAAAACAAAGCGCTCAGTCACCTCTAAATTACACATACCACAAACAGAAAAGTAGCCAGAGGAAGAGAGATCTCGAAACACCCCTTCTTCATCATGACCTACACATCAAAACCCTGAATATGTTCATCCAAGTAATGTAACACAGCCCATGGTTAATCAATGTGCAGTTTCTTTTTATAGTTTTTTTAAGGTTATCCTTGCTGATGTTTATGTTGATGAAACTAAATGCTCTAGTCAAGTAAATATATTCTTTCCTTCTCACTCCTTCTATTTGAATAGCCTCTCCGCTCCATCAACACCTCTGAGTCTAAGAGAAAAAGCCATTTGAAAATGTCTAAAAATAAGCCTGATTCCAAAAAGCTTTCAAGAGGAAAAACACAAATTTGTAGGAAAATGAAGGGGAAAAAAACAATTTTATTGAATACTTTTTAACATTTCTATTCTTTCCCTGAATTTTCTACCTAAACTACATATCTCCCCTCTTCTTTCTTGCCAACTATGGTCCCCCCCCACCCCGCCACCACCTGCTCCTGATGTAACTGGCTGTTCTTCTCATTTTTTAAGCTGCTACAATAGTAGAGTGTATTGTCTGCCCCCCTCTCCCCCGCCACCTTGCTTTTGCCACCATATTTACTCTCGTGCCATCTCTAAATGAGGTAGTAACACTCCAGGCCAGAAAAGACACCACCCTCGTCTTGAATGTGATCAAGAAATAAAATGGTGACAAGAACCTTATCCCAAACATTTCAGTGCTATACAAGGATAAGCCTGGATTTGGGATACTTTGTCCATAAATAAGCATCATCTAAGGCATAACAAAAGTTTCTACAGGCTCCTTACATGGACTGGCTGTGTTGGTCTTGAGAGAAACTGGCATATATGTTTGTCTGCAGCAATGAAGTAAACTGGGGACCAGAGATCAGCACCTGTCTGCTAACTTCTATCCATCTCTCAAAGAGATGAGTGCAAAAATAACGAGAAGCATTTAGATACTTCTACATCAATTGGGCTTTGCCTGATACCTAGGTGCATAATCAGTAGACACATCTTGCTAAACAGGTGCAGGTCAGTTTGAACTTATCTAATTCAAGTGATGTGTCACCTTTGGTGTGAATTAATACAATATCAGATTGCAACAAGTTGGGGAAAACTAGCAGGTTCTTCACCACAAATAGTTTAGAACACTCATCCAGAGCATCCTCTGTCTCTTTTTCAAGGATATTTTATCCTGTATGTAGTCCCAAGCTTCCTGATCCTTAAAAATCTACATTTTGCTAAGAAACTGCTAGGAAATTAATATTTGTAAATGTAAAACTATGTCATAAATAGAAGTTACAAGAACAAAGATATCCAGTACGATGCTTTCGATGATGCTTTTGTGTGGAAATGGGTCTTCCAGCTCCAGTAGAGTTTTTACACAACACTGCATGCATGTCTCTGATACCGATGAATGCAAATCTAGTGCCCACTCCAGGCCACCCCTTCATGAGTAAGCCATGCTGACTGTAACAAAGCTCTAATGGGTGCTTCATGTACAAATATGAAGTACCCCCAAACTGTAAAGTTAACACAATTGTACTATCACTGCTCTAAACCAAAGGGAATAATCTGAGGAAACAATTGGGATTAATCTCTGGAGGACACTTGGGAGCCTGCTGCTCAGGTCAGACTGTGAGTGACAACCATGCTCAGCACCAAGGAAGAGCCAAACACTGTGACCATGCCCATTAGGTCCAGTGCACACCCATGTACACAGACACACATGCAGAGAGACATGTACAAACTGCTGTGTTCAAACTGGTCTAATTGACTTGCGTCCAACCAGCAGGCTCAGCTCTGGCCTGAGTATGTGAGAAGGACAATAAAACTTCACACTTGCATTTGGACATTGTCATTGTGCATTAGAGTAAGTATCAGAGTGTTTACCAAACTGGATGTAAACATATCCATCTTTAACCCAGAGGCTGTGCGGGAGGTGAAGGACCTTTGGTCTCGTCCCAGTTCCATCCCTGCATTGTGTATGATCTCCAGCAATTTGTACAGTTTCTCTAGAGTATGTCTCCAACTGTCAAGTGAGAATAAGAATAAATACAGCCTTCCTGGGGTTGTGGGGAGAATTGAATTATTATAGTGTGTTTCACAAACTGTCTCACATATAAAAATGCATTCAATAGAACATACCTCCATTCTTTAATCAATTCTTCTCATAGAATGTCAAGACATCTTTTAAAACCTCACCCCATATCCATCTCTTCAAATATGAATATGAACTATATAACAGGTAGGTTTTTCATTTACCAACATTCACTGTCTCCCAGTGGCAAGGTCAGAATACAGGACAGGCTAAAAGAAAGAGAAGAATAAGGAAAGGACACTCAGATCCATCTGACAGTCGTGGTGAACAGCGGCTTCCTGACCCTTCCCAGATTCTGATGAACTGACAGGGAGCTGAACCTACCACACCTAGAAACCAGAAGGAGTCAGCTCAATTCAAAATATAATGTAGCTCATTTTCTGTTAGGATTCTGGTGAGGAATCGGTATTTTTTTAAATATATATAAATATATATTTTTTTTTAGTTATAGTTGGCCACAATGCCTTTATTCCATTCATTTACTTTTATGTGGTGCTGAGGACTGAACACAGGTCCCGCACATGCTAGGCGAGTGCTCCACTGCTGAGTCACAATCCCAGCCCCGAGGGATCGGTATTTTAAAAGTTTTTCAGAAAGCTGTGCTGCATCTCACACTTGAGGAACCTGACCTGGAGGAAGAGATGGTCCCATACAGAATTACTGTAGTTGAACATAAGAATAATGCCACCGGAAAACACAAAAGGGGCCTGGACTTGGGAGAGAAGCAGGAGGGAGAGGGAGATGGAGGGAATCACACCCAGAGTGTCCATCAGAGTTTTGTGAAGAGGAAGTTCCATCTGAATTTCTGTGTGTTACTAACCCAACAGGGAGACATCCAGGTAAGAAGCTCAGACTGAGTCAAGTTGCCAAGAGGGGGTGGGGAAGCCCAGCTGGAAACATAGCTGCATTTAGAGTAACATTATCAGCTTATTTGTTTTGTATTGATGTAAGTTTCAAAGATATTAAGAAGACATTAGGAAAGTATTGGCCTCAGGCAAAACGTAAACTCCTTTCCCAGACACCTGGCAAAGAGAAGGATCATTTCTACTTATGGCTCTTTGTAGAATACCTTGAGTTCTAATGCTTTTCTTGTTAACTATTTAGAAAGATGAATATTTTTAAATGCAATTGAACAAAGAAATTATGATCTTCCAAAAAAATTCTAAATTAACATAAAAACTACATTTAAAAATTCTGCATGGGAATGCAGATAGGTGTACATAGGGAACTTCCAATTTATGTAACAGTTCCATCTCTGATAAGTCCATTCTACAAAAGGAGTGATTGTAATGGAGTACCCACTTCCCAACATAGATTTTGACTGGAGCAGTACTTTCATTCTGGTTGTGGTGATTTTCAATAAGCAAAGAGGTATTATTGAAAGCAAATGAGTAAGTGCATCATAGGTCTTCTAGAAATCAATAATGTTGGTCATTTTCAAAGTTAGGTTGAACAACACATAAAACAAACTCTTTGATCACACATCCAGATTGTTTTCTCAGTAATTAGGTTTTGAATAGCATTTGTTCAGTTTTTTAATGATAATAAACTATAAATGTATCAAGTCTCTCCATTAATTTTAGTTTTTAATATTACCAGACTTGTGACCAAATACTTAAGCCCTCAGAGCAGGTACATGATGTTAGCATCAAATCAGATATGATGCTAGCATCTCAGTTCAGAAAGACAATGTGAGAGAGAAGAAACAGGAGTAAGCAGAAATGGAAAACTCACTGAAGTTCCTCTTGTGAAGGACTACAATCAAACATACAGCTCTTTTAAAAGTATTGCTGAGAGTGTCAAAAAATTAAAACACTCCTGAATTGCTGATGGGAACCTAGAATGGTGCAGCTGGGTTGAAAAGTCTAAATCTAGAGTTACCTTTGACCAGACAACCCCCTTCCAATAAATATGCTGTGGAATGAATTTTGTACACTCTCAGATTCATATGCTGAAGTGCTAACCCTCAGCAACAGAGAGTCTAATTACATTTGAAAACAAGATCTTTGGGTTCCAATCCAGTATGACTGATGTCCACAGATAAAAACATTTAGACACACAGAGGCACCAGGGATGTAGGCGCCCAGAGGAAGAACCATGTGAAGATGCAAGGAGAGGTCAGCCATCTGCAAGACAAGGAGACAGAACTCAGGAGAAACTGACTCACCGACACCAACTTTCAGCATCCACAACCATGATAAAAGACTTTTCTCTTCTTTAATCTGTGACAGTTTATTATGATCACCTAGCAAAGTCAGACAATATATACCCAACATAAATGAACATGTATGTCCACCCATAGATGTTTATAGGAGCTTTATGCATAGTAGCCAACCCAATTATCTATCAACTCACAAATGAACAAAAAATTGTGGTATAATCCATGCAATGAAATGTTAGTCAGATTTAAATTGAACCAATATAGCAGTGACACATGAAATAACATAAATGAACTTTTAAAATAGTATGCTAAACCAGGCATGATGGCACATGCCTGCAATCCCAGCAGTTCAGGAGACACAGGCAGGAGGATCGCAAGTTCAAAGCCAGCTTCAGCAAAAGCAAGGTGCAGAGTGACTCAGTGAGACCCTGTCTCTAAATAAAATACAAAATAGGCTGGGAATGTGGCTCAATGGGCAAGTGCCCCTGAGTTGAATCCCTGGTTAAAAAAAAAATTGTTTGTTAAATGCAAAGAAAGATGCAAAACAAAAGTCATATTGCAAATGATTCCATTCTGTCAAGTGTCCAGAATAGGCAAACACATACAAACAGAAAGAAGATTAGTGGCTGTCAGGAGCCAGGGAAGAGAGGAATAGATAGTAACAGTTAGTAGGTATGAGGATCTATTTCAGGGGTGATTAAATGTTTTTGAATTAAATAGTTGTGATAATTTTGATACATTATCGGTAGAACTGCAAACTGGTGCAACCACTCTAGAAAGCAATGTGTAGATTCCTCACAAAACTAGGAATGGCATCACCATTTGACCCAGTTTTGCCACTCTTTGGTATATATCCAAAGGAGTTAAAATCAGCATACTAAATTGACACAGCCACATCAATGTTCAAAGCAGCTTAATTCACAATAGCTAAACTATGGAGCCAATCTAGCTGCCCTTCACAGATAAATGAATAAAGAATATGTGATACATGTACATAATGAATATTACTCAACCATAAAGAAGAATTACTTTATGAAACGTGCCAGTAAATGGAAGGATCTGGAGACTTTCATGCTCAGTGCAATAAACCAGTCTTAAAAAACCAAACTTCAAATGTTCTGTCTGATATGTGAATGCTAACCCACAATAAGGGGAGAAGTTGAGAATAGAAGTTCAGTAGTTTAGACAAAGGGGAATGAAGGAAAGAGAGGGGAATAGGAATATAAAAGACAGTGGGATGAATCTGATGCAACTTTCATGTAACTAAAAAGAACAAATAAAAAAAACATAGTTGTGATCTTTGCACAACTTTGTGATACCTACTAGACATTACTGAAATGACATGTAAGCTCTAAAGTCCGGCTTATTCACATGTTGAAGTCTAACATTAGAGAAGCACGAGGAGGCAAGCATATAAAGCAGGGTTTATTTAAAAAGGGGTAACACAGACTTCTCCTGGGGGGGAGAAGGGGACCATAGCTGGTGTCCTGGTACCCCAAGAGTACGAGCGTTCTGTTTCTTTTTATATATGTCGCAGGCTTCCTTTGTTCTCCTGCTCTCTTCCCTTATCTCTCTTCTTCCTGTGTGTGTGACTCGGCCCAGGAGATGTTGGGTGGAATGGCCAAAAGGTGATAGCAGATGGGTGGAGGAAGGGCTGGATGGAGCAGACCAGGACACATTAATTAACAATCCTAACTCCCTGTAGGAGGGACAATTCCTGGGACAGGTCACCTTAGCCACAGGTGGGAGCAGGGGCAGGTTATCTTGATAGGGTGGAGGAAGGGCTCTGAAGGCATTTTAGTCCCTCAAGGGCCTTCTTCAACTTCCCAGACCCACTCAAATCAGCCTCCTTGGTTATGCCTGACTCAGTTTACCTACCTATACTGACCTCCTGACTAATTCTGGCTTTGCTGGCTTCTTAATATTTAATCCAAAAAAAAAAGGATAGCTCCTTCAAAAGCAAGAGCTAAAGGAGAGGAAAAAACACTATAACAAACTCTGAGACGATGGCTTTCTAAAAATGGATTTTAAATAATTTGATAAAATGTTTCTTCTGTATTTTAATGAAATCATAAAAGTACCTGCCAATGTCAAGGACAGGTTGTAGGTAGGAAGTATAACTATCAGTCTCTCATTTTTCATAGGGATAGGATTTAATAAAATTTTAATCCTTGTTGAGTTTTCCTATGTCCCTATCAAATAAATCAATCACTGTGACCCCCCCCCATAAAGTAAATGTAAACTACAAGAACAAATGCTGAATGTGCTAAAAAATAAATTTAAAAAAAAAACAACTTTATGTCCTGCAAATGTAATATTAAATACTCAACTGAATTGAAGGAGTTATATACTTGGGGTGAAAGAGAAAACTGTAAAAGCTAACAGGATATCAGTCAGTTACCATTGCCAGGGGTGATGGGAGGCCTCCTCAACATTAAAGCAGAGATCAGGAATCTGCCTTGTCTAAGCTGGGGGCTTTGGAGTCTGTCATGAGAGGTTGACATGGCTTCCAGCATCCTTACCTTTTCCTCAAGGTCCAGACTAAACGAACACGTAAACATGCAGATCCCATGTGACAGAGATACTTCCCAGCCCCCAATCTGAGAGGGATAATTGGCAAAACAAACAAACAAACAAAAACCACCATCTCTGCAGTGAGTCCACTACCATAACCAGTCGGGGACCCAGCTCCGCCATGTCCCTCTTCTGCCTCAGCCTCCCTGAGTAAACTCCTACTAGGTCTCTGGGTGCCTTGGGGGGTCTTCTTCACATCGGATTGCTCTGAATGCCTGCCTTCCACGCCAAGCATGTCCTTTTATGAATGAAGCACCCCTTTTGTGAATGAAGGCTATTGACATTCCACTGCTGCCACCTCAATCCCCCTCTGGCTGAGCCACTCTGAGCAAAAAAATGACACCTCCTTGCCTGAACTGGGTGAGCACCACTCTCTTTTCAGTACCAGCAGGCTGCTCTGGACCATGAGCCATTTTGATACTCCCAGATCCTCTGTCTCAAACTTCTCCGTTTGACAAATGGTCCCTACTCTACCCCTTCAAAACCTGCTCTCTGTATATCCATAAATGGTAGCACACTTGAAAACAGTGAGAAATTAGAAAACATTTAATGAATTTAAAAGTGGTACTTTTGAAATTTTCCTACTAACATAAATATTCCTCTCTCCTTTTGCCAAATATTAACAAAAATTGACTGTATAAGATAGTCATTTATACAAGGTAAATATAGTATACACCAATATTTTAAGGCATTCATAGGGTATCTTTTATGTAGCATATGGTTAAATTGCATCTGTCTTCTTTTTCTGTTGTTATTGATTTCTATTATAAGATGCCAAGGGGTGTTTATGTGATAAGTTGCCCTATAAATGGCTTTGTACTCAGACAATGAAATGAGAAATGCTCATCTATAACCATAGTCCAGATGCTTCCTTGAAGACGTTGTATTTAATGCTGTCAAGAATTTTCTGTTTCAAGAAAGAAAAAATAAATAAAGCAAAAAAAAAAAAAACTGACTTCTATTTAATTGGCATACCTTGTCTCAGGAAACCAATGTCAACCAGACTCTAAAATGGCATTAAAGTAAAAGTGATTGCCAGGAGGGGAAAAACTAAGAAAATCCTGATACTGGTGTTTAAACTTCTGAATCCTTTTGTAGTCAACGGTTGTGATTAAGCTCAGAGTTAGTATTATGCAATATGCAGCTGCCAAGGAAAATTCCATTCCTACTGCCTAGATATTGTGATGGCCAGACTTAAATTATTTTTCACTTAATTATTTGACAGATCCTCTCACAGAGTATTCAGAATTAGATGAATGGCTTGATTTGTACATGCACTAAAATGATTGAGAAGACTAGACCCAGAGAATCCCTTAACTTTGAAAAAATCCCTTTATTTTGCAGGAACCATGATCTCACCGTGAAGGACAGAATAGAGAAAGTGGTTTGTCATAAAAAGCCTGTTTTCATCTGTGAAATAACCTGAAGCAGTGAACCATAGATTTGCTTGGTTGTTATTTCACTTAAAAATATGTGAAAATCTATTCTTGTTTCCTCTTTTCATGGTCCAGCCCACTGAAAGAAGTCTGTGTCATGCTTTTGAGACACAATGATGACACATATTATCCAAATAAATGTCAGAGACATACCAGCTCCTTATGCTTTTCCAAAAGTTGAGCTTTCTACCACGGAGAACTAGGTTTCAAGTGGGTAGAAAAAGTAAAACACTGCAGATCTCTTCTTAATGGAACAGGAAAGGCAGAAGGCGGATGTGACTTAATAGAAGCAGAAAAGACAGTAGCTTAAATGAATATTCTGAGTGTTCTTGTGGTCGATGGGTGAGAACATATTCACCCCACACAAAGACGTGCCTGTACAGGGGCAAACTTAAAGGATTGTGACAATGACATTTATTACATACTTCACAGGTCAAGATCAAGTTGCCTCCAAAGAATCTGCACAGATACGGTGCTGACAGCTACATAAGGACTTTGGAATTGGTTAAAACTTCAAGTCATCCAGGGAACCTCTCCTCATTTTACACATGAAAAAGTAAGGTTTCCACAGGTTGAGTGGTTTGCCCTTAGTTTAATAATTAGGTAATTTCAGAGGGAGCTCAACGGAAAATGATTGATATTTCATGATATTTAACAAGAAAATTAAGATTATGTCTCTTGGCCTGGTGCCGTGGCACACACTTGTAATCACAGCAGTTTGGGAGGCTAAGGCAGGAGGATTTCGAGCTCAAATCCAGCCTCAGCAAAAGCAAGGCTCTAAGCAACTCAGTGAGACCCTGTCTCTAAATAAAATACAAAATAGGGCTGGGGATGTGGCTCATTGGTTGAGTGCCCCTGAGTTCAATCCCTGGTACCCACCCACCCCCCAAAAAAGATTGTGTCTCTTAAGTATAAATTGTAAATTAACCATAAAACCCTAAATTGTAAAACTGCTACAGGCACTCACATGTATCTGAGTAAGTGGGTGGTATGTTACCCACAATGTTCCCTTGCTCTGTGAGCTGAGAGGGCCAAAGAGCAATGGCAGCCCAGGAGAAAAGAGCAGACCTCTGCCTGAACTCAGTTTCTAATATTCTTCTCAAAAAGAAAAAAAAAATAATAATAATATTATGCTCCTTAGAGAAAGGACTGATTCGTGGGCTGGTGAAGGAGATATAAGATTATTATCTTGTACTTCCAGAAAGTAAAGAAGTGCTAGAAATAATGCCATATTGATTGGGTATACCAAAGGGGCACAGGATGTAACAAAAAGAACTCCCAATGCTAAAGCTGCCCTTTGAGCAAAAATAATTGAAAATGAGGAGGAGAAGGAGAATCAAAAGGAGAGAAAGGGTAGGAGGAAGAAGAAGAGGAGATATATAAACAACAACAATAAAAACTCTTGATCTAGGTGTGGTGGCATACACTGTAATCCCAGTGACTTGGAAGGCTGAAGCAGGAAGATTGCAGAGGTCAAGGTCAACCTCTTCAACCTAGCAAGGCCTTGTCTCAAAAGGAAAAAATAAATAAAAAAAGAACTGGGAATGTAACTCAGTGTGAAGGGTTCAATCACAATACAGATGATAACTACAACAATATGGTGTTGCATTATAACCAAAATAGTACAATAAATGGCCATGAGTCCATACTAATACAAATAAGCAATCAAAAAATAAATATTTAGGGGATAGTAGATTGCTCATGCAGAAAAATTCCCAAATAAATGATAGAGGTACTCCAACCTCAACGCAGCAGAACATATAAATCCCTACTCTAAGGTTTGGGGCTGGGGGGAATGCATAGGAACTATCTTTCAAAGAATACAGTATGGAAAGAGATTAATAATGCTATCTGTGCAATGTATAGACTCAACAGTTTGCCTGAGCCAGGTGATCTGGATTACACATCAGTAAGTCGTTTGATAACAGGCACTGTTACAGGCTGGAATGAGAAGCAACCCAATGGGTCTGCCAAGCTTTGATTATAAATAGGCTCTGCATCTCCACCTCTGCATTATTAAGGTGTTCTCTTGAAGTTGAACCATGATGCTGTGAGAAAGTTCAACTAGTCCATAGGGAGAGCCCACATGGAGAGTGACATGCGCCCCATGAGCTGAAGCAGTTGGAAAGTTCTGCCGTGATTCAGGAGGAAACATGGTTCCCACCATTTAAGTGGGATAGTCAGGGTCATCTTTTAAGGAATTAACGTGGGAGAGGAGATGTTCTGGCAGCTAGTTTTGGAAAACACAACCTGCCACACATGTCTATTAGAAAGACATGTGACACCAGAAGAGCTGGGTTTGTTTTTATTAAATGACAGTGATATAAGCAAGTTTGGGAAAGACTCAATTAGAATAAATAATTTGAATATGTGACAGAAAAAATTTGTCACGAAAATTAAGTTTTTGCAAAGCAAAAGAGGTTGTGATCCAAAATGGGGTTGGAAGGATTGGCCCAGGAGAATGGAAGTAAAGGGTATTGATACCAAGATAATGAGACATTGAGGCCTTAAGTCTCCCAACTATTTTCTGATATTCAAGAAAAAGTAAGATACCAAGTGTATGTGAATGTGAAGAGGAGAGCACAGAGAAGTTAAAGAAGCATCTGAAAAACTCATGTGAGAGGGAATCAGAGGGGACCATGACAGCAGGGGCCAAGGCTTGTGCATTCAGAGTCAACCACATCTTTCCTGCCCTGAGACTTTCTTCACAAGTCCTACACGACTTGTATGCAAAATGTAAAAATGTGAATAGTTTTGTCCAGGATAAGGATTTTAGTAAACAGATGAAATTAAAAACCAGAGGCAAGAGGAATGTTAATAGCATTGGTAAAGATTCTGAACTGCTGGCCCGTGACAGCTGAGAGACAGCTACAGAAAACTAATGGGTTGGCAGAAAGCCAACAGTCCAAGAAGCAGAGTTGTTGAAGCTGATAAATGGTCACAAGGGCAGTAGAGAGGCGGTCATGATCAGAGCAGGGGTGCTTCCACCACTTCAAAGGTGCCACAACCATCAGGTCCAGGGTGTGACGCTGGGGAATGGAAAGACGATATCTGAGCAGTGGTGGCCATGAATTCTCTGTAGACAAATAGGTCAAGAAATGCAAAGTCTAGGACATTTGGTAGCCATCCATGTGGCATCAAAGACACAAAGATGGTGGCAGGCCATAAGATCAAGGCTTTGTTGAGTGATGAGCACTGTTGACAGGATTAAGAGTGGACAGCAGAGTCATGGGGAGGATGGCATGTCTAAAAGCTGTGGGCAGCACATAATTGAACCTCTAGGATATAGGCATTGGTTCTAAAAAGCCTGAAAATATAACACATAGCTTTATAGATACAATGTAGGTATTTTCTCAAAATTAATAGTTACTCTTTATCACAAACACACTGTTTATTGCCAAAAAAAAATGACTAAGAGTAGTTTTCTAAGAAAAAATAATCATTACTTTCAAAAACATCGTGAGTTTCTAATACTTTAGTCAGTTTGACATTCACACAAACATTCAGTATGAATTTTGGCAGATTTTGAAAATTAAGAAGAATTTTATAAATTAAAATTAAATATCTATTAAAATGTACTAACTGGAGAAAATCTAGAAACATTCAAAACTCTTCAGGTATTAATGTATATGAAAATTACTATTAAATAAGAAAACTATTTGAAGTTTAGATTCCATATATATTCTTAAGTATCTCTTTTTAAAATTTGTCCAGGAAATAGGGACATATGAAAGTATGATAGGGGAAAAATTTGAAGCCTAATATCCAGTCCTTACTCTACGTCATATGCAATCTTGATAAGATTAATTTACTCACAGCTGTTTCCTTGTTCTTTAGATCAAGAGGTGGAAGACTAATCTCTAATCTACCACCATACATTAATTTTCCAGAAAACTGCTAATTAATGAATTAATTAGTTAATTCAGCAAACGTGTATTCAGTAATTTGGGGCAATTAAAATTCAGCAATGAGCAAAACAAATGCTTCATGGGTTTATTTGTTTTTTAATTGTAGTTTGTTTGTTTTTAATTGTAGTTGGTGGGCGTGAGTATTAAACAATCAACATAATATGTAAGAAAATCACATTTTCCTACATGCTGTTTTAGCTGGTGATAAAGTGCTTTGGAAGGAAAAAAAAAATAGATGAAGGTAAGAGGGGTAGAAAGGTGGTAATAGGATAATGGGTGGCCAGGAGAGGCTTTGTTGAGAAAGTGACCTTTAAAAAAGACTAAGATCTAAAGCCCAGCTGCAACGGCTCCAGAAAATTGGAACTTAAAAGAACAAGCCAAAATACCATGGGTATTCCCCATTCTAGATGCCAAAAAATTAAATGCAAGATGACTGATTGTTATAATAAAAGCAAATGAATTCCTAGCACAACCTACTGGCCCACGTATATTTTTACATTAAGTCCATCAAAGAGAAGGGGTGGAACAGCACTTCTCCAACATTTGATGAAGGCCTCATCTAATGTGGTTGGTCTCACCACAAGTGCCAGGCAGATATAAGACCAGAGATGTTATACTGCTCTTGCCTCTTGCCTCAGATTCTCACCAGGGCCCTCAGGATATAACTACCAAGAAAAAATGAGCCCAAGCAATCTCAGACTCAAAGAAGAGCACAGATAGGAAAGCACAGAAAACAGACTTAGAAAGTAGAAACCAAGACACAGGCTAGGGAGGCTGAAACCACTTCTCTCTATATGTTAGTTTTCTACTGCTGTGCATATCCCCAGAATATCGACTTCAAACAACAAAGCTTTTTTTGCTCACAGTTTCTGTGGGCCAGAAATCCAGGTGAGATTGACCGCTGCCTCTGGAGCAGGGTCTTTCACGGGTCTGAAATAAGGAAGGTGCCAGAGAGGACAGGAGTCACCTCAGCTTGATCAGGGCAGGTCCTTCTCCAAGCTCTCTTGCCTAGCTGTTGACAGGCCTTGGGTCTCCCTGGTTACTGCCACAGGCTTGTTTCTTACCAGAGTACACACACCACATGGCAGCTCATTCCTCCCAGAGTGAGGTCTCTGGGAGGGAAGGAGAAGAAAGAGTGACCAAGACAGAAGCCACATTACTTTTTCTTTGTAACCTAACCTCAGAAATGACTTTTCATCACTTCTGCCGTAACCTCCAAGAGAAGCAAATCACCCAGTGCAGAACATTTGTGTAAGGGATCCTTTAAGGCTGTAAACACCAGCCATCTGAGGTTCCCTTAGGTCCCATTCTCGTCCAACCATCTGCACTTTAAATTCTAACAACTTGACTTTTTCCAACATCCTTAGCAATAAAAAAAAAATCACATGGTGAACCCTTCCCAGGCCTTTTCACTGACTACTGTTTACCATAGCATTCCTTCCACAGGCCTGTGCTAAAACTGCAACTCCAAAAAATAGGGCAGGAAAGGGGCTAGGGGTTTATACAGTTCCTTCCAGGTTTTCAACCCAAGACTGTTTTACTACTTTTACAGACTATGGAAGATAATTAGCTGCTTTAAAACGTGTCTCAGAGAAACAAGGTGCAGTTTTATATTTTTTAACTGGTGTACTAATGTCTTCTTCAAGTTATCACTCCACAGTGCACCTCTAAGGATATTCTGTCACTAAAATTTATCTTAAGTTAGTCTGTTCAGTTTTTTTGACCAGTTGTCTCCTCTCAGGCCTGAGGGTGTCATTAACACCTCCCTGCCCCACACTCAGGTACACTGGTATACAGGCATCAACATGGCCAGTAGCAAGGTACATTATTGGCCCTGGAATAGCTCATTTGTCTTCATGTTCCATCAACTACTGCTCTGGCCACTGTTACCTTGTCTGGCGGTGACCAGTATTGGCATTTTGTAAGCATATATTTTTAGAAAGTGATTTATAATGAAGATGTAACTGGAGAAGCTAAAATTCAGTATGTGGTTTCAGGTAAAATTTGGTAATTCGTTGGGAGGCCAAGAAAGCAAAGTAACACCTGTTAGCACATATTCAAACATTTTTTAGAGACACACTGGGGATATATTTCTAAACTTGGTAGGCAATGATTGTTGTTTATGACACAAAAACTTCTTATGGTATATGCATCCAATGATAAATCAGTTGTCTATAAATTCTAATTAGCATGGTATCAGATAACCTTGTGAAAAAGGAAAATACATGAGCTACCAAAGCATCTTAGATATGAATGGCATAAAATATCACATATCTAAAGATATTTTGGAGAAGGGAAGCATTGCAATTAGGATCTCTCCCCTAATAATTCTGACCAAATATTTTTCAGCACTGGCTTCACTTATCTAATCTCTTTGGTTCTTTGCCAGTGAGAAATGGGTAAATTTTTTTTAAATGTTTATTTATTTTTAGTTGTAGTTGGGCACAATACCTTTATTTATTTATTTTTATGTGGTGCTGAGAATTGAACCCAGGGCCTCGCACATGCCAGGTGAGTGCTCTACCGCTGAGCCACAATCACAGCCCGAGAAATGGGTAAAATTTTAAAAGGAAAAAAAAAAAATAATGTGCAGCAAAGATGTAGACGGATAAATAAAGGGGAGCATGTGAGATAGCAAATGTCATTAGAGTCATCTAAATATCTCTGGGGAAAAAAAACTCAGGAGAACTGCTCATTGCTTTCTTTGTTCCTCAGTTTCCCATGTAGCATAATTTCACTCAGATCTTTATTAGGAACAAAAAAGGCATAGTTATATTTGGCTTATTTTTATATTTTGAACATAGTAGGTGGCCTAGTTCTCTTCCCATTGATTGTTATAAAGGTAAAAAAGAAATATTCAGCCCACTGTAACAAATGTACATTATACACATGTTGTGTTTTAAGTTTCACCCAGGATTTACCTTATTTACATCTACATCCACTATCATTTTTTTTTAATTTTTTTATTATGGATCCATTTATCAAAGCCTAAACAATACATTCATACACACAAATACTTCATGGTTCCAAGAATAATATTAAATGCATAAAACCCTCGTGATAGAACATTCTTATCATATTCTACACAGAAACCTTAATTATTTGTGGATGATAAATCTCTGATTCATACATATGACTTTAGTTATTCTCACACGTATTTGCTTACTCTTATATCCTTAAAATTTGATGTTTCCATATTTTTCTTGGTTTGAAAATTGTACTTAGAAGTCAGTAATTGAGGAAGTGAGTTTTCATCATCGTTGTTGTGTGTGACTTCCGGAGAATGATTCTAAAGTCACAGTTTTAATGAGAAATTATTATTTAAATTAGCATTTCTATACCAAAAATGTTGGAGTTAAAAAATAGTGTTGATTATTTTAATGTTTTCCTTAGTTATCAGATTTACTGTCTTCTAATTTTTTCATCACCATACTAAAATGTTATACATTGCTTCTATAAACTCTGACACAAAAAATTCACCATTCATAAAGTTAGCAATGAAATCACATGAGAGAAAAATGTTACACATTTGAAAATTAATTCTGAGCAAGAATTTAATCTGCGAATAACGTGTCTATTGATTTAAAAAAGTTTTATCACATGTAACATTCAGTTGCTATAGCATACCAAACTATCAAAAATTCAGCTGCTTAAAACAATAAGCATTTAATATTTGTATAGTATATAGGTCACCTGCTGATTCTTTGGCCCTATGATAGAATTGGGTGATCTCAACTAAGTTTGCACCTGCATCTAAGATCAGCTGGCTGGTAGTTCTGATTAAGTTCTGATTAAGTTACAACAAAGCCCTCAGGGTACTGTACACACAATCTAACACTTGGCTGGTTGCTGAGGTAACTGACCAAGTTTACTCACATTATAATGGCTGGTCCCAGGGAAAATGCAGAATTGTGCAATCTTTTGAGGCATAGGCTTGAAACTGCTTTGTAAGTTTTGCAGCAGTTTATTAACCAAATAAATCATAAGACCAGCTCAAATACACGGGTAGAGAAATTAGTCTCCAGCTCTTAAAGAATAATATAATATCACATCACAAAGAAAGTAGATGCAAAGAGATTATAAAACTTGGATATATGCATATATCCACACACATATGTATAATACACATATATGTGTATGCATGTCGTATATGCATGTATGATGCATGATTTATACTGGACATATGTACATGCCACATCCTGTACTTTTAAAACTATCTAAAATCATTTTTAATGTGTGGGGAAATCTTAATTACACTGAACATAGGTAATTACATAGCTCCTTTTCATGAATGGCTCTTTTTTGTGTAGTTCTCAGAAAACCCTTCCCTGATCCTCTGGTACCAAAGTAGATTCTATTCAAATACTCTCTGTTACATTCCCATAGCATTTATTATTATATAAAATAGTCCTTTTCTCATTTCCACATAGCTGTTTCCTTGCTAGAATATAAGCTTCATGAGAACAAGGGTCTTCTCTGTTGATTCACTGCTAATGACTGAAACAGTCCTGTTATGCGGCAGATGTGAAGGGGAATAAATCAAACCCAATCTTAACTGCCTATGGAGCTTTCCCCTTCTCATTACCTGATGCCCAGCAGCAAGCCCCTTCACCACCAACAGCTCATTTTACAGAAAGACAATAGGCTTTAGAGGGCATCAAGACTTATGGCAGGCCTCTCGGTATACAGATCTTGGTCTTTAATAAGCTCCCAGCGCTGTGCAGAGTCTGGAGGTTTGCAGGTTATTTTTCTTGTTATTGCTTTCTTTAACCATTTTTTTTGGTTACTTAGAGAAGGTAGGCATCCTCTGTACCCTCATTGTGGGCTGAATTTTATCCCCTTCCATCCCCAGAAGGAACCAACTCTGAAAAAAAAACCTTGATCTTAAGCACTTATCATCCAGAAATATGAGAAAATAAAACTCCGTTGTTTCGAACACCCCATATGTGATGCTTTTATTAGGGAATTCCTCATAAACTCCCACAACCCTTTCAAATTCACACACAAGTGTGAACCTCAGATGGGGGCGTGTATCCTGCTGCTTGTAGTGGTCTCTGCTACATGTTCAGGCTGCTGACACACACATGCCCCTGGGTGGCAGCCATGAGAGATCTTATATCTTTGTAAGTCACCATAACTAATAAACTTGAGTGTTACCAGTATCATGTCTTTGGAGGTCATGGTAATCTTGCATCTACACAGCATGATGCTCAATAGATCTTAATTGAAAAGATAGATAGACATATTAAAAGGTAATGTGCAGGACTGGAAAATAGATGCAGGCATTCTGACATATGGAAGACAATGGATGGAAAACCTGTCAGTCTTGCCAAAAGTAATATTTGAGTTACTTACTTGAATCTTGATTTGTACTATCCTGCAAAAAGACATTCTTGATTTATGTGTTTAATGAAACCTGCACTGAAGCAGAAGAGTAACATCTCTGCATGAATTTTAGAAATCTGCTTCATAGGATAAAATTGAAGAAACTCAAATCCTGCATTTATTAGAAAATGATAGATAATCCTAATAGATAATATAATGGTACTATAATAAATTAGGGTTCTTCAGAAAAGCACAAATCAGATAAAATGTTTCCCAGAAGATTAGTGAGTGAGCTAAGCAGAAGTATTGAATAAAAAATATACAATGCAGTAAAAGAAATAAATTATAGAAGAATATACATTTTTCAGGCTTAGTTTGCAACAAAGATACATATTTTAAAGCAGAATAATGAAATATTAGCTATGAGAGTAAATATAAAACAAAGTGCTAAAGAAAAACAAAACAAAAACCCAGAGACAGCAAATTGTTATCAAAGGATTCCCCAGGGATGGATTCTGAAATGAAGATTTGCATGGACAAAATTTTATTAAATAGAGTTCTTGAGAGTAACATATATGGGAAAGGGAGAGATAAAAGAATAGGCAGATAGAGGGATTCAGTTCTGATTAAGTTACAACAAAGCCCTCAGCTGATCCAATGGGTAGATGTGGATATACAATGGTCCTTTAGACCTTTTTACCATTGGGAAAATGCTGAAGAGTTTTGATCCTCTGATAGGCTACTCCCTGGATGTGGCCTTTTGGTGAGGGTATTTAAAATTAGAAGAGGCAACTCCTTGGAGCTGAGAGCATTCTGTCCTGCAGGGACTCACCTTTGAATCTTGAGCAGACATGGCTCTCAGCACTGAGGCAATGAGTGGGTGAGCTTGGGAGTGCACAATTTCCCTCACTGTGATCCACCCCTTACATTGACAATTGCTACTTGCTTTACACATATGTTCACATTGTCAGGGAATATCTCTCCAAGATTCAGATGTGTCTCTTCTCCTAGGGAAATTATATGAGATAGGAAAGTGGAATAAGTTACAGAATCTGCTACTGCTAATTGTAGCTTGGAGATTAATACTCATAACCCTCCTCCACTGTTTCCCATTCTAGGTTTACTCTCATCCTTGATGACTGATATTCCTTGTCTACGCAGCTCACCTGTGTTTGTACCCAGATGTTTATTTCCAAGAGTCCACTGGTCACCCACATTCTAACCAAGTCAAAAGCCTTCTCCATTGGGAAGGGGATTCCCAAGGGAAGATTCAGTGTATCTGGCTGCCAAATCTATTCTTTCTGTCCACACCACATGATAGAATTCCTATCTATTTTTAACAATCAGAATTACAGCCTTCTAAAGGATTATAATTCTTTTCCTTTCCTGTTGGTCCCTTGGCAGAAGAAAGTCAAGGAGATGAGCAACTATCACCACTTAAAGTTTAAGGGGACATATTCTGTCAACTAGTAGGAGATTTCACCCACAGAATAAAGACCCTTTAACCTATAGAGACCCTGTAGCATATAAATAGGGTGCTTATGATTGGATCTGAAATGTCTACCAAAGACCATGTGCTAAAGGCTCATTGGCCTGTGTGTGGCTTTATTAGGACATAGAAACTAGTAGAAGAAGTAGGTTGCAGGGGGCAGGCCTTTGAAAGGTATATTCTGACTCTAGTCCCTCATCCCTTCATCTCCCAGCCTCGTTTCTAGTTGCCATTGGATGAACAGCTTTTCAGCACTAGCACCCTCTCTACCATAACAGTCGGCCTCACCATAATCTCAGAAACAAGGGAGCCAAATGACCATGGCCTGCAGCTTCTGAAACCATGAGCCAAAGTAATTCTGTCCTTGTTTAAGTTGATTGTATCTCATGTTGTTTTTCACAGTGACATAAAGCTCACCAAATTATAGCTCTCACCTATCCATGAGCAATATTTGGCCTTTTTCTTCCTAGTTGTCTAGTCATCAGAAACCATTCTGGTAACTACAGAGGTGAGCTAAGGAAAAGAACCCACAGAGAAGAGGCAGATGACATGAGGGACTGGAATCTCTGATTAGGCACCACAGTTGTGCCTTCTAGCTAGTATTGGCAAGATCTGGGATATATCACTTCCTCCTTACTGTGATTTTCTTCTAGACCTGCTTGATCTTATGACTTGGTGGTTCTGAGAGAGCTCAGCTCCTGTTGGTACGTCTGGATACATGTTCACTGGCTATCACATAATCAGCTGATTCATTTCTTCCAGGATCTAGTAGCCAGTCAGAAGCTTTGAAATATGCATAATTCTTTTTTTAAATATGCATAATTTTTTATTGAGAAATATAGAGTCTTACCTCCAGAATCTGTGACTTATAAGGTAATCCTCCTTTTGGGGTTGGGTGTAAATTCCATGTAATATATTTTCCATCATAGATATATCTAATGTCACAGACTGTCTTCCTCCAGTGGAAAGTTTACTGGTACTGCAAACTAGACTTGCTGCAGAACCCTTTATTTTATTGTAGACTGCACTCTAAGATGTTAGCCTCACATGTCATTGGGTAAATTGGTCAGAGCAATATTTCTAAATTTTGGAATATGGTATTTCAAATATAACTGGTAGTCATTGTACTTTTTTTGGTACAGTTGAAGGCAGGAGATATATCAACTTGTCTTTTACTTCATAGTAGATACTTCAGTGTTCCCTAGACAACTGAACCCCTTAAAAAGATCAGTGAGGTGGTGAGACCCTTAGTTGTCATAGGGTTTATTTCCCTACTTCTGGAGTGAATGTGCCTTACTGAGAACTCAAACACACTTGACCTTTCTCTGACCTTTATAGTTTCTCTGTTCTTATAGCCATCATCTGTGCCATCTGTTGGCCAAGGCCCCTTGAAAACCACACCAGTCTTGCCCTTTTGATAATTGTGTCTACAATGATTGACATTCTTCCATCTGTCTACTCTTAAATTCCTATCATCCTATCACCTGCATTTTTATTAAGGATCCCAGTTCTATAAGAATGGCTCTTCCCTTGGTCCCAGTGTTCCAAGTACAGTCATTTTGAGGTTCCCTCACACTGTTGGTCTCTCTCCCTCTAGCACATTCCTCTTTGTTGCTTTGATGGATTGGCATGTCTTCCATCTCGTGGAGGGAGGATAGATGGCTGATGGGTTTTCCATTTTCTCATGGCATATGCAGTCTAGAAGTCCCATTTATCTGAGCCCTTTGTTCCTTACTCCACCATCTTTCCAGAAATCTACATTCCTTATTAGTATGGGCTATAGCTCCCTCCAAGTTCTTGACAGCAAATCTAGAAAACATGCTGGCACCATCTGCTGGTATCTTAACCAGGTAGTTAAGTCCTATATCATGGGAGTTTTCTATGTGATCAATAAGCCCTCTCTTGTCCAGATTTATGTTCTGCTCTTCCCTTCCCTGACTCCTCAATATCCAGCCCCATCTATATTCTCCTGGCTATTCTGTTTTCTAGGCCTTATAGAACTGTGCAAGGTAGAGTCTATTTTTTTTTCCTTTAGCAGGTCCAACACCTGCCCTGTTGATATATACTGACTTATCCTTTGCTATTTGCTTGGTGGCTAGAAGACACTTGGAGAGTGGGAAGGATTTTTGCTGTCTTTTAAGGAATATATGTCTTTGCATCATCTTCAGTCAATGTGGAAGTGCTAATCCTTAACAAGGAGGAGTGAACTATTGCAAACCCAGAGCATTCAGTGAAAACTGGAGTCAAGACTGTCAAGTGCACTAACCCAGCCAGATATCTCCTGTTTCAGGTCTCAGGGTGCCATATTTTTCTTATGTGCTGTGTGTAGATTTTGTAAGGTTGAGGATTTAACCTTCTCAAGACCCCTGGCACCCTCATAAATGAAAAGTTCTTCAACTTTTTTGTCTTTCAATTCTAGGAATTGAGATTATTCTATGATTTCTAGGAGGCTATTTGACTTTTACTCCAGCCAACTGGTTAGTTATTCTAAATTTTTCAGTATTTTTTTCCTAATACATCAGTAGCACTCTACATAAATCCATCCAATTCAATAGTTGTATACTACTAATTATTCTAAGTTTCCAAAATGGCTAGAATGTAGCCTCAACCACTACATTCCCTTCATTTACATCCTATTTCAATTCAGTACTGTTTGAAGTTCTACCGTTTGTTTCTTGGCAATTACAGTAGCAGATTCAGCCCATTTTGTGAAAAGCTCTGAAGTTTAGATATGTCCTAATTTAAGAAACACGGTTAGCCTCTGGACCCTTCATATCACAGAGTCATTCTCTGAGAACTTCCCCTTAGGGGTGAATATAATCTCCATAATGCTTCTCACTTCAGCCTCAGGTGCTCCTGAGTAGGAAGGATTCAGCCATGAACCAAGCACAAGCAAAGTTATTAGCAGCTGGAGGAACAAATTCCCTGGTGGCTCACCATAGCATCCACTGCCCAAGGGTATCAGTAAATATACATGGACAATAAGACTAAGTTAATTTAACTCTGCAAGAGAATGAGTAAATCTATTTCCAACAGAGAAACCCATGAAAGAAATTTGAGGAGTGGCAATGGCAATATTAACCTGATAAAATAGACAACAGGCTTCTCCAATGTTTTGCAAGATGTTGAAACAGACCATATTAGATATTAAAGAAATTCTGGTGGGAGAAATTTTACATGTTAACAAAGAGAAATTCAACAGAAGAAATTATGGGGTGAGAGAACTTCAAAAATTTATTTTATAATTAATATACTTTTATCTCAGTTCTACTGTGGAGCAGATTGTTTTTGAAGGACAAATTAATCCTCTCATTCTCTTTGCTCACAGAGGGTCAAGAGTGATCAGCGGAAAATGCCACAAAAGAAAATAACAGCAGAATGGGAGGTATTAAAAGAAATTCTCCGCCATATGTACATAAGAGGAAATGACACCCCTGCACACACTGGATGACTGTAGATAGTGAATTCTTGGAGAACAGGAATCACAAATTGTTCATCTTTATATATCAAGTACCTGCCACAGTTCTTTCCAAGAGAAAATGTTTGAGAAAATTTTTATGACAAATTAATAAATTAAGAAATAAATTAATATAATTTCTATGCCTATTCTCAAAATTCATTTCAAATGTATAATAAATTGTTTGTCTGAGGTTGACTGAGACATATTTTAGATCAATCCTTGGACTTTAAAAGCACCTTCATAGACTTTGGTTATTGGAATTTGTAGTTTTCTAAATACAATGTAAATTTCTTTTTCTAAAAGGAGAGCTTATTCAATTAATACTATTACAACCATCATATAATGATTAGGGATATATTGCATGACAGGATGATGTTACGCTACGTGCTCTGAAGTAGGATTAATAACACAACATTTCTTCCTACAAGAAACTTAGAGGTTTTTTTTAGTAATGGTAGCACTTATGGGAAAACAAATTATGCTCCAGAATGTTAATGTAAGTACTAGGTAGAAGTATAAGGATAAGATACCTTTTTCCTCTTCCTGAGTAGCAGAACCAACATTTAGCTAAATACTTAACCCTCAGAATGATTGCTGTCTGGCCTCTTCTGCACCTGTACTGTTCATGGACCAATCTCTTGTAGATGGAGGGGAACAAAGTGTTCTTTGAGGTTTTCAAGAAGGTCTCTTTGAAGGAGTTGTTACTTCTCCTCTGCTGACCTTAGAATAGGAACATGATGGCCAGAGTTCCAGGAACTGTTGTGGAACAGCAGGTAACTTTAAGAAAGAGAGACCCATGCAGAGAGAAATAAGTGGCAAGTGGCCTGAGTCTCTGAGGATCACGGAGCAATCATACTAAACATCAAAAGAAAGAAACTTCTACCTCGCTGAAGCCAGCTCATCCTGTTTATATATGAAATAAGCACAATCTTAAATCAAGTAAATACCAACATGAGTGAAAAAGCAGTCATTTATTCTTACAGATCAGGGGAGAATGATTCTTTAGACTACACCTAAGACAATGAGCAGATTTTTAACATCAACTTTCATCCTTAAAAACAAAAGATACATGTAGAAATATTTGTGTGATGATAAGATAATTGATTTGTTCCAAAGGAGTAGTCAGCAATGAAAGCTATGTTGGCTAAAGCCATTCCAGACTTCTAGTGTCATAAGAAAAAATTTTCTTTGAACCCCCTAAAGGAAAACCATGATTTATTTACTTAAGACAATATAAAGCAGTTATAATTTTAGATAAAACACTTAAAATTTACAAAAGACAATCATTTTTCCAAACAATTAATTTGGAAAGTAGAAAATTGTATATTTTTATATTTTTATGTATACACGAAAATGATCTACTTGATGCCATTAACTTGATGCCAGAGGACCTTATTTTTTTCTCATACTAAATGTATAACAAGCTGTGGTGCAGGGTCATCTGAGGAAATCAATGCAAAACCAATAGAAACCATTTTCACTCTATTTATAATTACTTATTTGCAGATGGCAGCAATTTTTTCAAAGTAGATTTTTATCATCTCTGACATATATTCCTAAATATATGAATATAGAACTTGACATGCATTCCTGGAAAGAAAGCATGTGAGGTTTGGAGGGAAGAGGAAGAATACTGGGGAGATTTGCAAATCACACATTATAATTAATTTAAATGCTTTATTGAAAATTGACTTAAAATGAATATTTTAGCAAAGCAAATAAAGTTACCATAATTTTTTGGAATTGTCTGTCAAAACTCATTTGACAAACTGACGATTCTGGAAATTGCCTTATTTGAGAGCTACCAGGCTATTCTGCCAGAGTTCATTATGCTAGCAGAATACCCAAGTGTCCTGGGTCAGAAATACAAGATTTTATTATTCATGACACTATACGCAGCATTAGCTTCATGCTCATGCTGAAGTCCCTTGAAGGCATTGAGGAGGAGCACAGTCGGACATTATACATGTCCGAGAGCACAAATATTTTACAGTGGGCTGCAAGGATCTTTCCGGACTTTCACCAAAGAAAACTAGATTACTTTTGTTGTAATTGAAAGTAAATAAATATATTAATTTTGCCAGGGAGGGAGACATTCTGTTTACCCCTTGAGACTTTTGCTAAGCAAACATCCTTGAGAAGATGAGACACTTTTTAATCTCAAGATGTGCAGAAACATGAGAAACCCATGGAGAAGTGGCTCTCTACCATTCATTTCCTCCCTCTAGACCATTGATGAAAGAATTTTTTGTGATGATGAAAGAATGCTGTGTCTACATCATCTGCTTGGTAGCCACCCACCACCTGTGGCTACTAACCAGTTGAAATGTATCTACTGTGACAATGAACTGAGTTGAACAATGTAAATGTAAATAGCTACAAGTCATCAGTACCTCAGTACCTAAGTATTGGGCAGCACAGATCTACATTATGTGCCCCTTGATGTTGATTTCTTCACCCATACCTCCATCACAGAGTTTCTCACTAATAGGAACATGGAAATGATGTTAAATGATCTCACTCATATATGGGATCTAAAATGTTGATCTTATGGGAGTTGAGAGTAAAATGGTGGTTTCCAGAGGTGGTGGAGTGTTGGGAGGAAGGGAGGGATGGGAAAGGTTGATCAATGGACATTGTATCACAGCCAGGTAAGGCAAGGTATTGTGGTACACTGTTGCATAGTAGCAATGATGTACTTACATTTCAAAAAGCTAGAAGAATGTATTTTGAAGGTTTTCACCATAAAGAAATGATAAGAGCTAGTGATGCAGTTCAATGGTACAGCCCTTATCTAACAAGGACCTGGGTTCAATCCCCAATACCGCAAAAGAAAAAAAAATTATTTTGAGGATATAAACATGCTTAACTTAATTTTAACTTTACACAATGTATACATATATCAAAATACTACACAGACAGGGCACAGAGGTACAACCCTGGAATTCCAGCTATTCAGAAGGCTGGAACAGGAGGATCACAAGTTTTAGGTCAACCTCTGCGACTTAGCGGGACCCAATTTCAAAATAAAAACTAAAATGGGGTGGGGATATAGTCAGTAATAAAGTACCCCAGAGTTCAATCCCCAGTGCCAAAAAATATATAAATAAAATTACATGATACCTCATTAATCTATATTTTTTGTGTTTTTATGTGCCAGTTTAAAAATAAATACCAAGGAGGGAGATAGCTGCATCATATGGAAGTTTCATTTCGAGTCTTTTTAGGAATCCCTACACTGCTTTCCAAAGTGGTTGTACTAATTTGCAGTCCCATCAAAAATGCATGAGTCAGTCTTTACCCTACATCTTCTTCAGCATTTATTATTTCACTCATGATGATTGTCATTCTAACCGAAGTGAGAAGAAATGTCAATGTAGTTTTGATTTGCATTCCCCTGATTGCTAGAGATATTGAATATTTTTTTAAATATTTTTGACCATTTTTATTTCTTTTTGAGAAAAGTCTGCTTAGTTTTTACTCATTTATTGATTAAGATTTTTTCTTCTTTTTGGTTTTATGATTTTTGAATTATTTATATATTCTGGATATTCATACCTAGTCAGAAAAGTAGCTCGCAGAGATCTTCTCCCTTCCTGTAGGCTGTCTTTTCATGTTCTTGTTTCCTTTGCTGTGCAGAAGATTTTAACTTGATATTGTTCCACTTATTGATTCTTGGTTTTATTTCTTAAGCTTCAGTGGTCTTTTTAAGAAAGTCGGTGTTGTAGTGTTGACCCTATGTTTTCTCTAGCAGTTGCAGGTTCTGGGTATAATTCCTGGGTCTTCAATTCACTTTTGGATTTGTGTGTGTGTGTGTGTGTGTGTGTGTGTGTGTGAAGATTGAAAATAATCTGGTTTCACATTTTTACATATAGTTATCGAGTTTTTCAGCATCACATGTTAAAAAGGCTATATTTTCTCCAACATATGTTGCTGGCAGCTTTGTTTAGTATCAGATAAGTATATCTATGTGGTTTTGTCTCCATGTCTTCTATTCTATTTCTTTGTTCTTCATGTCTGTTTTGATGCTAGTGATATGTGTTATGGTTTAAATATGAGCTATTCCCATAAAGTCAATGTATGAAACAATGTAAGAAAGTTTGAAGGTTAAATGATTGGGTAACAAAAGCCTTGACCTAATCAGTGCACTCATTCATCACTTGAATGGATTAACTGGAAAGTGACTGTAAACTGTAGGGTGTGACTGGTGGGGGCCGGTTCCTGGTGAGAGGAGATAACCTCTCTCCCTCTCTGGGCTCCAGTTGGAGTTTTGGCCTGAGATCTCTCAATCTATGAGTTCCAAATAAACTTTTCCTCCTCTAAAATTGTTCTTGTCAGGTCTCTTGATCACAATGAAAATAAATAAATAAATAAATAAAACTTGAATAAAACATCATACTGTTTTCCCCCCTATTACTCTGTAGTATAATTTCAAATCAGATATTGTGATCATTCCAGCATCTCTCTTCTTGCTCAGGATTGCTCAGGCTATTCCAGGTCTTTTATTCTTCCAAATCAGTTTTTTGGACTGTTTTTTTTTTTTCTGGTTCTATGAAGAATGTCACTAGTATTTTCATGGGAATTGCATTCAAACTATACAATGCTTTTAGTAGTATGGCCATTTTGACAATGTTAATTCTGCCCATCCAAAAACATGGAAAGAATTTTCATCTTCTAAAATTTTTAATTTCCTTCTTCAATGTTCTATAGGTTTCATCGTAGAGGTCTTTCATCTCCTTATTTAGATTTATTCTATTCCCAAGTATCTTTTTTTTTTTTTTAGGTTATTGTGAATGGGATGGTTTTCCTGATTTCCTTTTCAACAGATTCTTTATTGGAGTAGAAAAGTTATTGATTTTTTTTCCTGTGTTCTGCTACTTTTATGGAAGTGTCTATCACCCTGAGAAGTCTTCTAGTGGAGTTTTGGGATCTTCCAGATATAGGTTCAGGTCATCAACAGAGAACTAAAATCTTCATGCTATAGTGATACACCTTGATTATAGCAGCACAATCCACAATAGCCAAATTATGGAACCCACCCAGGTGCCCAACAACAGATGGATGGATAAAGAAATAATGTGTATATAGACAGTGGAGTTTTATTCAGCCTTAAGTAAGAATGAAATTATGGCATTTTCTGGTAAATGAACGGAAGTAGAGAGCATCATGTTAAACGAGATAAAAGGAGACTCACAAAGTCAAGGGTCAAATATTTTTTCTCATATGTAGAACTTAGAGAAAAAGTGCAGGGTGCATGAAAATCAAAACAAGATAAGTGGAATAGAGGAAAGGGATGTGGGGGAGGTATGAAAGATGGGAACAGGAAGGAACTGCAGAATGAATTTGACAATTTATGCTGTGTACATCTATGACTGTAAATGTCATATATGGTGAGTTTCAGCTTTATATATATTTATAAAATACCAATTAAAATCAATAAATAAATAGAAGGAGGGCCGGTAGAGTAGACAAAGAAGAATAGGAACAGGGTGGAGGGTTGAGAAAAATATATATATAAGGATCTGAAATGGAGCAATTTATAATCCATGTGTGTCTGACTATGTCAAAATGAACCCCCAAAATGTATATAACTATGTGCACTAATAAAAATATTTTTAAAATAAAATAAATTTTTTTAAAGAAGGGAAAATATAAATGTGTGAGTAGAAAACTAATAAAATTCACACCCCTAATTGAAATGTTTTCTAAATAGTTTTAAGGACCGTCATAATTTTTGGTCCTGAATCATAAAAAAATAATAATAATAATGAAGAAAAATAATGTAAATTCCTTGAAACCAAGTAGGCCCTCTTTCCATATCCAACAGCAATCCCATTCATTCAGTGAGTGTTTATGGTACTGGGTAAAAGACCAAATCCAGACTTACGCCATGTTGATTTTCTATTGCTACCACAACAATCCAACAAAACTTAATGGTTTAAAACAGCACAGCATCCTTAACCTGCAGTTCTGGAGGACAGTGGTCCAACATCAGTTTCAGGGAGCTGAAGTCAGATGTGGGCTGCACTTCCTCTGGAGGTTCTAGAGCAGAGTCCATGCTCTTGCTTTTTCCAGCAAGGCCAGGATAATCCCTATGTTTCAAGGTCCGTTACCTTAACCACACCTGCAAAGTCCCTTCTGTCATGTGCTCTAACATATTCACAGATGCCAGGGGAAAAAGACCATGGACCACCCTGGAGGGTCACTATTCAGCACACCACAGATGCCGAGGGCTTTGTTGAGAAACAATTCTAAGAAATGGAGTCCAGGAATAAATGAAATTGTCATTGTTCTGTCCTTAAGAGGTTACAATGTAGTAGGAAGAGACAGACTATATGGAAACTAGAAATCACATAAGATAAATTCATATTTGCTAATGCTATGAAGTAAATATGGAGAGAGGTGTGATGATGATTCGGAATAGGATCAATTTTAGATAAAGGGATTAGAACATGTCACTGTGAGAAAATGACATTTGAACTAAATTATGCAAGATCAGTAAAGCAAGGGGAAGTACATTCCTCCCTAGAACAACACAACAAAGCCATATCTCTAGAAGAGGAAGGTGGTTTGCAAGAGTAACATCTGCAAGGAGCTCCAGAGATCTGCATCTGGAGTGATTTAAGGAGGGAGAGAGCATGGAGTAAGTACCCTGAAGAGAGAAGCGCGAGATGGATCATCATGGCTTGTGAAAGTCTTGGAGGTGAAGTGAGTTTTATTCTGAAGATAAAGGGGAATCAGTGACTGCTTTCAAGCAAGGGAGGAACCTGGTCTGCAATTTATATTTTTAAAATATTTCATTCATTATGAGGGGGGAACAAGCACAAGAAGAGTAACTGCTGCAGACCAGCAATGAAGGCAAATGAGGATGGCGACAGGGTCAGCTTGGCTGTGGTGCAGGTGGGCAGGTCTATATGAGTGTGCATCTGTTCTGGGATGACAGAACTTAGCAGTTAACTGGACTCAGAGATGGACTGATAGGAATAAAGAGTGAATGGTGCCTGGATTTTTTTACCTGGATACAGTACTGTGGCTGGTGATGACTTTGGCCTAAGTGAGGAAAGGTACAGGGATCGTGGGGAGGGTGGTTAGATTTAAGAGCTCCATTGGGAGTTATTAAGTTGGGGATTCCCATTATGTTTTTAATAGACAATTAGATAGGCAATTAGGTATAAGAAAAATCAGAGGCTAGATTTGAACGAGAGATATTTAAACCATGTATATTTGGAAGTCATAGTAAGATGGCATGAAAAGCCATAGGAATAAATGAAGACACTATATTCAGAAAAAAATAAGGAACAAAACCCTGTGACAAGAGGACCTCACACCTGACACTATCTGATAGAATAGAATAGAAGAGGTGGAAAGAAATTCAAAGGATCAAGGGAAAGAACCACTACTTGGGTAGGTAGAAATTGTAAATCACTGGGTCAAAGGGTACGAATTTTTGGTGCAAAAGAAGAATAAGTTTTAGTGACTTACTACAGAACAGTAAATAATAGTTAATAATAATGTATGATATATTTTGATGCTACTAAAAGCATATATTTTAAATATTTTCATCACTAAAAAACATGAGATAGCAGATAAGTTACCATAAGCTGATCATTCAAAAATGCATATGTATATCAAAACATTACATTATACACCTAAATGTATGCAATTATTTGTCCTTTGAAATAAAAATACATAAGCAGAATAACAAAAGAAATCTAAGACAGCTTGGTGTCATGGAAACAGGAGAACATTTCAAAGGGCTGTATCAGGGCTTCTAAAATGTTAGCAACCAAGACAGAAAGGCTGACGGGATTTTGTAATGCTGAGTTCTTTTTAATGACCAGTACAAGGACAGCTTTACTGAAGCCAAGGTTAAGAAGGAGGTGTGAATTCCCCTGTTGGATCATTGTACTTGGTACACATGTATCAGATTACCACATCTTACCCCATAAATATGCAGAGCTTGTGTCAATATGATTTTATTTGTTATATTAGGTAACATTCCATCACCGATATCCATGATAATCAACTGCAATAGAGAAATGGTTTAATTTGGCTCAGGGATTCTAGCAGTTTCAGTCCATGTCTGGCCCCGCTGCTTAGGGCAAAGCAGCACCCCATATAGGGAGTCATGGTCGCACCAACTGCATACCTGGCAGAGAAGGAAAGAGAAAAAGAAGAGACCAGACTCCAAAAACCCTTCAAGGGCAAGCCCCCCACAGACCTGAAAACTTCCCAGGAAACCCTACTCCTTAAAATTTCAACCACCCCCTATAGACACTAAGCTGGGAATTGTGTATTCAACACAGGGGCCTCTGGGGGACATTTCACATCCAAACTATAGCATTTGTGTTTAAAAAAATAGAATTGTACAGTTCTAAGAAGGCTATGTTTGGAGTGTACAGTTCAAAGTGGGAATTAGGAGCAGCCTTAGTATATCCGTTGTAGTTACTAAGCCTTGCAGTGCTGCAGTAGATGCCTAATGAATACTATTTGAATTCTTACAAGTCAGGAGTAAGATATGATTATTTTCCATTTTGCAATGAGATCAAGGGATGTGAAGCAGCTTTCTCAAAGCCAACCGCAACCAGCAACTAGCAGAACTGGGTCAAGACCAAGTTGGAGTCTGACTCAAACGCTCCCACTCTTCTTTCAGCCATGAGAAGCGAGGAGCTCTCTTGACTCCAGGAAAGCAGGTGAAGAGTCCTGTTTCAGGGAGACCATTTTGATAAAAATTTACATAAATTGGAGGAACAAGGTAAAGAGCTAGCAACCAACTTTGAGAACACTGAGGTTGGCAAGGTGCTTGACAAGCAAGACAATTGTGAGGGTAGAGATCAGACATTACAGACGCAGTAGGTAGACATGGAGCTGACAGACCCAGGGTCTACCTAGCCATTTCCTCTCTGCCATGTCCTCTCACTTCTGCTCTTCTAGGGACTCTTGTAGAAGAGAGATGTTAGCATCCTTTCTCTCTCCCTTCCCTTTTTGCCTTCTCCCCAGCCATCAGATTAAGGGGTGGATGGGGAGGGAAGGGAAGTGATCCACTAAGAGGCCTAAGCAGATCCCTAAGGCAAGACCAGTTGCATAGGCTCAAGGTTCAGGAGTCAGTCAGCAAGAGACAGTGAAATAACACTGAAGATCAGGAGGGAACCTGCAACTGCCCCAGGCCACTGGCTCGGCACTCACCCTGCTTCAGAACCAGCCTCCCCGTGGGCTTGTGCTGCCTGAAGAGCACTCCCCCTTTCTCTTGGTTTTACTTTGTGTGCATGTGAGGACTACGAAAGACTGGAAAAAAAAAAAACAGTATTTGAAGGCAAATGATCCAGTATTAATTTAAAAACAGTTGCCTTCTGTGGACACGGCCTCGATGTTCACCAAATGTTCGTAATAAGCAGAAACATTCTCCTAACAGGTGCAGTTGCCGCAATGAATATCCCAGCAGGCACACATGGCATCCTATCTACAGTCAGGTCATCGAAACAAAGAGCAGAATAATGAAAATATATGACTGCTCAGATGTTTATGGAGAAAGTCATTTGCCCAATGGTAATTGATGTTTATTGAGGACAAGGGAACACAAGGAAAGTATCCCGAATCACCCCATATTTCTGTTGCCACCTGTATAACCACTCAACAGACAGAACATAATAAAATGTGGATTTGTCTTTGGGGCAGTATATAATTTCATGTACTATTTCGTCTTGGGGATTCTTTTATTCCTTTTTCACACAACAGCTTTCTTCGTTTTGTTTTTGTTTTTTGTGTGTGTGTTTTTTTTTTAATGTGCCTTGTGGTATACATTTATTTCTTTCCTTTCCCCCTCATGGTGTAGGGGGAAAAAAAATCCCTGAACAGATGTTGTGTTAAGATTGCCAAACTCATTTTGCTTTTGATGTTCCATGCTTAAAGCTCCTTTTTGGAGAACACATTGGTGGAATGTACTCCTCGTTGTGCACTGTATGTTTAATAGCAGGAAGACAGTTGGAAAAGGCTTGCAACGGTTCCTTAAAATGCCAGTGTCACTGAACATTCAAAGACAAGCAGAAACAAAAGTCTGGCACAGGGTCCACATGATGAGACACACGGGCTGCATTTACAACCTTGTTCTTAATCTGTTAGCTATTAAGAACAATATTATATTTTTTTAAAAGATATCCATAGTCATGAGATGCTCAGGGCAAGGAGAAATTTAACAACAGTCCAAAGATGGCGGCTTGATAAACATGGAAAGTGGGAGATTACCGTGGAGCCTTTATCGAAAAGTTTCGCCTTGAAAGAAGCCACTTCCAGCTTGGCCATTTTTTAATGCAAAACACTGAAGAGATGGCCAGGGAGGGACAGGGCCAGACTAAGGGTGCTTGCAGGTTTGATGTGATAGTGTGTATCTCACAGAGAACAGAAAACTTGGGGGGAAAAAACGGGTTCTGAAATGCAGATCCCTGGAATGCTTTTGAGAGTGTACTGGTATTGCAAAAGTGGAGAAATGGTGTAATCGAGCGCCATATTCATTTGCTAGAGTTGCCATATAAAGTACTGCAGACTGAGTGGCTTAAAGAACAGAACTTTATTTTCTCACAGTTCTGGAGGCCAGGAGTCTGAAGTCAAGGTGTCAACAGGATTGGTTTCCTTCTGAGAGCTCTGTCATTAGATTGCAGATGGCCCTCCTCCTCCTGGGGCCGTACATGGACTTCCCTCTATGTCTGTATCCTAATCTCCTCTTCTTATAAGAACGCCAGTCATGTTGGATTTGGGCCTGCTAATGACTTCATTGAGTCTTCAAGATCTCTTAAAACTTCTCACCTTGCCCCGTCTCCAAATAAAATCACATTCTGAGATACTTAGGGTTAGGACTTCAACATATAGATTTGAGGGGATAAAGGGTTTGGTCCAATAACTCTTACCAAAGGAATTGACTCAGCATTGAGCACCTACCTGGTCAGTATGCAAAACTGAACTATGTTGGAGATACATTGTAGTCTCTGCTCCTTGTCATCAGGGAGCTTACAAAGTGTGACAGGTAGACTGTACATGTACAGCCCTATAATAGAGTATTTAAAGCACCATTCCAGAGCAATGGAACATCAATGTTGAAGAAGTACAGTGAACGAATACCCAGCTTGGTTGATGAAATGGGCACATGGAAAATGTGGTATTGGAGCTATGACTTGATAAACACACCCGATCTCAATATACAGAGAGACCATGTTAGCGAGGGACTGGGACAGGCTGGCAAAGGCACAGGCATTTTAAAGGGACTGAGTCAAAGCGTATGATGTCCCCAAGGAACCATCAAAGCACAAGCTGAGGAATCAGTACAAAAGTCATTAAAATGCTCCAAGAGCTGTAATATATTCTAGACAACTAAGGGGAAACTTAAATTATGTATAAAATTCAACTTTAAGTATGGAGCTGCATGAATTTTCATACCAAATTCTTCCTCCAACCTTTGAGTTCAGGAACAGTATTCCAAATACTTTATCAGAAATTACAGCTCCTCCTCTATGAATTTGGAACAGAGATACAAAGAGGTCAGAATTAAGATCAGGCTACACAATCCGACATATATACACAGGTGGCTTTACACACATAAGACACTTACCTAATGGGGACTCTTCACATATTTTGAATTGCTTAGGACTGTTTATGCCATTTTTTTCCTCATTCATCTTCAAAGGGAAAGCTCAATATTTTAATGTTTCAGATAACTAAAAAGATAATTCACTTGTAAAGATAATGAATACTACCATCTGATGTGACTATAAATTTTGTAAAATCATCAGCTGAGGGCATACTCATTTTTAGGTTGATCTGTTACAATTCAGTTTATTTCTCTGCTCAAGGTCAATCTCACAGTCCTTGAAATGTTATCCATGTAGCTCAGACGGAATTCAGAGAAGTAAAAATGAACAGGACTTCACATTGTCGACTAATTTACTCCTGATTCCTGCCTTAGCTATGCATATCGATTCCCACATTTCAGTTTATTCTTTCAAACGCCACCACGCTTATTTGTAGCACACCTGTGTCAGAACATCCAAAGAAAGAAGCAATCTTTTACAACAAGGAACTCCCTACTATTTATCCATAATAAGGCATGCGGCTCATTAATCACTTGCCCACTCTGTGTCCCTTCAATTTGCACACAGTAACAACTAAAAGGTCCTGAAGCCAGGTATCTATGATATAACAAATAATAAATTTAAAATAACTCAAGCCATGAAGATCTGACACTGCAAACAACACAGAAAAAGAGCAATTTCTGATATTAGTATTCATGTTCTCTTATAAAAATGTTTTGGCTAAGGAAAAAGCTTCAACTCTGGGTGCCTTCTGTTTTTGTGGTCCCTTGCTACCTACATGTGATGCAAGTTTCTTTCTTTTTTAAAAATTTGTTCTTTTTAGATATACATGACAATAGAGTGTATTTTGTAATATTCTACACACATGGAGTATAACTTGTTCTAAGTAGGATCCCATTCTTATCGTTGTAATGATGTAGCATTTCACTGGTGGTTTATTCATATATGAACACAGGAAAGTGGTGTCTGATTCATTCTACCCTCTTCCCTATTCCCATCTCCCCTTCCATTCACCCCCCTTTGTTTAATCCAGTGAACTTCTATTCTCCCCCACCTTATTGTATGTTAGCATTCACATGTTAGAGAGAACATTCTGCCTTTCTTTGCTTTTTCAAATTTGGTTTGATATCATTTAGCATGATATTTTCCACTTCCATCCATTTACTGGCAAATATCATAGTCATTCTTCTTTATGACATATACCACAAAGTTTTTATCCATCCATGTGTTGAAGGACACCTAGGTTGCTTCCATAGCTTAGTTATTGTGAATTGAGATGCTATGAACATTGATGAGGCTACAAACTGTAGTATGCTGATTTTAAGTATTTTGGGTATATACAGAGAAGTGGGTAGCTAGGTCAAATAGTGGTTCCATTCCCAGTTTTCTGAAGAATCTCCATACTGCTTTCCAGAGTGGTTGCACCAATTTGCAATCCCACCAGCAATGTGTGAGTGAATCTTTTTACCCACATCCTAGCCAACATTTACTGTTACTTTTATTCTTGAAAATTGCCATTCGGGCTGGAGTGACATGAAATCTCAGTATGGTAGTAATTTGTATTTCTCTAATTGCTAGAGATGTTTAACATTTTTCATACATTTGTTGAGCATTCTATTTCTTCTTCTGTGAAGTGTCTGTTTAGTTCCTTGACCCATTTATTGATTGGGTTATTTGGGGGTTTCGGTGTTAAGTTTTTTTGAGTTCTTTAAATATCCTGGAGATTAATGCTCTGAGGTGCAGATGGCAAAGATTTTCTCCCATTCTGTAGGCTCTCTCTTCACATTCTTGATTGTTTTCTTTGCTGTGAAGAAGGTTTTTAGTTTGATACCCTCCCATTTATTGATTCTTGATTTTACTTCCTGTACTTTAGGAGTCTTTGAGGAAGTGAGTTCCTAATTAGACATGATAGACCTACTTTGTCTTTCTAGTAGATGCAGGGTCTCCGTTCTAATGCCTAGGTCCTGGATCCACTTTGTGCAGGTTGAGAGATAGGGGTTTCTTCCTTTGGGGTCATTGACTGAACTCATGGGTTTTGAAAATACACTTGAGCAAAGTGTAGACATTTGACCACTGGATATTTATGACATAACGTCCTCAGGATAACTAGCTTTTATTAAGTAACCTCTGTATGGTATGACACTGGGGTACTTCTTACCCAGCCCCTTGGATCTGGGTCTCTGGGATCTGGCAAGGAAGGATAAGAGAAGGATAAAAGACATTTGTAGCAATGAAGGGCAAAAGAAGACAGTTGCTGCAAACCATCTCTAGGGTCTCTGTCCTTCTGTGTGCTTCATTAAGTATGTCCTAGTTCTAATCTAGTACTTCAGTGTTTGATTATCTTTTCTAAAGTCAAGGCGCTAGCCAAGCACCAAGGCTTATAGTAATACTCAGTAAGCCAGAGGCTGGTTTTTCATAACCTTAGGTATAAATCTTGATGCCTATCATAAACAGAGGTATTCCAAATTTGATGTAGTTTTAGCTCAATATCCCATCACCACCTAGGCTTGTCTCCAAATTTGTCCAGACACGGGTCACTTTTAAATGCTTGCAAAAATGTTCGTGAACATTTCATATGTTACATAAATGTTGTACATATCTTTATGCACACAGGTAATCATGTTGTTTTAAATTATGACAATAGTTATTTTATTGATCACAAAATAATGCTATCTTGCTAATTAATGAAATTCCAGATGTGCATAGGGTTTCTTTTTTCAAAATTCACAAAGTTACCAAAAGTAATTAGAAATAAGTGTGAATTAACCCTTAAGTATTAAAAAAGACTATTTGACAACAGGGAATAGAAAATGTAATAACATCCCGATTGCCTATATAAATGGACTTCTGACTCATGCTATTATACACTTTTGGCAACCATTATTCTAAAACACCATTCTTATTTAAAGTAAAAATAAAATAAAAGAAGAAAAACATGCAGACTGCAAGCTGAATGGAAGACATCCTAGGAAAAGTGGGATGGGAGAGTTTCTAGTCGCCAGGGCAACCAGATCCTTTGTAGGCCAAGTTAAGTGGCTTTCTCCTAGGACAACTGAGCCTGATCTTGTGACCTTCAGTGAAAAGTGAAAGCTAGAATTCTAACATATAAAAATATATGTATTAAATGACAAGTAAAAAGTTGTACTTGCAAACTCTAAGCATGCATGTTCAACCAGCACATTGAATCATCTCACTGGTGTTCATATGTAAACACTATGGTACATGGTAGAAAGGACAGGTAGGCATGAGAAAAGCCGAAAATTTCAGAACATTCTTAGATGTTATTTTTATATTATAAATGGAAAGAATTTATTTTTAACCAAAAGCATTTCTCAGTACCAGCTCTGTCTAGGCACAGAACTAATGGATAACAATGTATTTTTCAGGAATTTTCTTACATCCAAAAGTCTTCATCAAATGAAGTACAGCATAATAGATTGCAGGGTTGCAGGGCCTCATAGCCATAGTGAGAACCACCCACTACTACAAGGTTAAGTATTGTCATGATAATTTAAAGACAAGGACACAGAGGGCTGGGGTGTAACTCAGTGGTAGAGTACTCCTTTGATCCCCAATACCACACACACAAACACACACACAAAAAAAGACAAGGAAAAAGATGCTCAAAAGTATTAAGTAACTTAATCAAGAAAACCACGGATCATTTTGTGTATGGATCACTCTGACAAGGGAAAACAAGGATACAAGAGATCTTGGTGACATATTTATTGACATTTGCTTGACAATGTCTCATCTGACAGTTGGACCATAGAATCAGCCTCCTCTACTCAGGACGGAGTCCACCCTCTTCTCCTCCTGTAAAGCCCTTTTCACATGCCCTGTGCATTGTGTTCACCCCAGACTGTTTCATTTGAATTCACAACTCACGTCTATCATTGCTTACTGCACTTTTATGCCTCTGAATTCTTCCTATTAAGGAAAACCACTAATGAAGCTTCACATGAGCTAAGTATGCTTTCCGGGGTTTCAAGCACTAAAGAATTTTTTTTCTCTCTTTCTTTCTTTCCTTCCTTCCTTCCTCCCCCACCTTCTTCCCTCCTTCCCTCCCTCTCTCCCTTCCTTTCTTTCTTTTTTTCCTTTTCCTTTCTAGAGATCTCTCCCAATTTGTTTTTACTGTTTTCATTCTCAGAGGGACACTGATCCATAAAATGTTGTCTGAGCCAAAGATAGGTTGCATTTGAACTTTTTACTTGAGATTTGGGTTTTCTTGTAAAAACAAAAACAAAAACAAGCAAACTTTTTTATATGATTTAAAGACTGTTATTTTTGTAATGCTTTATTCAAATAAGGATTTAGAGGTGATGGTTTGAGGGGAAAAAGAGTAGTGGTCTGTTCAGAACAGGGGTCACAGAGCCTGCCTGAAAAACTTATGTTATTAGTCTATCAAAATTTTGGTTCAAATGGTCTTGAAGTTCTCATTTGTGAGACATCTATCTATGAAGAAAAGAGTAGAGACAAAAGCAAAGATCAAATGAAAGAGAGACCAATCCTAGTGAAAAAGACTAACCATGTGTCATTCACATGAAAAAAATGGGCCTTATTTGGTAGAATTTTGTTTAACTTTGTTCTGTGAATTGGCAAGAAGGGAAGGTGTTGTGAATAAGGAATGTGAAGAAAAAATAAAACCCTTTCTATGAGTAACATGATCAGAAATTTTCCATATTTTTCTCCATGAACGGAAGGAATGAGTACACTGAAATACTACCTAAGCATGCAAAGGCTGTAAGGAGGAATAGGGAATGTCAAAGTGAGATGCAGCTTTCACGTCTGGGAGGAAAACGGAGAAAATTAAGTGTCTTGAAGCAGCAGGTAAAGTACGATTTGCAGCAGTAATGTTTTTAAGACTTTCTGTACAATTTTCTGCAACTTTCACTTCTTGTATAATTGCAGTATTTAATAATGTCTTGATTCTTAAGTAAATAATTATGATATGCTTCACAAACCATAATTAAACAATTAATTATTTTTTTCATTGGAGTTATGGTGGGAGTGTGGTTGCTTTTCCAGAACACTGTGGTTAAAAAATGTACTATCTACTTCTTGACTGCAAGCTCTTCATGAAACACCCAGAGTGGCATTCAACTGCCTCAAGGTACAAATTATTCAAATACGAGACTATCAAGAAGCAACAAACACTATATAAATCAAGTCCTGTTCTACCGTTAAAAATGTCTATGCAATACCTAAGAGTCCCAGGCTGTGGAATACCTAAGTCTGTGCAATACCTAAGAGCCCCAGGATACAGAGCACTTATGGCCTCAGGAGGTGCCTATTGCTTCACCCAGAGCATTTAACTTTGCTGAGAGCTAAAGAATCTCAAGGTCAAGTCATGAGAGATGTATGTCTACAGCTAGTAACACCTAGTTAAATATCCAACAACTTTTAAATTACTAATAGGAAATGTTTTATCATAAGAAGTAGCATTTACTGTGAGACACGAAATACCTTACAAATTCAAATTAGTAGTCACAACAGTCCATGTATACATATGCTTGGTTTACAGATATAGAAAACTTCCCTGGGTTTTGTGAAATTAGGAAGGTATCCATGGGTCTGAAGATGGCTCAGTATTTCCTTGTTTCCCCTGAGGGCATACAAGGTGAAATCAGGTACATTCCTGTAGGTCCCACATCAAGCATTTCTCTTCCTCTGCTTCTGTCTCTTGGTATCACTGTTCCATGAAAGTCAATGTAGTCCAGGCTTCAAGGCTCTCCCCTCCATCCTTGAGCACACTAAGCTTCTCTGATCTCTTGACCCCTGCTTTTACCTTCAGCTCTGCATCCTCTGTAGAGCCATGAACTTTCTCAGTTCTGAGAGCTCATTCAACTTCTCCAGGAAAGAAACTCTTTGTTTACAGAGGAGGCTGTAACTCTGTGTCCTCAGAAGTGTTCTCGTCTGTCTGTGTGCTGCCTACAACTCTCTATTCCAAAGCACATAAATGTTTTAGACTTCAGTTGAAACGTAACTAATTTCAGATACCATCACCTGAAAAACTGAAGAACTGGTTATGGATGTTGGAGACTCAAAAGATTCTATTAATTTTCTATTATTCTGAAAATTAAGTACCTTGAACAGAATCATGTCTCCATGGGATGGAACTCTCGAGTTGTCAGCAACACCTCAGGAGTTTATTAGTGTTACCACTGAGAAAGAAATGCAGAGATTTTACCAGTAATTTTACTTCTCCTAGAGAAAGAACGAGTTTGGAGTCACACACAGTGATGTGTTGTCCCTGCTTTTCCCCTTACTACCTGACTGAGGTCAGCAAGGTTACTCAGCATCTCTGAGGTTTAGTTTTATCCTCTTTGAGATGTTTCCTCCCACCTGATTTCTTTAGATTACTGCTGCAGGAGCTGATGGCATTAGCCTGGGCTGATGAAGACTACAATTCTCCAAATTCTCTCAAGTTTCCCTTGAGACTTACAAATAACAGTGTCACATCCGTCAGTCATCTCCTAGGAATCCACAGAAGGAATGTGGTCACAAGAGTTCTAGGGCCAATTCTGAGGTGTTCTTGTGTTCTTCTGCTTTTGTTTGAACTTATCATCGCTAGAAGTTCATCAGCAGTATCCCAGGTGCCCATGAGACACCAAGAATATTAAGACATGAGATGTTCTCCATGAACTTTCCATCTTTTGGGATCAATAAGATGAGCCAACAAGGTACAATAAAATGTTATTAAAATATGTATGTTTGTGTCAAAAAGGAATAGCATTTCCTCTACTAGACTCTGAAATATCATCCGTCATTTAATGCTTACCAGTTCTATGAAGGAAGAAAGCTGATACTGAATCTTAGAGATGTTAGGTAACCTTCTTGACCTCAGTCATCCTGTATGGAGAAGCAGAGACTCATTATTTTGCCACTCTTGCTTCTTTAAATAGAATAAAGTCATATGACACCTGAATCATAAATTGACAGGATAAATGATAATTTTCTTTGGTGCATCACTATTTCAAATTCCCCACCCTTTTTCTCCAGGAGCTGCTAAATTGTGTTAGCAAATATGAGGGCCAGTGGTGTCTCCTGAAGATTACAGAGGTAGGGAGAATTGGGGATTGAGGAATTGGCAGGAAAAGAGGCTACATTACACTTTTCTTGTGCAAGATCTAACTTCAAACTTGTCTCTCATCCTGAACTAAGTGACCATCATCTGCCTAGAATGGACTAACTGTGGCCATGACAAGCTAATTAACTTTTCTAGACAACCTTTTTTTTTTTTCTTCTAGACAACCTTTAAAGAAAGTTCCAACAGAGTTGCAAGAGAGGCAAAGTGCAGACTGGATTATTTAATCCCAAACGTTTCTCCCACTCCTCCAAATCTCCTTTTCTTAACAGAGAGCAGACTCAGTCTTTGTATAGAACTATTTGCTCTCTGACTCGTAAAACATCAAGAGAAGAATTCTGTTAACAGATGCTCTACTGTTAGAAGTTCATTGCAAAGATAGCTAAAACCCTGAAAAAAAATTTACAGGAAACCTGCTGGCTTCTAAGAAGACACTGGAAGACAAAAACAAACAAATAAAACTTCTTCTTTCCTCTGGAAAAATCCCAACCCCCTCCCAGAGCCTGTGCCAGTAGAGACAGGAGCTCTTCCAGCACTGTCATTCTTGACCTTGTTTTAATGAGTTAAAAATTAAAAAAAAAGAAAGGAAAAAAGTGCACTCCTCCTGGGGGTGAGGGGTGTAAATCTCATAAACCGTGCCTGGGCTCCAAAACCCTCAAAGTTCTGCTCTATAATTCTTTTGCATTTACTTCTGCTTTCTCCTTTTGTGCCTTGAAATGTAAGAGCATGACCACCCTGTCTGCCACTGTCTATGCAAAAAAAATCAGATGTCCCAATAGAAGTGAACTCTATCCTTTAGTTCTTGTAATTGGCTTAAATTTTTCCTATGTCATTCCAACTCCTACCCCTTTTAACTCACTTACCTGTATTGTTAAAACCTTAAAAGGTATAAAGCTTTATAAATAAGTCAGAAAGGGCCTGTTAGAATAAAGTTACCTGCTGGTGAGGCTACAGGCCAACTCCTCTATCCAAGAGCTTCATGCCAAAGCACTCACCAGCTGCACCAGAGATGACCTGGACATGAGGAGCCCTTCTTAGCTCTCCTTGTTGAGTTCTACATAGGAGTGTTATGAATTTACCAGGTATGGCATGGCATACCTGTAATCCCAGCAACGTGGGAGACTGAGGCAGGAGGATCACAAGTTCAAGGCCAGCCTCAACCATTTTTTTAAAATAAAATATTAAAAGGGCTGAGGTGTAGTTCACCAGTAGAGCTCCCCTGGGTTCAATCCCCAGTACTGGGAAAAAAATAATCCTAAGGGAGTAGGAGCCATAAACAGGATGTGCCTTTTTAAGCTATCAGCTTAGCAGGGAGTGAAGAAAATAAACCCTCCAAGGGCCTTCATAGTGTTTTCTGTATTTCTTTCTCTCATAATGGCTAAACAGTCTTATAGAACTGTGCAGAATTCTGAGGAGATGAAAAAGAAACTGAATAACCCTAGTTCAGAGCATGAAGTAGGATGAAAAGGGGAAGGAGTTATTTCCTTGTCTATAAGAAGAATCACATCAGAGCTGCTTTTTCTTCCAATAATAATGTTAACATGCTGATATAAATGCATCTTGTCTTCAAGCTTGAGATTTCATGTCACAGTAATAGAGGTGTAGGCGGTATTTATAATTATATAAAATTGCATGGCTGGGAGTAGAAAAGAACTAAGGCAGATTTCTCCACCAGCTCAGAAGAGAAGGAAGTTGCACAACAACATTTTAAGGATCACTGAAATTCCTCACAAAATAAAGCATTTCTCCCATAGGATTCAAGAGCCCAGCCCCCTGATGACATGAGCTACTAGTGTTGTGGGAAAGAAATCTTGTAATTTTGTTTTGAATAAAGCACCATTAGTGTGACTAAACTTTCAGGATGTCATTTTAAGTGACAAAAGCACTGTATTAAAGTTACAGCTAACCCTAAAATTCACGTCCTAAAACAAGGATTTACAGGAAGCAATTAGTATCAGGTTTCAAAATTGCTTTGTAGGAAAGCTGGTTGATGTATGAAATTATGCTTCCTGGACTCAAAAGATAAAGTTATTGCCCAAAGACAATGTTTAAAGAGAGAAGGAAACCTAATCAAGTTTGTTTATTATGTTGAATATATGCAAACATATTTATATACTTAAACATGAACTTGCGTATAAAAACATACTTACACATATAGATACATAGGATATTTATAACTGAGACTTGCCCAGCCATTGACCTACACAAAACACAATTAATATTCTATTTATCCTGGAACCCCAGAATTAGCTTCAGGGTCTGGAATGCAGTAGGTGATCCATAAATTTGTTCTGTTGACATGCATGCTACATTACAGATCAGGTTGCCTTTTTGAATTAAAAAAAATAAATAGGGCAAATTTCTTAATATAATGAAGTCCAATATTTAGAAAATAGATCATATCAAATATGAAAGAATTATATTATTTTTTACAAGAACAATCTCTTACCAGGAAGATGAGTTTGAAAAAAAAATTTCTGAGTGTTCCATAAGCATTCTTTTAATCCACCCGTTTTTTGCTCAATTAAAGCCAGCATCCAGAAAGATTGATTTTTGCGCTTTGAAGATAATCTAGATGAATTTTTTATGAAACAAAAAGACAGAATTCATTTAATAAGAATCTTGGTCAGTAAGCCAAGCCCCAGACCATGCTATGAATAGCTATAAAAGAAATGTATTTGTTCTTTTGCTCAGTTTTTCCATACCTACTATGTTCCAGATGGGGTGCATTATTAAACAAAATAGGCAAAAATCTAGTTTATGAGTCTTTTTCATGAAATGTAAACACAACAGGTGATTTAAGTGCATAGTGAGTTAGAAGATGAACATTTCTAAAAAAGATTAGATAGGAGCAAGTGTTGTCAGAGAGTTAGAGTGGTTGACAACTTCATTGGTGTAGCCAAAAACATTACTCAGTTCTCTGTGACTAAAACAAAGCACTTGAGATAATAGAGTTGTGATGGAGCCCACAGTTTGGGAGGTCCCGCTTCATGACATACCTGTCCTGCTGTTCTGGCACATCATCAGAGAGCACATGGCAGGTCAAAATCACTTAACTCATTGCCAGAAAGCAAGAAATGAGGAAGGAATTGTGGTTCCATATCCCTCTGATGGAAAGTCCCTAAGAACCTAAGTGCTTCTCACTGGGCCCATCTGCTAAAGGTCCCATCACCTCCCCTCCCAGGAGCACTACCCTGGGGACCAAGACTTTACATGGGCCTGTGGGTGACATTCCAGGTTCAAGCCATAGAATTCTGCACCTGGCTCCCAAAATTCAAGTCCAGCTCACAATGGGAAGTGCATTTCGCCCATCCCCGAGAATCTCACAATCATGACTGTTCCAGCACTGCTCCAAAGTCCAAATCTACAAACTCCTCAAGACTCAAGGTAAACTCAGCTGTGAGCACCTGAAAAGTCAAAATGAAAGTTGCGTATTTCCAAAGTACAGAGGTGTGTCAGGCACAGGGTGCATGGTACTATTTCAAAAGAGAGGACTATAGGAAAATAGGAGGAATCAGACCAAAGCACGACTAAAACCCAGCAGGGTGAATATTAAATCCCAAATCTCCATGCTAGCCCCAAGGGAATGCTGTGGTGAGCAGTGGATTCCCAAAGGCTCGGATCATTGCAGCCGACACATGGCCTCTACCTTGGATAGAAGCTTGCACACTGCTTGCAGCTTCCCTCGGCAGGCATTGTGCATTGCGGCCACCTCTGCCTTCCTGGGGGTCTTCATGGCAGTCTCAGGTTGATTCTCACAACTACACACATTGCCTGTCAGGGGCTGCTTGCAGGGACTCCAACCCCGCCTGGCCTTTAGACCTCATGTGGAAATCTTGGTGGAAACCACCATGACACCATAATTCTTACATGCTGCACACCTGAAAAACCATCATTGCACAGACACGCCGAGGTCTGTGGTTGATGTAAGCTGAACCCAGCCACCAACCACTCTGGGAATTGAACACAATGATGTTCCTCTGCTAAGCTACATCCCCACCCCTTTTTTCTTATTGAGACAGGCCTCCCTGTCTTGCTCAAGCAGGCCTCAAACATGTGATCTTCTTGTCTTGGCCTCCTGAGTAGCTAGGAGCACTCAGCTTCTTCTTGTCAGGAATGGCAACCACACCCTTTTGGGCTCCATCTTTATATGCACTCATTTTCCAGTTAAATTTTTTTTCCATCTCTCTCCACTCTGCCTTTCACTCCTGATCCTCACTATAATAACTATTCTCACTCCACACTATGCAATATTGCCTTGAAATTTTTTCTACCAAATAAACTAGCTCTTCATCCTTCAGCTTGATCTCTCAAAGAGTGTCACGACATTGACAAAATTCATGACAATTCTCTTCCACTGGGTAACAAAGGTGGACTGTAATCTAATTCCCAGAAGAATCCTAATTTCCTCTTGAAAACTCATCAGTATCATATTTACTGTCCACATTCCTATCAGCATTCTGATCTTCTGAGCCCCCACCAGTCATGAAGAGACAGCTAAATGGTTCTTTTATGTTCCTTCATCAAGCTCCCAGGACATATTACCTATCTAGTTGATAGGCTTAACAACATTCTAGGTTTTTTTCTCCTCTGCTGCTCTCCAAACTTTTTGAAATTCCACCGGTAAATCAAAAGCTTCTCCAATATTGAGGTATATAGTAAACATAAAGATCACCCCACTCCTTTCTTTCAATTTTTTGTATTAACCAGCTTTCTGTTACTATAACAAAATAGCTAATAAAACAAACTTAGAAAGAGCAAAGGTCTTTGTTGGCTCAGGTTTTATGGTTTCAGTCCATGGTCAATTAGCTCCACTGTTCTGGGCTTATGGCAACGCAGCCAGATCACGGCAGGGGCATGGGACAAAGTAAAACCACTGATATCCTGACCAGATCCACAATGCCTTTTGAGGGCATGCTGCCAAGGACCTAAGTGCCTTTCCCTGGTCCCACCTTTTGAGATCCAGAAGGCAAATCTCTTTAATACACGGCCCTCAACGTCCAAAAATGTTGGTGACATTCAACATCCAAACTATAACACTAAGTAAACTTCCTGAAGAGTGAAATTCATGGGACAAGCTCATGAATGATGGATCAATGGACAGATCTAGGGATGAACTAAACACTAAGGGAAAATGTGCAACTAAAAGAGAAATGAGCTTTTGGATCTAGACTTACAAATACACCTGGAGGAGTTGAAAGACAGGGGAAATAGTCAAAGAAGAAAATAGAAAGCATGATAATAATGAAACCCAGGGAGAAAGCAACCTACAAGAATCTTCCTAGACTGGATGTCATGAAGGGACAGTTAAATGGTTCTTTTCGGTTCCTTCTTCAGGCTCCCGGGACAGAGGAACAGGTAGTATAGGGGGCCAGTTGAAACATTTGTTTGGTTTATACTCATATAATTAATTGAACATTTAGAAAATAATGTTTGAGTTTACTTATAAATATTCCTGGAAGTCCAGTTACATCTAGTCTGCATGGTAATTAGGAGTAGGAAAAAGCACTATGTCCTAGGGAGAATTAGTCTTGCTGAAGGCTGATCCTTCCAATGAAGTGCCAGACGACTTATGGTATGAGACCAGTAGGTTGCAGGGCTCCAAGATTCTGCAGACTTTTAATGTTTCTCCATCTGTGTTCTTCCTAGCAAGCAGAACTACACCTGATGTGCCCTCTTCTTGGTCGGTACCCTAAGGCATCGTTCAATCAGTATTCGAAGTTTCCTTCTGTGCCTAACATTGTGAAGCTCAAATGACACTGTAGGGTGACCCTAGAAATAACTGCTTTGGGTCATACATGAAATTACCAAGGCAAGTATAGAAGATGATGTCTAAGGGAACCTGGAATCTTAATCTTGCTTATGGGTCTCATTCAAGACTAACTACAAAACCATAACATCCAATAAGTCCAGTGAAGAAAGTTATATGCTGAATTTCTCTTAATGTTTGAGTAACCACTTTCAGGGGCTAAGGAACAGACAAGCAAATAGCACCAGATTCATCAGACAGCTTACTTGTATGCTGTGCTTTGTGAGAGGTGCTAACTGTAAAGTCAAGACACAGACCCATTCTTTTAAAAATCATTTCTGAATTACAATTATACATGATAAGCCATTCACTGTGACATATTCTTATATGCACATAACGTATTTAATCAATCTCCTTTCCCAGTACCTCCTCTTTCCATCCCTTCCTGCATCCTTTGAGCCTTATTGTCTACTCTATTGATCTCCCTTCTATTTTATGAAATCCTTCCCCAATTATTTTTTTCTTTTTTCTCCCTAATATGAGTGAAAACATTACCCTTGTCTCTCTAAATCTGGCTTATTTCACTTAACATGATGTGCTCCAGTTTCATCCATTTCCTTGCAAATGACATGATTTCTTTTTTTATGGCTGAGTAAAACTCCATTTTGTGTGTGTGTGTATGTGTGTGTGTGTGTACATAGCACATTTTCATCATCCATTCATCTGTTGACAGACACCTAGGCTGGTTTCACGGTTTGGCTATTGTGATGCTATAAACATGGGAATACATGTAGCACTGTAGTATGATGACTAGTTTGCTTCAGTAAATACCAAAAAATGACACAGCTGAGTCATATGGTAGTTCCCTCCCTAGTCCTTTGAGGAATCTCCCTACTTATTTCCATAACAGACCCATCTTTGATGTTTCACACTCCAATGAAAAGGTTAAAGGTACATATTTACATACAATTACAAAATAATTATAAAACAAGGGAGTAACACAATAAGAATTATATAGAATCTGTTCATAGCATAAATGGAGAAATATAATCTGATAAGGACAAGAGAAAGAAAATGACACAGAGGATGGTCCTTTTGGAGCTTGAAGAATAACTACTTCACCAGGAAGTCAGAGAAAAACATCCCAGTTTCATGTGTGTGTATGTACACATGTGTATGTTTAGAATGGTGATGAGTTCTAAGCACAAACATCTAAAAAATGCATGGCTACAGAAAAGTTAAACCGTTCAGTGAAAGTATTTTCAGTGTTTAAGCTCAGTTCAAATATATCAGATATAAGGTCTTCATACACATAGGTGTTTGGATTTTATCTTAAAATTGTTGAAATATTTTTTTTTTTTTTTTTAATATTTATTTTTTAGTTATCGGCGGACACAACATCTTCGTTTTGTATGTGGTGCTGAGGATCGAACCCGGGCCGCACGCATGCCAGGCGAGCGCGCTACCGCTTGAGCCACATCCCCAGCCCCTATTGAAATATTTTGATGTGTGTTCAAAGACATTTCATGCAAGTACTAACAATGTGTTTCTCCAAAGGGAGTAAACTTACTGAATGGGGAACTATGTTTAGCACTGAAAGTTTATATCTCACAGAGCTCCAGCTAGTTAGAGAATGAACTCTGCTCCAATCCATCTTGTCTCCCACTTTGTCTGGTTGATAAAAGGCAAGACATCAATCAGCAAAGAGCATAACTATCGAGTGCTTTAGGGAGAAATATGGACTCCTTAGCAAGAACAAGAAACCATTATGGAATAATTTGAGTTTGGATGAGCATAGGTCAGAAACATAACTTCTTGAAAAATGCCATTGCCATAGAAATCAGATGCTATACTAAAGGAACAAAGTTCCCTAAAAAGTTTTAAACTTTGTTCCTTTTAATAAAAACTAAATGTTAAATACGCTCTTAGAGGCTATGTTATTTAGATGCATAAAATAAAAATGTTGAATAACCACTTTCAGGAGCTAAGGGATAGACAAGCAAATAGCAATTTCAGTTTAATAAGCACATGCATTCAACATCTCTACATATCCTTTCTCTATAAATGGTTTAAGCATTAATCCAATTAACTCAGGTGACCTTTAGCATTGCTGAACTTCCCTTCTTCATACACCCTTTCAACCCTCAATAGAGGTCTCCTTCCTTTCCATTCCTTTTCAAAGCCTCACCTCCAGGTAAGATGAAGATAAAGTTGATCCAGGGGGCAGAGCAGCAAGGAAGTTAAGAGTTGATGTTTCTGGTTTCTGAAGATGAGGGTTTCCATCTTGGTCTGCTAGTAACCTGCATATGACCTTGAAAAGTGACCTCTTTTCTAAGTCTTAGTGTCCTCATCTGAAAAATGACAAAAATAAAGCCCACTTGACAATGTTATGATCACAAACTGAAATAACATACATACCTATTTGACACATTAAATATTTAATAAAATTTAAATATTATTATTGAACTTATCATTACTCTTAGCTAGCAAGTTAGATGGTGTCATAAATAGCACATGTGAATTCACGTGAAAAAATGTTAAATATGCTGCTCCAAAATTGCACTGTAATATCTAAAAGCTATAGCTAAAATGCATATTTATGTTTTTTCCTGCCCCTATAGCAATAAAAGTATTTTGAAATCTTAAGTTCACAATTGACTTTTCTTAGGTTTGAGCAAGAAATTGAACACTAAGTGACCATCCATCCAATGCATGTCATTTTGCTTCATGCTTCATTGAATTTTCTTTGACATGTGTTTTGACAGGGACAAAAGATGGAAGAAGGTACAGAAAGGAATCCATTTGAAGAAGTTGAGCCTAACCCCATCATATGCCATTAGTATGATCCAACATTATTTACCCCATTCCTTTTGCCAAGTGGAAACAAATAAACAAACAAACAAACAAAACGTAAACTGTCAATGCATTCTCCTTCTCCCAGCAAAATCCCTACATGTTCATGGAAGTTATCTCTTTGAAATGCAGAAGTGTACTCCACAGTACAAAGGTATTCTCTGGTTCTACAGAAGTAATTGAAACTCTAGAACAGGATCTGAGGCCATTCAGAAGTCATGTTAGGCCAGGTTAATCTCTTGCCATTTACCATCAAATCAAAGACACTAACATCTCCTTATTGATCAGAACTCCCAATTAGGCATGTCATTCATACCTGTACCTTCACCTGTACTTTTAATTCTGTTGAAAGTTCCCAGAAAAGATCATTCCTTGACCTGATGAAATCCATACTGTGTTTTTTCTTCTGCAACTGCAACCTTGGGCTGCACCTGATTTTCCCCCCTACTCTATGGACCTGTATAACCGACTCAGAGTTTGAGGATGGAAACAGAGTTAAATATTTCTTGCCTTTGGACTTATGCTAGACCAAAGGGGAAATACTAAAACATATTGTCTCTAAATGAGCATGAAATTACATGCATAATAGATTTAAATTGCCAAATACAACTATATAAATAAGACACAGAAGGAATAAAATGAATGAAGGCAGTGGTGGGAACCACAGAGCTGAAAAGACAGATCAGAATCTGGCCATTGGATATAGTGAGTGGGGTTGAGTCCTAGAGATGGTGTTGAGATGGACATGGGAATGCAGATTCCTCTCAGGAAGAACTTTTGCATTCTATTTGCAGACAACCTTAGCTAGCAACAACTTCAGTCTTCTCTCAGAAGCAAAGAGCTCCCTCAGCTGAGGAACCTGTGCTCTTCCTTAACTCTTTCTGCCCAAGATTCCCATGCTCTATTGATGCACAAACGCAGTTAATTCTGCCTGTAACCCTCTTGTGTCATTCCCCTTGCTGTTGCCATGTTAGTCCAAGCCATTGGTTCTCAACTGGGAGAGATGTCCCCTTCTGAGGGATACTTAGTACATCTGGAGACATTTTTCATTGTAAATTATTGGGACACTACTGGCAGTATAAGTAGAGGCTCATGATACTACTGAACATCCTAAAAGACATAGAATTATCCCCCACAATGTTTTAGTCAGGTGTTTTGCTGCTGAGAACAATAGATCTGACAAGAACAACTTTAAAGGAGAAGGGTCTTTTTTTTTTTTTTTTTGGCACTTATAGTTTCAGAGGTCTCCATTGCTTTCGGTGTAAGGCAGAACATTATGGCAGATGAGTATAGCAAACAAAAACAGTTCAGGACATGGCACTAGGAAGCAGACAGAACACACCAATTCAACAAGAACAAAACACATACCCCAAAGACAAACTCCCAATGGCCCACCTCCTCCAGCCACACACTCCCTGCTTACATTTGCCAGTGAATACCTACCAGGGGATTAATGCATGGATGAGGTTAAGGCTCTCATAACCTGATCATTTCACCACTAAACTTTCTTGCATCGTCTCACATATGAGTTTTAGGGGAATATTTCATATCTAAACCATAACACACAGCAGGAGCTCTCTTCCCTCAAAGGCCCACAGGGCTGCAGCTGAGAGATGCACATCTGATCTACTATCATCCATTACCCAGATGATTCCAACACCTTCCTCCCAACCTCTCTGTGCCCTCATCATCCAGAATCATCCTTGAAAATGTTAAATGGTTCTTTCTCTACTGTACAAGGTTTTCCATTATGTTTAGAATAAAATTCAAAACTCTTCTTTGGTCACCAGGCCTATTTGGGTTGGCCCCTGGCTCTGCTCTGACTCCTTTGAATTCTCCTGTGTTTTCTGAATCACGATTCCCAGTCTCAGTGGTTATTTTAGGCAGCTTTTCATCACTGTGACCAACATATCCAACAAAACAACTTAGTGGAAGGAAAGTTTATGTGGGGCTCACGGTTTCAGAGGTATTGATCCTTAGACGACCAACTCCCTTGCTCTGGGCCCAAGGTAAAGGAGCACAGCCACATCATGACAACAGAGTCCCGTAGAGAAACTTGCTTCAATCATGGTGGGCTCAGGAAGCAGAGAGAGAAAGTGGGAGGGGCTGCAGGAAGAACCACCTTTCCAGGACATGCTCCCAGTGACCCACCTCCTCCAACCATATCCCACCTGCCTTAGTTAACACCCATCAGCCCATTCAGACCAGGACAGACTGACTAGGTCAGAGCTCTCCTACTAATCATCTCACCTCTGAATATTCCTGCATTTTCAGGGCCTTTGGGGATACCTCCTATCCAAACCATAACACGGGCCTTCTGGTTTTCCTGGCCCAGGATTTGTATTCTCTCTCCAGGTTGTGATCAATTTATTCCTTCTTGTCCTTCAGTTCTCTCTTAAAGTGGCCCCTTACCGGAGAGGCCTGATATAATCACTCCACCCACAATGTCTCCCCTTCCCTTCATCACTCACCTCTCTTGTCCTGCATAAGTTGTTTTATATATTGTTGGTCTCTTTTGTATTTGCTTATCGCTTAGCTTCCATACTACGTAACACATGACTTTGTATTCTTTGTTCTCTGCAGCATCTCCAATATCTCAACAATTTTGGCACATAATAGGCGCTAAATAAATACTTTCCAAATGAGTGGGTTTATGGAGCTACTTAAAAGAGTTTTATGAACATTTGCATTGGTGAGCTAAGCTATTTTCAACAATAGTGAGGAGGGACATGGTAGACTGGTAAAAATCTGATTTTCCCATAGGCTTCTAGATCATCTCTTCCATGGAATTCAATTATTTGTTTAGATATTTCTTTCCTTACTAACTCATATGTGTCCTAAGAAGAATTACAACTTTTTTTCTTCCTGCTTCCCACAAAACTTAGTCCTATGCCTAAATCATAGTGGTTAGCTAATAAATGTTTGTAGCAAATAAAAAAAGTGTTGGACATTTTATTATGCAATATGAATAGCAGAATAAATCCAATAGCTACACTCAATAAAAATGCCTATTTAGAAACTTTTTCAAATAATACATTTTTGGGGGTTTTTTTTGGTACTGTGGATTGAACCCTGGGGGCACTTAACTACTGAACCATCTCCAGTCCTTATTTTACTTAGATATGGGGTTTTGCTAAGATGCTTAGAGCCTCACTAGGTTGCTGGGGCTGGCTTTGAACATGTGATCCTCCTAGTTCAGCCTCCTGAGCCCTGAGATTACAAGCATGTGCCACTATGCCCAGCTTAAACAATATTTTGATAAAATTTTAAAAGATTGATTTTCTCACCTCATGACATTCTCTCTATGGATGTTCAACTGATTTTATTTGTTTATTAGTTCTATGTCCTATAATATCAATATTCCCTTGTTCTTTTAAATTTGTAATAAATCATCCTTTTGAAATCATCTTTAAATACATCATATTTTCTGAAAAACTTTAAGGGAAAGAAGAAATATATTACCCACACATGAAAATGATTGTATATTTTCTATAAATTCTTATATTCTGGGTAGTAAACTTGAACTTATTTCCTAACCAGAATTACGTTTGAAGTGTGACTGCCAACCTCTCTCAGCGTCCTGTACACATAATGCCACTCTCCAGCTATGACCTTGAAGCTTCTCTTGGTCTTCTTTGTCTAACCTGTACCTTTTTATCACTATGGATATTATTTCTTCAATTCCTGAGCATGTAGAATGTTGAAGGAAAATCTCCACAAGAAGAACTCAGACTGCGAGGAAAACTTGATTTGACCTATTATAATAGTGGAGAGAAACTAACTAGACTCAGCTCCACTAAAAGAAGTAACAGGAGGGTTTTTCAGGGCTGGTGTGGGCTAGTGGGAAAGTACCCGGGAGCCACTAGGAGGGATTGGCCAGTGATGTGTTGAGTACAGTTCTTCTCAGTGGTTAGGCCATTTAAGTTTGCTAACTCGAGTCCATAGAAGTTAGACTCCTACCTTCCCACAAAGAGAGGGGACTAGAGTTTAGGGATGCCTTCTTCCTTCATTTTTACCTTTCACAGATGGTTCCTAAGTCCTTAAGAAAAAAAAAAAAAACTGGGTCATAAAATTGGCAAAAAGCTGGAAGAGAATTTACACTTCAAAGGGACAGAAAAGATGACTTACAGCTGCAAGTTTTATAAAATAAACGCTGTAAGAAAAGGGAGGTCAGGGCCTATACGAGGGAAGACACTGTTTAAATTTTAACCAACTTGAGGGGAACATTAAGACTGACTTGGTCAAAAACTGCATTGTTAGAACAGCTTAGATGCACATATTTCAGCCTTTACAGTTTTGGCCAGGAAAACTCCTTTGTTGAATTCTTATTTCCATTTGCATGAAATCTTCTCTTATAACGTGTGTGTGTGTGTGTGTGTCTGTGTGTGTATGCTTATGCATGTACACATGCACATGCTTGACTTCATAAAATCCTATGGAACTGTAAAAGGTGTTTTAGTCAGCTTTTCCACTGCTGTGACTAAAAGACCCTACCAAAACAACTGTAGAGGAGGAAAAGATTATTTGAGAGAGCCTGGTTTCAGAAGTAGTTAGTAGTCCATAGGCTTCAGAGGAGCCAGAACAACATGGTGAAAGAATGTAGCACAGGGAAGCAGCTCACAGGATGATCAGGAAGCAGAGAGAGAGAGAGACTCCCCTAGCCAGATACAAAATATAAACCCCAAAACCCTAATGCTCCACCCACTCCAGCCACACTCCACCTGCCTTCAGTTACTACTCAATTAATCCCATCAGGTGACTCATTCACTGATTGTGTTAAGGCTCTCCTAACCCAGTCATTTCCTCTCTGAACACCTCTTGCATTGTCTTACATGTGAGTTTTGGGGAGACACCTCACATCCAGACCATAACAAAAGGTAAGTGTTGTTTTTCTTGCTTGAAATGGACTAAATGTTTACATTCCCCCAATATTCACATGTCAAAATCCTAATCACAATCTGATAGTAATTGGAAGTGGAGTCTTTGGGGGTTATGTGATTATGATAATGGAATCAGCATGAATATTATTGCCCTTACATAAAGAAGTCAGACAGCTAACTAGCTGTTTTTCAGCCAAATGAAAATGTATGAGAAGTCCCTGGTTTGCAGCAGAGAATTGGACCCTCCCTAGACATCAACCATGTTGGCATCCAGATCTCAGACTTCCCAGCCTCAGGAAGATGAAGAAATAAAGGTTTGCTGTTTATGCCATCCAGATTAGGATGTTTTGTTATGACAGTCCAAACTTGCTAAAATACTGCTATGCACTCTAATGTCACTCCATTTACAGGCAGTATTATTATCAATATTAGCATCAGTCTGATCATAAATACTATAATCCGATTTATCAACAAAAAGGATCCTGTAGTGTACTTGCAGACCTGATTCACCATTGACCAAAAGCAGAAATTTCAAGGATGACAATTCCAAACTCCCTGGAAAATGCACTAAGGCTATGTCTCAGCATGTTGATTACAAAATCTCAGTGGAATTGGAGAAATTCCCTAGAGCGTACCAGGTCTTGCATCTCACAAGACTACATTCAATTAGCTTTCTAAAATTGAAAAGTCACTGCTAACTCTGTAATTTAAGTAATTGAGTGCCTGAGGAAATGAAGGCCGTTGCAATGAAAATGAGCTGCAGACCTTCAAGCTGCTCTGTCACTTTGGCTAGAGCATTTTAGCCAATGCTCTAGAGCCATGGAAGTGGTAAGGTATGCCCTCCTTCTTCTCCAGAACATGGGCCAGATTCTGACCCTTAGTTTGAGAAGAGAGCCTCCTGGGTTCACGGAGTACAGAACTAAGCCAGTTAAGACTTCTATTGCTGACCTCATTTTCTACCTACTCAACAGGAAAAGTAATATATTCTGGTCTTCCAAATTAATCTACCAGGTCATTAAATAAATAAATTTCATGCAAGCAGACCTCCAACATAATGATGAAATTAATTGGATAAGGATGAGGGAGAGAGGTTCTCAAGATCATATGAAAGAAATGAAGGGCAGTGTGCCAGAGGCAGCAAAATACATATAAAGGGGTTTTCTTATAACCCCAGCTCATATTCTGTCAAAGGCAGTTAACCCTTGGAGCACTTTCTATAACTCAGCTAATTATCGCTTTCCCAGAGACCACTACCCCAACCCTCTCCACTTGCCCATGTACAAATAAATCTAGGTGTTCAGTACAAAAATGCTAAGAACTAGAAACTGAATTAAATATGTATGTTTCTCTCTGCTTATTGGAAAATCAGATTTCTGCTTTAGGATGTTCTCTGAAATTGGGCTTTCTCAAAGTTTGCTTTTACAAAGCGGAAAAAATGGATATTAATGGAGATGACCTCAAGCCACCAGGAAAAAAGCCATTTAGCAATGACTTGAAGGATTCCACTGAGTATAGAGTTCCAATAGAATGATATCTGTATGCCTCCTATGAAAACAGGAACAAGATGGCTACTTGTCAATGCAACCAAGTATACAAACCCTCTCTGTTCTTGCTAGTTATCTTCCCCAATAACACACAGCATTTAAATATCAACTGCATCATCACCTTAGAAGAAGGAAAAGCTATAAATAACAAAGGCAAAACAGATATACATCAGGAGTGGGTTTGAAGGCCAAGATTTCGCCTCACCTACACATTATTACTTCAGATAATATTTTACTGACTATCATACTAGCTATTATGCTAAGTATATAGAATTACATAATTCTTATAAAGGTAACAAAGTCATTGACGACTAAAGTTACTTTCTACCTTAAGTCATTCATTTGTATAACTTTAAATTACATGATATGTAATTTTAAAAAAGGAATGAATTCATACCATTCCAAAATAAACACTAAAACATATGCATTAAAAGTGTCCCTTCAATTCTTGTCCCAAACCCAAGTCCCACCACCATCTTGTATCATCACGGATAATTGTTATTTGTAGTCTCTTCAATGTTGTGCCAAGATTCTTTTTGCATATTCTCTCTTAATAAATGCTTCCATTCCTAAAAAGCTGGTGAAAACTGCATAAAGAAAATCTAAACAGAAAAGAAATGTGTAACGTTATTTTCTCAGCTAGCTGTGGTGTTTCACAAGGATGTTAATTAATTAGAGGATGAGACCTCATCAGGCCAGAAAAGCCCTTTGAGAAAAGCCCTCTAGTAACTGAGACTGCATTTGCAGAAGAGGTAAAAGATTAACTAATAATTATCAGCCCAACTGATATTGGAAGAAGAATTGGCATAAAAATGATTTTATACTTCACTGTCAGAAAAAATTTGGTGTCATGATTTGATGTCCCATACTTGTTTTATCATTACTGCTATAATTTGGATCTTCTATATTCCCCAAAATCCATATGTTAAAAAGCTTTGTTCCTCAGAGGCTCTACTGAGAGGTGGTGGTCTCTCTGAGAGGTGGGCCATAATGAGATATCTGTAGGTCACTGGGGACACATCTGTTAAGTGGATACTGTGAGCTCAGCTCCCTCTTGGCTTTTTCTTTTGTTTCCTGACATGAGGTGAGTGGATTTGTTCCACCACTACCCCTTCCATACAAAATGTGCTGCTTCATCAGTTCCAAAACTAGGCTCCAGTAGATCATGGACTGGATCCTCCAAAATCCTGAGCTGAATTCAAGCTTTCCTCTGTGAGTTTTACCTTAGGTATTTTTATAGTGATGGAATACTGACTAGCATACTCACCCTTCAAATAATGTCCCTGAGTTCTGAAGAGTTACAGTCTCATTACAGTGAAAACCTACGACCAGTACAGAAGGCTGGTAACAACTTGTCAAAATAAAAATGCGTCATAAGAACTCAATTTGTGGTTGCATTAGTCAGCTATTGCTGAAATAACTGTATGTACCCAAACACAACCACATTCAGTAGCTTAAAATAACAAACATATATTTTTCTCCGTTATATTTCTTGAAGATTGGCTACAATGGCTCCTTTCAGGGTATGGGTTTGCTGAGCTTGGGTCTAAGCTGCAGATTGTATTTAGGTATGTGGATTTTCTTTATCCAGGAAACCTGCAGCATAGCCATCTTATGGTAAATACAAAAGCACAAGAAAGCAAGACAAGATAACATCAGCCTATTTAACCCATCATCTGTGTCACTTTTCATTGCATAATGCAAGTCACATGTCCAAGGTCAATACCAGAGTGAGAAGGCACTGCCAAGCTTAAGAGCAAAGGTGCATACCTTATAACAAAACAGTGCAGAATTAGGGCAATGTGTTGATCTACCAGTGTTTCTTTACCAGTGGTAAAGCATTAGTTTCAAAGTTTAGAGTCTTTGGATAAACTTTGGCACAACTTGACTATCTAGCAGTAGAAAAATACCAAGAATTTCAAATTGGAAACAAGAAGATGGGTTAAATGCTAGCTTTAGCCTGAAGATTTATTTGTACATTCATTCAGGCATTCTCTCTTCCAAAATCTACCAATGATTTCTAATTTCCAAAGGTATTGTCTAAAGATAACAAAGGGGACATATGTTTAAGCCAGAGTTGTTCCTTGTGCCAACAGATGTCACATCTAGTAGAAAGATACACAAAATGTGTATGCACTAATGTGTTGAATGTTAGAAAGCAAGTATTATAGCCAAATTAGGAATTCATAGGAGTAGCTTAAGAGAGAAATATTGATGGTTTGGGCTAAGATGGTTATAAGCAGAAGGAAAAAGGGGGATCACTAGGAAACCGATTCAGCAGGTAATATTAGATTTTAGGATATGGCAGTGGGAGAGTGTGGGGCAGTCAAATACCTGCAGGCTTCTCACTTAGGTATTTAAATAGGTGATGGCCCGTTTTGTTTAGATGTAAACACTGATGAAAAAAGAAATGGCAGAGATCTTAAGTTTGGTATAGTATGGTACATTTGAGGTACAGTTGGGAAACCCAATAGAAGATACACAGTGCAGAGTTGAATATGTGTGTCTCAAGTTCAGAAGAGAGGTTTGTTCTGGATATAAGTGTAAAGATGATTATTGAAGGTATGGTGGTAAAGAGATCACCTGACCCTAGGTGTGAAGAAAAGAGGGTCTTGAAATGAATATTGAGGGATACCAATATTTAATGGTCCAGCAAAGGAAGTCAAACCTGAAAACCCACCTTGAAAGAGAACTCACAGAGAAGTAAATTTAGAAAAATTTGAACCAACTAGAAAATTATTCCTATAAGAAGGCCATCAACAGAAGCATCTTGTGTTGCTGAGAGGGTACGATTGTCAGGTAAGAAGCATCCATTGGCTTATGTGATGTGGAATCATTTCCCACCTATGCAGAAGTCTGCATAGAGAGGAGTGGCTCATAAGGTAACAGATGATGTAAATAAGGAGAAAGTGGGGAAAATAAATGCCAAGAGTAGAAATACATTGTGTGAGTGAGATCAGAGCATAGACCTAGAATCCATGTGAAGTTAGAGAAGGCTTTTCACAAAGAGAAGGTATTCAGCATATTGAAACTCTGATGGAAGAGCTTACAAGGCAGAGTTTGCAGATAAGAAAAGGTGCATCTTCAATAAAGCAGAACCTTGAGAAGGCTCTTGAATGAGTTTCAGACTACAAGGGGAGGTGTGGTCTCACCAGAAAAAGAGGATCATGACCTCCATTGCTTTAGAACAAGCAGATGCATGTGATTCAAGGAAGTTTGTACATGTGGTGTCCAGAAGATCTCCTTCTTTTCTAAAGTCTAATAGTCATAGCAAATCAAGGCAGCTGCTGAAACTGAAGGATGACACTAATAACCACAGTTGCTACCTACTGAGAATTTTCTCTCATCACTAAGGGAAATTAATCACCAGAAGATTCAAGCCCTCAACTGCCATGATTGTTATAGAATCTAGGAGCAGCCAGGGACCTAACTGATGGTAAAAACATGCCAAGGGGCAGAAGGAGTGGACAGACATTCAGAAAAAGGCCAAATAAACAATGTTGTATGGGCTAGGGATGTGGCTCAAGCGGTAGCACGCTCGCCTGGCATGCGTGCAGCCCGGGTTTGATCCTCAGCACCACATACAAACAAAGATGTTGTGTCCACCGAAAACTAAAAAATAAATATTAAAAAAATTCTCTCTCTCTCTCTCTCTCTCTCTTAAAAAACAACAATGCTGTGTGATACCAGTAGTAATGGTGAAATAAAAACTTCTGAAAATCCATTACTTATAAAAAAAATAAGGATACTGCAGGAAAAGAGCAAACTTCTATAGAACTCTTAACATTAATCAGAGATTTGTAATAACCCAGGAAATACTTCCTTACAAAGTTACTGAATTTTGGTAAGAAAAAGAAGTCCTGTGGCATTTTAGCTGACCTTATTCCCATTCCCCAACTTGGTGAGGACCTTGAAAACCAGCATCTCCACAGTCACAGTGAAAACCAGAAGAGTAACAACCACTGGGCAGTGTGGAGTGTGTGGGGATTGTCTTACACCCCATTCTGCCAGAGAATTATCATTATTCAGCCTCTCAGACAGTTTCCTAGGAAACTCAGTCTTTAAGGTTTGTCTTTATTTGACCTGAGTCAGAACTCACTTAATGCAGACATTTCCTTGGGGTTTGGAGGGTTCTTAAAAAAAAAGAAAGAAAGAAAAGATTTAATAAATTAGCAAACATGTTTAATATCACAGTTGCTGGTGGCAGGGATAACAGTAAAGTAACAAGCAGCTGACTAAAACAGTAATAATAATACAATTAAATAAACTTTTAAAAAATCTTTAGAAATTGGTTGCCTATACAAGCTTTGAAAAGCTGCAATATATACCAGGGAATTTGAAAAGACATGTACCTGAATAGGTCTATGTGCATGCCTGGAAAACACCTGAGATGGCCTTAAAACCTCACCCCTGGCAGATCTTAAGGTTCTGTGAAAGCAGGAAGTAAAGGTTTAAGATAAAGTTGTACATTTCCTGCCAGAAGCACGCCTGAACACACAGAGAACCCCTTTGCAAAGGCTGGAAGATTTACTGTTTCCAGAAATGTAGGAAAAGCTTTGTCAAATCATGAGCCATCACTAAGCTAACCAAGCAGAGACTTTGTGCCCACACATGACTAAGAAAACAGACTTTAATGAATTAGTTTAGGAAAGTGATTAAACAGAACAATGCCAGCAAAATAACAAAGCAAAACAAACTGCACCTGGCATGGTAGTGCCTGCCTGTACTCACAGTGACTTGAGAGGAAGAGAGGAAGGATCAGAGGTTTGAAGCCAGCCTGGGCAATGTAGCTGGACCCTGTCTCAAAACAAAAGATAAAAAGGTCTGAGGATGTAGCTCTGTGGTAGAACACTCCTGGGTTCAGTCCCCAGTACTGGAATTGGGAGTGGGTACAACAGTAGTAAACCCTGGGAGAGGGAAGAAAATCTGATTTCCAGAGTTGCTATTTCATATCATTCTTTAAGTTTTTATTTTATTGGTTCTTCTTAGTTACACACAACAGTATAATCCATTTTCATAAAATTATATAAGCATAAAATAAATCTTATTCTAACTGGGACTCTGTTCTTGTGGATGGGCATTATGGTGAGGAGCACTTAGGTGATTTCCTATGTGTTCATAGGAAAATTATGTTAGGTTTATTCTACTGTCTTTTCTACTCCTATCTTCCTCCCCTCCAATCCTTTCATTCCCCTTTGTCTAATCTACTGAACTTCTCTTCTTACCCTCTCTCACTATTGTGGTTTAGCCTTCAAATATCAGTAAAAATAGTCTACCTTTGGTTTTTGGGGAATGGCTAATTTCACTTAGCATATATTCTCCAAGTCCATCTATTTACTGGTAAATGTCATAATTCAGTATGCAGGCTGAAGCAAAATTTTAAGATTCAAGAGGTACTACAATAAGAAAACAATTGTCTATATACAGAACAAAAGCAGTTAATGGAAACAGAGGAATCTCAGGCTTTGGAGTTACAAAAGACACATATTTTAAATCAGTTATTTTTAACATGTTTAAAAAACAAAAAACTGTGTCTTAAAAAATTAAAAGACTTATGAGAATCATGTCTCAACAAACAGAATGTTATAGAGATATGAATTACAAAATGAGGAGTAATTTAGAGCTAAAAAGTATGATTACTGAAATAAAAAATGCACTAGAGTGGGCACAAGAGCAGATTTGACTGACAGAAGAATCAGCCAACTGGAAACAAGTCAGTGGAGGCTTCAAAGTTGAGGAATGAAAAGGAAAGTTATGAAGGACAAAAGGCAGGGCCCTGAGCTGTGGGACACCAGCAGCATACCAACAAGCATATGATGGGGGTCCAGAATGAGAGGCCACAGAGAAAGGCAAAGAAGAAAATTTGATTTCCCACATTTGACAAAAAAATAAAAGGAAAAGAAAAACAGTGTTCTATATTCAAAAAGCATAATCAATTTCAAATAATATAAACTCAAAGAAACCCACATTAGATACATTATATTATAATAACAAAAGATAACAAGAAGGTTTCAAAAGCAGAAAGAGAAGTAACTCATCAAATAAAAGGGATCCTCAACTTCTCACCAGGAGTCATGGAGGAGAGATTACAGTGAGATATCATAATCAAAGAATTCTTTATCAAGCAAAAGTATTCTTCAAAACCAAAAGAGAAATTCAGCCATTTCCAGATCATCTGAGTCACAGAATCAGTAACACCCAGAAGCCTTTACTTAAAAGTGTTGTGGAGTCCCCAGGAAGAAGATCCTGCCACATCACAGCTTGTATCACCCATATTGGATAGATAATAGACAGATGTGAGCAGTGGGGACATGAGGTTAAGGAGATAATCCTATAAACTGGGCACATTGTGCTGATCCCTACATGCTGCCTTTTAAAAAGCAATTTACCTGCAACCCTGTCTGGCCTATATCAATAGGATGTTACATTCCTCAACAAACAACCTGTTATCTGCAGGATTGAAATGCAGGCCCAAAATATCAATAGGAACACAGTTACTCTGAAGGGGTGTGGTGGCTTCTGAAGTTCACACAGAACAGATACCAGAACTCAGGGAAATAAGGATAATTCTCTCCAACCATATAATCCATAAGAACAAATTTGAATTAGAACCAGTCAGCACCGGCCAAGAGTTCCCCGAAACTTTGACATACGTAGTGGGGGCTTGGAAGTCTGATGGAATCCTGCTGTCAGTCAAAAGAGTGACACTCTCTGGAAACTTTCCAAGGACACCCCCCCTAGAGGGCAGGTGGAGTGCATTATCCTTCTCCTCTCTGAGAGGATCCACTTTCTCCCTTGAGTGTGTCCTGTTTTCCCTTTCACTATCCCCTTGAATATTCCCATGCCTGCCACTCTGAGCATCATATCTGAAATCTTCTGATGTGAACCCAAGAACTGGTGAGAGAGACTGCTAGGGCTGTTTCAGCTCCATGACGGGCCCCCCGCCCTGTAACAAGATTTCCCTATACCTTCCATGACTTCTGCAGCTGTCACTCAGAAAACTGCACTGAGGAAAGATGAAGACCCAGGCATTTTTATGGTTGGTAGATGCAAGATACCCAGACTCTCAAAAATATTGAAAACAAAATTCCTGGATTTTTGAAAACATCATCATGGCAACTCTCTCTCTGGATGTGGGGATCTAGGACAGCGTAGTCAATGAAACCTTACCAGATTCTGTCACAGAGTTTGTCTGTTGAGTCTATGAACTCACGCTGGTTGATTCCCTGTCTTTATACACTTAATTGGTATTGACATAATTGGGAGTTAGAGTCATTCACACGTTGGATTGTTGGTCTCCGGAATCAAACCTTTCATATCGGGGACAGTTAATCAGACACCTCTGAAACAATAACATCCAGAAGCAGAGGGTCTGATAAGACGTTGGAATGCCCTATTGAAGGCGATGCTGCAGTGTCAGCTGAGTGGCAGGACACTGCAAGGAGTGAGTGTCTTCCTCCCAGACAATGTGCACATTGAATCAGAGCCCTCTATCTGGTGTCATGCACCCAACGAGAAAAATGTGTGGGTACAGGAGCCAAGGGATGGAAACAGGAATGATCTCACTCTGCAATGATCTATGGGAATTGTGTGCTTCCCATTCTTACAACTCCATACCTGCCTGATTAGAGATCCTTGATCTCATGTAGGTAGGGATGCTGTTCACTGATGGGGGCCTCAGGAAGAGTGTCACTGAATTATAACCTATGGGTGCTGATAAGGCACATTCTACTCTTTATGTCCGAGGATTAGCCAGAAAGATGTCGATTTACTATCATTTTTTTCCCCTACTAACAGAATGAACCAAGGGTTGCTTAACTACTAAACCATATCCTCAGCCTATTTTTTATTATCATTTTTTATTTTGAGACAGGGTCTTGGTAAGTTGTTTAGGGCCTCACTAAGTTTCTGAGGCTGACTTCAAACTTGTGATCCTCCTGTCTCAGCCTCCAGAGCCACTGGGATTACAGCTATGTATCGCCATTCCAGACTAGATTTACTATTATTCAATGATAAATAACCGTGAAGAATAAGAAGAGCTAGAACTGATACCATACAGAGGAGAAGCAAGAAATATGTATTGAACCTATGTGATCACATTTAGGTGTCCCTGAATACTCTTGCCCAATTGTGATGGAAGTAAACAAATGCAGTGACCCACATATGAGACGTGATGGTTACTAGAGGCTATGGTTGCTTAGAAATAAGAATTTGCACCCCATTGCCATGAAAACCACTGAGAGAGCAGAGGTCCAAACTGAGAGTAGGAGGATTTCTGAAGTAGATTTAGTACAGGAGGGAAGAAATGAGTACCAGTCTCAACCTTGATACCAACTGCAGAAAGTGGGGCTACAGGTGATCCTTGACCCACAGGCCAAGGCTAGATCTCTCTGCAGGCAGTCATTGCAAGGCTCCCTGCTGCCAAGACCCCTGAGAGCTGCCCTGCAGTCTGAGGCCCCTCTGCTAATCTTCTCCCTTCCCACCCTCCTTTCTTAGGTGTAACACCTGAGTGACAGCTCCTTCCTCTGCTCCCTCTCCATTTACTCCCCCCCCCCATTTGATCTCTTACACTTGATCTCTTCATCCCAACATCTTCCCTGAGGACCCAACTCTCCCACCATGAAAAGTACCTAGATCCAGAGATGGTCAAGTCATGCAGAAAACCTGAAGAGATGGAAACAGGAAGATCACTAAACCCTTTTCTACTTTTCTCTTTTACTGAATATGAAGAAAAATCTCTTTAAAACATTTTAATGCTTATCTTATTTGGGGGTATAAGTTTAAAAGAAAAATCGAAGTGTTAACATAAGTATGGGGAAACTTTTCCAAGAATTTTGGTACTACCCTTTCCTTATAAGGAAAAATTTTTAAAACTGATAAAAGTTTAGGTTCAGCATTGAAGAATTGAAAGTCATAATTGCACAAGAAATCAGAGGTAACTTTATGCTGGTTAGAAGAACCTAGCCACACTCTGCTATGATTCCCTTCAATCACAATAAAATAGCTTAGCCAATAATAATTAGAGGGTGATGCTGGGCTTGGGGAGTACATGTCAATGAGGAAAAATAACTGCCCTGGGTAAAACAAGCCTAGGTGAGGAACAGTCAGGGTGAAGCCTGCTTAGAATGGATAGTTTGGAGGATGGGGGAGAGGATCACAATGAGTTACAGAGGGGAGAGGAAGGTCTCCAGCTAGACACACTTGTTCAGATGGTAATTCAGGTTCCAATTTAAGCTTCATGACTTTCCTGTATAAAGAAGCTGAACAAGAGATACAGAACCAAACACTGTACCCAAGTCATAGTGTCACAGCCTGTTAATACCACACCCATCTCCAGCCACATGAGTTCTAAGAGAGTACTCTTGAATCCCACGCTAGCTTACCTTGACCCAGGAGTAGGAAATGCAAAAATGAGCACCTGCTGTGCCTCCTGTCTCTTTCTTGTTGGTCCACAATGCCCTCAAATATTCCCTTTTCTTAAAATAAATAAGTAAACAAACAAACAATTGGTCATAATATCTCAGACACACACTAGAGAGAATTTAGGTAAACCTTTGAATTTCAGAATCTTGTCTTTAAGTAAATCTTTTTACACTCCTTGAATAAAACTTGAGCTCTTTAGATTGACTTTGTCATGTGGCACAGAGAATCAGAAATTAGGAATTTAGTGCTGGATAGATTTACATGCATCACAAGATTATTTCTTTGACAAGGTCACCTTCAAGATGCACTTGGAAAGTTTACATCTAGTAATTAGCACTTGATCTGGGCCTTGGGAAATGTGGAAGTTTTGAATGGGTGGGAACAGATGTGTGTTTTATATGGAAAGGAAAAGATATAAGAAAATTCACAGAGCTAAGGAATTTAGTAATCATTGTGTTATCAGATAGGAGAGACACGTGACTAAGAGATAAGATTCAGAACACAAACATTTTTTGTTAATTTTCTACATGATCTTTTTTTTAAACAAACATTATCCTCTAGCTTTATTTAATCTGTATAACTAAGTTAGGAAATATCATTTCTGAATTGCATATGAGATATTCCAAGGTTCCCAATAGCTAGCTCAAGATCCTAAGTAGAAGTTGTCAGGCTGGAGATAAAACCCAGGTTAAGTAGGTAAATCCACCTCATCCAGCCTCCATGAAATGAAGAGTGGAGGGTAAAACCAGAAAACAAACCTGGGTCAGATGACCGAGACCCTTCTTTCCAAATAAAGACAGTGAATTCTGTTCTGTGGGCAAAGGGGCCCTAGAGCCATTGTGTTTCAGAGTGCTGCTGAAGGGGTTGGTTCTGGTGGAGAGCAGGGTGATGAGCTGGGGGTGAGATGAGGGTTCTCAAGGGAGGACTTTGTTGAAATCTCAGTGCCTACCACTAGTCTCCTCCCTACCGCAGGATGATAGCCAGCATTTCAATAAGGGGTTCCTCTTCTTGCCCAGGATAATCCAAGCAACCCTAAAATTTACAATCTCAAATTATTAGTAAATAACAAAACACAAATACTCAGAAATATATTTACAGAAAGTGAAGCCCATGATAGATCTAGTCCACATGAGTTCTGGAACTAGACAATGACAAGATGGCTCCGGTGGTTTATTTAAGGAGGAACCTCAAAGTCAGGGATAAGGTTTCAGAGGCAGAGTCTTGCTTGTGATGTCTTGTAGTCAGCAGATTGATTGACATCTTGGCAGGTCACACCCATCTCAGGTGCTGTGTGGCCCAGGTCTGGATAGAGATTAACATTGTCCCTGGGCAATTGACCAGAGAAAATGTCCACTGCTCATTTCCAGACACCAGATGTCTCTATCCATGAGACTTCAAAGCACAGAGACCCACATGCAACCCATGGACAGATCCTGACACCTCCCCCTGTCTCACTAGTTCTCTTTATCCCACAGGGGCTGATGGAAAAGGCACCCCAAAGATGCAGCACCAAAGTGCATGCCATTTCTCCACAACTGTCTTTTTTTTTAAAAGCAAAAGATACCTTTCAACTATGTTTTTGTTTGTTTGTTTGTTTGTTTAATCTCCCTACCCCTTCATTTTGAGCATTTCTATTGCAAGTTATTTTGCATAAATTCCTAAATGTTATAATAGAGACTAGCAACCTCTGTGTCATATGTCCCCTGAACAATTGAAACATATTTGTGCAAAAAAGAACCTTGCTCATATCCTTGCTCACTACATCATTATTCACAGTAGCTAAGAGGTACAAGCAGCCCACAGGTCCATGGATGGATGGACGGATAAAGAAAATATAGAATAAATATATATATATATATATATATATATATATANTATATATATATATATATATATATTGGAATAATTTTTAGCCTTAAAGGTGAAAAGAAATAGATGACCTTGAGAATATGCTAGCCACAAAAAGACAAATATTATATGAGTCCACTAACATGAGGTCTCTAATTGCTAGATGCAGAAAGTAGAAGTGGTGTTGCTAGGGATGAGGGAAGGGGGCTTGCGTTGCAGTTTTGCAACATCTGAGAGTTCTAGAATCTGTTCCACAACAACGTGATTTTGCTTGACCCCAATGACAAAATTAACAATGATTAATATGCTAAATTTTAATATTGATTAATATGATTAAAATGCTAAATTTTAAGATTTTTTCCACAATTAAAAATTATAAAGATTGAAAGAGGAAAAATCTTTAATTATAACAGTATGTCCTTGAACAAAATATTTGATGATTACCCAACTTGACAAACAGGAACATAAAATTCTCTTATTAAGGAAAATATAAAACGAGGCCCCAAAGGAGGTGTGGATGGAGCAGAACTTTGGCACTCCTTGGGTCCAGGAAGGCCTTGGAGATTTCACTGGGGGTAGGTAAGGAAGGCGAGTCTGGAAGCTGTGTACCCAGGAGGTTAACTAGGACTGTGCTTACCGCTATGCCAAGCAAGACTCCGCACCTGCATTTATTTTATTGCTTTTTTTTCTCTCCCAGACTCGAAGCCTAAATGCAGACATGATGGATGCTCTTGTCACATTGAGTGCTGATAACTGTCACACCACTCCTCCCCACTCTCACTATAATTTCCTTTAGGAGGTTTGGCTTGCTACTGCCTGAGTTTGGAAAGAGCCATTCTTGTCAAACTTAGGAGAAAAGAGAGAAAAGAAATATGGATTTGCGAGTCCATTTTTAAATGAAGAGGCAGCACTTTCCCTGGAAATACTAAATTAGAGGCCAAGATTCAAGCTTGAGGGTCTCACTCTACTTGAGAGTTTTCACTTAAGGAGCCGGACTTGGAAGAAAAACACCATCTCAATATTTACCAAGAGCACTCGAGGAAATCCTTTGGGCACTCCCAAGTGAATTAGAGAAATAACACAAAAGTACTTTGTACTTCATAGAATGCCAAGTGTCTCCAGTGCTCAAGGCCTTGGCAATGACTTCCTTCTCAGCACTTTGAGGGGGACGGTGTCAGCTGCATTCCTGTTTGGCCATTCAGGAAGCAGCTGGGAATCTCAGGAGGTCATCATTGATGGGATCAAATCTCAGAGGCAGATCAATTGATCTTGTTGGAAAATGAAGTGTGCCAGTATCAACCTGACCAAATAGAGAATGCAAAGGTAAGGCAACTACTGATCCAATGGTGTTCAACATCAGCAAGTGCTTAGGAGTTGATGGACAGACACCACATCTGAGAAAAGTTAGCAAAGAGGACCCTTAGGAGGTCATGCATATTCAACAATAAGAGGAGCTTCTGCTTTAAAACTTCAACTTATCCTGCTGGTTAAGATTAGCTGCGGTGGGCACATTCTAGATCCCCTTGGAGAAATGAAACCAACCTGCATCCCTCAATCGAAGAAAAAAGTTCCCATGATATGACATATCTTTGGTTTCTTGAAGCCTTGTAGAGGCTCCTACAGATTTTAATTCAATGAGGACATAAAAAATCAATATCAAAGTTGAGTTCTTAGACTGGAAAGAAAATTTGCTTTAGTTTCTCTTTGGCCCTGCAATATTGTTACACAATTCAAAGTTAAAGACCCTATCTAAAATCCAGGCAGCAATTTTATTACCACTGCCTTTTGAAAGTTCACAGAAGGCTGCAATCATAAATGTCATTTTCATTAGAATAATGTGCAAGCGTCCCTCCGCACCACACGGAATAAGAGGAGCCTCGGCTGCCTTGACCACTCTTTTAAGTTCCCAGTGTGCAAGGCTGTCCCTCAGAACCCTGGAGCTGAAGCCAGAATTAGGCAGATAGGCAAGGGTCAGATGCAGAGAATGGAGGAATTGAAATGTTAATTCTTTCAGAGCCCTTCCTCCACCCTATCAAGATAACCTGCCCCTGCTCCAACCTGTTGTTAAAATAACCTGTCTCAGGGATTGTCCCTCCCTACAGGGAGTTGTTGATTACATGCTCCCTTCCTGCCCAGATCACTCCAACTTGGCTCCTCCACCCCTTCTGCTTCTCACCTTTTGGCCATCCCACTGAGCATCTGCTGGGTCTAGTCACTATGCAGGAAGGAGAGAGATAAGAGAAAGAGCAGGAGAACAAAGGAAGCCTAAGATATATATATATATATTGCTTCTTGGGATACCATCTATGGCCCCCTTCTCCTTCCCAGGAGAAATCTGTGTTACCCCTTTTTAAATAAACCCTGCTTTATATGCTTGCCTTGGCGTTCTTTTCTAATGTTATCCTTCAACATATGAAGAAGCAGGACTTGTCACTGGTCACCTGCGGTTTCAGAGCCACACGTCCTCACTGTCAGGCCGAGGTGAATGTTCACTGATCTGCCCCATGCTCAGCACTATCTGGGAACACACTTGCATGGTCTGAAGCTAGGTGCTATACTAAGCTAATCAGCAAAGAGACAGCCGGGCTCTCTTTTCAGAGCACACAGCATTATCCAGGAACACAGCAAAGGCTGTCTCAGGAAGAGAGAGGCAATGTTTGTGCACATGTGTGTATCTGTGCTGCTGTGTACATGTGAGAGTTTCTCCCTGGCTCTCATACTCCATTATGCCTCAGAAGGGGGTTCTTTGTTCATCATTTAAAAAATAGATGCGCTGAACCAGATTCCAGGTGCCAGAGAACTTTTTGAGAACCACAGAAACAGCTCAGTGCATGGGGATCAGGGTGATGCTGAGAAGCTGGCTTCATCAATGAGCATTTGTCATCATTCTATCCATTTAGGTGGCACCTTTCAGAAGATATTTGAAACAACTGAATGCTTTAAGGTATGAATCTAAAAACTTTAGGAGAAATAAAGGAAATATTATAACTCATGGTAAAGTGTAGAAATGCTGTCAAGGCTTAGGAAGGCACAAAACTCTTGCCTTTAGGTGCACAATGTCATGGTCCTCATCCAGGACACATTCCTCTCTGGCTATCCAGACACAATATCTATAAGCTCCCTTTCCTACTTTATTTGGACTTCTGCTCATATGCCAACTCCTCAGAGGTTCACCCATGACTCTCCAATAAGAGAGCACGCCTATCTCGGCATGCTTAGTTTCATGTGTCAACCTGACTCAGATCTGTTGCCCAGTCCCACCGTCAAACAATACCCTTAGGTATTGCTGAGAAAGTATCCTGCAGCTGCAACTAAAATATTCAGTTGACTTTTAGAAAAAAGGGTACCACAGTAATGTGGATGGGCTTCATCTAATCAACGGAAGGTTTCAAAAAGCAAAGTTGTGATGCCCCAATGAATGTCTGCACACAGAAGTCCCTTTTCAGTCTACCTGATCTGGTCTACCTGATCTCATCTACCTGACATATTATGGCCCCACAATCATAATCACATGGATCAATTCCTTAAAATCTCTCTCTCACTTTCTACACACACACACACACACACACACACACACACAGTTTAGGTGAAATTTTAAAAATAATTAGTCAATTTCATTTTAGTTTCTAGCCTACTGACTTGCCCTAGAAATTTTGAACTCAGACTGAAACTTCTACCTGAGTTTGCAGCCTGGTCCACTGATTCCAGACTTGTAAACCCCCCGATTCCACAGGGTGAGCTCCAGGTCCTGATGAGGCACTCAGGGTGCACACCTGTGTACACATCTCCCATTGGCTGTGCCTCTCTGCAGAACCCTGACTGACATCTCCTCTGCCCTCCTCCCTGTCTCTGCTTCCTCATCCTATATGAAAACTTCAGCACTGCTCCAGTACATGAGCACTTGTCTACTTTTAGTAACATCCAGACAGTGACTGGGACCTGACAGACATCCAACACTCATGTATGCATGCATGGTTGCAACACTGACTTTCACCAAGTACTGAATTAAATGCTCTGCAGAGATGAAATTCACTCCTCCCAGCCAGCCATGAGTTTGATGCAGTGTTTTGCTCCCCATCCTGCAAGTGCAGAACTCAGTCACAGAAGGCTCCCTGAAAGTCTCATGTGGCACAGGGAAACCTACTCACTGAAGCCATGCAACTAGCCCCCACATTCCACACTCTCAAACTCCACAGCTTTGTCAGAATTCTCAGCCTCACTGGAATATCATTTGCATAGAGAATCTTCTTTGCAAAGCTAGAACATCTAATCACATATAATAATAACTGTGATCTTGTGATTCTGTGTGATTTGGAGTCACTCAGACGAGAAACAAGGGATTTTTAATTCAAAGGGGGAAAATCAGATAAAGGCAATACTGAATATCATCAGATGTTCCATAGACTGGGTTAAAAATAGATTTGACAAAATTCAAGTAGAGCAAATTGGTCCATTGCAAAGATGCTAAAAGGAAACACAGCTGAAAGATCATGGGAGACATTTGAAAATGAAACCACATTTCTATCATCACAATTATCCTAGTGAAGAAGAAACCAAAATTGCAGTAAAATAAACCAAAAAGGAGGCAGAGACACAAGGTGATCCTCTGGTGAGCCCAGAATAGGAAGCTTGATGGAAATACTGGCCACTGTTAGAGCATTTTGCCTCACACTATAACTTCCACCAGGTCCTAGAGCCCAGCTTCTGGCTCTGTGCCTCTAGTTTGGCTTAAGAGCCTCCCAGAGTTTCTGGGACTCTGTCCCCACCTAGAGGCCTGACAGTAAATAGCACGGGATTAGTAGAGTGCTGAGCCATGGTGCCCAGAATCTGGCCAAATTCCATTTATGCTTCTGTGACCATCACTGATAAGACAGCTTTTCAGTGTGTTATGAGATTTTACCCAAGGAAGGGAGGAGGCCCAGGAAACGATGGTATAAAAGGTGTCAGCCATATAGCTTTCTCTTGGGGTGGTGGATCTTGACTTCAGCATGATTTTTTTTTTGGGGGGGGGAATTGCAAAAATTGTATGGAATTACAAAGAAATATGTGCCTCATTGTATGGTCTCAGTCTGAACTGATTCAGCAAAGCTGCCTGAGCACTGTGGATTGTATCTGATGGCAGCCAGCACTGAGTCTCACCTGGGACTGAAGTGGCAGGCCACAGCCAGGGTGAGGCTGTGTGGTTCCTGATGAGGGAGTGGTTCTCCCTGTCTGTCATCAGTAGCTTCTTGCTCTGAACAATCTCCAGCCCTAACTCCTGGATTTATGTCTACATTTCTTTTGCTACTGGAAGAAAGGGAAGGGGTGTCCACCCCGATATCAGAAGCAAATTGTGTGTCTGGATCACAGCTGCTCTCTCATGATGCCCAGCTGCAGACCCCAAGGGTCAGAGCTGGCTCCGTTGGCTGGAATAATGATGTATTTGATTTGCCAGCTTGTCCCCAGGCTACTAAAGGAACAAAAATGTGTAATCCTCCTCTTTACCCTATTTAAGCATCATTCCCAACATGCTTGTAACAAAAGACAGGTTAACAAGAGAAAAGCATAACAGTTTCATTTAATTAAAATGTTATGAGTCACCGAAGCCTTCAGAAGTAAAGACCCTGGAAAACTTCCTATTTTTATTCTTAGGTTCCATGAAGAACGGACAGCCATGGAGAAACTAAGGATAATAGACTAAGAGGGAAACCCAGGCAGGCCTGACCATTCAGATTCTTTTGGGCCTCCCTGTGTGACATTCCTTTCCCCTGGGTGTGGTGCAGGACACCTTCTGAAATGAATGGTGTGAGCTCCTATCAGATGAGGTAGGTCTGAGGATTTCTTAATGGCCGGTTCTTACAGAGAAAGATGGGGAGTGCTGGAGAAATAGTTGTAGGTTTTATGGCTATCTTTGAGGGAGAGTGGTTCTAGGGAGAGGGTGTCACCCACCATAGTGGAAAAGATGATTCTATTATCTATGGCCTGACTTGAGGGAGAACGGGGAGCATGGAAAAAGAAGGGTAGGGGAAGGTCAGAGAGAGACTACAATGTCCTCCTCTTCCAAGTAGTCAGCATGCCAAAGTGTCACGCTTTGGGACATCGTTGTCTGAGCCCAATACAGTCAACCAAACATAACCTATGAAACCTTTCAATTTGGGGTGTCCACAGGATTCGTGTGATATGGTCAGCACCTCACTCCTGGCAAAGGGCCTGTTCCAAAGTCTTTCTGTGGAGTCCTTCTGTGTTTGGGGAGACTCCAGAGGGGTGTCTGAAGATCCAGACCCTCTCAGCTGCATCTACGTTGTCATGGATGGGATTTTCTTGCCCCATTCCCTAGTCCCCTTTGGAAATAGGCAGGAGCTGAGAGCTGGGAGAGGCCACCACCCTCTCTCACCAGCTCTGCCACTTTGTCATTTTTTACAAAACTTCCCTAGAGTCACTGAAACCTGTTAACTGTAACTCCCACTGAATAATCACCAGGTGAACTGGAGCCTCAGTCCCCATAATCAGAAACACCAGTGTTTGGGGAACTATGTCCACACTTGAGGAAATATGTCCCTCTGTGCAGTGACAAGAGGAAAGGGATGTCTCTCTGAGCACCTTCCAATGTGCTCTCCCCTGGAGGACCTCTCCTCTTCATTCCTGGTCTCTGCACAGCCACCTCCTTAGAGGTGGGGACCAGCAGTAAGGACGCAGACTCCTTCAGCTGGCTCCTGAAAGCCGACCTTCTAGTCAGGGCGAGACTGGAAGGCAGTCCTTACTGCCGGAGTTACTTTATTCTCACATCATGTACATCCACAAGACTCTGATTTCAAAAACTGTAAGTAAAGAACAGAAAGATCATTAGAGTAGAGAGAAGGGAACAGGAAAGGAAGGGAAGAGGGAGAAGAGGGAGGAAAAAGGATGTCCTGGGCACTGTATTAGAGCAAATTATATTCTACGCTTCTATATTTATGTCAAAATTAATCCCAATGTTAGATATAACTAAAAAATAAATAAATACATACATACCAAACCCCTGTGACACCATGCTACACATGCTTACTGTATGCCCACGGTGTGATGTGGCTGTCCATTAGTTATACACTGTAAAATTCAGATCTGTTTATTGTCATCTGGGCACCTTGGCTCCTTGACCAGGTCAATAGCTCTGCACATAGAAATGGAGTTACCCTCAGAAAGCGTTTAAGAAAGCAGATATAGATCTGGATGGGGTGCTGCTGGGAAGGAACTTTCCCTTCCAATGGGGAGAATTAGAGTGGGCTCTAGCTCTCCTCTCCCAAACCACACAGCACAAGCCCTGGTCCTGCAGTGTGCCTCTACCTCTCTCCAACCCGGTAGGCCCAGTTCCTCTGATGTCCATCCTCCCACATTAGAAAAAGCTAAATAAACCTGCATTTGACTCTGGTGTGTTCCTGGAGATCTTTGGCTAATGACGACAGGAAAGGAGACGCTGTTGATTAGGGTGTATTTATCGGACAAGATCTTTTGTCTTTTTAAACTTCAATGTGCATACACATCAAATGATAGTTTTGTCAAAATGCAAGTTTTGCATTTTGCAAGACACAGCGGAACCATAGGGGAAGACTAAGATTAAAAAAAATAACACCAGAACTTGGGGTTCTTTCCTAGGGAGTTTGATATAATCCCTACCCACTAAGGCAGATGAGCCCGGGATGCAGGGAAGTCTCAGAAATATCATCCACTGTCCCAGGGTAGAAAGCAGAAGACATAAGGAATGAGGAGATCAGAAAGGAATTGCAGGGGAAATCAAAGAGATGGGCCACATGTGAGAGGAAGAGAACATGCAGAGTTGGAGAATGGTTCCCATTCCAGGATCACAGAAGCAGGTAAGGTGAGCCAAGAGCAGTGGGCCAACACTAGGTAAGGTTACAGGTCTGGCCAGTTTAAAATTGCTCCATCCAGTTTCCCAGGTAATAGGGCTCTTACCTTATGGCAGGGATGTTAACAAGCAACCTGCACGTAGATACAATACAGGATACGTAAAAAATTCAAAAAACTTAACACCAAGAAAACAAATAATCCAATCCGTAAATGGGCTAAGGAACAGATATGTCACACAACAAGACATGCAATAAACCAATAAATATATGAAAAAAAAAATGTTCAACATCTCTAGCAATTAAAGAAATGCAAATCAAAACTACTCTAAGATTTCATCTCACTCCAGTCAGAATGGCAATTACCAAGAATGCAAGCAATAATAAGTTTTGGCAAGGATGTGGGGGAAAAGGCACACTCTTAACATTGCTGGTGGGACTTCAGATTGGTGGAACCACTCTGGAAAGCAGTATGGAGAATCCTCGGAAAACTTGGAATGGAATCACTCCAGATATCCCACTCCTCGGTTTATACCCAAAGGACTTAAAATCAGGATACCACAGTGATACAGCCACATCAATGTTGATAGCAGCCCAAATTTATAGTAGCTGAACTATGGAATCAACCTAGGTGTCCTTCAACAGATGAATGGATAAAGAAAATGGGGTATAGATACACAATGGAGCATTTCTTTAAAGAAGAATGAAATGATGGCATGGGCTGGTAAATGGATGAAGCTTGAGAATACCATGATGAGTCAAATTAGCTAATCCCAAAGAAACGAAGGCGGATATTCTCTGTTAAGCAGATTCTGATCCATAATGGGTGGTATTCTAGGGAAGAATAGAGAAACTTTGGATTAGGCAGAAGGGAGTGAGAGGAGGGAAGGGGTTGTGGGGGCAGGAAGGACAGTGGAATGAGATGGAAATTATTACCCTGTATGCATGTATGATAACAAGACCAGTGTGACTCTACACCATGTACAGCCAGAGGAACGAAGAGTTGTCCTCCGTTTGTGTACAGTGTGTCTAAATGCATTCCACGGTCACGTATGACTAATTAGAACACATTTTTAAAAATACACAATATGTAGAGACAGAGCTCCAGGAACCTAGTCAGCTCCACCTTAAAGAAAGGTCAGAGAGGACAATGGAGGTTTTGAGATGCAGAAAAGAAGGAAGAAATACAAAGGAAGGATATAAATTATGCAGCAAGTGTTAAGGAGTGTGTGTTCTTGGAGAGCTTGTGTGTTCTGCTGACCTGTGGCTTCCCCACTGTCTCAGGTCAAGTCAATATAGGTCATAAATTATGCAGGTCCACAAATCGCCCTCCTTCAGTCACCACATCTAAGACGCAAAAGGCACTTGCTACTCCGGTGCCCAGCACCTGCTGCTCCTTCGCCAGCTGTTCCAGTCCTTTCCATCACGGGGGTGTGGGGTTCAACCACAGCAGGGATTAGAAGGAGATGTCATGTGAAGCATCACAAAGCACCCCAGTGACTCCCCACTGACCCACACTCCAGGATGGCTGCCCTACTCGCCCAGGAGCCCAGCTGCTACAGGGAGCAGCCCCAGCAACAGCCACAAGGGACAACTGCCCTTGCTCTCAGAGGCCCTGGTAGGAACGCCCAAGGTGAAGTCTTCACTCTCCAAAAAGATGAGTTTCTGAATGAGACTGACTACAACCTACCCTTCAGTTTCAATAAAGATCTCTCCTCTGCAGAATCAGATAAATGGCCTGGCATAAGTACATAAAGAACACGTTTAGAGTCAATATCTGATCCTTCCATTTCCCTTTCCTGTGACTCTAGCCAGTCCTAAGTTTTGGCCTAATCCTTAAGCCAAACAGCACATCTGAATGAGAGGAAGGACAGTCTCCTTTGAGCTTGCAAAGCCCTCACTTGATCTCAGAGTGGAGCAGAATTCAGCTAAATGGTTTGTAAAGGCTCCCTCTATATGAAGGGAATTAAAAAGGACATATTTACTCTCAAGCATCATTCTATTTTCCAAGTCTCGTTTTTTTTCTTCTGGGTATACCATCCTGAGGGTAACTCCCATAACAGAGAATTCAGATCATAACTACCAGGTTCAAGGTTACTTCTCTTGACGATGCCTGCAGGGACTGGCCAGGGTGAGGAGACTGGCCTCGCAGGGAGGCATAGACAAGACTAAAGGTTCAGATTCCAGAGCACCTCAGGCTGATCTCTTCAGTTTCATTCTCCAGTCAGTAAAGATAGAAAACATGGAAGAACTCCCCCTCTCTCAAAACCACATGGCTCAAGCTCCACCTCCTCACCCGTCTTGCCCCTCTCCCCGCCCCCATGTCTGGACAGATGGGAAAGAAACATGAGGGCCATCAGAAACCACCAGATCTCTGGGAGGCCTGGCATGCAAGAGGCTGCCTCCCCTTAGGGCCACAATTTGGAAACAGGCTGCAGTCCTCGAAGCCCTTGCAAAGGAAAAGCATTCCGTGTGCTGGTTTGTTCTTCCTTCCTCTCATCAGTCTTGCTGCTTGTAGTTTCAAGAAGAAAGAGAAGCCATCAGGACCTAATCAGGAAGCACACTCTGGCCAGTGTCTACTGCACAGTGCAGAAGCTCCCAAGGAGCCTCTCATACCCTCCGCCTTTCACCTTGTTCCCAGGGCACACCCTTCCAGAAGAGCACCATTAAAACAGCAGCAGCCGTAAAACAATGTTTTATCTGTTGTTTCAGGATAATATCTGTCTCAAAGTAGGGAAAGCATTTCTCAGCATAGAAATAAAGAAAAGAGAAAATAAAGTAAAAGATGGATGGGTTTGATCACGTAAAAATTTTAAATGTTCAGGCAACAATAGTTTCCAAAAGCGAAATCTGAAAATCACACACTAGGAAGATGTTGTTGGTTCACCATAAGACAACAGGTCATTATTCCTAATACACAAATGTTCTTTCACACAAGATAGAGATAACTACACCAGTAGGAAATGGGCAAACCATGAAAACATGATATACAAAAGAAAATATATACATGGATAACGAAAATATTTCTTAGAGTACAACTTTTGTGCAAATGAAAAAACAGGACTGTGAATACCAGTCCCATTTTGGCTTGTCATATAAGCAATTATTTTTATGATAACATTCAGTTCTAGGGAGAAGGGGAGAAGGTTATCAGCAACATCCTTTTTAATAATTGAACTTTCAATACCCATTAAAACCTTAAAAATCTCTATGATGTTTGCCTTACTAATTCTGCTTCTAAGAATTTTTTGTGAGAAAAAAATATCAACTATATGAAAATTATTTATTAATAAAGATGTTAACCACAAGGCTATTTATAAAGCAGGGACAGAAAAAGAGAAACAATTTATACACTTAAATATGATGTAACATCCACAGAAAGGAATATCTGCCATCTATAAAACTTTATGTCTTAAAATAGTATTTGATGGCATGAATAGAGACTAAGTTAAAAAGTTATTAAGAGAATGGACTATAACCTATTTTTACATGCTTATTTCTGAGTACATGTGCATGTGTATTTTCTTAGATAGCACAACACATCCTCATCATCATTAAGATCTAAAATACTTTTGGAACATTGCCTATTTCAGATTAGTTTGTAAATAAAAATCTTTTAATAGATGGAAAAAAACTTATAAATTTCAAGATTTGAAAAGCAGATATAATCCTTTAGGATAAAAATGCCAAACATAATTGAATTTTTTAAAAAAAAATACATTTGTTTAGTTGTAGATGAAGACAATACCTTTATTTTATTTATTTATTTTTATATGGTGCTGACGATTGAACCCAGAGCCCCACATGTGCTAGGCAAGTGCTCTACCACTGAGCCACAACCCAGCCCCATAATTGAAACTTGACCTGTTCATGTTTCTTCGTGTTCACCTGGAAGGCCAGAGTCAGAGTCCTTTGGAAAGCCAGCCCTCAGAGGGGTAGAGCCCCGGACTTGGAGAGCCGTGCTGGGTGCACCTGTCAGCTTTCAGCAGTGATGACCAGGCTCACAAGTGACCTTATTCTGTGTCCTCATCCCACTGAACAACAGAAATTATAAAGTAATTCTATATCTGGTGACAGTACTTTTCCAAATGAAATTCTCCATTAGACAACATTTAAGATATAATCCCCCAACTGATCCAATTGGGTCCGGGTTTCCTCTCATCCTTTGTTCTTTTGAGAAACGATAGCACCTTTGAAGTTTGTCTTGTATGGTTAGCTGTGTTGTGGAGTGTGGATCTGGTGATGTTAGTCCTGGTGAGACTCACCTGGCTTTCCAAGAGCCTTGGTCAAGTCCTCTGCCTACATATGGTGTTGACCATTGACTGAGGGTCTTAGAGAACACCTCTTCACAGCAGACCTGCCTTTCGTACTTGCTCAGTAGTTAATGTCAATTCAATATTTAGAGGGTTTTAGAGGGAAAAAAATCTTGAGCCATTTCTGAAGTGTATGTAAAAGTCCTGATATTTATTCCTCATTGGAAATGACAGGGTTAATTTAGTCCATTGACAACCCCTAAGGAACTAAATGATAAAACATTTTTAAAAAACCTCTAACTTCACTTGATCTATCCTAGATAACAGTCCCTTTAAGTATTTGCCAAGTATTAAATGTATTCATAAGTAAAACAATGACATTGATCTGTCTAATAACTTTCAAAGTCTATGAGTTTTCTATAATAATAGCATGTGCAAAATTTCACTATCTATGAACAATTTAATTTTATAATCATGGTTATGAATTAGTTCCTACATGTGCAGGTAAGAGTTCTAAGTATTAAATTAAAAAGTAAAAACTTATGAAGGTTAGTCTGAGATTTTAAAAATTATGATTAACTATCCCATTCACAATGGCCTCAAAAAAAAAAAAAACTTGGGAATCAATCTAAAAAAAGATGTGAAAGACCTCTACAATAAAAACTGTAGAGCAACAAAGAAAGATATTACTGAAGACCTTAGAAGATAGAAAGACCTCCTATGTTCTTGGATTGGATAGGCAGAATCAATATTACCAAAATGACCATACTACTAAAAGTGCTATACAGATTTAATTCAATTTCTATTAAAATTACAGTGATGTTCTTCATAGAAATAGAAAAGGCACTCATTAAATTTATTTGGAAAAATAATTTAAATAACCAAAGCAATCCTCAGTGAGAAAAGTGAAGCAGGAGGCATCATAGTAGCAGACATTAAATTATGCTACAGAGCTCTAGTAACAAAACCAGTATGGTATTGGCAACCAAACAGACATGAAGACTAGTGGAACAGAATATATGACAGAGACAAACCCATAAAAATGCAGTTGTCTCATACTAGACAAAGGTGTCTTAAACATACATTGGAGAAAGGATAGCCTCTTCAACAAATGGTGCTGGGAAAACTGGAAATCCATACATTGCAAAATGAAATTTACCCCCTATTTAACCCCCTGCACAAAACTCAACTCAAAGTAGATCAAGGCATTAGAGCAGAGACCATGTGCCCTCTAGAAGAAAATGTAGGCCCAACTTTCCATCATATTGGCTTAAGAACCAAATTCCTAAAAAAAAAAAAAAAAAGACCTAAAGTGCAAGTACCAAAATTAAGAATCAATAAATGGGAAGGTAACAAATGAAAAAGTTTCTTCATAGCAAAGGAAACAATCAACAATGTGAAGAGAGAGCCTACAGAATAGGAGAAAATCATTGCTACCTGCACATCAGATAGAGCATTAATTTCCAGGATATACACAGAACTCAAAAAACTTAACACCAAAAAACCAAATAACTCAATCTGTGAATGGACAAAGGAACTGAACAGACACTTCTCAGAAGAAGATATACAATTGAACAACAAATATATGAAAAAAAATGTTCAACATCACTAGCAATTAGAGAAATGCAAATTAAAACTACACTGAGATTTCATTTCACTCAGAATGGCAATTATCAAGAATACAAGTAATAATAAATATTGGCAAGGATGTAGTGGAGAAAAATATACTCATATATTGCTGGTGGGACTGCAAATTGGTGCAACCACTATGAAAGCAGTATGGAGGTTCTTCAGAAAACTTAGAATGGAACCACCATTTGACCCAGTTATCCCACTCCTCAGTATATACTCAAAGGACTTAAAACTAGCATATTACAGTAATGCAGCCACATCAATTCATGATAACTAAGTTATGGAAGCACCTAGATGTCCTTCAACAGATGAATGGATAAAGAAAAAGTGGTACATATACACACCGGAACATTATCAGCCATAAAGAAGAATGACTTTATTTATGACTTTTGCTGGTAAAAGGATGGACCTAAGTGAAAGAAGCCCATCCCCCAAAACCAAAAGTTGAATGTTCTCTCTGATATGCAGATGCTAACACACCACAAGGGGAGCTGAGAGGGAATAAAAGAAGTTCATTGGATTAGACAAATGGGGAATGATGGGAAGGGAGGGAAAATGGGAATAGGAAAGACAGTAGAATGAATTGAACATAGCATTCCTATGTTCGCATGTGAATACACAACCAATGTAACTCCACATCATGTACAACCACACGAGTGGAAAGTTATACCCCAGGTATGCATAATATGTCAAAAATACCCCCTACTTCCCAGAAGCTAGGAAGTCTGAGGCAGGAGGATCGCAGGTTTGAAGCCGGCTTCAGTGCGGCTATAAGCAATCTAGTGAGACACTGTCTCAAAATAAAAAATAAAAAGGGCTGGGGAGGTGGCTCAATGGTTAAGCATCCCTGGATTCAAACCCAGTGCCAAAAAAAAAAAAAAAAGAAAAGAAAAGAAAGAAAGAAAGAAAGACACTCTACTGTCATGTAGATCTAAAAAGCACAACAACAAAAATGTACTGGCCACATAGACAAGGTGGCTTATAAGTAACAGGGACTTATCTCTTGCTGTCCTGAGGCTGGGTGTTCCAGGTCAGGGTGCCAGCATGATAAGGTCTCTTACCTAGCTCACAGATACTGACTTCTCATTGTGTCCTTACATGGTGGAAACACAACTGGTGCTTTGCTTCAACAGCAGACTGAATGGACTAAAGCAAGGGTTAATGTCAGTGGGCAGGCCAGCCCTCAGGGGGAAACAACAGAACCAGGTATACATGAGTCTCCTTGCACTAAACCGTTAGCCACCTCAAGGGGGTAAGAATATTGCACGTGAGATAACCATAAGGATTGATAAGTGCCTTCTTTCAATACTCGGTCACCACTGGTGATTAAAATATTCCACATCTGTATTTTTAATCTTATTTTTCTTTCTTTTTGTGGTATTTTTCCTTTTTTTTAACAGACAAGTAAAAAGTATACCTATTTATAGTATAGAACATGAAGTTTCAATGTGTGTATTCATTGTGGAAGGGCTAAATCAAGCTATTTACCATATGCTTTACTTCACATGCTTACCGTTTTCCATGTTAAGAACATTTGAAGTCTATCATCTTACTAATTTTCAAGTATATACCATACTGTTATTAACAATAGTCATCGTGGTATCAAAGAGATCTCCTGAATTTATACTGTCTGACTAAAATTTGGTGTTGTCTTGTTATTTAGCTGTTTGGATTTCTTATCTATTTTGGATATGAACCCTTATTTTATGTATTGCTTGCAAACTTACCCTCTCATTCTGTAGGTCTCTGTTCTCTGTTGATTGATTCCTTTGCTATGCAGAAGCTCTTCAGTTTGATGCAATCCTATTGGTCTATTTTCACTTCTGTTGCCTGTGTTTTGGGATCATAACAAGATGTCATTGCCCAGACAAATGTTCTGGGGTATTTTCCCTATTGCTTAGAGTAGTGTTATAGTTTCAGACTTTACATGTAAGCCTCCTGCTTGTTTTAGTTGATTTTAGTGCATGTGGGTGAGATGTGGTGTTAATATTCTTTTGCACATGGACAGTTTTCCTGGCCCAATTTAAGAGATTATCTTTCCCCATTGTGAATTCTTGGCATATGGTCAACAATGGATTGTAATTTTGTAGAAGTATTTCTGAGCTCCACATCCTGTTGCATGACTCTATGTGTCTGCTCTGATGCCAGTACCATGCTGTTTTGATCACTATAATGTTAGAGCAGATTTTGAAATAGGGCAGTGTGAGGATTTCTACTTTCATCCTTGGCTCATGATTGTTTTGGCTATTCAGGAGTTATGCTATTCTGTGAAATCTACATTTTTTCCCTTTTTTCTATAAAGCAAGTCAATCAAATTTTGATAGAGATCTCATTGAATCTGCAGATCTCTTTGGGTAATATGGGTAGCTTAACAATATTAATTCTTCCAATCCATGAACACAAGGTAACTTTCCACTTGTTTTTGTCTTTTCCAGTTGCTTTCACAAATGTTTATATTTTTCAACATACAGACCTTTTGTTTTCTTAATTAAATTTATCCCTAAGTGCTTTATTATGTGGTTGTTCTGAATAGGATTGTTTTCTTGATTTGTTTTGATAGTTCTTTGTTATAACATGTGAAGAATTGCTACCCATTTTTGTTATGTTGATTTGTATCCTGCTACTTTACTGAATTTGTTTATTAATTCTAACAGTTTCGGGGTAGACTTCAGGTTTTTCTATGTAATCTGATCTTGTCATTTTAAACAATCTAATTTCCTTTCCAATTTGGATGCATTTTATTTCTTTCTCTTGCCTAATTGCTCCAGCTAGGACTTCTGTTGGCTAAAAGTGGAAAGAGTAGGCATCATTATCCTGTTGTTGATATTGTAGGAAAAGCTGTCAACTTTTCACCATTGAGCATTAGGTTAGCAATGGACTTTTCTTATATGGTCTTTATTGTATTGCAGTATATTTATTCTATACCTATTCAGAAATTTTTCAGGATGTTGAATTTTGTCAAATATCTCTGCTGCATGCATGAGATGAGAATTTGTATGTTTTTGACCCTTAATTTTGTGGATGTGGTGTATCAGCGTTTTTCAGTCTGTATGTATTGAACTATCCTTGTGTTCTAGGGGTATATCCCACTTGATGATGGTTAATGATCTTTTTAAAGCACCATTGAATTCAATTTGCTTGTATTTTGTTGAGGATTTTATGCCTGTGTTCATTGGGAATATTGGCCTGTAATTCTGCCTTGTGGTATCCTTGTCTGGTTTTGGTGTCGAGGTACTGCTGGCCTCATAAATGAGTTTGGATATGTTCCCTCCTCTTCAATTTTATGGAAGTTTAAGAGGGATTGGTATCAGCTGTTCAAATGTTTGGTAAAATTCAGCAGTGAAGCTATCAGGTCCTGGACTTTTCTTTGATGGGTAATGCTTTATTACTAATTCAGCCTCTTCACTAGTTCTTAGTCTGTTGAGATTCTCCGTTTCTTCATGACTTGGCCTTGGTAGGTTGTATGTGTCCAGGAACACACATTTATTCTAGGTTGTCCACTGGCTGTTGTACAAGTGTTCACGTCATCTCTCATGATCCTTTGCATTTCTATGCAGTCAATTTCCTCTTTCACTTCTGATTTGATTTTGAGTCTTCTCTCTTTCTTTCTTAGACTACTAAATGCTAAAGATTTTTTGTTGTTGTTTTGTTTATCCCATTTTAAAAAGGCAATGCCCAATCTTGCTGATATTTTCAGTTGTTTTTCGTGTCTGTATTTCATTCATTCATGTTCTCATCTGTATTATTTCCTTGCTCTATTAACTTTGGGCTTAGTTTGTTCCTCCCTTTCTGGTTTCTTGAGGCATAACATTACATTGTTTATTGGAATCATTCTTCTTTTTTGATGTTGGTGTTCACTGCTAGAGACCTCCTTCTTAGTTGCTTTTGCTGTATCCCATAAGTTTGGATATGTTGTGTCTCCATTTTCATTTCTCTTGATACAGTTTTAAATCCCCACTTTAATTTTTCCTTTGACCTATTGGTTGATTGGGGGCATATATTTATGAATTTTCCATATATTTATGAATTTTCCAAAGCCTTTCCTATTATTGATTTTAAATATCACAACTTTATATTTGTAAATACACTTGCTATGACTTCATTTTTCCTCACTTTGTTAAAACTCCCTTTTGACCTAATATGTAATCTTCCAGCAGTGTTTCATTTAGCTAAATCTTGCTTAATAACCCACATATCATGGCTGGGAGATTGGCCTTTTCTGTTTTCTTAACGGAGTCACCAAGCCTCATGATGAACTCTCCCAATCTGAATCCAAACTCCCCTCAGCGTCTCCTGCTCACCCAGACTCCTTTATACTCCAGCCACAAGACTGTCCTATCACGAGTGGAAAACTAGCCCACCTTGTTGTACTGGACCAGCCCATGGAGAAACTTAGTTGTCATTGAGTTAGATGGGACCCACTCCTCTAGGTTATGCTAATCTGCTCTGAATTTTCCAGTTTCTACTTCCTTTGCAGTCCAAAATTGGGCTCCTTCCTAATCTTGTCAATTAACAGGAGAGCAAGAAATTAAAAATATGGTACTTCTCCCCCTCTAGAAGGATATTCTCAGTAAAATCAATTCTGCTGGGACTACTGGATCCATATTACTTCACTCCCCCAGTCAAGAATCTCATAACCACAGACCAATAAATAAATAAATGTAAATATAAATAAATAATTATATATATAATTTTATATAAATCTCAAGCACTTTCCCTGTACCATGGTTGGTATAGTCTTCTTTCTCTTTCTGATTTCTGTATGTATGATGGCCCCATTTTTGCCCATGTCACCTGCCAGAATCCTTGCCCTCTTTGGGAGAAGAAGTGGAAGTTACAGAGATGTAGCCTTGATATTTCAAGACTGTTGTTATAACCATCAATTATGTCTGGAATTTTGTGGACAAATCAGGATTGAAGTTCTTGCTCCACAAATGACTTAATGATGAGACTGAGATCTGGTTAGTTCATTTGATTAAGACTTTGTTTCTGCTTTAATAAAATGGCAGCTAATATATTCATCCTAGCACTGGCCTGATGACTTAAATAACATGAGTCACCCAGAAATTAGTATAGTACTTGGCACCCTGATACTTTTAATGGTTATTGAAATAAACAGGCTGTCTCTTCCTGCACAAAACCTTCTCCATAGCACTAGGTTTTTAAAATTTGTCTGTTTGGTTGCCAGCTGTTGCCAGTTTTCTTGCTTCTGCTGTGTCCCTTCAATTTCTAACTAGCTTCACTACACAGAGTGGTTTTGACTTATTGCTGAGGGTGCCTTGGCCCTCCCCTCTTGGGGTAAGGTGCACAGGTTTTTGTGACAGATGTTTTCTTTGCTGTGAATGTTTGTCAGAACTACTGCTATGCAACACCTTTTGCACACTCATCCTCTTAATTAATCCCCCACCCTCAAGCCCTGGAACCAGTTACTACTAACCCAGTATCTCAATGACAAACTAAACCATCACTATTCTGCTTTGCAGTGTTGGACTGGAGACATGTGAACCTATACCTGCTTTGCTGGCTGCTCAGTTGAATTTTTCCAAAGCAGAATCTTGAAGGACACTGTCAGGTTTAAAGGGTGAAAACAGACATTTTTCTTAGGGGTAGACTCCTTAAGAACTTATCAGCAGGACTTCTTCACCCTGGCAGGAGCACTTCATTCTGATAGTGGCAATTGGGTCCAGTTTGCTATCTCTCCAACAGTTGTACAACTAGCCACACTGTCACCCCCAGAGCGAGTAGCAGCCATCCAGCCTCACTCCCTGATCAATAGTCCAGGTCCCAGGCCAATGGTGTTTCCTTTAAGCACCTTCAACATCCAAGTTTTAGTAATTCCAACCTCTTCCTTTGGTAACTGTACCTGTTTCCTGCTAGTTGCTACTTGACGAGATATTCATGTTTCTTTTCTTTTTTCATTCTGTTCTTTCTTATTTTTGTTTTTCAGTTTTCTACTCCGTAATTTCTTATACCTAATTAGCAATTCTTTGTGCTAAAAAAAAAAATCTGCTAAAATTACTGGTGTAATTCCTCAGCCTTGAGAGACCCTGGCTGAAAAATTAATTATTGCACGTCCCACCTCTCCAAGGAAGAGCCAACACTCACTTGCACAGCGTTCCTGACAGCAGGATCACAGGCCTGTTTTGTAGAGTGCAATGTCCCCCAGGGAAATTCCTGGTTCTAGCCCCAGAAGTTCCACATCCCAGAATCTTTTCAGCCCTAGGAAAACCAGATGAGGGACCACCCTATCTGTGGCCCATGTTCCACCCATCAGCATATCTCAAAATACTCTGAGAGCAATCCAATGGTTTCACATTTAGTCCTTTTAATTAGAAATACAAATAGAAATAGAAGCTGGCATAATTTAGTGCTTAAAAAATATACATATCACTTTTTTGTTTCTTTTGGTATATGGGGGATTGAATCCATGTCCTTGCACATGCTAAGCAATACGTATTACTTTTGAAATATGGTATTAATTTAAAACCCTAATCCAAACACTCAATATCTGAAATGCTCTAGAATCTGAAACTTTTTGAGCATCAAGCCAGGGCTTAAAAAGTTTTGAATTTCAGAGCATTACAGATATTGGATTTGCAGATTAGGGATGTGTGAAAGTCAGTTTGCCATTGCTGTAACATGACAAGAACGACTCAGAGGAGGAAAGGTTTATTGTGGGGTCATAGTTTCTGACTCCATAGCTCTGGACCTGAGGTGAGGCCGACCAGAAAGGCAGAGGGCATAGTGGAGGACAGCTGTTCAGTTCATGGCAGCCAGGAAGCAAAGAGCAAGAGTGAGGACCAGGGACAAAATACAACTCCCAAAGGCACACACACACAGTGACTCACCTCCTCTGCCATGCCCTACTTGTCCACAGTTACCACCCAGTGACCTACTAAATTATTAATCCATCAGATGTTTAATTTCCCAATTAGGTTACAACTTTCATGATCTAATCATTTCACTTCTGAATGTTCCTAAATTAACACATGAGCGTTGGGGGATGCCACTTATCCAAACTATAATAAGATGATTGACCAATAAACTCTGCACATAGATTTAAAGATGTGGAAAACTCTGACCTACAAAACAGCATTTCAGGTGAAGGATATTCAAGGATATCCACTGTGTGTATTCAATCTGTGATGTAGGATCCTGGAGAGTAAGACCTGTATTTTGTATTCGATCTGTATCCCAAATTTGACTGTATTCATTTACTAGGGCTGTCATAACAAAATATCACAGATGGAGTGGCTTAAACAACAGAAATTTATTTTCTCACAGTTCCGGAGTTCATTTTCTCATAGTTCTGGAGATTAGAAGTCCAAGGTGGAGATTATGACAGAGTTGGTGACTGGTGATCTCTCTCTCTTCCTGGCCTGCAGAAAGCCACAAGGTGGGAGGGGGAGATTGCTGGAGTCTCCTCCTCTTCTGACAAGAGAACCAGTCCTATTGGTTAGGGCCATACCTTTGTGCCCTCATTTAATCTCTTTAAACATTCTGTCCACTGTCATAATTGAGGGTTAATTCTTCAACATTTATAATTTTGAGAAATATTATTTAGTCTATAACCTGACCATAAATGCACTGGAGAAGTAGGGTAGAAGTGTTATCTAAAACTCTGTGGAATCTATTTTTGAATTAGTAGACAAGAAATGAATAGGAAAAACTCTTATTTTTAAAACATAGTTTATTTTTATCACCTTCAATATATTAGATATAGACTCCTTCCCAATTTCATACCAAATAATTTTTTTTCCTCCAGAGATTAGTTTGGGATCCATCTCTCTCTGACACATGAGTTGACATCACTTATTGGAAGAGTGATACAATTTTCCAAAGACTGAACATGAAGTATTTTCCATGCTCTTTTCACAAGTCAGAGGTAAAGTCTAATGGCTTGATGTAATTTACAATCCTCATACCATGTATTCAAAGTGAATAGCGTGGACTTGTCTGGTCTAGCTGTGAATACCTGTTTCAAACAGTTCCTGAGATTATTGAAAATACCACCATCTACTGTGAGAAATGCATTATTATGATTGCAGCTCTACTTCAAGAGCCATTATGTGGTACTTTGTCAGTGCGAGGTGTCTCATTAATTAATTCTTCTCGAGTTTTCAAACAGGTGATCAGGAATACCACTGGCAAGCAAAAGGAAAACAACTTATCCCACGTAAAATGGGGATAATTCCCATCCCTGCTGGTTTCACAAAGCTTGAAATGAAAATGTGGACATGCTGAAAGCATTGGCAGATTTAAATTCAAGAAAATTCTTGGGGTGTATATTTTTCAAGTAAAAATGTGATTAAATCACATTTCTGGAAAAGCGGGGGAGATAATGATGGTTAATCTTGTTAATCTTGCTTTATTAAAGTTTAGGCTTTTCTTCCCATCATTGAAAAGTTGCCATGATGCTCCAAAATGATTAAATCCTCAGGGGAAAAAAAAAATCACTCATTAAGTGAGGGCAAGGAGTGACAGTCCTCTTCATCTCTGAATCTCAACCCCAGGGCACCATGACTTGTCCCTTCAGGACAGGAATGCCCAGTGTGTTACCAACAGTAAATTCTACCTCATAGTTACTGCCATGGCAGGGACAATTGCAACCCAAAGATCAGACTTTACAAGGTCAGTCAAACAATTTGCTTAGCTTAAAATTAGTAAAAACTCAAGCACTGAATATCAACTCAGATAAGAAAGGCAACACCAAAAACCACGTTCAGTGTTCAACCTGGCTCAGCTTCCCTACCTTCTTTTCACTCCAACCCACCCAGAGGTACATGCCTTGTATGAGATGACTAACTTCTATTCATCATCAAGGTCTCAAATAAGATTCTACTGTCTCTGAGAAGATTGCTCTGACAGTCTAGGAGAGGAATGGAGCTCCAGGTTCCCCTGTCCCTTCTTATCAAAGGTGTCCAACTACTTACCCCTTTGAATAATCCCACTGGACTATGAGTTTTACAAGGAATGAGAACATGCCTGTGTTTCCTTGCCCATTCATTTATTTATCTGGACAGTCACCAGATATTTTTTTGAGTACCTTCTATGGGCCATATTCTATTTTAAGAATAGACACTACAGTGACCAAATGGTAATGTCCCCAAGTTGCAAAGCTTCCATTCTAAGAGAGGAGGCAAATAGGAAATAAATATATTTGCATATCAGTCTCTTAAGCAGCCCAGAGTAGAATAAAGGGAAGACCTTATTGAGGAAGTAAGGGCAGAAGTGTGTCATTGTCTGCAGGAAGAGCATTCCAGGCATGGAGAAAAGCAAGCACCCGCCGTGGGGCTAAGACCAGGCAGACTCCGTGGATTGTAGGCACACTGAGGCGACTGTGCAGGAAATAAGATCAAGAGGAGACCAAGAGCCAGACCACATGGACCCTTCAGGAACTGCAATGAGGATATTAGGCCTTGCATTGATGGTCCTGGGAAGCACTTGTAGATTTTTTTTATTGGGATAAAAGTAAAGGAAAGAAGACATGGGAGAAGCTATAGAGGAATCTGACCCTTTACAGAAACAACAAAAAAATGCCAACTAACTCCTGACCTAGGTAGGGGTAGAGATAAAGAATAGAACCCCCAAGGACTGGGCCACAGGATCTTCCATCATCTGAGAAGTCAGTGAGCACCAGAGGGCACAGAAACAGGGCACAGGAGCGCAGTGAGAGAACAGGACAAGGTAGGCCTTTTCACACCTGGCTCCATCCCACCTGGAACTAAAGTGGCACAGGAGAGATGCTCAATGAATATTGACAGAACACCAAATTAATGAATAGATAAAATAATGGGATTAAAAAAATTAAAACAATTGAAGCATTTTGCATTCTGCTTTGCCAATACTTCAATATGATGCTATGACAAAAAGATTCTAAGGCTCCCCTGAGGATTTTATGGGTAGAAATGACATTTTAAAACTCATATATGGGTAGGATGAAAACAGCAAGCACAGATGCAATTTTGATCTTGATTTCCCTCTTGTTCTTAAAAACAGGCTTTGTATATTTTTTATTGCAGGATCCAAAACAGATTGGCCAAATGAAAGGGTTCAGCCTCACCCTGTCCTTCGAGTCCTATCAGTGGACAAGGTACACACCTAAAAAGCCAATTCGTACAGTGTAATTTATTTCGGGCTGCCTGGCAGAAATAGGCTACCCCCTTGCCAGTTTCATTTTACAAGTTATTTTCTTTTTTAGCCAGACAAGCATATCTAATGTCTTCCGGCTGCCCCGGATATCCAAGGGAAAAAAGACTGTCACTAGGGATCCTGTGCACACAGGACGAAGGCTGATCCCCACCTGGTCTACACAGTAGTTGGCCTCTTTCCCTGAATTTATCAGATAGCCCTCTTGAGCTGTGAGACTTTAACACAGGAAAGGTGAGCAGAAAGGGGGTCCCAGATAGGAATGCTTTCAAATATTTTATGAGCTATTGTGAGATAGTGCCCTATTCAGAAATACAAAACTTTCCATTCGGTGCCAATAATAATTTTCCTGTACTGAGAACCCAATTGCTAAGTTATCTTAGGAAATTCTCCTAATAACTTTGAAAAGTGCCGCAGTCTGGCTGGGCACAAAATCACGAGCCACTCAAGCAGGAACAAACTTTATTTTTTTTTAAACTGCCGCCAATGCCCCGTATGCGCCCGGGAAGATTGCCAATTGATGCACGCGGTGTTCTCCCGGATCCCAACAGGAAGTTCCTCCTCTGGAATTCCCTCCTACCGCACTTCCCCAACCAATGGGAACTCTCCAGGAATCCCGTAGCAGGCCCAGGTGGACAGCAGGAGTCCAATATCCATATGAATGCAGATCTTAATATAATCATATCATCTCAATGGCTTGCTGGCATCACCTTTCAACCAAAAATGCCATGCATCATATTACTTGGCTGTGGCTCTTAGCAGAAAAGGGGTTAATGTTTTCTATAAAAAGGTAAATTGGACTTGGAAGGTCTGACAAATGTATTCAGTTACCCAATTTGTACTGTCAAGAGCCCAATTTTTACTCCAAATCCTTGTGACACCAGATTTTTTTTTTAAATTCATATCACCCCATGCTTTTGCGAGGCACACCACTGAACAATGGATTGAAAAGAACATAAACAAGCCTTCTTGGAACTGAGCAAAACCATGTAAGTGTCCACAAAGCATTGATCTCATTTTCCCCTGACTTGCTTGAGTAAAGATAAAGATACCCTGAAGTCACAAGATCTAAGACCAATAAATTTTATTATAATTAACTTAGGTGGATTTTGAGACTCAGACAAGCTGTCAATTCAGTTTGATTGAGTAAGATCAAATAACAGTGCCTAATTCAAAAATCGTGCATGGTTATATTGATAAGCTTTTATTTCCACACAACTTCATGCTAAGTAAATGTTATCAATCAAGAAACTTCAGGGAACATTTCTTTAATCTTTACTAATTATTCTGTTTACTAAGCGAATATCAAAATCCTTATCCAGAACAAGCGCTTTCTAAAAAATACCCCATACTCGGCAGCATATTTCATGTACAGCAGCAGATGCCTCACCTGATAATCTTTCTGGCAAACTTTTCATCTTTAATCTGCAGGTTTAGATCCCACCATGCTGCTTTCTAATCACCTTTTAACTTCTGTGCTTACTGTTTCTTTTCATGTGCAGTTCAGAGTGGAACTCTAAGATCCTGAAAATAATACTCCCTGATGTAAATGTGCTCATTTAAAAATAATAAAGAAAAATCCACTTCATGTAATTTCAAAATACCTAAACTTCCAAGACACCTTCTCCCCAGCCCCAGGAAACACCATTGGGTACATGTACTCAGTGGTTTTCTTTACTGTTCTTCATTTATTTAACAGTTTCTAGTCAAAGGCAGCTAAAAGAAATGGACTGGGGGATCTTCTCTCCCAACTGTATTTTGTTGGATTTTTAAAAATTCACTATAATTCTATGAGACTATATCAACAATCTATTGCGTGTGTAGGTAATTTGTGGGTAAGAAATGTATACATCATATATTATATATATGTCAAATAATAGATTATTATATGAAATTGTTACTTCCGTAACACTGGTAAATATAGCACCTGCTTATTTTGCTGGAAAGTCTTTTTCTTCGAAGTGCTCAGCTGAGGGTTGGAGGCCATCTACAGTACCTACTAATGACTAGTGCTATATGCTGTTGTCTTGGGTCATTGCTTTATGTGGTAGCTTCATCCTTCTGTGGTTCTGCAAGTGTTAGGCTGTGTTGCAAAAAAAAAAAAAAAAAAAACAGAACACATGACATTTCCTGAGAACAGAAATCACTGCAGTGTCAATCATGTGGATGGAAGCTGGTCTCCAAAGTCCTAAGGGCAAGAAGGGACACCCAGTATCTCATCCTTGATCTGGGCTTTGAGGTGACTGATCAGAAGGATCAAAGCAAGATTTCTCCTGTAGAGTCATACCAGTTGCCAGCAAAAGAAGGATCTTGGGTGTCTGTGATTTCCCCAGGACCCATGCCGTCATAGGAGTCTGTAATCCTGGGGCACCAACTATATATATTTTATAACTGCATTTGCCTACACCTTTTGCCAAGCATATTTCATTCTTTCAAGGAATCTGTAAGATACTTGCACAGGCATTATATAATATATTTACATGATATTTATATATCCTTCCACTTTGGGGCCAAAAAACGCCAGCATGACTGCAAAGGGTAATTAGAGAAAAATCCCAAGGACAAGGTGATTTCCTGGAATCCATCCAGGCAGGAGACTGGTGCTTGGTTCCACCAGTTCATTTTCTTTCCTCTGAGAACTTGGGGGATCCAGCTTTGTTTTTATTGAGAAAAGCAGAATTCTGTGGAAGCCCAAGTCAGGTGGGAGAGTAGGAAGCACAATCAACATGGGCTGGGAAATTTAAAGAAAGCAGGGAGCTATGAGCCAAGGCTTCAAAGGAATACCCTAGTCTATTTTCTGTTACTATTACATACTACCATAGACTGGATAATTGTAAAATAAATTTATTTCTCACAGTATTAGAGACTGGGAAGTCCAAGATCAAAGGGCTGCGTATGGTGAAGGCCTTCTTGCCTCATTACAGTATGATAGAAGGTACCACATGGCGAGACCATACCAGAAAAGGGAGGGGGAAAGAAGGAGGAGAGGAGGGAGGGTTCAGAGGCAAGAGAATGCTCAAAAGAGACAGAGTCCAATTTTATGCCAAAGCTACTCCCAAATAACCAGCCCATATGGTCCCCTGATGTAATCACCTCTTGCAGATACCCTCCCAATATGGTCATAGTGGCTATGAAACTTCAATATGAATTTGGAGGGGGCATTTTAACCACAGCAAGGTGTAATAATTTAGATGGGTAAAAAAAGAGGGAAATAGGGTGCCCTGGGCAGAGAGATCCTATGAGTAAAGGGAGGCAGCAGAAATGAACCCCATCATGTCCCTAGAATCTAATGGGCTGACTACAGTGGGACTTAAGGAGGGACCAGTTAGGACTGTGAACTTATACTAATGGGATGTGGCGGGGATGGAACCTTTCTCTGGTGAAGCAGTGGAACAAGGCCATGACATTCACCCTGGGAAGGCAGGTAGGAGTGACAGAAAAGACAGCACTGATTAGAATAGTGACCCATCTCAGGGGAAAACACTGGCAGGGGGTGATTCTGTTAGGACGGGTAAAGACCACCCAGGCAAACATGGGAGATACAGGATAGAGTGAAAGAGAGATGAGCCAAAGAAATACATAGAAAGAAAAATGATAAAGCTTAGAAATCAGGAGGACGGCAGAAAAACGGTGGTGTCTTTGCAAAAGGTAAGTATGTCAATTTCCTAGGACTGGTGTAACAGTACCAGAGACTGTGTAACTTACAGAAATTTGTTTTTTGACATCAAGGTACTGACAAGGTAGTTTCTCCTGAGGCAGCTCTGCCTGCCTCTTGGATGCAATTGTCCCCCTATGTCTTCCCATGGCCTTCCCTCTGTACATGTTTGTGTCTGCTTCTTTCCACTTCTTATAAAAATGGCAGTCCTGTGGAGTTGGGAAGCACCCTAGTGACCTCATTTTAACTTAATGACCACTTTACAGACCTTGTCTCCAAACACAGCCATTCTCTGAGGTACTAGTACTTAGAACTTCAACATATAAATTGGAGAAGACATAACTCAGTCCCAATAGCAAGGTAGATTGGGGAGAAGGAGGCAGAAGATGATAAATTCAGTTTAAGCATATTGAATTAGGAGGATGTCAAGCCAGTTTGCAATAATCTCTTGCTGTGAAGGTTTCTGAGTAGCAAATTCATTTTTTCAGTCCTCAAAGGATGATTCACTTTTAAAAGCAACTGCCATTGCAATATAATGTTGGGAGTCCTAGAAGCAAATTTTCTATGGACCCTTCATGCTAGAGAGGCTTCTAATTTTCTGCAATAATTTATACCAGCATGTCTTGAGTATTCCACAGATCATTAGTGCCCCAAAATGCTTTGCAATAACAAGCTTTCTGTGGCCAAAGAAATTTGAGGAACCTTACAGACTATGGTTTCTCTCCTAGAGAACCACAATCCAAATAGACAAAGGCTTTTAGGAGTCTCCATCAGTATTTTGTTTAATCTGCATTCCCCATGTGATTTAACCATGAAACATTGTTTTTCATATAATGTTTGTTAATATCTTGCAAAATAGTTTTTTTTGTGAAAAGTTCTTCTTAGACCTACTTTGAAACTCATGTTCTGGCCTCAATCAACCCCCGGAGTAGCTTTTGAGTGTGGCATCAGCAGGACAGAAGACAACCTGTAACACCCGACAATAATTTTGCATGCTGAGAGGGCTAACATACAAAAACCATGGCAGCAAATTAAGGTAATGGTGTTCTCTCTTATCCTATTGGAAGTGGAGTAATGTCCTTCCAGGGAAGATGTCCACCTCCCCGTTTCAGGAAATTGCAAATAGGTTTTGGTATAAGCAAGAGCAAAATTAAGTTTCTAATGGAATTAAGTTTGCCAATCACCTGGCTTTAGAATGAAGAGATTTTCCTGGATGACTCAGGGATCCCAATGTAATCACAATACCCCTCTGATGGGAAAGAAGCAAGTAGAAGTGCCAGAGCCAGAGAGGTGACAACCGGAGGGGGCTGGACTGGCTGTTGCTGGCTTTGATGACAGAGCAATCCAAGAGCCACAAATTTCCCCAAAGGCTGGAGAAGACAGAAAATTCTCTTCTCAGCCTCCAGAAGGACCTCAGCCTTCTCACCCCTTTAATTTTAGTACAGTGAGACCCTTTCAGATTCCTGATCTTGAGAACTACAGGTAAATAAGTCCTTGTTGATTTAAGTTATTAATTTTTGGGGGGTTTCTTATGGGAGAAATAGGGAACTAATACAGAATCTCACCAGGATAATTTGACGGGTCTTACAAATTGTTGGTTTTTAAAGGTAAGTTATATGCTTGCTTGAGAAGAAACATAATATCTAAATATAAGTGCTTATTATTCATATGATTGCAAGACAGTTCTGTTTCAAGTGTTCATAATCCAACATGAGAACAGCAAGACCATCCCAATCATCAGATACACAATGCAGATCAGAGCAAAGTGCATCTATTATCTTGGCCTGTGTTATTTGTTGACCGGAGGTAATTTTCCAAAGCAAATCTGTAATTACTATTAAGATGATAGACTACACACAGTAATGTTTGATTCAGTCAAAACAGGACACAGTCACTCCTGTATTTGCTGCTTGCCACGCTGGGCCCAACAGTAACAGTTCATTCCGTGAATTTTAATTGTGTTGCAGCCACTGCCTCCAAGACACTGTAGTAGACACTGCAATGGATGCAGTCTTTGTTCATACATGACTCACATTTCAGTGAAGTCAATGAGGGTAGCAGACAAATAGCAGTATTTGCCTCTCAGGCAAAGGGTGGGTATTAGTTTCCTGGGGCTGCTGTAACAAAGTACCTCACGCTGGGTGACCTTAGCAACAGAAATTCACAGTCTCACATTTCTGGAAACCAGAAGTTTGAAATGAAGATGTTGGCAGGATTGGCTCCTTCTGCAGGCCTCTCAGGTACCTCCTGGCATTCTCCCGGAGTCTGCACATCATCTTCCCTCTGCCTGTGTCTTCCTATAAGGACGCTGTTTATACCAGAGTCACTCTAATAACATCATCTTTACTCGATCATTTGCAAAGAGCCTAATTAAAAACAAAAGTCACATTAATAAGAAGAAGGGGTAAAACATCAGCCTCTTGACAGGGTGGGGGACATGATTCAGCCCCTTAGCAGGGTGGCTTTAGGTTTGCCTTAAACTGAGTCTTCTTTGAGCACTTACAACTGTTGTTCAGTCAAGTCTGAAAGTGAGAGGATAATGTAACAACAACAAACATGTCTTTGTCTTATTTTATAAAAGCCTCCCTATAAGTATATCATATTTTTTCTTCTCAAAAACTCTATGATACACAAATTAATACCCTCATTTATAAAGACAATTAGATTCAAAAACATTATTCCCCATGCTGAGATCACAGAGCATGGTGGTCAGTGGTAGGTGCGGATTCCAATACAAGTTGGAACTGTTATATCTAATTCCGTGGCTCAAGATCATCGGTCACTTGAGATTACTTGAGTTTGGCAAAGATGGTCATGATGAAGATTGAGGAAATACTAGAATGTGATCCCACCCATCACTAGATAAAATTCTCACCAATATTATCCCTTTCTGTTACATTGAACTCCCTTCAGATGAGCTGAGGAATCACCTCTTCCGGAGCTGACCACCCTCCTTATTCTAAAACCGATAAACCTTTCTTTCCTGAGAGAGACATGCTGTGATCAATATTTTCCTGCATTGAACAACCCTAGAAGATCTGGCCTCAAACTTAATTCCATTTTATTCACTTTCATTCTCTTCTTATTCAAATTTCTTCCTTTAAAAAAAAAATCAAAAGAAATTTCAAAAGGCAGATTATCATTGCCACACAGGGGGCTGCTCTAACGGTGCTTCAGAGAGAGCTTGATGCTGCCAGTCACTCAAAAGGCTAAGCAGCCCACGGGGGGTTATTAATTGAGAAAGCATATGATCTGTATGCTGCAGAGGAGGGAAGGCCCACTCTTCATTACAGCTCTATGCTCTGCTTTCTCCATGACCTTTGTTGGAACTTGTGAGGTAGCAGGGCAGTCCACGGGCTTCCGGCAAAAGGAAGAGAATATTTAACATGAGTAGGTCAAAGACTGCACTGCCTCTTAACGAAATCTCAGAGAACATCACTTAATTCCAGTGCTGGAAACTTTGGAAAGGTTAATAGTGAAGGGGAAAATCCACGGTCAAGAGGCAGTTCATACCTGCAGAGCATGTGCAGTTATGTAACTGAGAAGAAAGCTCCGCAGGGGTTGGGTAGAGCTCAATGGCTGAGCATGTCCTTCATGTGATAGGCCCTGAGTTCATTTCACAGGACGGAAGGGAGGAGGGAAGGGAGGAGGAAGCCCTGCCAAGCCACAGTGTGAAAGTGAGGACTCAAACCCCTGCTATGACCTATTCTTCTACGTTGCCTTGATTATCTCCCATTTTGAAAATATTCAAATTGCATGACTTCTGCAATTGGAATTGCATCAGTTTCTCCATCAATTGTTCTATATTGTGTCATTATCATTCTAATAAACAGATTTTGAGGAGGCAGCTCATTAGAAAATTTTACAAATGAAAATCTTACCTCTGACAAGAAATATGAATGAACTGGCAAAAAATTTTGAAAATTGTGTCTAGCTTTCTCTAGCAGTGGTACTAACAGATGATAGAAAACACAATCTTGTCATCATAATTAAGAAAGAAAACTGTTCTTGAGCCAAGAGCCAAGGCCTTCAAAAAGTTCCCCAGAGTATGCAAATCACTGTGATATTTAGAACTTGTGTCTTCAATTAAAAAAAAAAATGACATCCAGTTAAACCAAAGCCTTAAGAGAACTAAGCTCCTAGAGATATTTGTTTTGAAATCAATTTCTTCAGCCACTCTAAGCAATGGCTATCTTAAATTCTGTAGTTCTTTATGGATTAGAAAATACATGTATTACATCCTCTAATCCCCCCCATCCAACCTGAAAAATAGAGAGGACCGGAAATATTGCCATCCCCATTTCATTGATGAGGAAATTGAAGCTCAGGAAGTCAGCACAATTTGCTTCTGTTTCAGGGAGTTTGTCACCCCTGAGACTCTTGTTCTGTGCAGGGTACGTTATGTCTCACTTATTTACACTCTCCTCTTAGGATGAGAGCTACCACATGCTTTTGCATCATCTGCAGTCTCAGTTACCCTTGAAAACCTGATAGTGCCATGTCCCTGATGGGACCAAACCCGGACCAGATGTCATACGCTTGGCTGTATCTCACAAGTACTTTGAATTCAGCAGGTTCAAAACTTGACAAACCTTGCAACAAGCACCTGCTCATAGTACCACCACTTACCTACTTGAAGAAGAGAGAGACGGTGTGCAAGGAAATTGTTGGAGGGAACTTCTCGACATAGCAGTTCTTTCCCTCAGCGTCTCTCTATTGTCTGAGCATTTACTAATTGTAGCATTTACACCATCAGAATTCACATCTTTCTATATGCACCTCCTCTCACTCCAGGTTGTACTCATGCTTTGAGAGCTCCTCAACATTTCAAAGATTTCAAGAGCAGGAGCTTGATTGGCATGCCATGTATGTTTGCTGAGATTTATCTGTAATTTAAGAATCATTTTAGATTATGGAAAAAGTAAGAGAGAGACTCCCCATATGCCTCCAATTTCCCGTATTATTAACGTTGTGTATTAGTGATAGAGGAAAGACAGATGTGAATGATGGGAACACGAGGTTAGGAATTATTCTATAAAATGGGCCTACTGTGCTGACCTCCACATGCTTTCTTTTCCAAGAAGTAATTTATCTGCATCCCTGCCTGGCCTAAGTGGATAGGATATGTCATAATCCTCAGCAAAGTACCTATTAGCTGTAGGAGAAATGCAGGCCCAAGATAATGTCAATAAGAGGAACTCAAGTTACCCTGAAAAGGGAGACTTTTGTGACCCTTTTTCACAGACCACATCCTGAAACTCAGGGAGATAAGAATAATTCCTCATAACCCTAAAATCTGTAAGAATTTATCATTAAGAATCCAATTAGAATCTGTCAGCATGGTCAACTGAGGTTGTCAGGGCAGTTGGGACTTGGAAGTCGGACATCATTTTGCTGTGAGTAAAAAGTCAAGAGGTAGACCTGGGTCGGACTCTCTAGAAACTTCTCCGAGAGCCCCAAATAGAATGAGTGCAGGAGAGGCACCCTGTCCCTCTTCTCTGAGGGGACCCACTCTCTCCCTTGAGAGTATCCCCTTTCCCTTTTCCTAACCCTTCAGTAAGCCCTTGCCTGTCACTCTGAGCCACCTGTCTGAAATCTTTCTGACTTGATAGGTTTGAAGGGAGGTTTTCAGACTTGAATCAGGGTTTGGGGGGGGGGTCATGCTGCCTCAGTTTCCCAAAAGGCCCCCGCCCTGTGACATGCGTATGGTACATTTGTTACAATTAATGAACAAATGTTGTTTGCTATTAACTAAAGTCTATACTGTATTCAGAGTTCCTTAGGCCTCATCTAATGCCCTTTTGTCTGATCTTGGATTGATGTTGCATTTACTCTCCATGTCTGGGTAGGCTGATCTTGGATGTGACAGTTTCTGACAGTGTGTTGACCTTGACAGGTTTAGAGAGCACTGGTCAGGTGTCTTGTAAAACATCCCTCCATTTGGAGTTGTCTGAAGTTTCTCCTGTGACCAGGCTGTACCTGTGGGTTTGGAGAGGAAGACTGAAGAAGTAAAAATGAATTTCTTGTGCATGCTAGTCATCCCTGTCAATCTTGGTCACCTGGTGAAGCTATGACTCAGTTTCCACTATGCAGTTGTAATCTCTCTCTCCTCCACACTGTACTCTTTGGAAGAAAGTGTCTCTGAGTTGCCCACAGTAAAGAGGAAAAGTTAACTCTCTCCTTGAAGGAAGAACATAGCACATGTGATTTGGAATTCTGCACAGATTTGAGGGTTTTTTTAATCCTTGTTTGTTTATTGATTTATTAATTTATTCAATCATTTATTTGAGCTTTCATTTATGTAAACATGGACTCATGGGTATTTATTTTATACTTTGGGTTATATTCTGGTTCAAATTCTTCCAGCTTTGATAAAAAGAAGCTCTTTTATTTGAAGTTTTATATTCACATAAAATAGTTTTCTATTAAAACAAAAACATCATTGACGGATACAATCTTGGATGTCACAATTGGAGAAAATAACATACGCTAAGTAATTTAGATGCTTAGCACCTGATCTTAATCAACAATGTGTGACTTTCTATTCTTTTGTATGTATCCCCTTCCCACCGCTTTCCTAACTCACCTTCATGTCATAACTAATCCTCACATGCAGTTTGGCAAGATGATGAAGTAGGTTTATCTCTATTTTAGAGATGATGAACCAAGACACAGAACTTCTCTGTGACATGCCTCCAGGCTGTGCCAGCCACATTAGGGACTCAAACCTCCCTCCTGCAGGATGATGGTCTGCCTCCCCCTTCTGGGCCTGGCAATCAACAAGGTGTCCACGGTGCCCTTTGCCAAGGCTGGTGTTCCCCTGCAAAGGGAGGCTGATGTTCTGCACTCCTTCCCCTGGGTAGAGCCCCCTCCTGCATGTAGGGCCCTGAGGAAAGGAAATTTCAGCTGCTTCTCGGGGCCATCTGGTGTTCTGAATTCCCACCTCCCCCAAGGAGCTTCACAAACAAGCTCCCTGTGTTTGCCCTGATCCTCAAAGACCTTTATTTAATATCCACTCACCTGTTAGGTTTGGCCTTCTTTTCAAAACAAACAGGATTCATTTCTGTTCTGAAGAGCTAAGCCCTATTAAGCCACTACCAAAGGCTGACTGAAGATGAAATTTTAAGCTCCCCGTGCTGCATTAAGAAGGGAAGGAAAGGGAGGGCAGAAAGACAGAAGGCACACACTTGGTAAAAGAGAAAGTGCTGGGGTTCTATTCAGAGATTTGCTCTTAATTAGCTCTCTGACCTCAAAGCACCCTGTCACTCCCTGTGGGCCTCAGTCTCTTCATCTGTAAGATGTAAATGTGGGGATTAGGGCCTTTCCAGATTTAGAAGATAAATTCTTCAATGAACAATTTTGTTTTATACACACATCACTGGATTAAATTTTCTCTAAACAATATTTACATTTTCTACATGTGCTTACTCTGATATTTGTTTAAATTTCTAAAATGTTTTTCACTTTTTAAATTGACAAAGTGTATATATTGTGCTATGATCAAACAAAAATGTATATATTGTGCTAGATCAAGCTAATTAATGTATTACCTCCACAGACTCATGCTTGAGTCTGATTATTTTTTGGAGTGATTATATTCATATATAATTATATTTTGCATTTTATTCCATATCAATTTTTTTAAAAAATTGTGACCCGTGTGGTTTGAGAGCCTGTACAATTGGTTTACTGAGCCATTAAGACATCGTTGTCTAAAAATTATTGAAGGCAGCATGGGAGGATTAGATGAACTCTAGATAGGGCAAAGAGGAGGGAGGGGAAGGGAAGGAGCATGGGATAGAAATGACGGTGGATGAGATGGACATCATTACCCTAAGTACCTATATGATGACATGAATGGCATGACTGTATTTTTTGTACAACCAGAAATATGAAAAATTGTGCTCTATATGTGTACTATGAATTGTAATGCACTTGGTTGTCATATATAACAAATTAAAATAAATAATTAAAAAATAAAAATTATTAGAGCTAGCTGGTGCCTAAGAGAGTCTCCAGCTCACTCATGAGGCTTCTAGGTAGGGCTGGGATAGATGCTCAGAGTCACCAGGGGATGTCAAGAAGATGTCAGAGTCACCAGAGAACTTTAATCCTGTCTATCTGCCTGATTGTTTGTTTTTTTTTTTCCTGAGTCTGTCTTAACTGTGTGGTTTTGAGCTAGAAACTCAACTTTCTGAGCTTCAGTGTTTTTATCTCTAAATAAGACCTGATGTCAGGAGTATATTAAATAATACAAATCACATCTCATCCAAATATATAGTCATAAAAGACTCAAGGGGAAAAGTACTCTTATTGAGGTCTGGGGCACTGTGAAGACTCCGCAGTGGAGAGGTCTCCAGGAACTGGTGAGTCTTTGGTGCACCTTTGGGCCGAGTCCCCTCGGATGCCACTGGCTGTGTTGTGAGGGTGCCTTGGGCTATGCGGTGCTGAGAGCTTGTCAGACCCCTGGTTTTCATCACTGTAACCAAAATAACCGACAAGCACTACTTAAAGATTGATCTTGGCTTATGGTTTCTGGGGTGCGGTCCATGGCTGCCTGGCTCCAAGGCAGGGACATCATGGTGAAAGTCCACAGCAGAGGAGAACTGCTCAGCTCATGTTGGCCAGGAAGTACAGGAGAATGGTGAGGGACAGAGATAGCCCCCAGGGCCATGCCTTCCGCAACCTACTCGTTCCAGACGTTGTCCATCTACTGCTTCTTTTCACCACCTCCCAGAAAATCCATTCAGATTATGAATCCAGAAAAGGAGTTAATCCACAGATGGGCTCAGGTCCCTCGTGGTCCAGTCATTTCACCTCTGATGTTACTCCATTGCCTGGCCATGCTTCCAACACATGAGCTTTTGGGGGGACTTTCCACATCTCAACCATAACACCCAGATACTCCTCAACTATTTACCTGAAGTTGCAATAATAAAGTTATTTATCATATAAATAATGCCTTCCATATATTCTAAAATGAAGAAATTTCAACTAAACAATCTGTTTTCCCTTTCAAATCTCTTTACTTTGGTTGGAAATCTCCCTCACTGTACTCTTCATGCTATTTTAGCCCCTTTTAACATGTTCTCAATCCCATCCCAATCCTACATCCACCCATGCAAACCCCATCAGTGACTTATCTCCAGGTTCTCCAAGCCCTTTCCAGAAAGAGAACAGACTGGTCACCCCAAGATAATCAGGATACTTAGTCAACAGGAAGTCATCTTTAAAGGAAGTCTTCTATGAAGAAGGAGGGTTGTCTCTGCCCTCCTAAAATATAAAAAATATGAGGGCATTTTTATAAATAAAAAATAAAGGGCTTTATTCTCCCTGTTGAAAATTAGAGAGAAAACTTCTCCTTGTTCTTCTTAGAGCATTTGAAAACTTGTAATTTTAAGCCCTTTCTCTTTTTTTAACAATAAAAAATCTTTTAAACAGACCCAGGAGTACCTTTCTTGCGACCTAGGAGCCATACCTACAAAAGTTAGCAGAGAAGATAAAATTCCCATCTTCCAGTTTCAGGTGGGGATAGGAGTCCACCTTAGGTGAGCACACGCTTCAGGTTAACAATAAGACTTCAGTGGATGAAAAGCCAGAGAGGGACAGGAACTCATTGCTCATTGCACCTCATGAGCCCACACAACCCACTGTGCCTCCCTGTCTGTGCTCAAGGAGGCTGCTCCAAGTCTTGCCATTGGCCAGTCAATGGGAAGGGAGGAGCAGGGGAACATGGTCTGCCAGCATCTGCTTAGATTCCTAAACAAAGTATCATAAACTAGATGGCTTATAAACAGCAGAAGTTTATTTCTCACAGTTCTGGAGACTGGGCATCCAAGATCAAGGTGTTTGCTGGAAGGTTCAAAGTCTGGTAAAGACAATCTCCTGGTTCTAACACACTGTCTCCTTACTGTGTCCTCACATAGCAGAAGGACAAACAAGCTCCCTTTGTCTTTTTTAATAAGGGTACTAGCTCCCTCCAAGCCAGTAAGGAAGAATCCCTAGCAAAAAAAACAGATATTGCAGTCTTTTATACTAATCACCTGCATTCTGCCATTTTTGCTGTGTGATCCTGGTTGAAGACACATCACATTCCCCTCCCACACTCAAGGTGCAGGCATCACATAAAAGGCAAGAGATTTGGGAGCCACCTTAGGGTCTGTCTGATACAGGGAGGGAGAGCTCTGCCTTCAGTACCACTGCTCCCTACACACAGGCTTTCGGCTTCCGTGACCCTGCATTCTGAAAGTTACAGGGGCCTCCCGTTGTGACAAACAAAACTGTCCCTGTACATTTTCAAATGCATGTTACATCCAGGATTGCTTCCACTGAGAATCTCTTCAGCCACTGGTTATCAAATTGACCACAAAATTGCTAAATTTTCATTCCTTTTCCTGCTCTGTGTATGTGATCCATAACAAACTAGAAAATAGTTCTTCATCTTCTTATGCTCCAAACAGCACCTCATAATCAACGGTACAACCCATCTGCCCAGCTGCGTGTTGCATTAAGTAAACCTCCTTGTAAGGAAGACATTTAAATAAAATTCAGTCTAAAAAGACACTGCCTATCTCATTGTGAAAACCATTTTTTTTTTCATGAAAAATGAAACATAAAAGGTAGTGGAGTCAAAAAGTGCAACTCATTTTTGCACCCTCAAACCTAGACCCACCATGTTTCTGGTGAAAAGACTCTGTAAACTTCTACTTGACTTTTTTGCAAATAAAGCATTTGCTTCCTCTCCTGTCAGGGTAGCACAACTGGTAGACAAAGGATAGACTTAATTTAATGTCTTCACAAACTGTCCTTAGAATCATTGATACAAGAAAAGATAATTGTGTCACTTTCCATTTTCATTACATTCTAGGACTGTAGTGGAAATGGATTCACTTGATGCCTTTCAGAACTCTCCTCAAAGACACAATCAAAAGAGGGAGAGTGCATTGCAGAATGGGGGCATATTTGGGTTGTTTTTCATCCCTTAGCATGAGCTACATTAAATATAGAAAGAGAATCAAAAAGAAAACTATTCTAGTTACCTAATGATTTTTTTTCTGGGACTAGCTTGCTTATAATAGAAGCCATCCTTATTTATTGAAGTCTATTTTTGCACATGTGTAATTTTTAAAAGGAGATGTGGTTCCATGGCTGATCTTAAAAGATAGCTGACATATACATATACTTCATATATGCTTTGCAGATCTAGAGGAAACTTAGGACCATCCTCACTTTAGAAACTCATAGAATCTGAGGCTTGATCACGTAGTGTCAAACAAAAGTCTTCCAGGATACCGTGAGACAGACTGAGACAACCCCAGTTTGAAAAGCCTGGTCTCTTAAGAACACTTCTCCACCTTCAATGTGCACAGAAATCATCCCAGATCCTGTCACAATGTGGATTCTGATTCAACGAGCCTGGCTTGGATGGAGGTCCCTGTCTTTGGAGGAGATCCCTGGTGATGTGTTATGCTAATGTGGCTGATCAGAGCTGGGATCAGGGTGAGGTAAGTGAGGCACTTGCAAGGAGCATAAAACTTAGGATATGCCAAAATACTTAATAATAAAAATAAATAATATTCTAATGCAATATTTTAAAAAATAAAAATGAAAGCAAAAACATACATGATATAAAAATATCAAAAAATATATAATGCAGATGGGACTGTTGTATGTTTTAGCACCCTTCTCTGTCACGCAACAGGAATGCTTGTTTTCATTAGCCAAAAATTCAAACCTGTGCTATGCTTCCCTGCAGAAACCACCACACAGGTTTGTGAGGGACAGGAGAGCAGAACAGAGAGCATGGTTGGGATTTAAAAGTCATAATTTGTTAATTGTAGAAATTTTATTAATATTTTTCACCTTGTTTAAAATATGGAGGATAAGTTGAGCTAAGACTCCAATCTGGCTTGGCAGGGTACCACTGTCCCTGTTCAGATCACACTGGGAGCAGCAAAGCTACCTTGACTCTCCCTGCAGAGAGCTTTCCTCTCCAGGATGCTCCTCTGTGTCTGAGGCCTGGCTACTCACCGTGGTTGCCTGACCTACAGCACCAGCACCATCTAGGAGACTTTTTTGAAATGCACAATCTCCAGTCCCCAAAGAAGACTTCTAAGTTAGAATCTGCATTTTAACATGACCCCTGAATGCATTGATAAAAAAATAATCAGAGAATCCTGGTTTTAAGAATTTCTAATTTCTTTCATGAATAATATGAGCTCTTATTTATTTGCCTTTTGTGTGCCCCTCAATAGTTCTGGGTCTCTGTATTTGGGAGATTTCCATGCGTATTTGGTAAAGAAGAAAGTGAACATTTATTTCCTGCAGCATCCTTATATAGTTTACATTCCTTATTGTATTTCTGAGCCAACAATGATAAATTGCCTCTAGAAAAAAAAATTCCATTTTCATGGGGGAAAAGGAAGAAATAAAAAATAAGCAGGCTCTGTGGCCACAGGAATATTTGACATCTGGCCAGCACCCACTGTTCCTATGTAGAGAGATGGATAATTTTTCAAGGAGAATGTCAAGACTGACTGCATTCACCTTGAAACACTGGTCCCTTTTGATTGTAAATTCTGCAGCCTTGTGCAGGGGGTGGGGGTGGGGGGCGGTAATCTGGAGAGAAAAGCAGAGGGAAAGAGTGGTAGTGGAGGGAAATAACACTTGCTCAGAAGCACAAATGAAAGATCTCCCTGGAGCTTAGTCTTAGGCAACCTCATAGACAAAATGCCATTGATCTCTAATGTTCTCCTGAATGAAATCCATACATTTGTTAGGTAAAAATTCAAAACCTCCCACCCACTCTAGGAAAACAGGTCTCCTTAGAAAAGTTGTTTAAAAATGCATCTGCTCCTTTTACACCGGTGGAGAACTAGAGTTCTGAAGAATTAAACTGCATGGAATTATAGAACTTTAATGCTGAAGAACCATAGGTAGCTGTTTATCCAGAATGATTTATAACACAGGAATCTCTTCAGACAAGATCCCAGTTTGCCATTGTCGGAATCCATATTTCTCCAGTTCATTGACAAAAGCGTTCATGCAAACACCAGGCATGACATTACAGTAACTCTTCAGCTGTGTCCAGAGGACAAGCCACAGGGATGTCATGTGAACCAATAGTTGAAGGGATTGGAAAAAAGGAGAGAAGTAACATTCAATAAAGCAGCTTGGAGCAGAAGGAAACATGAAAATCACGGGTCCTGGAATACTATCTATTTCTACTGATTTGATTTTTAAAAAGTCATTTTATTTTACTGTATATCAAAGAAGCCAAAATTAATTGATGAATGAATTTTAGAAACCCACTATTCTACCTACCCTAATCATAAAACTTAATATCAGGATGTAAAAAATAATGCTAATAGACCTATAATAAAATAAAAATAAAAAAGGATCACCTGCCACTTAAATAGCTATCTAATAAAAAAAAAGGGTTAAGTCTCAGAAACCCACAGCTGAAAAATACCACTTTTCTTTTGACAGCTTAGGTCACAAGCACCACCATTCAGGGACTCCACATTTTAAACCTGCAAAATCCATTTTCCTCCTCGGGTGTTTTTTCCTTTTATTGCAGTGTATATACCACTCAGTTTACTTTGTCTGATATTTGCTTTGACTCTTATCCACTTCATTCCTGTCCTCTCTTTCTTACTTTTTTAAAAATTTGGTCCTTGTTGAAGAAGTTGGATTGACAGCCTAAGAGACCCCAATCCTCTGTTTATCCAGACAAAAGTAAAGAGAAAAGCAATGAGAATGAGCGTGTCCCCAGCCTCCAGCGTGCCCTCAGATTGACAGCTGCTCCTGCAGCTCTTGGAAAGCCCCTCAGCCAGACCCTCTGCTTTTTTATCTCTCCAGGTGACCTGGGAGTCAGGCACTACCTAATGTCTCAGCATTGAACGTGGTGGGTAGATGACACCTGCAAGGAGATAATAGGACCCAGGGTCCTCTTAGCTGTACCATTTCTTACCTCAAATTTCAGTGGAGTTAGCACTGCTTAGGCTTTCAAAATTCTGAGTGTGTGAATGTTCGTGTATGTGTGTGTGTGTGTGTGTACTCGTGGGGGTGGGTATGGACCTGTAGTGCATTACCAGACTTTTCATGTATTCTGGCACCTGTTACATTGCAGATTTTAATTTGAGTGGTCTCATAGAAGTCCTGAAATACTGCATTTCTATCAACTTCTCAGGTGATGTGGATGCTGCTGCTCTAGGGACTACAGTTTAAGTGGCAAGAGTTCTGTTAGGATGAGATCAGAAATATTTGCCACAAGTCAAGTATTTCCTCCCTCAATTATTTCCAGGATTGGTTTCAGGATAGAAATTAGGAAGCTCCCTTATGCGTAAGACATTAACTCCCTCCAGGGTAAACACCACCACCCCTGGCTTCTTGACAGTGACAGACACTGCTGGGGCCAGGAATCTGTAGTTAAGGAGGATCTTTCTTTGCCTGATAATGTTCTATTACATGTAAAGTCAAGTGTCAGCAGGACTTGGCAAAGCTTGGAAAAGCCGAGGACACTCATTCCTTGCTCAACATTAATTGGTATAAGGCCTCTCTGTAAGTGAGCTTTCAGAATCTCCAACTGGAAAGAATCAGCTGGAGAATGAACCAAATTTTATTCTCCAAATAGCTATGTCACTTCATTTGTTCTTATCATCATAGTTGATTTCAAGACGCTACTATTTTGAGTAATATGCTAAAAAAAATTTAAATAGATAGGAACAACTGTTAATTTTTCACTTAGGGAGAATCCCATGCCTAGACTTACTCATTTCTTAAGGCTTATATAAGGATGTGACAAAATCTGTATTAGCATTCCCTAACAATTTTTTTCAAAATTTCCCCATAATTGTGGGCTGTAACAGTAAGTCTGACCCATCATGCAACTATTATTCAATGAATTTCCAAAGAACCTCTTTCCCAAAATGATACAAAACCAGTAGATAGAAAACACACAATGAGAAGAGAATATTTCATATAGAAAAAAAAATTTGAGGCAGCTTGAAGCTTGGGGTTTCTAAATGAAAAATTATCAAAGGATGTCACAGCTTACAGACATCTTTTAGAAGATAATTGATGTTGCAGAGATATTTTCTTTATACATAAATATGAGAAACTCATATGTGCCTATACAGTGAGAAAACAAAACTTTAAAAGGGAGCAAATATAACTGGGCATTTTATACTATTTTACTTTTTAAAAATTTTTTTATTTTATTTTTTTCACTATTTTCTAATAGAGCATTATAGTTGTACACAGTAGTTGATTTAATTTTGAAAAAAATCATACATGCATGGAACTTGACTCACTCCATTTCAGCCTCTGGTGCCCCATTTTCCTCCCTTCCTCCCTCCCCTTTTCCTTCTCTATTCTGTTTGTCTTCCTTTCACTCATTTATTCATGTTTAGTTGGTGCTTCATAGATACACAGGAAGGTGGGGAATTGTTTTCTTATATCATTAAATAAGCACCACCGTTAGGGCCTGACCAATGAGATGCAGCATCACCTGTTGCCCTCACTGAACCTTGTGCCCTTGCTCTACCTTCTTAGGATCTATTCCCCATTTCTTCTGCTCTTTCCATGTCACATTTTTATACATTTAGGTCAAAAGAAATGATGTATCTTTCTCTTTGCTCTAGAAAAATAAGCAGTATCTCATTTTCATGATAATTTCTTCTCAAGGGAAAAAAAAACTAAATTTTTCAATCTTTAAATTCTAACTTTTTGCTTTGAGATTTTAAAAATATTAAAAGAGACACCTTCTGATTTGTTCAATAAACATTGTTAAGAATAAAACAATGATCATTTCTCCTGATTAACAGAAATCATGCTTATTTTATGTCTGGTTTGAAATCACTGGGTTAATGGAGGTAGATTAGTGAGGACCAGCTCTGGCTAATCCAGTGCAAACCTCAGACCTATAACTGCAAGGAACTGAACTGAGCCAAGCCCACTTGCATGAGGCTGAAAGTGGGTTCTTCTCCAGAGCCTCCAGAAAGGACATCAACCCTGGGAAAACTTTGGTGTTGACTGTAAGACTCTAAAAAAGGACCAAGATGAGCCACCACAATGTTTCTGGACTTAAGTCCAGAATGGGAAATAGAAGATTAGACATTTGTGTTGCTTTGAAGTCACTGTGTTTGTTACAGCAGTGGTTAAAAACTAACACAGAACATATATTAGAGAAAGGATAGCCTCTTCAACAAATGATGCTGGGAAAACTGGAAATTCATATGCCACAAAATGAAATTAAGTCCCTATCTCTCACCATGCACAAAACTCAACTCAAAGTGGGTCAAGGACCTAGGAATTGAACCAGAGACCCTGTGCCTAATAGAAGAAAAAGTAGGTTCAAATCTTCATCATGCTGGATTAGGCTCCTACTTCCTCAATAAGACTCCTATAGCAAAAAAATAAAATAAAATCAGGAATTAATAAATGGGATGGATTCAAACTAAAAAGCATCTTCTCAGCAAAAGAAACAATCAGTGAGGTAAATAGAAAGCCTAAAGAATGAGAACAAATTTTTACCACATGCACATCAGATAGAGCACTAATCTCTAGGATACATAAAGAACTGAAAAAACTTAACACAATAACAAATAACCCAATCGATAAATGGGCCAAGGAATTAAACAGACACTTCTCAAAAGACGGTATACAATCAACCAACATATGAAAAAATGTTCCTCATCACTAGTAATTATAGAAATGCAAATCAAAACTACTCTAAGATTTCATCTCACTCCAGTCAGAATGGCAGCTATTAAGAATAAAAACAATAGTAAATGTTGGTGAGGATGTGGGGAGAAAGGCACACTCATACATTGCTGGTGGGATTACAAATTGGTGCAGCCAATCTGGAAAGCAATATGGAGATTCCTTAGAAAACTTGGAATGGAACACCATTTGACCCAGCTATCCCACTCCTTGATCTATACCCAAAGGACTTAAAAATAGCATACTACAGTGACATGACTGCATCAGTGTTTATAGCAACCCAATTCACAATAGCTAAATTGTGGAACCAACCTAGATGCCCTTCAGTAGATGAATGGTTTGACAAGCTGTGGTATATATACACAATGGAATATTTTTCAGCTTTAAAAGAAAATAAAATTATGGCATTTGCAAGTAAATGAATGGAGTTGGAGATATTATGCTAAGTGAAGTAAGCCAATCCTCCAAAACCAAATGCCAAATGTTTTCTCTGATTTGAGGATACTGATCCATAATGGGGATCCTGTGGGGGGGGCATGGGAAGAATGGAGGAATTTTAGGTAGGGCAAAGGGAAGGGAGAGGAAGGGAGAGGGCAGGGGAGTAGGAAAGATGGTGGAATGAAGTGAACATCGTTATCCCAATTACATGTATGAAGACATGAATGGTGTGACTCTACTTTGTGTACAACCAGAGACATGAAAAATTGTGCTCTGTATGTGTACTATGAATTGAAATATATTCTGCTTTCATATAAAACAAATTAAAATAAATTTTTAAAAAGAAAAAAAACACAGAGATTAAAACTTTAATTTATTCTTCCAACTCATATAAGTGAAGTGAGTAATCTGAGCAAGGGTCTAGGTAGTAGAAAAACAAAGTTAAAAGCCCCAGGGACTTTCATCCTGCCAGCCCCTGGCTCAAGCCCCAGCAGTTCCCAGGTCACCTGGCCTTCCACTCTCACCTGGCCTTCAGGAGGCACACTCCCTTGCTCCCCTTGCACCAGCTGGGTGTTTCAAAGGAGACCTAGAGAGGAGTTAGGGTTTTCATCTCCACAGGGGTAAGGAGCCCAGGTCCACTGTGGTGTCAGAGATGACCACATGGAGCCAGTATTCCCAATCACAGCCAGCGGAAGCCCTCTCCACAATCACAAAGGGCATGTTGGTCAGGCCTGTAGTCCCAGCAGCCTGGGAGGCTGACACAGGTGGATTGAAAGTTCAAAGTCAGCCTTAGCAATTTAGCAAGGTCCTAAGCAACTTGGTGATATCCCGTGTCAAAATAAAAAGTAAAAGGGCCGGGATGTGGCTCTGTGGTTAAGTGTCCCTGGGTTCAATCCCTGGTACCAAAAACAAAAACAAAAAGAAAAAAAAGACCTCTTCCACTACAGATAGAAAAAGACTAATGAGAAACCTGAGTTACAGGGAAGAAGAGCCTTAAAAGAAAGAAAGAGAGAGAGAGAGGGAGAGGAAAAGAAAGAAAATTAAATTTAAATTAAATAATTTTTTCTCTCTTTTTTTTTTCTTTTGGTACTGAGGATTGAACCTAGGGGTACTTTACCACTAGGTTATATTCCCAGCCCTTTTTTTCTTTAATGTCTTTTATTCTTTTATTTTGAGACAGAGTTTTGCTAAGATGCTTAGGATTTCATTAAGTTGCTGAGCCTGGCCTTGAACTTGCAGTCTTCCTGCCTCAGCCTCCCAAGTCCCTGGGATTATAGGAGTACCCCACCACATCCAGCAAATATTTATATTTTTAAAGCTATAATCCTTATAGAAATTCAATAGTTAAAATTATGATTATGTTTATTAAAAAATGGTCACTACAGTTTGCACTTTAGCTATGTGAAAACGTTTTTTTTTTTTTTTTGGAAAGTAGGGGCAAAGTTTCTGCTCCCTTTGATTTGGAAGCCCTGATGACTTTAGTGAGAAAGTGATGGAAAGGTGAGGGTGTGGGGGAGGATGCTGTGAGTTTAAATGAATGTATGCACACAATTCCCTGTAGCCAAGTTATGGAAGCAGCCCAGGTGCCCACAACAGAGGAATGAATAAAGAAAATGTGGTGCACATACATGGTGGAGTTTTACTCAGCCACAAAGACTGGAATTACATCCTTGGCTGGTAAATGGATGGACCTGGAGAACATCATGTTAAGTGAAATAAGCCAGATCAGAAAGTCAGGTGTCAAATGTCTTCTCTCAGCTGTGGAAGTTAGAGAGAAAAAAAAAAAAAAAAGAAAGAGATCTGAAAAAAAAATAGAAGGGAGACAACTAGAGTAAAAGAAGAGAATAAAAGGAGAGAGAGGAGGGAGGGGAAGGGAAGAAACTAGAGAATGAGATTGATCAAATTATGTCATGTGCATGTATGAATACGTCACAGTGAATCCCACTGTTATGTATTATTATAATGCACCAATTAAAAACGCATAAAGATGCTGAAGATAAGCTGGTTTGTCTCCTTTGTTGTTCGGTTGTGAAAGACAGACTTAGGAACGTAACAGGATGTATGTTACACAGGAAGAAAGGGTTTTCAATATGTTTATACAAGGAAGAAAGTCTTCAGACAAAAAGAGGTGAATAACTTCAGAGCAGGAATGATTGACCTCAAAGTTCTCCAGGAGACCACAGGACTCCAATTACCATGGGATTAGTCTTGGCCAGGAATGGGCTGCTCCCTGAAGACAAGATCACAAAGCAGGAGGAAGGCAGAGAGGAGAAACATGCTTTTAGTGGTGGGGGTGCCAATCAACAGAGTGCTCCCATGGTGATTTGGGGATTTTCTCGGTAGGTTAGAGGCAGAGTAATTTTCCATCAGTACAGGGAAGGAAATGTAAGTGTTTTTAAGATAGTCTAGGACTGTTTTATTGAACAAATATAATTAAAGAGTGATTCTTTGATCAATAATTATAATAAATGGAAATAACAATATCTTAAATACGTGCCTCCCTAGGTATTCCTGTTATTTTGAAAAAGTATTTCTTCTCTTCCTTTGAAATATTAAGGAACATTAGTAAAATGGCCATGCTTTGCTGGTTTTTAAAAAGTTAATTACATCTCTGCCATCTCCTAAGTATTTTCAGCCAATTGCTACTATTTATTT
>NW_026000068.1:10931150-10933686 GCF_001458135.2 Marmota marmota marmota
GGGGGGGGGTGGGAAGAAGGACATATTTTCAACTACACAGTCAAGAAAGAAAAACCACTGAACACTACTTTGCCACTTCAATCCATACTAGCTTATACCATTACTCATGGGCAAAAAAGGTCATATTTTCCTTATCTCCTCTTCATTTATTTCCTATGTGTTTCTAGCCAAGCTCAGGTGTACGGTGTCTTCCATAGTCCAGTCCTATTCTGGAATCTGAGCTTCTCGGCCTGCTGTGGAAGTGTCTGGGAGACAAATCAATAGGCAGGAGCTGGGAGACAGTGAAGCACAGAGAGAGCTTCCTGCCCACAGAGCAGCCAGCCTTATCAGGAAGCCTGGGAACCGACCAGAATAAAATCATAGCTGAAGACATGCAAGAGCACAGAAGACTGGTTAGGAGGCACCTTGACTTGTCTTTATAAAAGCCAAGCATACGTAATTGAACAGTCCCTTTTCTTTCTTTGATGCCACTGCTCTCGATACTGACATCACCCTGATAGCACAGGGGTGTCTTCTATTGCCCTAAGGCTGGACTGAGTTTGAGAGCTGTTCTGCGTACATTTCCAAACTACATGTGTCAGCATGATGAAGTACATGGGTCACATGCTGATATGTGCCTGGCATAATACAAAACTCTCCATAGTTGTCACCATGAATTATAATTCAGTGCCACCCCTGAAGTGAAGCCACATCTTGAACATTAGAGGCAAGCTGAAACATGAAACATGTGTGCTCTCCCATGAGGTAGGAAAGCTTTTCTTTGTATTATTATCCTTTTCATGCCGTCAACCAAAAAAGACATCAAGAGATGATCCTGAAAAAGGGTCTGGTGATCTTTGCCCTGGGTCCACTGATGATTTAGTCCAGAGTTTTTTCAAGTCACTTGATGTTTTTAGAGCTCAAACTTTCCTAAAAGGAGGAATTGAATTAGAATTTTGATTTGCTGAAGTCCAAGAATATAATGAAAGTGTTGGGCTGTAACCTCAAAACAAAAACCATGTATAGAATGAATTTTCCAGAAACTTCATGAGTCCCTGCAGTACAGTTATGATCCCATTATGAGTTGAATTGTGCTCCGCAAATAGGTTTAAGTCCTAACCACAGGACCTGAAAATGTGATCTTATTTGGAAATAAAGTCTTTGCTGATATAATTTAGTTAAAATGAAGTCAACTTGAAGAAAGGAAGGGAGGGACATCCTACGTCCAGTATGACTGGTGTCCTTTATAAAACGAGGAGAAGAGACGCATGCAGGAGGAATGGCACGCGATGATGGAGGAAGAGATTGGATTGATGTACTTACAAGCCAAGAAATGCCAGGTCCTGCTAGAAACCACCAGAACCCAGAAGAAGAAGAAAAACCTTCCACTAGGGACGTCTAGGAGAGCCATGACCCTGACAATCCCTTGATTTCAGACTTCTGGCCTCCAGAAGTGAGACAATAGATTTCTGTGGTTTTATTCCTCCTCATTTGTGGTACATTTTAATAACATCACAGGGAAGCTAATACAGACCCCTTGGTAAGAAATCCTAACAAAGCAGCAAGGCCGTATCTCTGCTTTTTACACCCTCACACACTGCGCCAGCAAACGTCCTTAACTTTACCTACACACTACATCCAGAATCTCACCATTTTCACTAACTTCAACTCCAATTCTCCAGTTCAGCCCACTGTTGGTCATCTCTAGCTTCAACACTGATATGTTTCTCTACCGAGGGGAGGTACTAGGCTAGACCCTGGGCTGGGTACTAGGGCAGGTACTAGGCTGGCTGCACTATTACTTATTGCAAATACAAGTCATGTTCCCCTTTCCTACCCATCCTTTATCTTCTTCCTTACCTGTAACTATTCAGTACAGACATGTTTTCCTGTCCTTGGCACTTGCATCTCTTTGTTCTCAACCAGGGATTGACAAACGAGGGTACAGAAATGCAAGCTGAGGGGATTTTTCAGGGGAACTCCAAGCCCATCTGGCTTTTATCTACTGTGCTTCAGCCAGTGCTGAGACTCCAAGAGATTGCACACAAGCTGTTCACACAAGCTGGAGCTCCTGTTTGAAACCTTTGTCCTTTTATTTTTTTTCCCCTGATGCACTGGGGTTGAACCCAGGGGTACTCTACCACAGAGCTACATCCCCAGTCCTTTTTTATTTTATTTATTTTATTTATTTTGAGACAGAGTCTTACTAAGTTGCTGAGACTAGTTTCAAACTTGTGATCCTTCTGTCTCAAACCCCAACCCATGTCCTGGGATTACAAGAGTACACCACCATGCCCAACTACAACTTTTGTTCTTTTTTTTTTTTTTTATTGGTTGTTCAAAACATTACAAAGCTCTTGACATATCATATTTCATACATTTGATTCAAGTGGGTTATGAACTCCCAATTTTACCCCAAATACAGATTGCAGAATCACATCAGTTACACATCCACATTTTTACATAATGCCCTATTAGTAACTGTTGTATTCTGCTACCTTTCCTATCCTCTACTATCCCCCCTCCCTCCCCTCCCATCTTCTCTCTCTACCCCATC
>NW_026000068.1:10934079-10955942 GCF_001458135.2 Marmota marmota marmota
CAGCCCCGCCAACAATCCCAATCCACAAACTCTCCCTGTATAAAAAATATTCAAAAAAAAAAGAAAAAAAAAGAAGAAAAGGCGGGGCGCACTGAGCTTTCTTTGCCTAGGGTACTTACAATCCACTGCTGATTACACATTCAGCTTCTCTGCCCGGAACGAAGCGAAAGAGGAAGCAGATGGGAGCAAAGCGCCCGCGGCTCTGAGCAGCCAAGCGTCCGGGAGCCAAGCGTCTCTTTTTCGATCTCTTTGTTCTTCCTGCTGCTTGGCAAAGTGGTCCACTACAGATTAACGGTGAAAGGAGCTCTAACAGACTGTGCGAAATCTCTATTAAAGCCGCTGTTCTGAGCACCACGCTCAGCACTTCAGCAACCCCCGTACGCAGCGGCCATCTTCTCACAACTTTTGTTCTTAAAAGCTTTACTGGAACATCACTATGTGCATCCGTTTACAAGTTGTCTTTTGTCTGGGGCTATTTTAGGCTTCAACAGCAGAGCTAGTAGTTGCAACAGCTGCAACAGAGATGTACTGGACCACAAAGGTAAAACTCTTATTCATTTATTTATTTATTTATTTTTGGTGGTACCGTATCACTGAGTTACATCCCCTGTCCATTTTCACATTTTATTTTGAGACAATCTCCCTAAGTTTCCCAGGCTGGCCTCAAAGATGTGATCTTCCTGCTTCAGTCTTCCAAGTAGCTGGGATTACAGGCATATACCCCCACATCCAGCCAAAACTATTATCTGGACATTTACAGAAAATGTTGCACCCTGTTTTAGGAAATCTGAAATTATGGAATTCTGTGTACAAATGGCTCAGTGCCTCCTTCCAGGGGCCACATGAGTCCCTTTTTTAAATTCATTGTTTCAGGGACAAATTGTGCCTCCGATGTTCACACGTATGTACCCTTCTTGGCAGAAGAGGTTAAGGATTGGTAAGTTGCTGGAGTGTGGACTTGCAAACTGCTGTGTTCATACACAGAGGCAAAATTGTGCCCCCCCCCCAAAACACACACACACTGTCCACTGGAAGATGGAATGAGGAATGGCTCCCCGTGTTGTCACGTTCCAAGGAGAAACTTGCAGAGTCCAAAAATTCTAAATTTGAACCTGCTTTTCTTGAATGTTATGAAGATGTCAAGGTCAGCCTTTTATTTTATGTGTTTTAGGGTGATGGACAACTATAAATGTACAGACACAAGGGATGTGGGTCCCCATTGGACTTCAGCTCTGATCCATTAAGGGGGGGGTCTACATTAAGGAGAGATTCTGGTAGACTTTCAATTTCCATTTTCTGTAGATTAATGAGATTGGAAGTTTCACTCAGTAATACATACAGCCCAAATACTCCTACATAGACGTTTTATGGTAATCATAACCTGGCCAACTCTGGCCTGAGAGAATTGCATTTCTACCCTTTTCTATAAGGCAGGAGTCATGTTATTTGCTTGCCTTACGTCTTTATGATTGGTGTTTATAGAAACTGAGCGCCAGCAACATTGGAACACATTTGACACTAGAATGAGAATCTGTTAATCTATAGATGTTCTCTCGATCCAATTGATATGAAAAAGGCTTAGGAAAAAATGCGGTTTAAGCTAACCTTCAAGTTAGTTTCTTGTTGAAATCAGTGGCCCTTACAGTAGCCCATCAGAACTAGCACAATACTTTCCAATCCCAAAGATATTCAGCAATAGAATATGCATCAAGCATGAAGACATTTGTAATTTATTCTTTCTTTCATTGTTTCCAATTCAACCATCAGCTGAAGTTAAATATAAATCATTATGATTAGTATGCATGCATCACAAGCTTTGCCAGTGACCACCCTTGCAAGGTGTCCTGGTGAAATATTCCTGATAGCTACTATTATAAGAGTCAGTGTTCAGTTTTCAGCCACAGATTCTCACAACTTTCATTCAACAGATTTTCATCAAGAGCCACGTGCCAAGCTGTGCACACAAATAGAACTGCTAATTATGTACCAATGGGGACATATCAGTTAACATCATAGATGCAGTTCAAGCTATAACAGAACTTACAATCCATTGGGTAAGCCAGAAGCAAAACAAATATTAGTACAAAAATAAATGCTTGCTTGAATTTTTCTGCATGCTAGAAAGAATGAGTGCAGAATTTGAAAAGCAATTACCTGAGATGAACTGCCTTAACTGGAATGGAGTGGGATAGGTCCCATGAGACTTCTCTGAGGAAAGGACATTTATGTGGAGATCACTAGATGCACAGATGTGAGGAAGATGAAGCTGAAGCATTTGCCATGGCCCTGAAGCAAGAAAGAGTTTTGATCAACTGAAGGAAGACCACTGTGGCTAGAGAGGAATGAGTGAGGTGCAGATGGTGTCAGACACAACTGGTGCAGGGAGAGGGCCACATTAAGGCCAATCCTCTGCATGTAGTCTGGATTCTCTTTCTGTAAAAGGTCACATGTTAAATATTTTAGGCATCGTAGGCCATGTGTCAAAATCAAGAATGTTACACAGATTCTTATATATTTACTAAACAAATTCAAACCTTTATGGACAGTAATTAAGATCTAACATTAGCAAAAGTAGTACAATGATTTTTGAAATGCAAATCTAGTAATGGGAAGAATATAATGCTTTGTGGGAAATATATTGTTTAACAGGGCTTCCAAGTTAATGTTCCTATGACTAAATTAATTAGACTTTATGTATTACATCTTCAAAAATGTCTTTTTACATATATAGATGTCACAAATACTGATATAAACTATGAGCATATGATTTTATTTGGACATGTTTATCTTAGAACTAAACATTCATAAATTCTAATATATCCTTCCTATTTGCCTTTTTATCATGTTATTGAAGTTTCAGATTAATCATTCCCAATTGAATGTTGGGTAGAAGCTCTGAAATTGCATAGTTAAATGAATTTTGAAACACAAAATTTCCTTCGTACTTGCATTGAGATTTGAAAAGTTGCTGGAATTATAAATGGAGTCTGTGGGGAATGGTCTATTTGTTTGCTTATTTTACATGATGTTGGATAATCTTTCTTCTGAAATTCAAAGGAAGAAAAAATATCTGAATAGAATTCTTTATTTATTTACTTATTCTATGTCACAAGTAAATGGTGGTTTTATGTGTTAAATGATACACAGTTTTGTCCATTTACAAAATGCTTTCCTAATTCCCTTAAAGAAACAAAAATTCATGCTTTCCATAATCACAATCCAATTTATTGGCACATGTAATGTACATGCTTTCTGTTTCAGTTATGATCTCTTTGATGTTTACCAATCTTACAGATGAAATTACCTGGAAATGGGGTATACAATTCAATTACAGAAGAATTTGAACCACAAATGTGTATCTTCTAGGTTCACATCTCCCTTAAATATTCTCAAGATGCTTCTCATCACAGGTGCATTCTTAACCCAGATTTTCTTGCACTCAAAATTATATTTTATTTCAAGAATCTCAGAAGAACTTTCCAACAGTTATTCTAAACCCTTCAATATCAGGAAGATAGTTACAAAGTGTTCATGGTAATAGTTTCAGGCTCAAATCTCTACTTATGAGCAATATCAGGACTGAGTCCCAGAGCACAGGTGCAAGGAGGGATCTGCTCCCCAGCTCTTTCTTCTTGTTGGCAGAACTCTGCATTCTCAGGTGGAAGACTGAGGTCTTCCTTTCCTTGCAGAGCATGAGCTGAGAGTCTCCATTGCAGGAGGAAGCTTCATTCCTGAATTGCTCCAATCAGCTCCACCCAGATGCTATCCCTTTATTCATCAACTGAACCATATAACAAACTATTGGGGGATAATTAACTGATGTTAATTATCCCCCAATAGTTCATCATCCTGGAAATTTTGTGAGGACCATCTTAGAACTCTGCCTGCCTCAACATCCACGAGGATACAGCAGAAAAACAAGTTCCAATTCTACACATACATGTATGCATACATCAGGATGCAGTTCTTTTCCCTTTTTGACTTTTTATATTTCATTTCTGAATCTCAAAATGCAATCCTCATACTAGAAATGGATTTTCAGCACAAGATTTGTAGCTGAATAAGATAATGAGTCCATAAATAAAAATGATAGAATATCAGAGGGCAGGAAAGCTTCACAGACATGAGATCTTAAAGGATAATTTCATTTCTAAAGCTAACATCACTCTTTCTTCAGCCCAAAATTTCCTTCTCGCCTAAATAGCTTTCTCGCGAGGATTATGGTAGCAGCAAACATTCAGCTAGAAACATGCAAGAGGAAATTTTCATGAGCATAGAATATTTAAAATATTCAGATACTAAAATCTAATCCCCTTTTTTGGAAAAATAAATATTTTGGGAGTTATAAAAAGTGTTCTATTATGGGGAATGTATGTGTATCATATAAACAAGAATCCATTATGCCTCACAAAGTAGAAACTGAACAGAGAGGTAAGTTCTTGTAAAATTAGTGCTGTTTAAGAAACAAATTTAGACAGTAAACATAAATGGGAGTCTTTATTTTAATAAAGTCTGAATTCAAGGATTAATCAATGCATTGAGTATCCACTAAAATTCTTACATCTCTTTTCTAATATATGTATATCAGACAAAAGAAATCATAGTTATTTTATTTTTATGTAATAATCTAGCTCATATATCTAATATCAAACACCTTTTATTAATATTTATTTCAGGATTTAGAATGCACCCAACATACTTCAAGTGTTTAAAGATGTTTTATAATTTAATTAACTATTTTTTTTTTTGTTTTTAAATGATAATCTAGTTTAAAGCCACTAAGGAGACTGAAATATTATAACAAGATTATTTCTACATATATTTATCAATGAAATGCTTCTATATATAAAATACTTTTCAGAATTTTGCTATGGCTACTCAGTTATTTTTTAAAAACCAAGGGATCAACATTCATAAACATTAAATTCATAAAGAATGTATTTATAGCAGGAGGGAAAGTTTGGTTTAAAGTAAGGAAGCAATGTGAAAATCAATTCAGGATCATAAGAATCAGCCAGAGATTGCTTTACGTTCAGTATGAACTTTAAAAACAGGACTCCATCTCGATTTCCATAGAAAGCCAACATTACCAATATTTGCCTGAAATCTATCTTTTCCAGATTAACATGCGAATATATGCAAAGTCTAAACACTAACCTGTTGTCAGTGAATCATTCTCTAACTTCTTCGGAAAAGGAAGAACTCCAATCAACTGGCTCCCAGCTCTTCAGACTCCAGCATCAACTAGTTATGTTTAGCCTCATAAAAAGCCACCACAAAGCTTGGTTATGTAAAAAAGGAGCCTTTGTTATGCTGGTGTACTGTATGGGTCAGAAACACAGAGAACGTATGGCAGTGATGGCTTGTCTGTTTCTAAGAACTCCATTGTCAGAACCCAAAGGACAGTGGGTATCTCCAGCGTCTATGGGATGGAGTCATCTGGAAGATTGTACCCTCCTCTATCTGCCACCTGAGCTGGAATAAGTTGAAGACTGGGGCCACATGGGAAACGTGGCATCTTCATATGGCTTGGAGTTCTTTGGTGTAGCCCCTTCAATACATTTGGTTGCTTAATTGGCATCTGGAGGCTTAAAGAGAGAGCATTCTAGCCAACCAGGTGCAAGCTGTATAACCTCGGAGGTGACACTGCACCATTTTCTCTGCACTACATTAATTTGTAAGATCACCAGAATTTAAGGGGATGCACAATGGAAGGAGTGTCAAGGAATTTGTTACCACATTTTAGAATAAATTCACTGTTCACAACTATTTTCCCATATTAATTTTCCATTATCACAGTAGCAAAAATGCATGCCCAAAATCACAGAGTTCTATGTGTATGAACGGTAGATCAAACACATAAGCCCCTTGAAAACTCCCAGAAACCTGACTGGTCATTGAATCTACATAGCCTGTTTGATTATTTTGACTGACTGAGTAATTCCTATTAGCTGAACACACTATCAAGTTACAGTGGTTTTTAAACAACCAATATAAAAATAATTCAGTCTGTATGTGTTAGTAGAAGAGAGAGTGCCTAGCGCGTAAGAGGGAGGATTAAAGACAAGTATTACCTGAAAGAAGTGAATGGTAGGCATTCCACAAATATTCGTTGAAATGCAATCTCTGTGTTAATATTGCTTCAGTTGTATTTGGACTCCTTTTCAGAATGGCCCTGGATCCAAAGACAATGAAATCCCTTGTGGTCCCTACCTCCAAATTCTGCATCTCCAGAACCCTTGAATGGCCATGAGACTGACAGCAAGTAAACTAGATTTATCCTAAGTCAAAGACTCATTCTCCCATATTTTATGTAACCATGGTCTATGGATTTGGTTTTCTTATCTGTAAATTGAAGCAGTTGAACCTAAATAATTAAAGAATTTCTCTAATACTGAGAAGTTTTATGAAAGAATTTTTCTCACCTGAACTACTTGCCTCCTCACGCTCTTCCACCATGATATTCTGCCTCACCTCAGGCCCTGAAAGGAATGGACTTGGCCATGGATGGACTGAGACCTCTGAAACCAAGATCTCCAAATAATCTTTCCCTCCTCTAAAAAAGTAACTTACTTTCCCTCTTTCCTCATCTGTTTTGTTATTATTGTTGCTATCATTATATGACTCAACATATGGAAAGATGGTAAATCAAAACCATGTATATAGGTGACTGTATGACCAATGTGATTCTGCAACTTGTACAATTAGAAAAATGAGAAATTATACCCCATTTGATTCAAATGTATGAATTGTCAAGATCATTGTACTGTCATGTGTAACTAATAAAAATAAATAAATAAAATTTAAAAAATAATAATAAAAAAATTCAGAAAATTTTAAAACTTACAATAAAAAAAACATGTTTCAAAATTGTTCGCCAATATAAATAATGGTAGATGAGCATGGCTTCCAACCTACAATCTTTAACCAAGCCATATGATATTATACTGCAGCCCAGTAATAAATATGATGGTTGGTTACAGTTCCTTCCTTCATGGTAGCTTGCAAAAGGGTGTTTATGGACTAAATCAAAAACCTACCCAAGATGAGTAAGATGTGTCTTGAGTAAATGCATTCTGAAACAAACCTTGGGATACATGAAACATATAACCTGACATCCTGATTTCCAGGGATATTTGTAGCAAAATCAGAAATTGAGTAAAATTTCATTTTTTCAATTTTTAAAAATAGCAGATGCTTATTAACCAGCCCAAAGGATAACCACTGTGAAACTTTATTGGGAGTCCAGCCCGAGACAGAAAAGTGTTATTCTCCGATAACCATACCCCATCTACTGGAGTGGCTATTATTTAGGGCAACTTGGCAAACTTCTGTACCCTGGTGCCCATCATCACTGCAGACTGCCACTGACCAACTGCACGGACTTCTCCACACATATTTAGGGCAGTTCAGCTGTTACCAGCTCAACTTAGAGTCTGAAACAGCAGTGGAAATCACAATGGTGCTCGAAACATGAGTCTATAGAAGAAAGGCAGTGGTGACCGATGAAATGATGGTTTATTTTGGTTGAATAAACATGTATTTCCATTGTACTCATAACCTCAGTGCCAGGCCAACGGTACAAGATTAGAAAACAAAAATTATCTTGACCTCCATAAAGACGACAGGAAATGTGATAACTTTGTGCCAAGGGTTCAATCAAAAGGAAGCCAAAATCCTGTTCATAATCTAAAATAAGTGAGAGCCTTGGCCATCAGAATTAATTCCTTAAAAAATTGCATGGAACACTATTTACCTTGGACTCCACCACATCCCTAGAACCCAGCAGTGTTTGGTACCCAAAGTGCACTCAATGCACTTTGTTGAGTTGTGTGAATTTAAAAGGAAAACAAGTTGATGAAACGTGTGATGCTCAGGGACACAGGAGACTTGAGTTCTAACCAGAGGTATTCCAAGCAAGGTCAGGGACTTTGTGTTAGTTTCCCTTAACATCATAACATCCTTTAATCTCTCTTTTAATACTTACCCACCCAACTGTGATTACTACATTTGAGTTTTGGTTAAAATTTGAATGAAACCAACCACTGAAAGTGATCCTCAACTAAAAACATTCAAATTCCACAACCGTACTTCAAAGTCATGTGGCAAAAATGGCTACTATGGGCATCCCCCTGCCCCATGCACACACTTGTATCACCTTAAACTGCAAACTGAGTCACCCAGAGTCCCTTCCTCTCTAAGGGGAGACATTGATGCCCAACTTGCTGTCTTCTAAAGGGTAAACCGGGTACATTATGCTGCCCCAAAACTTCCTCCTTACAGAGATCAATTTGCCAACATCATGAGAAACTCTACGAGAAATCCTCTAACTAGCCAATAAAAACATAACCAGTTACTCTAGGAAAGCATACCCCATAATTGTGACAACTTCCTCTGTTGAAATAATTCTTTGCTTGCCACTTATCTTTCATTTATACTTTCACTTCAACATTACTTTAAGGTACCAGGTAATTAATTAAAGGCATTTTGTTATTATGATGCAGAATCCTGCTATCAATATCTGAATTTTTTCTCCAGTAGAAATTGCATATGCAATTTTTATGAAAAAAAAACACACTATAATTTTTAGATGAAATTATAGTGCTAAGAAAACCAGAAGCACATACTGAGTGTATGGGCAGTATTCAAGAACAGGGGACACAGAGACAACATTCTATCCATGGAAATGTATGGTTCCGCTCACACATTGTGAAGTTGCCACTGTGCTATGCCTACTGAGTGGGCATTTGGTTTTGCTGCCCCCTCTTCCACCCAGATGGCCTGCAAGTTGCTCTCATCTACAAAACACAAACCAAGAACCATGCATCACTCCTGGACAAGAAGTTTTAAAATCAGTTTTGCCTCCTCCAGCCTCTCTTCCCTTCTATCCCAGATGAACACACAGCACCCCAAAGCTTTAGAGAATCACTGCAATCACTGAATCGGTGCAAGGAGATAAGCTGACCAGGAGCACCAGTCACCACTGTACTTGGAGAGGTCAATTTCTACTGTGCTTGGCCCCTGAAATCTGAAGCCAAGTTTGTTGTAGAGGTTGTTGTTAACCCTAATAGATTAAAACAGTGAACACAATGTCTAGCCTCAATTTCCTCACCAGTGCTATAAAAAGAGTAAAACGCACCTCATAGGAATACTGTGAGAATAACTGAGATGGTACATATAAGCGGGCAGTCCGGTTAATAGCATATAAGAGATGCTCAGTAAAGAATAATTACATGTCACCTGTATCCTTTCCATCACTCCTCCCATCTAGTTTTAATAGTAATTCAGTAAAAAAGGGTGACAATTATTTTGTCAATTAATAATTGTGCTTAATTTCTGTGATTGATTATTTTTTTGTTGGACATTAAAAGGAAATGTTTATATAACAGGCTGCAATTGACTCAGCCCTCCCACACACTACACAGACAGCAAAAGCACACCAGTCTGACTTTTCAGCCAATGGTGTTTACAACTGCCATGGACCTGATTTAAAAACTAGAGAAGAAAGATAGAAAGTCAATACTAGAAGGTTAGTACTTAGTTACTTTCTTTTAGTTCCCCTCTCATTATCACCTGGTATGGTTTGGATATAAGACGCCCCTCAAAAGGTCCTGTATTAATGCTGGAGTGTCCAGATGTGGAATGATTAAATTATGGGTGATGAAACCTAATCAGTCCATCCTAGTTTGAATGGACTGTGATAACTGTAGGCAGGTGGGGCATGGGTGGATGAGTTGGGCCCTGGAAGGGTGCATCTTCCCTATCTTCCCTGTGGTCGGTCTCTCTCTCTCTCTCTCTCTCTCTCTCTCTCTCTCCCCCTCTCCCCACTCCCTAATCTCCCATGCCTTTCCACCATGATATTTTGCTTCACCGTGGGCCCAGAGCAATGGACTTGGCTGACTATGGACCTCTACAACTGTGACCCAGAATAAATTTGTCCTCCTGTCAAGTATTTTGGTCACAGTGACACAAAGATGACTAACACATTGCCATTCCGATATTTCAGCCTAGGCATTAACACACACACACACACACACACACACACAATGAGTGCCCATACACAAAATAAAATTGTACAACTAAATATTCTTCACCTTGGTCTTGATTGCTATATAACTGAATCCATCCATCTTAGACATTTCAACTAAAATAACTAATTTTGTCAGAAAACTGTTAAAAAACATAAGTTCTTAGGTTATTTTGAGGGAATGCATGTCCAGGAAATATACTTCTGAATTTTAAGCTTGAATAAATCATAAATTTCTCTTGCAACATATGCCCATTAGCATATATAGAATTCTGCTTTCAAATCATTTTTTGTTAAGTCTATTTTGAACCCGGAAAATGCAGCCCCATGAAGTAGCAGTAAAAGTGGACACTGTCTCATCTGTCCTTCCTCAGTTTATATCATGCCAGGCAATCAAGGGTCTCCCGCAAAGACCATTTTCATAGGTGTGCTGGGTTTGACTGTTGTGATGAAGTCCCAAACATACGTAATCACTCAAGCCAAAAACAGAAGACAGTTCGTCAATTATGCACAGCACTGATGCTTATCAGGCATGTTATTTTTTAAGCTGGGTACTCATTCTGACATGACTATAGTGCATATCAGATAATTTAGAAAATAAAAGAAAGATAAATTTTTCAACGTTGATGGCACCACATTTTGTTCATATTTTAACTCTAGAGTACATGCAACTTTTCACACTGTGACATGCACTTTAAAGTCACAATTAATTGCTCTTCATAGATCACCTTAGCAGATGATTTGCAATTATTATAAGAGGAAAAAAATTACTTTCCAGAACTACTGTGTGTGCCACCAGCAAAACTGGCATTGTAGAGCTCATACTGTGTAGTTGAGGGCTTTCCTTTCTCTAAAAATCCTTGCAATAAAAATGTTGTATCTTCAGGCCCAGCATCATGCTGGGTGAGGTCAATTTCTCAGGCCTTTCTCCCCGTGGAAAACTACCAGATATCATCCCCTATGGATTCACCTAAAAATACGTGTTTACATTCTCTCCCCAGACATTTTTCAAAATAATTGTGTAAGAAAGAAAACTTTCCAGCACAATTCTGCCTGTATTCAGGTTCTGCACTGATAAACAGAAAAAAAAAATGATGCCTTCTAACAATAATAAATGCTTAGAGAAAGAGAAAATGCACCCTGTCAAATACCTCAAACTATGGTGGGTGGTATCTAGTATCTCAAGAGAAACAGAAAGAAAACTCTTAGGAGGAGTAACTTAAGAGCTCTCTATTATACAGAAAACCATACATGGGAGGAGTGACTGAAAACCAGTTAAAATCCACAAAGGAAAACAGTATTAAAATCAAATCTTTAGTGATTATAATGCAAAAGGTTAATGAAATAATTGTGGTAGAACATTTAGTCACAAAGATTAAAAAAAAAATTAAAACCCCCAAGTGCTTTAGTTTCCTGGAGCTACTACAAAGAAATACCACACATTGTGGCTTAAACAACAAAGTGTATGGTGGCAGAGCTCTGAAGGCACTCAGCCCCAAACCAGCATGTTGGCAGCACTGGTTCTTTCTAAGAGCATGAGAAGAAGCTGCCCGATGCCTCCCTCCTGACATCTGGTCACCTTACCTATTTCCTGGTTTGTAGTCCAGGTCTCATCTCCCTGCATCTTCACATTGTTTTCCTCTCTGTGTGTCCGCTCCCCCCCCCCCCCCGCGCTCTTGCCCAAACTTCCCTTTCTAATAACAACATAGACAAATTGGATTAGTCTGCTCTAATGACTTCATCTTAATTTGACTCTCGGCAAAACCTATTTCTAAATAAGATCACGTTTACAGGCACTGAGAATTAGGTCCTACGCCTATTTTAAGAGTTCAATATTACAGAACTAGCACTTTGTCTTTATCAGGTTTTATGATATACAAAATCAACAAATCCCCTAAAATGCTTTGGAGCAATAGGCTACTTTTAATTATTAGTTTTATCATCTATAGAACATATTTGATGACCACTATTAATTCAACATAGTCTATTATAAAAGGTGCTTCTTTTAGTTGGCATACTGAATTTATTTCTCTTTTTATAACAAATAGTCAAATTGAGGGCAATTCTCCTATGTTGCTTTTCAAAATCCAAGGTCCTTCTGCTGTCTTTAGCTCAGCAATTATTTAATAACAAAAAAAAATGGATTTCCAAGGAGTTCTAATTTTACTCTTGGATCTGGATAGATAGCATCCGTCTAAAAAGGCCTTTTTACTTTCTTTTCAGACACACAATATTGGCATGATGCAGTCAGCTTCACTGGTGCTCTCCCAACCTTAAACAGCAGCTCTTTTTCCTTCCTTATTATATGAACAACTGAATAAATACTCTATTATAGCTAAAGATCCCTTTCCCTGCAACCCCAGGGTTTAGAGCAATCCTAAGATCTCTCTTCTGAGTGGCACAGATAGCACCTTTCAGCTGGGAGCAATGCACTACATTTTGCTTACACTTCATGCTCTAACTAAAATCCAGACCTCTAATGTACCTTCCTTCATTCGTGTCAGGATTGCCTGCCAGTGCCAACACAAAGTCATACTTCATGATCAGATATTACAAAGACTGTTTATTTTTAAAGTTGTCTGAATGAAATTGCATCCTTGAAAGCTGCGATTATTTAAACCTTTTCATAAGCTGTAAATTGTAAGAGAAAAATCACAACTTTATTTCTTCTTGATGTCTTTGGCAATTCTGTTGCTGTTTTGTGATTTTGGCTTTCACTGCTGTAGAGATGCAGGTACACATGTACCTATGGGCACATGGACCACAACCATAAAAAGAAATGACAAGAATGGAAAGTGTGATGGGCAAAATTCCAAGAAAGCACACAGGATGCCTATTATCGGTGTATGCACCCTATGCAACCCCCTTCCATGAGGATGGGTGGGACCAGCTATATGTACGTCCATGATTAGGTTATTCTATATGGCAAAAGTCAAGGAATTTCTGATGATACAACTAAGGCTTTGAGCAAACCAAAGGGGAGATTTTTTCTGGATGCCCTGATCTAGTAAGGTAAGCTCTTAAAAGAAACTGAGCCCTCCCTGAGCCAGAAAGCAAGAGATTCTGCAGCTGGTATTGAAGGAGCAGCTTCCCTGTTGTGCAGAAGGACTGAGAAATCCCCGTGGCTGGACATGAAGAACAATCTTTGGGAACTGAAAATGGACCCCAGCTGATTGCCAGTAAGAAATGCATGGTGAACTGCAAGGAAGTGAATTCTGCCAACGACTATGATCCTGGAGAAGAAGTTGAGCTTCAGGTCATAGTCAACCCCCTGCTGACACCTTAATTCTGACCTGGAAAACCCTGAGCTGAAGATCCTGCTAATATGTGATTGTGACCTCCTGACTCCTCGAGACTGAGAAATAATCAATGTGTGTTACTTGAAGCCGTTCAGTTTATGGTCCATTACTTATGCAGCAATGGGCAACATAATAGAAGGGCATAATAGAGGGAAAGGTCCAAGAGCCGAGAGGAGGAGACCTCAGTCGACACAGGAGGATTGCCTTCTCTTCTGCTCTTCTTTAAAATTTCCCATCTGACAGACTTAATGCAGCCTGGGTCAGGAGGAACATGCCCAGGGATCTGGAAACGGGTTAGTATCTCACTCTTTTTGCCCTCATCCCATTTTTTTTTTAATTTTACAATGATGAATGTTGCTATGGCAACATCACAGGATTCCAAATGATTTCTTCTAATTCGTTGAAAAATTCAAATAAGGCGTGCAGTGAGCAATGCTTAGGCACAGTGAGGGCTCTGGTCACTGGATGTGATAAATTTGTTTCCATTACTCCACCTGCTACCTGAAAACATACCAATAAAAACTTCAAAACAGACGGATTTGTTTTTACATGTACAAAATCACCACATCCCCCAAAGGAACAATACAACTGTCCGTATTACAGATAGCTACTTAGAATCACGGAAATGATTCTTCATTAAACTATCTTAAAACTAAACTTCACTGAAATGATTTCAGTGTTAGTGAGTGAACCATCAATACAGCAACAAATAAAAGTCATTCACGAATTTATCCTTCAGCTAATTATTGAAAAATCTGTGATCCTATTAGGAGAATTATTTTAAGTAAAATTCATGAAATCTGACCATACATTAAATTAAAAAAAAAAAATTAAGACGCCCCCAAGTAATTTGAGTGTCATTTGATGAGCTTTTGACCAAAATTTAATATCAGCTTCATCCTTACACTACCTCTAACCATTAGACTGGAAAGGAATAACAAATCAGGAAAGCCTCAAGAATCTTCTTGTAAGCACGTATGGTATTGCATACAAAATATAAAATTAAATATTGAGACCTCTCCTCTAACATGCCTGTGACTTTTGTCTGTGCATTTCTGAGTTAGTGGCACATGTCCCCATCGCCAGAGGGTGAACTGCAATCAGTTCACGCTAGCAATTGTCAGGCGTGATCTCTCATCAGCATCTCCTGAAGGACTTGTTAAATACAGTTTGCAGAGACCAAGTCCCGAAATTTCTAACACAGTAGGTTTGAGACTCATAGATTTGAGAATGTGCATTTCTAACAACTTCCCAGGTGACAATGATGCACTAGCCAGGGGTCTCCAATCTGAGAAACGTTCCAATCATTTCTCTACCCAGTGAGTGATTTGTTTAGATGGAGGCTTTTGATAGCATTCTGAACACCAAGAAGGGAGGGCAAATCTGCTGATTTTAGAAAGATTTTCCCTGATGAAATCTCAGAAATACAAGCAGACTTCCTGCCTTTGCTCTTCTGAACTGTGTTAATTTTATGTGACATCTAGAAATTTATCATTTATCTATGGAGAGACAGATTAAAAGAATGGGCAAATGTAGCCACTTGAAGAGTTAGGAAGAATCAAGTTAGTCACTGAGTTAAGGAACCCTACAGTACTTTACTTCAGAAGGTTATTTGCATATGGCTTACTAGCTTGAAGCCACTATAAGTTGAATTTTCTATTACTATGAAAAGTTGCTTGTGTCAGTCTTAACAAAATAAATAAGTAACTCAAAAACTTAACACCTAAAAAACAAACAACCCAATCAATAAATGGGCTAAGGAGCTGAACAGACACTTCTCAGAAGATGATATACATTCTATTAACAAATATATGAAAAAATGTTCAACATCTCTAGTAATTAGAGAAATGCAAATCAAAACTACTCTAAGATTTCATCTCACAACTGTCAGAATGGCAACTACTTGATAATATAGACAACAATAAATGTTGGTGAGGATGTGGGGGGAAAAGGTTCACTCATACATTGCTGGTGGGACTGAAAATTGGTGCAAACAATCTGGAAAGCAGTACGGAGATTCCTTAGAAAACTTGGAATGGAACTACCATTTGACCTAGCTATCCCACTCCTCTATATGCAAAGGACTTAAAATCAGCATACTATAGTAACACAGCCATATCAATGTTCATAGTAGCTCAATTCACAATAAATTGTGAATTGTGGAAGCAATAGATGAATGGAGAAAGAAACTGTGGTATATATACACAATGGAATGTTACTCAGCATCAAAGAAAATAAAATTATGGCATTTGCAGGTAATGCATGGAGTTGGAGAATATCATATCATGCTAAATGAAGTAAGCCAATCCCCCCCCAAAAAAAGGCTAAATGTTCCCTCTGATAAGTGGATGTTGATCCATAATGGGAGGGCACATGGGAAAAATTAAGGAACTTTGATGGGGCAAGCCGAGGGAGGAGTATAAGGACAGGAAAGATAGTGGAATAAGATGGACATTATTACCCTAGGTACATGTATGACTGCACAAATGTGCGCAACCAGAGAAATGAAAAGTTGTGCTGCAATTGTGTATAATGAATCAAAATGCATCCTGCTGTTATATATACCTAATTAAAATAAATTATTTAATGAAAATAAATAAATAAATAAATAAAGCGAGGAAACTAGGGAGTTAGAAAGGAAGGGTTCTCATGCATGACCTCCTGATAGTAACCCTCACAAAAGACTGTCAGAACCACCACCTTACACAAAGACCACCACAACTCATACAGAAAACACTTCTTCAAGGACATCTTCTGTTCAAACCCCAAACTAAGGTAGGCCTTGTTCTTTTTATTTTAAAGAGAGAGAGAGAGAGAGAGAGAGAGAGAGAGAGAGAGAGAATTTATTTATTTTTTAGTTCTCAGCAGACCAACATCTTTATTTTATTTTTATGTGGTGCTGAGGATCGAACCCAGCGCCTCGCGCATGCCAGGTGAGCATGTTACCGCTTGAGCCACATCCCCAGCCTTAGCCCTTGTTCTTGACCACTGTGGACAAGAATTATTATTTCAAACTATCTTATTTCATCCTCTTCATTTTTGCCTTTAAAACTTTTTCTTTGCCTCAACCTCCTTGAATATTCCCACTGCAGTGTTATCCTATCCACAGTAAATGTTATTGTTCCTTAAGGAATCTTTCCCTGATTGTTAGTTAGGCTGACATTCATTAGAGTCAGAACCATAAAAAATTGGAACAATCTATTTGTCACTAAAGGATTGACTAATTAGGGGAAAACATTATTATTAATAAAAATTGTTTACTATTTACTCCACACATTGTTTATATCCTGGATCCTGCTGCCTTAGATATTTAAATAATCAGTCTCCTATTACAAAACTGATCAGATTCCTAACTTTATTTTTAATTATGAGAGTTAAAGGACAGGTTGTAGAGCAAGAGGAAATTTTCAAAGATAAAAGTAAACAGAAAATGTTTCAAAATATTAGCATTCCAGACTTATTTCTAAGTATTTATATTATTGTCATTGTTCAGTAGATTAAAATGAGTTCACTGATTAAACTTAAGAGATCTAAAAATTTTGTGTTGGTCAGCTATCTGTTGCTGAGAAACTTAAAAGGAGAAGGGACTAATTTGGGGTCACAGCATCAAAGGTTTTTAGATACCAAGGTCACTTGACCAGTTGCTTTGGGCCTGAAGAGGCATGTAGGTCATGGTAGTGGGAGTGGGAGTATACCGGGCAGCCAGGAAGGAAAAGGAGAGGAAAAAAAGTAAGGGGGGGAGGGGCGGGGTACAGTCCCAGTGGCCTCTTCAGGGACACACACCCAAAGACCTAACTTCCTTCCAATAGACCCCACCTCTTAAAGGTTCCACCACCTCCCGATAGTGCCATAGGCTGTCACCAAGCTTTCAACATAGGGACCTTTGGGAAACATTTAAGATCCAAATCAAAACATCTTGAAAAACACATTTTTGAGGGGGCGGGGGGATATTTTGTTTGCTTTTCTTGTTGTTGTTGTTTTGAAGGACTGGGGATTAAACCCAGCAGTGTTCTACCCCTTAGCTACACCCCCAGCCATTTTTTTAAATTTTGGGGACAAGTGCTCACTAAGTCTCAGAGACTAGTCTTGAACCTGCAATCCTCCTGCCTCAACTCCCTAGTTGCTGGAATTATAGCCACATGCCATTATGACTGACCTATAAAGAGAGTTTTATATCATTTATTTTTTACTTTTCCAGGTCAGATGTTATTGAATTCAGCTCCAGGTGATTCTAAGGCTTTCAGCAGCCTATATTGCAGGAGAATATTTAGCACCTGAATATCCCTCTGCCCTAGTCTATCAAAAACCTGATACTACAAAGAGAGCAGCAAAATTCATCTTTTGTGACTGAATGGAGCTGGTATTCAGGCTTCAAATCCAAGCCGGGGCTGCTGTCTTCACTGAGAATTATTTGGGTCCTGTAATCAACAGCAGGATATTTGTTTTGCACACGTTGGTGGAGATCATTCTGATGACTCCAGTTCTTCAGCCTAGACACCCATAGTGCCATGAGTGACTTCAGCAGGATCCCAGGACCTCCTGGCCTTATCCCTGCTGGAATCTTTTTTTAGTCAAAACATTGCAAGGGGCTCCCCTTGCCTACAGCTCCTTTCTGGACTGCAAGCACATTGGGGTGTGGATCAGTTTATCTTTCTCATGCTTGCTTGTTGGTGGCATGCAGTGACAGCTCCAACTGACAGTAGACAGCTCTGGAGATAGTGTTAAGACCAGGGCCAGGACAGCACCAGGGTGAACCAGCACCAGGGCCAGCACCTGCTCCAGCCATCACCAGCTCCAGTCCCAGGGCAGCCACAGCCAGTCAGCAGCAGAGCCAGCAGCAGGGCCAGTGCTAGCTTCAGGGCAGCACCAAGGCTCCTGCTGTCAGCGGCCTCAGTGGATTCCTTGAGATGAACACGGTGTGGCCTGGGCAGTAGAGCCAAGGTTAGAAATATGCAAATGAAAGTGCGCTGGGAGATCAGTTTGTTAATTTAATTCAGCTGTCGTATACCAACACTACCTACGGAAAATATCCTAGAAAGCTCATCTACTAAGGGGGAGACAATAGAAAACATCCTGTGTTTTGTCCACTGTGGTGGGTTTGCTGAGCTGCTCAAAGATCCACATTCCCAAGAGCTCAGAGGTTCCTCAACAAGCTCTGTATACTAATTACTGTCCACCTCTTCCAATATTTAAAGGGGAAACATAGTCATTTTACCTAAAGGTGCAAAGATAATGGCAACACACCTGTCTAAAGTCAGAGAGAGAAAGAGAAGTTGACTTTTGGAGATATATTTAAATCAAGTACCATCTTTAAAAAAATAGCCATTTATTCTGAAGTCTTTTCCCAGGTAAAGCTCTCTTTTGATCTCTGTATGTTGCTGCCTCTGTGTTTTCTATAATAGATTTTTTTTCATAGAACTTCTTCTGTCATACTTAGTATTGCATATAGTTATAAATACAGTGGAATTTTCAAAATTGAAAAGTCATTTGAGATATTGAGATCAGTAATTTTCAAACTGTTATTCTTCAGAAGAGCTTAGGTACTCCCAAAATAATAGATTTCTTTTTTTACAAAATAATGACTATTGGAACTGCTTAAGAAATCCACTCAGTGAGATAATTTTTTCCCTTTTTATGTATTTGGATTATGCATGATGTTTTATTGTGTGCATTTTTAAAATATGCTGTTTAAAAACTGAAAACCTAGCACCAAAGTTGTTTGAATATTCAGTCATTTAAAAATTTCAAATGGAAATATTCCTTTAATTGTTGCTTTCTTAGACTCAGATACTTAAAGCTTTTCATCATGGGTCCTATTTTATTTTGATATTTGCACCCCTTCTTCAAACCACTGGAAATTCTTCACCAGTTATTTTCCTCTATTGAAGAAAACTCCATGAAAGACATTTTGAAGTGATTTATCTTTAAGTAAAATCTATGTTCTATTTTAAATTGTATTTATAAAAACTGGGAAAAAGTAGAAAATAAAAAGAAAAGGAAACTATTCATATCTCCAATTCAAAAGGCAATCAGTACCAACTCATATTTTGATAAATCACGTTCAAGTCTTTCCTGCTTACTTTACTTCTCCGTTTTTCTAAATTTACCATTTTAGGTTTAGTCCTCATTAATTACTTGTCCTTATCTTTGGTCGTTTTCTCTCACTCTACCTGACTAGGGAGTTCTGGCCTTCTTCAGCTTCTGATCTCAAGTCTCTCTTCTCACTCAGGACACCCTCAGGTCACTAGGATCAATACTTACGAATTTGTTCTTCCTATCTATAAAGTAATACATCTGAAATAAATATTTTTCCATTTATACAATATTTTTATCTTTCCAATATTGAGTGGGAACAAGGCAATTCCCATTGCCTTAGTTATTTGTGGTGTGATAAATTACCACAAAGTTAGACCAAAACAATACACAATGGAGATTTACTCAGCCATAAATAAGAATGAAATTAAGGCATTTGCTGATAAATGGATGGAACAGGACAACATTGTGCTAAATGAAATAAGCCAGAGCATAAAGTCAAAGGTTGAATGTTTTCTGTCATAGGTGAAGCTTGACCAAAATAAGGAGGAAAATAAAAGAGAGAGAGGAAGGAAGGAAGGAAGGAAGGAAGGAAGGAAGGAAGGAAGGAAGGAAGGAAGGAAGGAAGGAAGGAAAAAAATAGTGGGGGTGGAAATTCTATGAAAATATAAGAAAGATTTGTGGAGTAGAGGAAGGGGATTGAGAGAGAGGGAGGAGGGAAAGAGGAGGAATGGGGGAATGAATCTGGCAGCTTTCCTGTGTACATACATGACTATACAACAGTAAATCTCATACCTCCATAATGCACTGATACAAATGTACACTCTTACAACTGGTGGCAGAAGTTCCATGAGTTATGGGGCTCAAACCAAGGTGGCATAGGGCTGACTTCTCTCTAGAGGCTCTGAGGTTGAATCTCTTCCTTGCCTTTTGCAGCTTCTAGAGGTTGCCTGCATTCTTTCGGCCTCCTTCAGCTTGCATATCCAGCAGCAGCATCATTCTTCCTGTCTCCATCATTACATTTTCTTCCAGGACCCTCCTACCTCCATGTTCACCTATGAGGATCCTCCCGACTACATTGAACCAACTTGAGTAATCTCCCCTTCTCGTATCCTTGACTTCATTATGTTTACCAAGTCCTTTTTGCCATATGAAGTTACGGAGTCACAGGTTCTAAGGATTAGGTTGTGGACAGGTTTTGGGGGGGTGATTCTTCCTACTACACCCACCTGGCCCTTAAGAACTCTCTTATAATGGATGTATTCCGGTCTTGTGTGGATTCGGGGTTTGCTGTCTTCACTTGCTTATCTTTCTGCATTTCTTCACTCTGGTACCTAACCCCTACTCTGGCTCTTACTTTGTGAGCTCTGCAAGGAGAACAACTTTGATTTATTCATTTTTTAGTGATAATGTCCAGATCTATGTTTGTAACAACCACAGAAATGAATAAACATATTTTAGTTCTGTAGTCCTTTGGCCATCAATCTAAAATCTCAATAGTTTTGTAACTTTTCCCCAAATCCCAGGTTAAACTTAACAAGAACAGTGTGACTCACAGTTCAATTATTTTAAAATTAAATATCATTTATCCAGAGTGCATTCTATTTTTCTAAATATCAAATAAACCAATTTGATCTGTAACTTTCAGTATCTTATGTAATTATGTTTCACAGCTCTTGGTCAAATAAACAGAAATGCGTTATCTGAGGCTGAAAGTTACTTCTTGGTTCCATGTGTTATGATGAAGTTCCAAGTGCTGCCGAGGAAAGAAGATCCAGGAAAATCAACCTTGAAACCATGGAAAATGCGGGGCTGCTCCAGTGTTGAGAGCCACAGCCGAAGGGGCCCCAGCAAACTTCCAGCTGGCAGCAAACTTCCAGCTGCCGGCTGATGATTGGCTCACAGCAGCCCCAGCAACATCTAGCTGATTGGCTCCTCTGCGGTGATGCTCATTGGGCTGTTTCCCTGCCCTTTCAGACCACGGAGCTGCTCATTGGGGGACTTTTTTGGCTCTGCCCACGTGACCCAGCCAATCGGCCTCAAGAGCAGGAGGATTGTGGGAGGTGGAGAGAGAGGCTTGGGTTGGAGAGAGAGGCTTGTGGAAAGCCGGTGGTGGCAGTTGGGGCTCTGAGGGTTTTTCCTGAGAGGCTGTTTTGTTTGGCGTGTGTGGTTCTAAAAATAAAGTTAGTTTCTTTTGACAAGTGGCTCCTGATTGTGCCCAGCCAGACTGCGGCATTTGGTGGCCCGTACGGGGATCGAACCCGCGACCTTGGCGTTATCAGCACCAAGCTCAAAAAGAAGAATCTTAAAATGGCTACCCATCCTCGTTAGTATAGTGGTGAGTATCCCCGCCTGTCACGCAGGAGACCGGGGTTCGATTCCCCGACGGGGAGCCATTTGGTGGCTCGCACAGGGAGCGACTGAGGGTAAGTGATAAGGTAAACTGCTCGCCCCTGAGGGCAGGGCGAGAGGATGGGTAGCCATTTTAAGATTCTTCTTTTGTT
>NW_026000068.1:10958824-10967939 GCF_001458135.2 Marmota marmota marmota
TTGTTAAGAAAATTGTTTTCTTTTAGTGCCTTCTGTAATGTTACATAATTTTTTCTTTAGCCATTATTGCCAGAATTCCTATCTTCATCCCAGTGCTGGTGAAGTCAAAGATAAAACCAATCTACAGCTTCTACAATAGCCATCACTGAACTGCTTGCAGAACTTGCCTGGACACATTGTGAACTCACCTGTATGCATTGTGAACTATCTGTTGGTGCAGCGACTTGTGGTAGTGTTGGGGTATTTTTGCTGATGATGTCATCGGTGGTACAATTTTTCCAAAAGGAGCCGTCAATTGGCTTGGTGTATCTTCCTCCCTTCTGCTTGTCATGATCGTCCAGCTAAAATTTGGGGGCCAACAGAGGTGAGGCTAAGAACCTCACCCCCCCGCTGGTACAAAGACCTCTCCACAGGTGTGGCTGTACTGGACCGGTAGTCAGTGACGGGTAAGATCCAATTGCAATGGTACCAACCTAATGGGTAGGACCATGTATACTATTGGACAACCTAAGGCAGGCACGGTCCCTAAGCCACATGCTTTTTGTTTAAACAGAGAGGGGGACTCCAGCCCTGAGTACTGCACCGAGGAGTTCCCTTAATGTGCACACTTGGCCACACTGTTCCAACATTCACGCTTCATCCCATCTCGGGGCTGTGTTCCCACATGGCAGAGTCACTTCTAGACTCTTGGAGCACAGGTGGATCTGGAGGTGCTGTGGAGTCACAGCTGTCTTAGGTCTGCAGCTGAAGGGCATGTTAGAGGTCCAGTCACCATCCCTGGGTCCTCCTTTTACTTGGACCAACTCTGTCAAACTGAGAGGGAACGGCAAGTCATGGGTGGTAGGAACATAGAGATTAAAGGTTCAATTCTACAGACAGCCTTCATTCTAGCTAACTCCCAACCCGTTTCCAAAGAAACAACTTAAGCTGAGTCACCCTGACCTTACTCTGACTTAATAACCCAAAACAGAGCATATTGTTCACAGGGCTGAGGACTGTTTATCTGAGAGTCTTCTTTTGATAAGAGAAAGAGAGATTGCCTTGACAGAGGCTGGACAGCTCAGTGGCCTCCAGGTTATGAAATCAAATTTCAGACAGAAACTGTTCAACACCAACCAAGATGATTAACATTGCCTTGAGGTCTTTGTCATGTTAGTGCATCTTGGTATGTATTTATTATTTAGTGTATAATTTGATATCCTTCCTTTCATTTCTCCCTTAACTTAGATCACCACTATGTGCAATTTAGTCTTAATATGTCTTAATACGAGTCAAGTACAACATTTAAAAATCAGATGATACAATCCACTAGAAAAATAGGAATTGAGGCTAAAATGACATTTGATAAATTTTGGCGATTTTGAATCCAGTACCTTTCATGATTAAATTCTCTCAGTAAATAAATAATAAAAGGAAATCCCCCTAATTTTATTTATTATTTATTAGTTCATTACAGTTATGCATACTGTTGGAGTCCATTTTGACATAACTATACAAGCAAGAAATATAATCTGCCCCAATTCATTCCTTCATACTTCTCCTTGCTCTCCCCTCCTTCCTCACCCTGTTCACTTTCCTCTACTCTGATGATATTCTATTTAGTTAAAGTTTTTTTTAAGTAATGCATTGTGGATATACATAAATGTGAGATCCACTATGGTATATTCACATATGTACATAGGCAAGTTAGGTCAGTCATTCCACCAATCCTCCCTTTTTCCATCCCTCCTCCCTCCCTCTCAACACCCTTCCTCGGACCACTTACCTCTCTTCTATTTTCATGGGATTCCATCCATTTTTTTCCCTTAAAGAACATTTACAAAATACCTAGAGCTAACTGGTACTAATGGCAAGCAAGTAATGCTCTCTCCCACAATAGAGAGCAAGGCAAGTGTCTCCCCCTTGACTTTACACTAAAAGTCTGAACTGGTGGACTGACAGGAAAAAGAGGCAGGAGGTATACCTGTTGGAAAGAAATCTGTTTTTTACAAGTGACATCATTCTTTATATAGAAAATGTTAAATAGACTCCCCAAAATATTTCTGAAACTAAGAAGTAAATACAGCAAGTCATAGGATACAAGCCTAACGTACAGAAGCCAATTGCTTTCCTGTATACCAAAAGTGAGTGATTGGAATTTGAAATTAAAAACACAGTATTGCTGGGCATCTTGGCACATGCTTGTAATCCTAGCTACTCAGGAGGCTGATGCAGTAGACTGCAAGTATATGTATATGTACACACATATATAATTTTATTTATATGATATCCATGTGATTTTTAATTTACATCACAAATATGTACATATGATTTTTTTAAAGGCAAAGAAATACTGAGGTTCAACTCTAACAAACCACACACAGCATCTATAATGCAGAAAACTATAAAACCCTGATGAAAGAAATCAAAGAAGATTTAAGTAAATGTAAAGATATTTAATGTTCAAGGAACAAAAAACTCCATATTGTCAATATGTGAGTTATTTATAAATGGATGTATAGATTCAATAAAATCCCTATCAAAAGTCCAGAGAGCTATAGTATAGATATTAACAAAGTGGTTCAAAGGTTTAAATGGAAAGATAAAAAAGAGAATAGCTAACACAGCACCGAAGATGAACAAAGTTAGGCTGACATTACTCCAATTTGAATCTTCATATAAAGCTACAGTAATCAAGACAGCATGATTTTTGCAAAAGAACAGATACATAGACCATTGGAAAAGAACAAAGAGACCAAATAAATATCTATGAAAATTTAATTAACTGACAAATGAGCAAAGGTAATTCAATGAAGAAAAGATAGTCTTTTTGGTAAATGTTATTGAAACAGTGATTATTCTTATTTAAAAAGTGAACCCAAACAAACAAAAAAGTTATATCTTTAACAAAAAAAAATATTTCAAAAGGATTGCAAACCTGAATGTAAAGTGAAAAACTATAAAAATTGCCAGGTGCGGTGATGCACGCCTGTAATCCCAGTGCCTCTGGATGCTGAGGCAGGAGGATCATGAGTTCAGAGCCAGCCTCAGCAACTTAGCAAGGCCCTAAACAACTCAGCAAGAACCTGTCGCTAAATAAAATATAAAAATAGGACTAGAGGTGTAGCTCAGTGGTTAAGTGCCCCTGGGTTAATTTCCCAATACAAAAAAAAAAAAAAGTAAGAAAGAAAAAGAAAAACTATAAAACTTAAAAAAAAAAAACAAGAAAAAAATCTGAGTAATCTAGGTTTGTGAAAACTTTGTAGATTAAAAAAATCAAAAATATAGTATATTTTTGATAATTTAAATCTTATTAAATTTTTAAATTAAAATTTAAAACTTCTGCTCTGAAGACACTTAACAGCTCTTAAGAAACTGGAAAGACAAGCCATAAACCGTAAAACAATATTGTAAAACACATTTGCAGCAGGACTTTTATCCAAGATATAAAGCAATGCTTAAATCCAAAATTAGAAAATGAACAACCCAATAAAATAATGAGAAAAATTTGAACCGACACCTCATCAAAAAAGACATGCAGGAGACAAACGTGTGAAATGATGCTCAACAACTTTTGTAAGGAGGAAATCAAAAATTAAAACAAAACTCAGATAAAATTAACACCTATTATTATGGATATTTTTAAATACCATTATTGATTGCTCACAAGAATGTAGGCAAGAAGAATTCTCATTATGTAAATCAAGATCTCACTGGAATTCCAACTTTCTCCAGGCAGAACTCCATTCTTGGCAATAGTTAGGAACACAAACAACAATAAATGCAGGGAGGATGGGGCCCTTGGTAAGAAGATTCTTACACAGTTGGAAGGAATGTAAACGAGTACAGCCACCATGAAAATCAGTATAGAGAACCACTGTAGGATCCAGCAATACCATTCCTGGGTATTTATCCAAAAGAATTAAAGTCAGCAGGCTTTAGAGATACACACATACTCATGTTTGTTGCTACACAATTCACAATAGCCAAGTTATAGAATCGCCTAGGTGTCTGTCACAGATGGATAGATAAAGCAAATGGGGTACATATACACAATGGAGTGTTTTACCAGCCATAAAGAAGAACAAAATTATGTCATTTGCAGGAAAATGGATGGAACTGAAGAGCATCATGTTAAGCAAATTATGCTGAATACAGACAGGCAAGTACTGTATGTGTTCTCTCCCATTGGAAGCTACTGGAAAAGGGAGGGAGGAAACAAGATGTTTGCATGAGGTGTCCCCCAAAAGCTCATGTAGGAGACAATGCAAGAAGAGTGTGGTGGAGGGAAGCAGCTCGCATGATCAGAAAGGAGAGAGGAGAGAGAGAGAGAGAGAGAGAGAGAGAGAGAGAGAGAGAGAGAAACTCCACTCATCAGGTTACACACACCAGAGGCATGTCACCTCCTCCAACCACACACTACTTGCCCTCAGTTACCACTCAGCTAATCCCTAGCAGGTGATTAATTCACTGATTGAGTTAAGGCTTCCTAACCCAATCATTTCACCCCTGAATGTTCTTGCATTGTCTCATACATGAGCTTTTGGGGACACCTAATATCTAAACCATAAACTGACTAAAACAGATGTCATTAAAGTAGAAAAGCAACCAGTAGGGTAGAAAGAGAGGGACAGGGGAGAAAAGAAGAGTGATTAAGAAGAGGCATTGGGGGTGAAATTGATCAAATTATGTTATATTCATGTACCAACAACATGCCACAAAGAAACTCACCATTGTATACAACTAATATGCACCCGTAAAAATTATTCTCATTTATTGCTTTTGGGAATGCTAAATAGTATAGACATTTTAGAAGAGAGTTTGGCAGTTTCTTACAAAGACAGGCTTAGTCTTACCATACGAGGCAGCAGTGTCACCACTAGATTTATACCCAAACTTACATCCACAAAAAAAAAAAAGACTTCCAGATGAATGTTTATATTAGTTTTATTCATAATCATCAAACAGTGGAAAGAAATAAAATATCATTTAATATGTGTATGAATCAATGATCTCTGATGCATCCATACAATGAACTCAGTACAATGAATGAATGCAGTACAATGGACTATTATTCAATGACACAAAGAAGTGAGCTATGACACTGTGAAAAGACACAAGTGAATCCTACACTCATATTTCTAAGTGAGAGAATATTCTGAAAAGTCCACATCCTACTGTGTGAGTCCAGTCACATGACCCTTCGGGAAAAGCAAAGACAATAGAGATTTCCAGGGTTTCAGAAGGATGGGAGAGGTTGGATGGGTGAAGTAGGGGGGTTTATTAGGGAAGTGAAATCAGTCAATGCAATAGTATAGTAATGAATGTAGGCACTAGAGTTTGTCAAAACCCACGAACTTCAGCACAACAATGTTTACACTTTAAACATTATTTAAAAGGTTGAGGGATCTCAGGATGGAATGAAGGATGTCACAAAGCAATCAAGTAAATATATAAAACATCCACACTGGTTGATGTGGGGGCAAAAGAATAAAGTCTGTAAAACTAAAGAAATTGTTATAAACAGTGCATTCTGCTTCTCATCGTGAGTGAGAGACTACAGATAGACAAGGGAAAGAGACCACGCTGTCTGTGTGGTAAAAGACTGGGGCCAGAGACATCAGTTTAAACTCATGTTTAGCTTAATAGATTGTCACATACGCATAGGTGTTTATAGGTACGTGGGTACACACAAGTTAGTATGCACACATATTTTCTTGTCCTGATAGGAACTAAAAGCAATGGCACCCCAGCATTAACAAAAACACCTGATAACAGACTTTTGTATTTTTTTTTAATATATATACCAGGGATTGAATCCAGGGACACTTAATCACTGAGCCATATCCCCAGCCCTCCCCTTTTTAATATTTTATTTAGAGACAGTGTCTCACTGATTTTCTTAGGGCCTCTCTAAGTTGCTGAGGCTGGATTTGAACTCTCAATCCTCCTGCCTCAGCCTTGATTTTTAATGCCCTTGTCCAATAAAAAGCACCATGCGGGGAAACGGCTGATTCTATTCCTAGTGAGGAATTATGCAAGATGAGCCTGAAGTATCTTATAATGTTAGAAATGGGGCAACGTACACACACACACACACACAGGCCAAAACTAGAACAATTTTGGAAATAAAACAGTATTAGTTTATAACACAGAAAACAATAAACACCCATGAGTCCATACTAACACAAGTACATTATTGAACAAATAATTAAAGTGGAGAGAATAAACAAATTCCCCACGGAGCAATTTTTTTGTGATAGTCTCTTTCTGGTTTTAAAAATTAGTTCTGTTTATTTATACATAACATTAAAATTCATTTTGACATAATTATAAAAGCATGGAATATAATTTCAAGCAGCAAATTTTTGAGTAATTAATGGAGATGGTTAAGTCAAGGAAGCGGAACATAATTGTCCACGCTGGGGGTGTGGGCTACACGTGGTGACTTCCTCTCAAGAAACACATCATCTATTATGTTAAGGGGAGAAGAAGCAACTTAACATTGGAGAAAACTGGACAAGACTGACTTGGTCAGAGCCCCACATTAACACTCGTGTTGGGAGGCAAGGTTGGGTGTATAAAATTCCCCTGTATATTTTTTATGATGTTGTTAAACATATAACACCCTTTACAAAAATTTGTTTTGATTTGCTTGACTCATTTCTGGGAAGAAGAAAATCCATTTAAAATGTACTTAAATGACATGTATGCCAAACTAGAAAGATTGCACCACTTTCTCTTAGAATAGCACAGTTGCAGTTTACTTCTTGCTTCAAAAGTCCCTCATTACACTATACAGCCCTCTGCCAGTTAAAGACTTTGTCAAGAATCACTGATAAGGTGTCCTTTAAGCCACTGACTGAGTATGGATTCATTTGTTACCTAGTGTACACAGAGAAAGCACAACCAACTGGTGATTATTCAGCCATTTAGTTCAGCAAATACCTGGGCACCTACTTCTGTACTGTGTACATACTCCATATCAGAGAGCAAGAGTGAGCAACCTTCTTTGGTAAAGAATCAGAAAGCAAGCATTTTAAACTGTGTGTGCCATAAGAATCTATGGCAATTACTCAAGACGTAAATCAGTAAATATGATTGTGTTCCAGTAAAATTTTACTTACAAATACAGGTATCAGGTCAATCCGGCCCCTAGGCTGTAGTTTGACAAACTTGTCATGGAACAAGGCGATTGGGAAAGAATTGAAATGACAAGTGCTTTTCACCCTATGAGGTCTAGAATATTCTTTGCTTCTGTCTCTCCCTGGAAAACCTCCTCCCATTTTTCTACACAAGTTTATTCTTCCTTCTCCCATAAAGTCCATCCTCAATTCCACCACACACTTTTCTGTATTTTTCCCTGAACAATTATAACAATTTTCAAATTTAGCATTCTTGCTAAAAAATAGGCTCCTTGGGAAAAGTTCATACTTGTCACCCAACTAAGGACACACTGTAGACAATGTGATCAGTTTCTTGGAATGGAGCAACATGGTGACCCTTCCTGGGAACAGGAAAAATATCTCATCTTTGTGTACTTACAGGTAGCAGAGTGCCATTATTCAATGAATAAATAAGTATAAAGAAGAAAGAGTTGAGAAAAATGCACGTGGGAAGAACAGCATGCTCTGTGAACTCAGAAGACATAGAGAATGCCTGCAACTGGAAGAAAGGATGAGAGGTGTAGAGGAGCTGTCTTGAGGCAGGGTGTGTAAAAGTGGAAATAGCACTCCTTCCCAACCCTGGGAGTTAGGCAGCCTCTCGCACCATCTGTGCATGGTATTTATGCCCTGTGCAATTCTCTCCTCTTGCTTGTTGGCTAAGCATAATGACTCACCGTCAATGAGTAAAATACTCCAAATGTGGTGAGCAGTCTCTTCTAAGATTCGATAATAAAAATACTGTGGCTTCTAGATGGTTCACTCTGTCCATCACTCAGAGAGAAGCCAGCTGGAACACACTGGAGATGTCTTATGAAAAGGCCTCAAGGCATAGTACTGTTCTCTCCTGCCAACACCCCGCAAGAACCTGAGGCTACATGTCAGTCACAAGAAGGAATCTAGAAGTGCATCATTCCCAGTCCAGCCTTGACAGGATGGCAGCTTTGGCTGAGACCTCGATTGCAGCCCTGTGAGAAACCCTGAGCCAGAGGCACCCAGCCAAGCAGTGGTTGGATTTCTGGCTCAGGGAACCTTGAGACAGTGAATGTGTGTTGTTTTGAGCTGCTAATTTTGAGGTAACTTGTTACACTGAAGTAGGTAAATAAAATATCATATCAGGTGTCTTAGATACATTTTCTCATCTGATTCTCACAATACACTTAAAGAGCACCCATTACTGTCAAAGATAAGGAAATAAGGCTCAAATGATCAATCTGTCCAAAAATGCAGTTAGTGAGTACCAAAAGTGACATTCAAATGCTTACTCCTCCCGTTACCACAAAGCATGAACTCAGAGGAGACTAAAGAAAGACATTGTTCTGGGAGCCCTTTTTCCAGGTCTTTTCTGTTTTGTCAGACCCTGGGAAACTGTCAGTGATGCTGGACAGTTCACTGTACAGCAGGGCCCAGGCTATGTTATCATAAAAGCAGCTTTATTTAAAGATTTTTATAAAGATGAACACAATATCTTTACTTTATTTATTTATTTTTATGTGGTGCTGAGGATCGAACCCAGTGCCTCACATGTGCAAGGCAAGTGCTCTACTGCTGAACTATAACCCCATCCCCCAAAACAGCTTTATTTTTTTTTAATTTTATTTTTTTATTTTTTTTTTATTGTTGGTTGTTCAAAACATTACATAGTTCTTGATATATCATCTTTCACACTTTGCTTCAAGTGGGTTATGAACTCCCATTTTTAGCCCATATAAAGATTGCAGAATCACATCAATTACACATCCATTGATTTACATATTGCCATACTAGTGACTGTCGTGTTCTGCTACCTTTCCTATCCTCTACTATCCCCCCTCCCCTCCCCTCCCCTCCCCTGTTCTCTCTCTACCCCCTCTACTGACCTTCATTTCTCCCCCTTGTATTATTTTTCCCTTTCCCCTCATTTCCTCTTGTATGTTCTTTTGTATAACCCTGAGGGTCTCCTTCCATTTCCATGCAATTTCCCTTTTCTCTCC
>NW_026000068.1:10973776-10984285 GCF_001458135.2 Marmota marmota marmota
GCTATTTCATGAAGGCTTGGCGAGAGACCTCTTCCTAGAGTCCCTGCACCGCTCCTGCTGCGCTGCGCCTCGGAGGCTATCCGCCCTGACGCGGGGGCCGCGTGCAGGCAGCCGACAGTCGCCGAGTTGCGCGGGCAGCGGCTGGCGGGTCTGGACCTCTGCGCTGCGTGGCGGAGATTCACTCGTCTAGCGCAAACTGTCACCTCCAAAAATCCTACCAATTCCCGGCCGGTCTCTCTTTAGTGGAATTTTGCTAGGAGTTTCTCAGCTGGTCGAATCTAAGCGTATCCATGAGTCTCTCTGACCCCGTTGTTGCGGAGGTACTGAAAGCGCTGCCTCCCCACTCGCCGCCATGTTGGATCAAAAAAAGCTTTATTTTTTTTTAAAGAGTTCTCTCAACCATCTCTTTAAATGGGTTCATTGGGTCTATCCTTCTGCCTGGGAAAGAAAACTCAGCCAAGTCTCATAACTCTTTTAGTCATGCTTAGGTAATAGAAATGGCTGCGTTGTCCCACATGCAATCTTAAATCACTGATCAAAAGTATCCAGTTTAATACACTGATCATCCCCCCACCTCTATCTTCCCACCTCTTTCCTCTCACATTCCCTTGCCCTCCTCCCCAGCTGCAGATGGGCTTCCTGGTCTCTGAGGCAGCACGTGCCTGACATTTCTTTCTATTTTATTGACCTCAGCCCCATTTACTGGCTGATATTTCTGATCCTGCTAAGGTTAAAGAGGGAAGGAGTAGAAAGAATGATTGGTGTTTTAAAGCATCTAACACTTGGTGGCTGGCAGAATTTATCCTTGTTCACTAATTGTGAAATGGCTTTGTGAGTTCTGGAACTAGCAGCTACTTATATTTGACTTTTTTTTCCAGACTCTCCCATGGGCCCACAATATATCTGATAGCAGCTAGACTTTGCCTTCAACAAGTCTAAAGTAGCCTCAAATAAACTTCAACTAGTCTTTCCCCATCTCTGGTCAGTCTCTATCTAGCAGTATCCACCACATTACCTTACCCCCCCAACCCTAACAATTAACTCTCTGAGTGGAACCCCCTTTTCAAGCCATGCCTGATTGGTATTACTGTCAGGATGGGCATGTGCTGGTTTCCAGGGTGCAGCCCTCTCCTCTGCTATAACAGGTATTTAGCTTCCTCTCTGAGGAACCAGACACTATTCAGCAGAATTCTTCAGATGCGGGGGTCACGGAGCACTCTGAATAGCCCCGAGACAGCACTGCTCTTTAGAAGTGATGGTGCCCCCATCTTTACTCCTGCAGGAAGGTGGACTCACAGCCCAGCTTTCTTCGATAATATCATGCTCAAAAACATCTCCAAGCTGTATTTATCTCTCAACTCATCAAAATCTTCCTTATGGGTAGAGAATTTCAGAGTTGTGAAATGAAACTGATTCTCTATTTCCTTTGAAAATTTGCTTATGGTCTAGCACCTTGGCAAAACTTCAATTTTAACATCAAGTTGCTGCACAAGCAGAGTTTTGCTTTGGGGGATTCATCCAGTGTTCACAGGTGTATTGAAGTTTGAAGGCACTGAAGAGACCTGATAAGCAGATATTGAATAATCTAAGCTACAGAAAAGTGAGGCATGAAGAAGGGCAATCATAATGGGAATAAGTACAGAAGATGGTCTCAAGAGTCATGGTAGAAGTCGATCAATAGGAGCTGAATAAATGTGAATAGAAACAGGGTCTGGAAAACTGGAAGAAAATTCTAGCCAGTAATAAACTCAGAATTCAGAAGAAATGCATGCAGAGGAGATGAAATAACCAGACTTGTGGATCTTTAGACATTGTTAGAATATCAAGTGCCAATGACCACTGGGGAATTAGAAAACAGGCTTCTGGATCTACATCTGAAAAGATTATTATTGAGCCCATAGTAGTCATAAGATTAACTTTAGAAAGTATGTAACAGTAGAAAATGACTGAGAAAAAGGTAGAAATTCATTGATATGACAAGAACACTAGAAAAGTAGAAACCCAGGAAAAAATAAGGTTTTAATGACAGGTGGTCCTTAGGTTCAAAAGCTCAAGGTGTGTTAAGAAAGGAACTACTGAATGTGGCATCTAGAATTTACCTGTAACCAGAAGTGTTTTAAAGGAGTGGTTGAACCAAGTCCAAATTTTAAGGGTCAGAGGCTGAGTGAGCTGTTGGGAGGTAATACGTATAAAATAATCTTGCGCAATGTGTCAGTGAACAAAGAGGTCTCTTGAAAGACAAAAGAGTCTAAGGAACTTTGTAAAACCAGAATCTTTGAACATGTTTGCAGGCAGAGGGAAGAACCAGTGAACAGGACACCATTCAGAAAAGCAAGAAGAAAGATGCCACCAGGGAAACATGGAGCAGGACAAAAGGACAGGCACAGAGAGATGGGCTGGCCTCAAGGTGACAGAAAGTCTTCCCAGAACACTAGGGAAAGCTTGAGAGACAGGGGAGCAAATTCCAGTATCCAAATTGGTGGGTCTTAGGCTTTCTATAAAGTAGAAGGTGTCATTATTTAGGGGAATGTGAAGAGTAGGGGGTGGTTTCCTGCACAGAGGAAAAAGTTGTGCAGCCTTCACTGTGTAAGATGAAAAATTTAAAATGGGAAACCAACCAGATACTCATAAGGGTTTTCTGATAAATAATGAAGGTTCAATGAAAACCAGCATTTTATTCCTCATCACTAGTTCCATTATCAATGTTAATATTTATACTCAAATTAACTGATTGGCAATATGTAATGACTTCTCCATGAGTGTTTCCCATTACAAGTAGAGGAGCAGAAACTGTAGATAGAGCGTTATTCCAGACAGGTCCTTGACAAAGTTTTTCCGGAGGAGGGCAAGGTGGAAGGAGTCCAGGGAGAAGAGAGAGAAACCTCTAAGTGGCCATCTGACTGCTGGTCATGTGAACAGACAATAAGAAGTATGAGAGAGGGTAAGGAGTTCAGTCCACAGAGACATCAGATGGTGATAGAAGGGTGACAGGTAAGAACTAGGAAGCAGAATCCTGGAGGAAGGTGTGTTGATCAGCGTTGTGTCATTAGCACCATAATACCTGACAAGAACAACTGGAGGATGAAGTTTATTTGGGTTCGTGGTTAGCTCCATTGCTTGGGGCCTGAGGTGAGGCAGAACGTCATGGTGGAAGGGTGTGGCGGAGGAGAGCTGCTCAGCTTTGGGCAGTGAATAAGCACAGAGTGAGAGAGAGTCGGGTGGGGAGGACAGAGACAAGACATAATACACAAGGCTGTGCCCCCAGTAACCTGCTTCTTTCAGCCATGCCCCACCTGCCTACCAGTTACCCAGGAGTCTATTTACTGATGAGGTTATAGCCCTCTGGATGTGATCATTTCATCTCCAAGCATGGCTACATTGTCAGATCCAAACCATAATAGAAGGTGTCAGGATTCCCCAGTGGTGGAATAGAGAGCTGGTGGAACAGGAAGTTGAAAGTTATCAAACAAATCACAGAGACCAGAGAAAGCTGGATTTACTTATTACACATGTAGCTGCTGTTAAGGGGAATGCAACTTGAGGTATATTCCTCCAGATGGTCCTACCATATATTTATTCTCTCTGGCCCAAAGGAGGTAATGAGACTCTTCTGATTGATGAATGGGGAAGAAAAACTAATAGTGTTTAAATCGCCTTCTCCCCTGTCCCTCTTGGGTGCTAGCTCCCCCTAGGAAATACGTCAACTCCGCTGCTATTCCAGGGATGGGTGTGGGATACAGCTGCAACCAGGCAGATAATTGTAACCAGTTCTAGGGTGCTGCTCTCTTTGACTGCCACACTAAGTTACATGTTCCAACTTGTTGTTATCAATCATTTTACTGTCCATCTGCCACTGGAGGGAGGAGAAATAAGTGAATTTTGTACTGATATATCTGAGAAATCATAGTTTACTGAAACCTCCTGACATCTGGATACTTTGGCTTATGAGCTGAATCTGAAAAAAAAAAAAAAAAGAATCTCACTTAAAAATCCGTGTTTGTTTTTAGACCCACTCCATATATTTCATAAGCTAAATCTAGGGTCATAATTATTTAGTTCACTAATGAACACCCAACTATTGACAAAGCAAAATATCTAATCAAGCTATGAAGAAGAATAAACTAGATTCAATTCCACTAGCTAAGGGAAGTTTGCCAATGACAGACACTTACAATTCTAGAGTGGTTTTTGGTTTAGAAAAATGTCTGAGGATGAATGAAATTGGCCATATTTCAGGTCAGAAGAAAATATTGATGTTTGCCAGCTTAAAAAATAGGAATTTAAATTTGTCGTAGTACATTAAAGAAAAGTTTTTGCAACTTAAAATAAAATTTCCTTGTTGTAAGTCCCAATTAGGTCCTTGATTTGAATTCATAGATATATAAGGATTCCATGATTACACTGGCCAGTGCCGCAGCTCCATATGAGAGAACAGCTTCTACATGATTGTATTTATTTCTAACTAAGAAGGTATACATTCTAACCCAATGCTTAAATTAAGTTTGTATTATACATTTGAGTCTTTGGAAATTCTGTTTCTGACAATGCAATTGTTACCATGGTAACTAATGCACCTCCAAAAAAGGAAAAAAATTAGCATCATTTTTTCCCTTTAAAAGTAAAAATTAAACTAAATAACAACAGACAACAATCGTTTTTGTCAATCTTTCATAAATGATACTATTAATCTCACACACTTCTTTGAAAAATGACACCCTGTTCTCCAACCTTGTGCATTTCACTCAAGAACATAAAATAAAAGGTCCCTGGATAGTAGACTGATAAATTCATAAGGAACTTGCTAAATAATGAGAGTACAGTTGATGACTGCATTGCATGCTACATCTTAAATGGTCTTTTTTTCTGGCATAACTAATCAGTAATAACGATGATAACCCTCATCTCATGCATAGGTAAAACACCTACACAGAATTGCATTTAGTTACTAAAACTATATTAAACTCCACTTAAGCTCTAAATTTCAGAGAACTGTAAATAATCTTAGACAATGAAAACAATTATATTCATCATAAAGCAGTGGATATCCATAAATTAATTGCTTTGCCCTTAATTTGTTTAGCTGCTGTTTTTCCTGTTTAAAAGTTTTTAGTAAATATTTACTTCATTGAGCTTATTAAACCAATTTATTTTCTCTTTAGTCAACTTGAATCACTGTGTGAAAGTTAAAAGTGAATTTATAAATTTTTATCTAATTAATTTAATATTTTCAAGGCTTACTTTCTTGACTATTTTGAAATAAAGGAGCCACAGCAAATGTCAGAATTTACGTTTTAGATAATTGAATGTAGCCTATTTTAAGAATACAATAAACAAATAAATTAGTACTAGCCTTGAGATTTAATAAAAACATAAAGTCTTTCTAAAGCTCAAAATGAATCTTTTCATTTGATTTTCTCACTGCTCTCCATTTGACATCATTTTTTTTGCCATTTAGAAATAACATTTCCAATAAATACTGCCAGTTATATGCTTTCTTTTTGTTTTCTGTAAGCTACCAACTCTGAAATCTGGAAGAAAGCTGTATTTACTTCCTCTTGGCATCCGAGAAAGGATATGTACAATGAGAAATAAACATAAAGAGAGGAAAATAAAATTTCATGACAAAGGGTATAAAAAATATCACCTTTGTTTTTATTAATAGCCCTAGAATTGTCGACAAAGATCTCTAAACCAGATGTTACGGTATAACGTCAGACACTAAAGCAATGCTGATGTACCACAAAGAGAAATTAGACTCAGATCCTAGACAGATGGAAGACACACAGGTTCCTAGAACAGCAGCTCCAACAGGAATCCTGGAATAGTCTTTGGGAAAATTTAGGCAACTATTTTTATGTCTTGAAAAAAACTGTATTTAAGATTTAGAGCTAGTAAATATTGCTATTACTGCCTTCCTGTGTGTTCTTGTTAGTCAATCTGAAGTTTGATGAGTTGGGCATCATTCCAAAATGTTTGTGGCTATGATGATGAAGATATTCATCCTCATGGTCACTGCTGTCTTTATCAGATCATGCCTCTAACTGACCAAATTGGCCATAACTTTGCTAGCAGTGATTCTATCCCCAAATGTTGTTGAGTAGTATATACAGCATTCATTTGGAATGATGGATGGCTTCCAGGGCCATGAGAAAACCAGGTACCTTGGCTCCACTTTGGGGCAATCCAATCCATCAGAAACTCAGCCAAGCCCAGAAGACATTTCGGGTTTTGCCACACATGCTGCAGACCTGACAGCTGATTTAATGAGTCTCCCTCATGTCGAATCCATCACTGCCACACTGACAAACATCAAAACTTGGCACTCCCCATTAGAAACTATTTAACCTGTAAATCTGCTGGTGTAAGTGCTGAAGAGCCTGCCAGCCTAGGAGTGCGGAATAATGAAAACATCCTAAGTGAGCCACAGGACCAGGTGACACATCTGTCTCACCAGTAAGGACCTTGAGGATGGATGCAGTCAGTGCTGACTTTTTTTTTTTTACTGTTAGCAAATATAAATGACTACTGAAATTAGTGTTTAGGATTCTTAAGGTTTAAATACTGGGCTCAGATACAAATCTATAAATGTAAATTATTTTCATAGGTAACTGATAATTACAGAACAAATACAGACAGATATGGCACAGGCTTTTGTCCATGATGAGCTAGAGCCCAAAAGAGATAACAAATAGAAAGTAGCAGCCCTTTAGAAGGGTGATCCTTTAGCCAAATGAAATCACAGTAGAAGCAACAACTACAAATGGCCGGATAATCGAAGATCACCCTCCCGTGGGAAGCACAGAGTCAGGGTGAAATGGCAGAAGCATTCATTAGTCACCAATATCCATGGTAACATGTCCCAGTCCTCTTGCAGTAAGCAGGAGGTACAAGACCATTCTGGACAATGTCCTATGTGTGGGAGTGAAGTGTGCCACTTCTAGTTTGAGGCACATATGATGATGTGGGTTGTCCACACTCTCTCCTCCCATCACAGTGATCCACTTTTTAAATTGCTGGTATCACAAAATGGTAGTGCCTCTGTGATCCTGGGTCTCTGACCACCAATAGCAACTTGTGCTGGATAAGACATAGGGAAGAGAAAATATGTGCACTGAGACACTGAAATAAATTCATTGCTATCATATCACTTATCCTTCCCCTAGAAAGAATGTTGAGAGTAATAACTGACTCTCAGGCATAGTTGAAATCAGGAATATTCTAGAAAACAGAAACTGATGTTTGACTGCTAAAGCACTGTGGTGGGCAGATTCTGTTAAGGGTCCTATGATGTTTCAGAGATATAGGACTTGAGTCATGGAATCTTTCTGAAGTATGAAGATTTCATGATTGGAACAGGGGTTACAATGAGGGAACATGGTCAGAGAAACAAAGGTGATCCTTTAGCCAAATGAAAGCATCACGTAAGGATAGAGACATCAAGCTACTGAAACAAGGCCCACCAAGACTCCCCATGACTAAGGATAAGATTTTGCCAAGGCTATGGTGGTGGGGGACGGTGCTAAAAGTGTCAGTAGAGGTCTTGAAATTTCAACTCTCAAAATGGAAGTTATTCTGAAGTACAAAGCCAAGCTGGTCATGACGATGAATTAAAATTTTAAGTAGAAATTTTAAAACAAGGTTCATACAAGGTTTGGTTACAGATTTATCCTTAAAATTATCTAAGGAAAAGATAGTAAGGCAGTCCTTTCTCATGCTGGGTGCATTTGACAACTCAGGGCAGCCTCAGTAGAACAGAGCCTTGGGGAACAGGAGTTCAAGGTCAGATCATGCCATGGGTATCAACTATGTTTCTCTGGCTTCCTAGCTAAAACGCCTTCGTAGGAATTTTATGCCTTCCTGATTGATAATTGACTATACCATTTGATAGCATTGACACTTTAAACTATTAACACAATGGAATCAATTCATAAGATTGTTTCTATTTCCACAAATTTAAACACACTTTCAAAGCAATGTGTAAAAATAAAATTTAGATTGGCTTTAATTTTCGGCTTTGTTAAAGGCACATAGAAGCCCCCATCTTTGTTCAAAATGCATACATTTTGTTTCAGACAATGAACCCCAACATGCCAAAAAATCAGAAATGACAAAGTAAATTTAGATTTAGATTTTGTCCAGATCCAAATTAGTTTAGCTAAATTTGGAATAATAGTGAATGGAATTCATCAAAACACTCATATTTGTCTTTAATATTTGACAGATGTGGTTTTTTTTTTACAAATTTGTTCTCTTTTGAGATTTCTTAGAACCATATCTGGTTTTACTAACCAAGATGCAGATGATTTACGAAAGAATAAAAGGATTGTCAATGAGAAAAGCACCCAGAGATTTATGAAGGAGTACATAAATTGGAACTTCATATGGAACAAAGTCTCATGACCACTAAAACAGATATTTTCTGATCACATGTTTTTGGATCATTATCTTCATTATATTACTACCCAATGGTCGTCTCAAATTGGTCACTAAAGCAAATGTTAGAAGGTGTTAGTTAGAATAATCAACTTGTAATCAGTCAAGGGTTTGCTATGATCATTATTACATATAAATAAACCGGGTCTATGTAAAAAAGATGATTTAATTAAGTTACCTAGTCAACTAAGTGTTTAAAGTCATTTCAAGTTCTTTTTTGTAAAGTATGCTTTTATTGACTTGGGGAAAAATGAGTTAAATTCTTCTACTCTTTGTGAATTAGTGCAATATTTTATGACTCTGTCTTTCAAGCAGAAACATTAAACTGTCACTTTGGTTGTTCAATAACCTGATGGCAAATATATGAACATGGTCATGCACATCGTATACACACAGCTTTAAAATACCATCCTGCTCAAATCAATAGTGTGGAATTTATTGACTTAATTCCTTCTTGAGGAAAGGAGAAATGAGCAGTGGGGCTTTCTTATGACTTACCATTGTTCATATACAGTTTCAAATTTGTTTATGATTATAAAAAAAAGTCATCTACTTCTTGTCAAACTGATAAACAAATAGGCCAAAGAATTTCCAAGAGAACCAAATCACTTTCAAAGAGTGTATAATGAAAACACCAGAAAATATTTTACCGTTGAAGAATTTAAGTGCACAGAACTCTTTTAAAGCTATATAATTTATCTAATTTTTTTTCAAGTTATCACAATGTCAGAATACTTATATAGGTGAAAGTATGTGTGTGCATGTATGTTGAATGTACAGATACACGCCGTCGTAGATGACTTTCCCCACATGTCCTGTTGTCCAAGTTTCTTAAACAAAGTGAAATTAATTTAGAAGATTTATTCTAGAAAATCAATAAATAATAATAAAATAATTGATATAAAATGATAATTTAAAAATACAACTTGCCGCAGCCCGGCTGGTTGGGCAAACTAACCAGGGGGGTGACGAAAAACTTGTGTTGATTGATACAGCAGGAGTAGGAGCCGTTTATTGCAGGACAGGAGCGGTATTTATACATTCCACGCAGCTTATCTAATGAGCATAAACTAGATACATCAGTCAACCAATAAGGAATCTCCACACTTAATGGCTCGCTGGCGTTACTTCACAAACCACTCCCTCTGCAAAATGCCAGGTGCCATCTTGACTTGTTTACAGACTCTAACAACAACTAGTTGCCTAGTAATATAGTGAGGTACCTGAGAGATGTCACCTTCTCACAGGATCAACATTCTCCTGCTTGAAAGTAGATGGCTTAGGAACCATTTTCTGGAAGTAGATGTACCAGATCCTAGTAACTCCAGCTGGAAGGAAGGACATGGGACCCAAGAACCTTGTAGCGTGAAGAATGCAGCCAGATTGGAAGTGGGATATGGAATCTGATGTGTGACAGTAAAGAAACAAAACAGTGCTGGTTAAATGACAGCAGAAGAGTAAGCAAAGGAACAGGATCCGTTACAGGAAGAAGCCATAGGTGTCAGTGACTTCTTTAACACTGACAAAACACAGACTCCCTGGTGGGGAAGGACAGCCAGAGTCTGGCCACTGAATCAAACCTGAGAATTGTGCTCCCCTGGGGATTGCTCTCTGGTTGTGTTTTCATGTTGAGCACAGTTGGGGGGCTTCTCCCCACTTTACATTGTACAGGTCAACACTCCTTTTCCTTGCTTCTAGCAGAGACAAGGATGGAGTGACAAAGGATTTTTAGGGCATGAGGGGGGAGGGCAAAGGGAAATTAACGTAAATTGCCATAAATTTAGCCAATCTGAGCTGCCAGGTAAACCAAGAGAGATCAGCCCCTTCCTTGGGTCTTTCTAGGACTACGTGGCTGGAGTCAGGAGTAGCTGTAGGATTCAGTGAAGATCCTCACTTCCACATTACAGGAGGAACCCATCCTCTGCTTCACTGCCTCCTCCTAACTAAGGAATAGAGGGAGCTTCAATCTAAATAAATCCTACTGTAACAACTGTAATCTATATAGAACCTTTGGGGTGTTTCTCTCTCTCTCTCTCTCTCTCTCTCTCTCTCTCTCTCTCTCTCTCTCTCTCTCTT
>NW_026000068.1:10985445-10987395 GCF_001458135.2 Marmota marmota marmota
CTCTCTCCCTCCCTCCCTCCCTTTCTCCCTCCCTCTCTCTTTTCCTTTTTTCTTTTGGCTCTAGGGATTGAACCCAGGGGCATTTTATCACTGAGCTACATCTCCAGTCTTTTTTTATTTATTTATTTTTTACTTTGAAACTGTCTTGCTAAGTTGCTGAGGGTCTCGTTAAATTCCTGAGGCTGGCCTGAAACTTGCAAATACTTTAGCCTCCTAGATAACTTAGATTGCAGGCATGTGACACCAAACCCATGTGGACCTCTGATTTTTTTTTTTAATCCACATACCATCCATTTGAGACTTAATTCTCTATTCTCCTAAATAATACTGAAATGATTTGACTGATTTTAATAAGAAATAACAATAAATTTTGTGCACAGTTCTAAGCATGCACTAGGCATTTAGTGTTTAATAAATCAAATAAAAGAAAATATAAATTCTAAATATTACTTTAAAAGATCATTAGCTGTATTGCATGACTGGGGAAAGCTTGGCAAGAGGATGTTCTCTTCTCGTATATTAAAATCCTACAAAAACATCTCCTTACAGAATGTAAAAGGTGAGGCAGGAGTTCTTCCTTGTCCTTGAAAGGGAATTTAACCAAAAATTTTGACTATGTGGGGCTTTGTAATCACTGCCAGGAAATCTGACTTCATATCATAAAAGCAGCTGACAAATTTTGGCACCTATGTCATGAGAGGTACTTTCCAATGGCTTAGAAGAAATGTGAAAAATGGTGGGGGCTTTTGGTGAGGAGCAGGTACAAGAAGAGACAACATCATTGCTTTTGTCTCTCACTCAATTGTCTGTTTCCACCTCCGGTTGCTCCTGAATCCCTGGGAATATGTGTCTGAATCAATCTTCTTTTCATTTAGCATTGGTCCTTCAATTCATTCACCCAACTAATATTCACTAGGAGCTTTTCTATGCCAGGTACTCAGCTGGGGCTGGATTGACTCACTGGACCGTTGAGAGCCCAGTCTTCATTGTTCACACTCTAATGGTAGGTACATAAATGAGCGTGCAAACTGATAAATAAAAAGGAAACTACAAACTACAGGAGCAAGGAAAAAGATAAATGAAAATACAATAAGATGGGGTGACCAGAAACAGCTGCTCTTCAGAATGAATCTCCCATTCAGTGAGCCTGATGAAGAACATTCCAGACTGATAATGGTATTCCTAAAGTTGGGCCCTATCCTTCCTTACCTATTTTTATTAGAAGGGAAATCAGGACTATTTCTCCATATCATCATAATCATAGAATTTCAAAAGGTTGAACAGTTCTCTAGAAATACTCAGGTACCTTCCCAGAATCACTCAGATGACAATTTTGAAATAGTCAAATTCAAAACTGTCACAAGAAAATTTTGAGGAAAAAAAAAACTTAGACATATGCATATGAATGTGTACAAAAAAAAACTAGATGCTGCAGTGTATTGAACAGGTTATCAGAAACAAAAGAACAAATTTCAATGACCTCTACCTTACAGCACAGGATGATGATGATGATTTTTTCACAGGACTGACCAAATATTTGACTAAATTGTTAAATCTTCCTCTCCATTAAAATCTAGAAAAAAAATCCTTTTCTTATATACCAAACAATCATGGTCACAAACAAGCCCAAGGCCCTTCCCAAATTTTCTGAAGAATGACCTTCTGTATTGTAGCAGGATCTCTCACTTCCGTGCCCCAGAGAAAGACACATGAGTGGGCCACCATTAGAAAGATGCCAAAGCATCAAAGGGGTGGGCTGGTGGGTAGACTTGAGGCAGAACATACTCCTTATAGCCCTTCCTAAGCAGAATAAAGATCCAATTCATTGAACCAATCCTTTTTATCTTATGGAAATTTAATTGGCAGTACAGATTAGCAGCCAGAGCTATAGTTTAAAGCCACTAGTCAAAAAAGAGAAGCTGCGATGACTTGGAGTATTGGGGGGGGGGG
>NW_026000068.1:10987413-11187496 GCF_001458135.2 Marmota marmota marmota
CGGATTAGATAATATGCTGATGCCAGATAAAATCCATAGGAAGATAAAAATGCAAAACAGAGAGAAGATGAATAGACATGAATGGTGGCACACAGAGGTGGAGATTAGGGAAGACTAGCAGCTTGTGTCTGCAGCACTGCCTTGGATTCAGTTCCAGCTGCTACTTGGCTGAGACATACAGTTCTCATGCTTGGGTTTCTGGAAGCCTCAGAAGATGCACAGTTCAGTCCTGCTCAGTCACTTCACCAAGAATGGCTGAGACTGTTTTTTTTTTTTTCTTTTTTTTTTTCTTTTTAATGAAATCAATTTATTTAATTTTACACTCAGTATTTTTTAAAAAATTGCATTAAAAAGGTACAAAGAGGCTCGAAAGGGAGACATACTCTCTATAAGTTGAATAGATTCTATAACTTAGATTAATATACATTAACTTCAGGGACTGGGGCTGTAGCTCAGTAGGAGAGCACTTGCATAGGATGTGTGAGGCACTGGGTTTAATTTTATTTATTTATAAAAATAAATAAATAAAATAAAATGTCCATCTACAACTAAAAATATTTTTTTTAAGATATATTAACTTCAGAAAGGCTCTAAAATAGGAGAAAATTAATACTGTGTCAATTCAGATAGCTATTTCATTTTCATAGTTAGCAGAAACTTCACAGATACTATTACTGATAATTCCATGTACTTTATAGATTTTTTTTTACTCCCCTTTGGAATAATATGCTCATGAAAATAATAAAATACACAGACCAATTTCACATAAATATGAACTCATGACAAAGTGAAGAAGAAAGCATTTGTTTTTAAGGGATGATCAATATATTAACTGATCACCACTTCTCAAAAACACAGAAGTTTAGTAATATAAGAAATAAAGACAAGCAGAAAATACAAAAACGATAAAACTTGTTCAAGGTACTATTTTCTAAGTCTTTTTCTTCTTTTTTTAAATATTAAAAGGATAATAAACATTTTTTTAAATTCCAGATGATGTCCCAATCAATGTGAGTAAACTGTTCTGTAGGCCCACCTGGGCCTGGTACAAGAAATGGAACATTTTACTCATCTTCTTTATTTGTGTAATTTTTGTCGGGTAAATATTTGCAAAGCTAATCCCTCTCATTCTATCTTTACATCTTAAAATTTTATAAAACTAAGACTTCACTTCTTTCCTGTCTGTTTATAATCTAATAAGAAAGGCTATTTTTCTTAGACAGCTCTTTAATCAAAGAATACCTAACCACAATAGATCCCATTATATTGCCCAATGAGACCATGGAAATGCTCCACTGCCAAATCTCCAGAACCCAGGACAGTGGCTGGTACCCAGTAAGCACTTAGTAGATGTTTGTGAATGAATTAATGACTCGGGGGATAAATGAATACCAAAAGTCAATTTATTCACTATTGAAAAGTGTTCCTCTATTCTCAAAGCAAGGTGTCCTTAAAACTTAGAAACATCATTTTATATCATAGTTTCTACTCATAGAATGTATTCAGAAAGAGAAATCTGAAAAAATCCCTTTAATCATTTTAGGCACGTGTAAGATACAAATAACATCAACAAAAGTAAGAGTCCCAGAGTAGTCACCTACTCCATTTCTGTTGCTGAGCATTCAAAATTGTTCCCTGCTTTCTCCTACAACAAAAAGCACACTGTTTCTGGAAAGGAAAAAAAGAAAAGATTGGAAGGTGCAGAAGAGAAGAAAAAGGAACCCTGCGCCCCCCTCTCTTCTCAGACTGCCTGGCTTCGTTTCCCCACCAGTTCTGACAAAGCCAGTCAAGATTGAACATTAGTGTAAATGAAAGACTAAAGTAAAAGAAAAAGGAAAGCTCACCATCTTCAGACTGAAATAACCCCAAGTTCAGAACCACATCTCCATGGTGTTGATTAAATCAGGAAAACAGCTATTCGTAGCTTCAATTTTTATGCTTATGAGTTCTATTCCTTAAATTAATAATATTTATTAATTATGTTTAAGGGTAGTAGTTGATAGAATGAAACCCACAAAGTATTAAGCAGTCACTAAATGATCTGAATGTTTAACTTGAGAAAAGAATGGAACATCTTCTTGAGTGCATTTCAGCTAAGCAATTTCTGTTAGAGCACTACCAGGTTAAAAAACAAAGCAAAAAAAAAAAGGCTGGTAAGTTAACAATAAATCATATTGGAACATAGTCATTTTTTAGCTACATTCAGAACTTGATGTCAAAGGTCCTACTGATGTTTAATATGGTAATTTATACAGGTTATAAATAATTATTAACAACCCTTGAACTGCCTGAAATTTGCACAAAATGTTTAATTTTATGATAAAATCAGCATTTTATTCCTGCATCCAGATGAAGGATTTCAGCTATCAACTGTGGATGAATTTCTTCTATAGTATTTGATTTCAGAAAGGACAATGTTTGTTTAAAAAAAACTTTTTATTTTTGTCTTCTATGTGGATATATAAATCATACACTATAACAAAGCCATTCTTTAAAGTTGCAAAAGAATATCAATACAAAAAAGTCTTTCATGTTTATTTTTCCCTTTTGGTGTTTAAAAAAAATGGTCAAACTAATTTTTCTCCCCAAAGATTGCTCTTGGGCTTAATAGCTTGTACAATAAGTTGCATTTCAGCCTTGGAGGAAGATATGCCAAACTGAATTATATTTTTAGAAAAACAGTGTTATAATGGAAAGTTTGATAAGTTGTTAGCTATAACTATAGTGTATAACATAAACAATTATGAGAACTAGGAGTGAAAAATTACATGTGCATATTTTCAGTTAATTTTGAGAACAAAACATATCTATATGTACATAGTGTCAATCCTCAAAAGGGGCTTCTTCTCCTAAATGTGCAAATTTAATGTAAACACTATCCCATAAGACTATATATCAAACACATACCTAAGGGGAAAAGAACAAAGTTTGATGCAAGTATTTTGTAGCATTTTATGTTTTCCAAATAATGACCTGTCCCTGTTGAGCTAGAAAAAAAATAGTAAGACAATACGTTATGTAGGTAAAACAAAGACAAAATAACAATGGCAGCAACAAATCCTCATCGGAGTGCACATATCTGGGATTACTGCTCACACTTCTGTATGTCGACCTGAAGGAATTTTCATACTGTTGCAGTTCATACTCAGGCCAGATCGTGACCCACTACACCAAACCATAACGGCCAAGGGAGACGGGCCAAAGGTCACTGCCAAATGGAGCCCATAGACAGGGATGCCCTCCCACTGAGGGTTTCCCCAAGTAACAGAAATATCTTGCAGAACTCTCTAAAACTCCCTAAACTAATTCTAAAACACAAATGGAGGGGAGTTTTCTCAAGAGCAGCTTGCTCCCACTGGAGAGCATATCACAGGGTTCTGGACTTGTCCTTATGACAGTATATGTTTTTATATTTGGCATGACTAGTTAATGATACAGTCTCAAAAAAAAAACCAAAATGTAAAGCAGATTTCAAGCAAAAATATGTATATAATGTATATATACTCTGCTTATGAACTTCTTTAAAATATCTAAAAAGGGATAAAAACTTATGGCAGCTAAATGTGGGTGGTGGGAGTCATGAAAGAAGGAGAGAGATGTCAGGGAGGAAGCAGACTTTTAATGTGGAGAAGAGAAGGAAACTTCTGAGTGGGAAAAGGAAAAAAAAATACACAGAGAAAAGGAGAAGCTCCCAGAGATGTACAAAGGACTGGTGGCTGAACCTCAGAGGTTTTTTGTTCAATTGATTTTATTTTTTTAAATACATGACAGTGGAAGGCATTACAATCCTTATTACACATATAGAGCACAATTTTTCATATCTTTGTATATAAAGTATGTTCACGCCAATTCATGTCTTTATACAGGCACTTTTTTTTGCATTACCATTCTTATTACACATATATACCACAAGTTTTCATATCTCTGTTTCTATATAAAGTAGGTTGACACCCAATCTGTGTCTTCATACATGTACTTTGAATAATGATGTCCATCACATTCCACCATCCTTGCTAAATCCCCTGCCCCCTCCCTTTCCCTCCCACTCCTCTTCCCTATCTAGAATTCATCTATTCCTCCCATGATCCCCCTCCCTACCCTACTATGAGTCATCCTCCTTATATTAGAGAAAACATTTGGCATTTGTGTTTTTGGGATTGGCTAACTTCACTTAGCATAATTTTGCCATAATTTTATTCTCTTTGATTGCTGAGTAATATTCCATTGTATATATATGCCACATTTTTTTTTATCCATTGATCCATCTAGGTTGGCTCCACAGTTTAGCTATTGTGAATTGTGCTGCTATAAACATTGATGTGGCTGTGTCCCTGTAGTATGCTGTTTTTAAGTCCTTTGGGTATAGTCCGAGGAGAGGGATAGCTGGGTCAGTTGGTGGTTCTATTCCCAGATTTCCAAGGAATCTCCATACTTCTTTCCAAATTGGCTGCACCAATTTGCAATCCCACCAACAGTGTATGAGTGTACCTTTTTTCCCACATCCTAGCCAACACTTATTGTTATTTGTCTTTATAATAGCTGCCATTCTGACTGGAGTGAGATGATAGAGTACTTTTGAGTTGCATTTCTCTGATTGCTAAAGATGATGAGCATTTTTTCATATATTTGTTGATTGATTGTATGTCCTCTTTTGAGAAGTGTCTGTTCAGGTCTTTCGCCCATTTGTTGAGTGTTTGGGGGGACTCTGAAGGAGTAGGCAAAGGAGAGTCAGCATGTGACTGCTCTGTCAGGAGAAAAGCCGGTTAAGATCACTGGGATTCCCCAACTTTACTCTGTTTGCTGCCTGCTGTGAACACAGCTCACATCTCCTCTTCTCCACTGCACTTTGCTGTTTCCTTCAACAGCTGGGTGAAGACAGAAATCATTCCCTCATGATTTTGTATGCTAGGTTTTGTGTTTCATTAAATCACATACCATCTCCAAGTAAAGCTAAGTAATTCTGATCTTTTATGAGTCACACAACAAAAAGTCATAGAACAATTGCATTTTTATTTTTTGTGTAAATAGGATCCTACCTTCACATATGCATAGACAGTGCTCCCCAATGCCCACGAGGGATTGGTTCCAGTTCCCTCACAGACAGCAAAATCTATGAGTACCCAAGTCCTTGATTAACAAAAGACTTCCAATATTTGCATATTACCCACACACACCCTCCCACCTACTTCTGCTCATCTCGAGATTTTTATTTACATTACCTACTACAGTGTAAATATCTGTTCTCCTGTATTGTCCAAGGAATAAAAAGAAAAGTCTGCACATACTCAGTACAAACATAAATTTTTCAAATCATTTTTATACACAGTTGGTTATTTCTGAAGACCGATAAGGAGATCCAGCTCTGTGTGTGTGTGTGTGTGTGTTGTGAATGAACTCAATAACCTATCATGAAAATCATCTCACATCAAAACATACAATATGTTGTATGCAAATGCTGGACGTCTTGTTAATCAAGGACTTGAGCACTCATAGATTTTGCTGTCTGTGAGGGAACTGGAACCATTATATTGCTTCTTCTGTATAATATTGCACATGGAATTTTTTACATTGTTTCTATGTTTCCTTCCTTTCAAACAATACTCTTGTGGCTGACCTATTAAATGTGCCTCCGGCTGATAGGCCAGTATGACAAACCGTCTGTATTTATATTTCATGTTTGAGTCCTGACAGCTTCCAGCCTCCCACCTCCACCCCCTCCACTCTTGCCCCATATCTGAAGCTGATGGGAAGGCCCAATCTCCACTCCCTGATTCCCCCAGTCCCACCTGTTAACCACAATGAAAACCACACTCTCTCCTCGTTGCTCTCTTAAGCCACATCACACCTACCTGGGAATTTGCCCTGGCTCCCCAGAAAACCTCCTTATGTGAGTAGTATCCCCCCACCCCCACCCCACCACTCCTTTGGTGCATGCAGCATCCATCCAAGTATCTGAACCAAATTTGGCCGGATATTCGATCTCATTCCACCTCAGGTGAATAGTAAGGTAGCAAGTATTTCTGTGGGATGTAGTTCTCGAGGTAGAGATTTTTGAATGTGGCAAATAGAAGGCTGTATACATTTATAACACTGAAGAGCAGTATAAAGGCCCATTTTCCCCACACTTGTCAATTAGGTGATAGTATTGTTTTGCAACCCAATACCACAAAAGCAAGAATATAGATAAAATTCAATTGCTTTAATTTATAATTCTCTGATTAATGAGTTTGATGTGCTTTTTATTACCTATTTGAAATTCTTTTTATCTATCATTTGTATTCCATTCTTATTTTTCTTACACTTAAGAACTCTATCAATGATATTAGTCTTTATCTGTGGTATATATTATTCGTATTTCACTCATTCCAGTTTTATTATTTTAACCTTGCTGGCTTTTTTACACTCAAGTTTTTTGTTGTTTTTTTTTTTTTTTGGTGTGTGTGTGTGTAGAAATAAGTTAGTTAGACCTTTTCATTTTGGTTTTTCATGTTCAGTTGATGCTTAGGAAGAATTTCCACTTTCTACAACTATATATTTATCTTTCCATATTTCATTTTAGAACGACTATCTTTATTTTTAGCAATTATTTATATAACTAACTTTAAATTAATTTTAAAATATGCCATGGTATAATAATTTTTCTCAAGTATGTGCCTAGCTATCTTATTACCACTTATTCAATAATCTGACTTTTATAGACTGACTTGTAATGCAAATTTCATCACATACAAAATTCTCTCATTCTATGTACATGTATAATGATTTTATACTTTGTTCTGGTTCATTGATCTGTGTGACTACCCATTGTTTACTTTTTCTTTTCTCTTTATTTGTAGTACTGGGGATCTAATCTCACACATGCTCAGCGAGCACTCTGCCACTGAGCTACACCCCAGCCCTCCACTGCTTTTTTAGTTAAAACAATCTTTATTTATAGGCACCCTCTCCCATCCCACCAGGATTTTTTTTCCAAATTTTCAAATGTTCTTAGTTGTTGTCTGCAATAAATTTTAACAATAACTTATCATACTTGATGAAAATTTGTGTAGTCTTTATTTCATACCATTTCTTTTTGAGATTAATTTCAAAAAAATTGAAATTATTATTACATTTAGAATTTTTAATTGGGCTAGAGCATATTTATTCATTTGTTTAGATTTTCTACAATTTGTGAAATTGATTTATAAGTGCTAGATATTAATAGGCATATATTTAAATATATTACTGTTTTTGAATGTATATGTTTGTGGTGATTTTTTTTCAAACTGCCATAATTAAAATAATAGTCATTATAAACCACATTTCAGAGTCAAGAATTTTATGCTTTTACAATACAGAAAGTAACATTTCCTAATGTATTTTCGAAATATAGATTGTTTAAAAATGTTTAAGATTGCTTTTGTTCTATCTCTGACTGATTACATAAGAATTAGAGGTTATTTTATCATAGAGTACTCTATAAAATAAACACTTTTGAATTAAATTTTAATATATTTGGTAATCAACATTTAAAATACTATGAAGAAATTTCTTATAAGCAAACAATTATTTATCAGCCATTTATTTTATAAACTAGATGTATATAAGATCAGATTTCCCTAAATATAAAATTCCAGACTCTTCTGTTAATGTCTTCTATCAACAGTTTGCACACAAATCAATGTATGTGAATCAATTGACTTGTTTTAATGCTATTAACACTCAATATTATAATTAGTGGTATTAGTGTATCAGAAAACAGCAACCATTTTTTTTAAAAAGCAGATGCTAAGCAAGAACATAAGGGATTTAATAACAAGAACCTTCCTCACAAGGCTATTTGACCCAGGTCAATGAGGCCAAGTAAATCAGAAGCCAAGATGCTATAATTAGGAGAAGATAATCCAGTTAGTATCAATATGTGGTACCAGTATTAATCTTTTTATAACCCAGGCTTAACCTACTGTTTAAAAAGAAATATTATGTGTCCTTTGAAAGTTTCTCTGACTTTATGCTATAAGGCAGGTTTAACACCAAGGAAATCCAAGTAAAAGTAGATTAGAGAGTATCAAAAAGTTTCCCTAGACCTCAAAATTCACAAGTAAAAGCAATTATGTTAATAGCATAATCCATTTATCTCAGGTTCCTGCTCTTATAAACATCAACCTCATTAAAACTTCATCCACCTCTACTTAAGTTTGGATGTTTAAGGTCCCCAAAGCTCAATGTTTTAAAGGCTTGGTACCCAGCTTAGTGCTATTGGGAGGTGGTAGAACCTTGAAGAAGAGGGGTCTGGCAGATTTTAAGTTATTGGGGGTTATAGGACCCTGTTCCCTTGTCTCTCTCTGTTTGCATTTGGTTGTGAGGTCAATGGTTTTGCTATACCAGGTGCTCCACCATGATATGCTGCTCCTCCTGCCTCAACACGCACACACACACACACACACACACACACACACACTGCAGGTCTAAAACTGATAGGTTCAGCTAACCATGGACTAAGCCTCCAAAATTGTGGGCCAAAGTAAAACTCAGGCAATTTGGCCTATTTCTTTACTGTGTTTCTTTTTTAAAACACAGATCACCTTTATTACACATGAGCTTTTGAAAGTCAAGCTGTATCTTCTTCAGTTTTGCATGAGCAGTGCTTACCACAATCTTTGCCCAGGTACATACTTCAGACAACTATTAGATACAACTTATGCTGAGGTCTTCTGTGTGATGAAGAACAAATTGTGAATCATTCAGGTCTGTCTCCAACTGGGCATAAGTTGCCAAATTGCCTGAGCACTTCTTGACCATTGTTTGAAGAGGTTCCCTAAATGTTTTTCCCCACTGCCTCTTATCGTATTGAAAATGACAGTGCTCTATTCTTACATTTTTTATGTCTTCTTTTTAGTTACACATGACAGTAGAATATTTTTTGACATATCATACATACATGGAGTATAACTTCCCATTGTTGTGGTTGTACATGATGTGGAGTTTAACTGGTCATGTATTCATATATGAACATAGGGAACTTACGTTCAATTCATTCTCCTGTCTTTCTTATTCCCATCACTTTTTCCCTTCAGTCCCCTTTGGCTAACCCATTGAACTTCTATTCTTCCTCCCCCACCATATGTGTTACCACCCACATATCAGAGAGAACATTTGGACTTCGGTTGGTTATTTGGGATTGGCTTATTTTACTTAGTATGATAGTCTTCAATTCTATCCATTTACCAGCAAATGTCATGATTTCATTCTTCTTTAAGGATGAGTAATATTCCATTATGTATATATACCACACTTTTTTTATCCATTCATCTGTTGAAGGGTACCTAGGTTGGTTATATATCTTAGCTCTTGTGAAATGAGCTACTATAAACATCCATCCTTCTCACCTTTGAGTGCAAAGTCTAGCCCTAAACTTGAATCTAGACTTGGGCTCTATTAGTGAAGAGAAGAAAACCCAGCTATTTAGCTAAAACTTACTTTTCTATCAGCTTATCCAGCAGTCAGGAGCTTCCCACAGGAACAGGGGAAATATTTGGACATTTTAAGCATTTTCATTCTAAAATAATCCTTTTGTTTTCACACATTAAATATTACATAGATACTTTTGTAAGGAATAATAATAACAAAGGGAGACACAGAGACAAGGTGCAGGGGCAGAAGAGTGGCAGAGTGGCTGAGAGGCCACTTTTCATTTATACCAATAAGTTACATTAGGTCATTATTACCATAGCTACATTATTGTTTAGAGTATCAGTAAGGTTGCTTATTCTGCAGTTACATTCCACAGTTACAATATGCAATGTTAGGAGCTTTGTGCAGTTCTCAAGGAAGCCTACTGTTGGAAGTACTGTTTGGGGGACAGATCCAGGAGCTTGATGAAACATTGTAGTTATCTTGCAAGCAACTTCCTTTATTCCCAGGAGCTATGTGCCTGCAATCAAGGTCGAGGCTTGACGAAGCTCTAACCCAGAGGCTTCTCAGGGCATTGCCATACCAGCTAGACATTGCACATATATTAGCTATATTACTAGATGCTACGAGAGATTGCAGGGCGTTTTAAGGTGGGAAACAGGGTGCCTGTTACCCCCTGGAGTTTGCTCACCAGGGGAACGCTTCCCTGTATATTTCTATGGTCAGAATCCCCACATACTTTATTCAGTTTCTTCAAAGAGACTGAACTCATAGGGTGTATATTTGGTGTGAGTCTTGGAGTCCAAAGTCCAAGGAGCTTAGACAGGCGTCCAAGAGCAGTACAAAAGTGTACACCAGCCTCAGAAGACAGAGACACCAATATGCCTTTTCTCTGTTTTTCTTCTTTCTGGGTCCCTGGCAGGTTAAACTTAGTCCACCTAGATTCACGTGCCATTCTCTTCTGGAAGCAACTTCACAGAAACACCCAAAAGCAGCACTTTACCAATTCTCCAGATAGTCCTTAATCCAGTCCAATTAACCCCCACAATAAGGAAACACACACACACACACACACACACACTCACATAAGCACTTAAAGCAGACAGCTTTGGTCACCACTTACTTTCTTATTTTTATGAACACTGTTAATAATATAGTAAGGGTGAAAAAAACAAGGCAACTTCCCAGTACTCCCTTTCTGCAGATGAGGGGAGAAAGGAGGTGGGTATAAACTTGATTTTTACCACTCTTCAAACCAAGTTTAAGTGCTGACTCCAAATCTACTGTCAATGTATTCAAAATGTGGTCTCTGGGATTTAGGTTCTTAGCATATGGCCCCCTTCATATTCCCTAGACCTTAATTTCTAATCTACAAGGCAGCCTCTAAAGAACAACTGTCAAAGCTTCCTACAATTTAGAGAAGAGAGACTTTCTGCCCACTGCCAAATGAAAAGTTAAGTACCTTATCAAAATGCATAGCAAAATACTCTATCGCCAAAGGGCAACAGTAGCTTTCAATACTGTACTTAAACTTACATATGTTATTATGTCTGACACATAAAGTAGCTCAAAACCTTCCTTGATGCTTCCTTCACTTCACAGGGAAAAAAATCGCTAATTTTATTTTTCTTCTACAACACCACAAAACTGTGATTACACCAAATCTCCTTATATTGTAACTAGGGAAAAAGAGGCAGGGGGCTGTTTACATGTTTAAATGAAATTCTTAATTCTCTAAAATTCTGCAACAATCTTAAAATTCTGTTTCCTTACCTCATCTTCTGAAATCCCATGACGTATGCTACCTATGAATAATATTCTTAAATCTGTGTATGCCAATATGCTGCTACTGTTTCCACATTATTAGTCAAGTAAAGTTCTTCACTAATTCTACATAATAAAAATGTTCCCAACACTTGAGGACACTTGGAAAGTTCATCTTATTCTTGAATTCTATTTTTCCTGAACCACACAATGTTAATTCTTCATTTCCTTGAGAAAATCCACAGACCTCAGTTTCTTAACACCCACTAGACCTTGAAGTGAGAGTCCACAGGACCTGTCTTTATTCCATCTCAGTTCACCCTTGCATTCATCTCCTATTCCAAGAAATGCTTCTGCCTTGTCATTAGGCACGTGTGTCTTCTGGCTCCGTGGATGTTACTGGCAACATGTTTTATTCCAATCCACTTACCTCCCACTGTTCAGTTAAAACTGTAAAGCTAAAGCAAGATGCAGGAACAGGAGCCATGTTTGAATGGAATCCCCCTTTCTTTCTGCCCTACAATCTTCAGTGGGCCTTCCTGCCCCTCTCTAAGTACTTTTATGATGATCTCACCACTTTCTGGTCATCGTGTCTTGTTGTTGTTGTCTGTTTTTGTTTTTTCTTATTTCTCCATTTCTATCTTTCTAACTCACTGTTCTAGTTCACCTTTTCCTTCTTAGCTTCAAATTCTCTTTCACCTTTTTTTTTTTCCTCTTTTCAAATGGAGACACAAACACAGAGACACACAGAACTAAAGGGCAGAAAGCCAAGTGCCTGGCCTTGGGCTACTATCTAAAGTTTCATTGACTTTTTTATTGCACATTTTCTTCCTTATGTTTTCTCAAATATCTCCAGGGTAGCTTCCCAGCTCAACCCAGCCGTCTATCAACACAGCTAAAACTTACCTCTCTCATCCCTGAAGATCACCCTTTACTCTTTTTCTAGCAGATTGAGTTATTATGCTAAATCAGATGTGGTTCAGAAGAGTTGGCCATTTGTCACCTTTGCACTCAAATGCATTTTAAAATAATTCCCCTTCTCTTTTGTTCTATATCAAAGAAGTTATTTCTCCTTGGGAAGCTAGCCTTTCAGCATGTTCCCTAAAAGAATGTCACACAGGTACTTGTATAAATTACCCACATCTAGAGCACTGAGAAGGGCTTCGTGTTCCTTCTCCCCTTCAGAAATTATTATTAGGTGCAAAAAAGATAAAGACTCAAACATGCAGAACTTTCATTCATTGTATAAGCATGTACAGAGCCTTCCAACAGCAGATGAGAGCCAGGCACAGGGGATAGGAAGATAAGTAAAATGCATCCCTAGTCCTGAGCACAGTCCAGTGAGGGATACACACAGCACAAGGTGACTAGTGTTGTGATGGGGACTATGAGGTGGCATCATAGGAACTGGAAAAAAAAGCAGCTTACCTAGATGAGATGGAGGAGGCACCAAAAAATGGACCACCTTTTGAAAGACTGAAATCAAAGGGCCAGGAAGGGAAACAGAATTGGCAGAAAAATGTACCAGGAAAACCTATGACATTTACAGACCAGTGAAAATATGAAAACTAAATGTGCAGGGAGCAGGGAAAGGTGAAGGAGTTCAACTATCAGGAGCTCAGTGTGTGTGCTGGAGTGAAGGAAAAGATGAGGCTGGGAGAGGAGATGAAGAGCCCTCACAACAAACCCCCAAATCTGGCTTTACTTCAAAAACAACAAATAATTGCTGCATTTGACAGCAGAAAACTAGCATGATCCTGTCTTAAAACTTACCCAAGGTGGTGTACACAGAGTACAGGAACACCATCTTTGAAGACAGACAGATCTAGGGTGTATTCCCAATGCATTTTCCAGTGTGACCTCAGACACATTTAAGGGGTCCAAACTATTGTCTTCATTTGCAAATGGCGACCCAGCCTGCCAGGGTATGAGGATAGACGACCAAGGGAATCCACATAGAGCATCTGATCTAATACCCCGTGCCCTGCTCATTCCCTGCTTGCCCTCCTTCCTCTCATCTTCCATCCATCTCTATCTTTTCTAATTATTCTGTACCCCAGAAACATGAGCCTTAAAGACTGGATTTTACTCATCGTCTTGCTTTCTGACTCATAGCCAATGGAGGCAAGAGCCAGGGAAAGGAGGTGGAGAAGAGCGAGGCTTTGGGGACTTTCTTCCCTGCTCTCTCTCCCGGCTGCGAAGCCATGGTTCTGGTTGGCTGCATCCCTTAGGACAAAGCTTATCCACAGCTGCAGTTCTCACAGAGCTCCAACAATACACTTTCTTCCCTGCGGCTTTGGGTTCTACATTCTGCAGGACCCGGGGTACATCAGCATGCTCTGTGGCTCCCTTAATCTTGCCACAGCTCTAGAGTTTCTCATAAAATCTCTCCAGAACAGACTTCTATTTCCTGACCACACTCCATCTGATTCACTCAGCTGCTAAAGGGTCAGAGACAAAATTTTATAGAGAAGATGCAAATACTGAAGAATGACATGCAAAAGGCACATTTCTCATGAAACCATTCGACAAAATGTGCTACCCAAACCGAAAGCAACATTGCTTACTAGCAGCCATATTAAATGGGGCATTAATTCTTTTTCATTAATATTATAAGGAATGGTAGGTTGTTGCTAAGCATCTGGTATGGGGTTTATTCTTCAAAACCCATTGCTTCTTCAATCTCAAATCCTCAAACTTTTCTTGTGAAATAAGTGCAATGATTCTACATGTGGGAGAGGTGACAGTACATCTGCCATCATAGCTCTTTTTGGTGCCAAAGTCCCTGTTGTGGGAAGACTGCAATCTGTTTTAGCTATTAATATTGCAGAAGGAGAACTCATAGTTGAAGAAATTTGCAGAGTCAAACACCCTGCAGTCAGAACACTAAAAAGTTAAGAATCTTTCACCAAAGTAGTACACCCATACTTTGCTAAGTATCTTGGGAAAATGTTATTCTATAAATTTTGTTCTAGGCTTTGACAGCAAGAACAAATTCTGTTTTGTTTTGTTTAGGGAAAAGGGACAGGGGAGGCAACAGAATCCCTAAGGCATTTAAAAGCTAATAAATTCAATAGAGATTCACCTTATTTGCCAAAATATTTTAGCCAAATCTTAGAGTAAGAGAACATTTTACAGAGCAAATGTTCCTACTGAAAATGAGAGGATTACACATAAGGCCTTTTTCTAGATTAAAGCTGCCTCATGAGAAAAGATGTACAGGGATGAGAAGTAAAATTACTAATATTTAAGGATGAAAAATGTGGAAAACGAGTTAGTAATGAAGTCTGTGTTATGACTTGGATATGGGATGTGTCTGAAAGGTCATGTGTTGCCTGGTCCCTAATGCAGCACTGTTCAGAGGTGGGGCATTTGGGAAGTGGTTGGATCCTGAGGGTTCTGGCCTCATCAAAGGATTAATCCACTGATAGCTAAATGGACTACTGGGAAATGGTAGAAACTGAGTAGGTACCTCGATGAAGGAGGTAGGTCACTGGGGTTACGCCTTTGGGGACTATATCTTATCTTGGCCCATTCTACTTCCTATCCACATTTCTGTCTATCTCATCAATCATGGTTACCTCCATGAGCTCTGCAGCCTTCCTCCCCACATCCTTCCCCCATGCCTCTCCTCAGGCCCCGTGCAATGAAGCCTGTGGATGAGACCTCAGAAACCAGGAGCCAAAACAAATCTTTGCTCCTTTAAGTGGTTCATGTCAGGTGTTTTGGTCACAGCAAGGGAAAGCTGACTAACACAATCTGTTAAAGTTGGAACACATATAGAACAGGAGGGAAATTATCTTCTCTGTTGGTGTCTAGTTTGTATCTTACAAGCAGAAAACAAGATCTCAGTGTTGGACAAGGGTTCCTTATTTTAAAAAATTAAAAAATAAAAACATAAACAAACAAAAAAGAAAAACCCAGACTGATTAAAAGATTTGTAAGACAGTTTAATCAGAGACGTATTCCTCTACTGCAGAAGGACTTGTCACTTTCCAGGGTGCACTGGTTCCCATTTTGCATGAGAGTGCGAAGGCACAGGAGCATTTTCTACATCACTGATCACTTTGAAGATGAGCTCTGGGCTTGAGGTGAATGTTAATAAGACAGAAACCGAAACTAAACTTTCAGGAGTCACAACCAGTAGTGAGAAATTAGAAATAACATGTAGGTGTTTCTGGAACTTAATTAAAATTTTGGTGAAAATACATTTCAAAACACCATGAGGAAAAATTGTTACACTATGTTTGGTATGACTAGGTTGAAAGTAGAAAGAGCATTTGATTCAGATATTTGGAAAAAAAGGAAGAAGAAAAACCACCCATTTAAAAAACTAAAAGATCTCATACTTTCTCCTCTCTTTGAATATAAAAAGTCAAATATAAAAGAGGATAAATGAAAGCAGAATTGGAAAATAGCTATTATGATTTGGGTGTGAGATGTCCCCCAAAAGCTCATGGGTTGAGACAATGCAAGAAGGTTCAGAGGAGAAATGATTGGGTTGTGACAGTCTTAACCCAATCAGTAAATTAATCCCTGATAGAAATTAATTGAAGTGGTAGGATATAGCTGGAGGAGGTGGGAATTGGGAGTGTGGCTTTATATATATATATTTGTATCTAGCAAATGAAGACCTCTCTCTCTCTCTCTCTCTCTCTCTCTCTCTCTCTCTGCTTTCTGGTCACCATGAGCTGCTTCCTTTTGCCACACTCATTCACCATGACGTTCAGCCTCACCTTGAACCCCAAGGAATGGACTTAGCTGTCTATGGACTGAGACCTCTGAATCTTTAAGCCTCTAAATAAACTTTTCCTCCTTTACAATTGTTCTGGTCAGATCTTTTAAAAACATCGGTGTAAAAGGTAACTAAAACAGGGACTTTACAAGTAATCCAAGACCAAGGAAGATCTCTCAAGGATATACGATGATGTAATTAAACTGATGAGAAAATCCAACAAAGAGAACCCAAAATGCAAACATGTGATTGGACTAAGACAAAGGACATTTCCAGAGAACCTGAGAAAACCCTGCAGTGAAACCTGAGAGCAGGGAAGGACCCCAAAGTCGGTAGGAATGCGTGAATTCAAATCTGGGTCCCTACTTCCTGCCTGCCCTCTTTTAAACTGAAGTATTAAAATATTAATAACATCAACCTCATGAATGAATACTTACAAAAACTACATAAGGTAATGAATCTAAGGTGCTTGGTAGATTGTGGGGCTCATGGGAAGTGCTCAAGCAATTAGAAATCAATAAAAATCAAATATCAAAACTGAGGCAGATAGCCAAAAATTAATACTAAATAGGAAAAAAGGAATTATTTTAAATGCCTTTATTACTCAAGAAAAAAGAAAGATGCACATGCAGAACATAAACTTCAGCAGATTCTGTGGAGTCCCTGCCCAGATATCCTTTACCAGCTGTGGCGGGTGCTCCTGCCAATGGCCACCACCAGCACACGTCTCGTCTCCGGAGATCTCATCTAGATACAGTGTGTGGGAGTCATGCTGCCTCTGTCATGACCTCTGGTGGCTGGAGCCAATGGCTGACCAATATAGGACCCAAAAATTTCTCCTTCCTTGTGACAGTAAGCAGAGCAACTTATGCTCCCGAGCAACAGGAGGGGGTTCAACTTATCCCCTTCCCCGACTTCACTACTGTACACTTTGCAGGTTCTTATGAACACACTTCCCTGCACAAGATTCCCCATCTCAGATTCAGTAATTAGCCTAAATTATAAGCTTCAGGTAAGGTCCCTTGGAAAACTCCACCCCTAGGCTAAACCAAGATAAAATATAAGCAGCATTAATAAGACAAATGTGTTAATTAGTGAAAAGGGGGAAATTGTGAACTTGATCAATTGAACCAAAAATTTGTGCTTTTGAATACTTTTGAAAGATACACACCTCTTACCTGTGATCTTCACTTATCTGACCCATGAAACTAATCACAGCTCTCTCTAGTCATCTCATAATTTATATGAAAAAAACCCAGCTAATTTGGAAATCCAAATGGTTGATGTATGCTCAAATAAAGGTCTGTCACCACAGGAAATATAAATAAATTGTGTGTATGTATACTGTTTAAATATGTCCATCAATTATCATGTTTTGTAACTGTTTTTTTTTTTTTCACTAAAATAATCAATGACTAGTACCTATCCTATGGGATTAGTGCACTTGTATTCTCATCAAAAAAGTCTTCAACAACAGTGAGATCGAAAGGGAAAAACGAGAAATATATACATATCCATTAATTTCTGGAAGAATAAACCAGAAATCAATCATCTTGGCCAGTGAACAAAAACAGAGAGGGAACAAAGGGAGAACAGAAAACAGGTGAAGTTGTTGAGCCACGTTCCCTGCGTGTGGTATTTGTAGAATCCTATTCATGCTTCACATCTTCTAAAGTAGTATGTGTAGGGTGGAGAGAGTCCCCTGGGCTCTGTGCTGCAAGCTCCACAGAGCCCACGGCAAGGGGAGAGACACTCCTCCCTGACAGCCACTACCTGGGGAGGGGGCCTGTCCTTAGGTCCTATGCTGAAGCTGGGGTGTGGTCTGGATGGGGACCTGGCCCTTGCTGGCTGCCATTTACTTCTAGTAGGGCACATAAAACCAGAAACGTTCTGGTCCATAGGACTTCCTCTCCTTGGTCTGGTCCTTTGCCTGCAAGAGAAGGTGTTTCCTGGGGCACTCAGTATCTTCTTTGTTGGCAGCTCTGGGTTTTAGGCTGTTTAGGCATCAGGTGGAGATAAATGGTAGGAAAAGAGAAGAGGGCATGGCTGTCACTGCTGGGTCATTCACTGGGTCTGGAGCCATCCAGTAAACCTCCATTTTCCCACTTCCCCTGTCTTATGATTGTTCCTGATTTTTGTGTTTTAGCTTGCAGTTATCAGATGCTGTTAGTGAGGGAGACGGGATAGGATATACTTATCCCATATTAGCTGGAACCAGATTTTCAAGAATCCCTTATTTTTTCTTTCAAGATTTCAGGTTTTCCTCTTCTTGGCTCTCATCTGATTCTCAAGTGGTTGTTCTACCTCCTCTGAACTAACTTCTCTGCTGTTTTTTTTTTTCTTTGTTTCTTTTAATGCAGGTCTCAGTGATATTTCAATTATATAATTTCCTTCTCATAAGTCAAATAAGATTCTTCTCCAAAAAGTTTGTTCTTTCATCAACCCTTCCCCCTGAATTACTGTGTTTTAGTAAAAGTCAATGAATGCTTTGTTTACCCCTATTTATTACTAGCCTTAATATAATAAGTGAGTGCCTTAATAACCTGAAATGCTGACCAATGAGGGTTTGGGGGAGAGAGTGGGTGGCATCACTATGATGCCATAGGTTTTTGAAACTGTTTGAATCTATTAAGCTGATTGTCTTTCAATCCATTGTAGTCGTCATTCATTTTTATGTCCAAATTGTCCAACTTCTGGATACCAGGAGTCCCTTCAAGACACTCTTTTATCCTCTTAAGAAAACCCCGTGGTCTTTGATAACTTTCTTGCTTTTGAATGCCACATGTCATTTGAGAATGCTTTGTACATCTCTTGTGTCCCAGATCTTCAGTATACATTCTACCTTCCAAGGAGTCCTGGTTAATTTCATATGACATGGTATTTAGAAAATGCAGTCTTGGGCTGGGGATATAGCTCCATTGGTAAAGTGCTTGCCTTGCATGAACAAGATCCTGGGTTCAATCTCCAGTACTACAACAAACAAACAAACAAAAAACATAAAAAATGCAGTCTAGATGCTAGAGGTGCTCTCTGCTAGTGGGTTGTTCACAAAGACTACTTCTGTTTATCCCCATTGACAGAGAAAAACAATCCAAGAGTTCAAAGGGATTTTTGTTATTATTCTCTTTTCTCTTACACTGAAACAATTGATTGCTAATGACATTAATTATACATTTGCTCTATCATTACATACATTTTAATTTTTTTAAATGACAATACACATTTATATATTTAATCCATATTTTAGGGATGGGCTTCTAAACTTGTTCTTATGTTTTATTTGCAATTATGTAAGATATTTTCATGGTCCCAAAGTCAAAACTATAAACAGGATAGTGGTAACATTCAGAGAAATCCTGTTCCTTTAATTCTTTCCTTCTCCTCCAGAAGGTAACCTTCAGTCACATGGATTTTAGTCTATGTGCACACATACCCACTTTCTTTCTGAAGCAATATACCCTATATAGTCTTTTATGCACATTGGTTTTATTTTCTCATTGAAGTACCGCGACTGCAAGCTATGTCTACCGGTACATGAGATATCCCTCATTCCTTTATTTTATATTTTATTCATCTACTTCCCTGTTGATAGAGATTGGGGTCATTTTTGGGGGTTTTTTTTGGTTTTTTGTTTGTTTGTTTTTTACAAATACTGCTGCATTAACTAGTTTTTTTTTTCCAGATGTAAATTTGTATTATTGCCAGTGCATATTTCAAAACACCAAAGTGAAATTCATAGACATGAAGTTGTTGGGTCAAAAGGTAAATGCACATGTACATTTGCTTTCATAAAATAAAAACAGACATCACCAAATTGGTCTCCATAAGATTTCTTGTTGTTTCATTCCCACTGGTTATGTGTAAAAATGCTGATTCTCACTTGTTCACCAAGAGGATGTATCTAACTTACAGTGTTTGGTCAATCTGATAATTGAGAAATGGTGTCACAATGTAGATTTATATTTATATCCACTTCAAAGTGAGTGAAGATGAGCACATTTTCATGTTTCATGGCCACTTGTTCTTTTTTTGTAAAATGTCAGTTCATGTTTCTTGCTCATTTAAAAAAATGGTTGTTGACATATTTTTACAAGAATTTATAGATATTTTGAGATATTATCCCATTTCTTTGACATAAACCATAAGTATTCACCTAGCTTTTCATTTCAGGGAATTCTCAAATGAAGAAAAAAATTGTTTATATGCGTGTAAAATATAGTGTTTATTTTTAGAAACAAGTGCAATTAAAGGTATATTTTATTTGAACATCACACATAATAGATACTGTACATTGCATATTATGTAATATATAACATATACTGTAATACTGTGTTTATTATAACATATAGTACATTATATATTCTTTACCTAGAAGGATATACACACTGATGGTACTGATAAATAAGAAGGTAGCCAGGGAAAACTTATTTTTTGCTAAATTTGCTGTTTTGCTTAAATATTGTCAGTGAAGAAATGCACACTTCTTTTATAGTTTTTAAACAAACTAGAATGGAGAATAACTCTTAGTTTCTAAATTTTCATCAACTACTTGGCCAATATCTAGTCTGCGTGGTGTGTGTGTTGGGGGGATGTGGGGTTTGAAGAAAGAACTCTCAGCTTTCACAGTCCAAACTAAACAATGTTGTAAGGATTTCAAAAGAACAGTTCTTTCTTCTGGACCTTGATTTGACTGCCTGAAGAACTATGAATTATACAGTTGCTTTCCTGGCACATTTGACTTGCTCCTGTGTTTGCAGAGCATGGTTAGTGCCACTGCCTTTCTGTATATCATTACTAATAGTTGCCTTCAGCAGTGAACTTGAAATAGATTTTATAACAACAGACCAATTTCTTCCCTGCTAATTTGATTTTATAAGGCATGGTGGGACAAGTCGTTACGAAATTAAAATATCCCCCTTTTATACTGATAAACAACTCAGGCTGACCAATTCAATCCAAACAATAAGGAATCCTCATCTATATTTAGGCAAAGCTAACATTAGTATTCTAAGACTTCACTTAGTATCTCTCCATGGAAACATAAAAAATGGGAATTACATCATGCAATGTGATATCTAAGGGATTTTAAAGAGAACTTTCAGATGCTCCAAAAATATAAGAGAATGATAAGTATGCACCTGGAAACCACATAGCCAGAAAAATAAATTGTCAGTTCCCACAGCATTCATTTCTAAGGTTATCAACTCTCTTTTGTATTTCCTGCTGCTATGCAGTACCAGAACTGTCTCTGATCAGGCTTCATTAACATAAATGACCAGGTCTTGAGCATGTAACAGGTTTAACTCACAAGTACCACCTGTGAGTCAGCATTCACTGCAAATAGTTATGGGCTCCAGACCTTCATTAATTACATTAACATCAACTGCCCTGAGGAACAAAAATCCCAGTGGCTTAATACATTTGAAATGAACTCCTGCTTACATAACCATTAAATGCAGGAGTTTGAAACAGTTTTCCACCTGTTGATTCAAGTACCCTGGCTCTTCACTCCCTACTATCAACTGGACGCTGACATTGACCCAGCAGAGGGAACAACAAAGACAGTGGAGAAGGCATTCTTGCATCTTATGCACATGGGCCCCAAAGTGACACACTGTATTGGTGAGAACTAGTTATAGGGCTCCATATAGCTGCAAGTGCAATTGGTAAATGTAGTTTAGATGCTCAGCAGCCACCAAAAACTAGAAATGTAGGAGGAATTGCATGAGTCCGACATTCATCTCAGCTGCCATGTACCGCAGTTTTTCAGGCTGCATGTCTGAGATGGATGTGTGCATGCTGGACAGTTGGAGAATCAGCTCTCTGAGGATGGCTATAAAGCAAAATCAAACTGTGCTGCCCTGATATTTACCAGGCAATATTTGTAGTTCACAGATACACCAGACTTGCTGCCTGGACTCTGGTTTTGTAAATGTAAGGAACAAAAATATACCATAATGGTCCCACCCACTGCCTGTAAGCATTCTCCACGGAAGTCACTTATCACATCTGTGGCTCCACCAGCACAGAGCTCCCCTCCAGCCCAAGACACAGTGCAAACTCTCCTTGGAAAGTGGACAGGGGAGGCATTTGTCATCTCTTAAATGTTAGTATAAAACCCCAGGCTAAAGTCAGACAGTACGTGTAATTAAAGCTGTTGGTGTCCTGCCCTAAATGTTTGTGGGCAGTGCACCCTGATTAATTTATCATCCTGGTTACTACCACCCTAGCAGCTCTGCGTATTGTCTGATATTGGCTTACACCTACCACTTCTGCAGACAGTGGTCCTCAACCTAATGGCATTGGACATGCCTGGGAGGCCAGGCAACACTTACCTTCCCCTTGGGTAGCTGGCCCGCAGCCAATCACAGACTGTCATGGGGTACAAAGTACTGGATTCTGTACCTCCAGGTGAGCTGTCTCTGCAAGGCAGGTTGTACTCAAGTAGTACCCAATGGGATCAGGACAGTAATTGTCTCCAAAAAAAAAAAAAAGAAAAGAAAAAAAAAAAAACTCCAGCCACAAACACCTTCTCTTCTCTCTGCTTCCTTGCTTCCTTTCTGTAGAGATCCCTCCAACAATACACTGCATGCATTGGATCCCCAGCTCAGCTTGTCAAAATCCTGGCTTCAGACATAAGGACAACATTTGGGAGAAGGAGAATGAAGAGGCATGCCCACAGGAGGAGGGCATGGGACATAGATAAAGGGCCACTAAGGGACCTTTACTAATCAGAAAGCCAGTTAGGAACCAGAAAGTTACTAAGAGGTGGCCACTGGAAGATGGTATAAAAGAAGAGCAGAGGAGTGAATTCTGCCTGCTTCTTGCTCCTGAGAGCAACAACAGTGAGACTCAAAAAGAGCCACATTGCTCAAAATGACAGCGAGGGAAGAGAAGCTGCAGAAACATAAATGGTGACAGGCTTTGCAAACACTGTTGGGACATTGAGGCAGTGATGCAGAGTCCAAGCCACACCAAGTGATTGTCTTTGTTATTTCGCACAAAACCTAGTACATTTCCCTTCTATTGTATCCAAGGTTTTCTCTGCAGACTCATAACTCTGTCTCCAGGGAAATTGCTTAGTGGCCTTCACCTCCCTAACAAACTCTATTTTGATAGATTGGCCCCTCTGGGAGCATAGTTACTGCAAAGAGAGTAGATTTGTTTCACTTGCCATTCAGATCTGTGCTTCTGCTAAGCCTGAAACTCATTCCTCTCCTTGGTCCTTGCTCTATCTCCAGGGGAAATGGATGAGCTGGAGGCCATGTCCATGATGCAGAGGGAAGACAGCACACCTGGTGGCTTTCAGCCTGTCAGCCTCTTACTTCTCCCTTATTAAGAGTATTTCATAAAGGCCAAGGAAAAGGAAAATGAAAACCCTGAGTAAAACTTGAATAAAGTGCAGTATATAACTAGAAGTAGGGGACCCAGGGGAGGGGTCTCTGAGTTGGGCACATTCCTTTGAGAGTCTGAGTAGGGAAATTGCTAAATAAGGAAAGCAATAAATGATTGCCATGAAGATTATCTTATTTAAAGAAGAATAACTGTAGAATCACTGAAATAATTTAAGTGTGGTCATTGCAGGAAACTCTTCCTCAATTTTTCCCTTAGGGTTCTTTCTAAAGTAATTGCTGATAGTTTATGAACCTCAATGCACCTAACTTCAGAGAAAGAGAGAAAGATGTTCTAAGAATGTGAGTAAAGTGATTGAATTCTTTTTAGCTACTTGGATATAATTTCTGATTTAAACAAATCAAGAAAGTAAGATCTTTATGTATACATAATGACTTCATTGTAATTTATGGTGATTTATTTTTATCTATCAGTTTATTTTTTCATGTTATACACAATTATACAAATACCTATCCCAGGAGACAATAGGAGATAAGATATTCCAACTTGGATCATTATTTCTTGTTTTTATCCATGGCCACAATACCTTTCTTCAGGACAAATATAACCATGTGTCTCTGGTACTTAAAATTTCTCAGCATCCCACTACTTATAGAACAATGAGGGATGGAGAGTGCCTCTATGACCCTGCTCTTAACCTCTACTTCACCAAGCACCTTCCTTTGCCCAACTAGTACCCAGACACTGAAGGACACAAAATCACCTGTTAAGCCTCATCTTAAACACCTGCCTACTACACCATTCCCTAACACTGTGCTGTTCATACCCAGTGGTACTATTCAGCGGAACTCAGCATTGCAAAGCCTTATCCCACCACCAGCGAGGCTGCAAGCTCCTTGGAGAATGAATTGGTTTTTGCAATGGGATCCCTAGTGTATTTCACAGCATCTGGCATTATCAAGTCATACAATAAATTTTTGTGGAGCTAATGAATTTCATATTTAATTACTGCTTCTAGATGTTACCAGCAAACACAGAATTAAATCTTGTTTAATTGACTGAAGAGAAAAATTTACAAAGGCCAATTTTCTTCCAAAAGCCTTTACATGTTAGAATAAAGACTCTAATTTCCACCAAAAATTAGGTAAAAACTTGACATTGTGAAATGATGCACTGTTTGATGTTCAATAAGTTGCTGGGAAAAAGAATCAGAGCTGTAAAATCAAACCTTTACCTACTTAATTCCTATCAAACTACTGTACTTCTATTTCTTGTCTTTACGGCAGTGTTGATCTTTTGCAATTTGTATTATAGTTTTAAAGGTCAGCTCTCGGGTATTTCAACCTAAAATGAAATTTTGAAAGTATAGAGTTTGAAGCTAGTGTATCTAACCTGTTTCAGATTCTGTTGTTCTTTGATAGAGAAATTTGTAGTGAATTACACCCCGTGGTATTGGTCTTATTAAATAATTATTTACAAAAGACTCTCATATTATGCCTATTTTTGCCCTCACTGAACATATTCTAACAAAATGGAGTTTGAGTGAAAAGAACACAGGCTGGATCTTGTGGACCTAACCTACAATCCCAGCAACTCAGAAATCTAAAGCAGGAGGATCACAAATTCAAAGCCAGTCCTTAATAACTTAGAGAGGCCCTAAGCAGCAAAGCAAGACCTTATCTCAAAAAAATAAAAATAAAAAGGTGGTGATATGGCCCCTTGGTTTAATTCTTGGTACCAAGCTCAACAATATGTTAAATCTATTTTTAAGTACAATTAACTTCAGTATACACCTGGAAAGTTTAGCCCATTCAGAGATTTAAGCATTATTGTTGAAGATACAAATGTGTTACCTGAAGATTCCCGGTGTTCAGACACTCTTCCTGCAGCAGGGAGACCTCTAGCAGAAGAATGTGACCTTGTTATTGAGCGTCCCCCTCCACCTAGGACTACCCTCTTATTAGGACTCTGATGAGCTTGTGGAAATATTAAAAACCATCTTTGTACCAATACTATGAATAACCATGACCTTATGGAGGCAAATGCTTTACTAATGAGAGCAGAATAACAGTAGCTAAAACGTAATCACACCTACCATTCACCAGCTACTGCGCTGAGCATGTCACTTTCTTTATCCTATTTAACCACCTCAAAAGTCCTATACAGGAGATACTTTTGAATCCATGACTTACCAATGAGGAAAACAAGGCACAAAAAAAAATAAATTAGGAAATCGGACACTTTGAACAGCTTTGTAATTAAGGAAAGAAGAATGCAGAACTGGTGTTTATAGTATTTCCTGACCAATTCCTGAAAACTGCCAGGGTCCACTTGGCTCAGAGGGAGGTGGTTTCAATCTAATAGGCTTGTCACCTAGGAGGCCCTGGTTTCTGGGAGAGTCTCAGCGTTCGTTGCCTGGCCAGAGGATGAAAAGCATGCATGCACTTACTCATTGAGAATTAGCTATGAGCCCTGTGCTCTACTAAGCACCAGCAACACTGTAGTAAATAAGGTCAAAAAAATCTCTACCCAATTCACCTACTCCCTAGAGAGGTCAGGCCATCAGTTAGTCTAGGTTAGGTGGTCTTTTTTTTTTTTGGCTTATCCAACTTGGGAGGAATCATTTAAAATAAGGATACTAAAGAAATTAATGGGAAAATAAATTAAAAAGACACTTCTCAAAGAAATACAAGTGTTCATTTACATATGAAAAAAAAGTTCAATATTATTAGCAATTAGGGAAATGCAAATCAAAACTACACTGAGGGGCTGGGGTTGTGGCTCAGCAGCAGAGCACTTGTCTAGCATGTGTAAGGCCCTGGGTTCGATTCGCAGCACCACATAAAAGTAAATAATAAAGATATTGTGTCCAACTAAAAAATAAATATTAAAAAAAACTACACTGAGATTTCACTTCATACCAGTCATAATGGCAATCATCAAGTCAAGAGTACAAATATAAATGCTGGAGAGGATGTGGAGAAAAAAAAAAGCACTTTTACACAGTTGGGATTGCAAATTAGTACAACCACTGTGGAAATCAGTATGGAGGTTCCTCAAAAGACCAGGCATGGAACCACCAAATGGCCCAGCTATACCATTCCTCGGTATTTATCCTAAAGAATAGTGATACATGCACACCCATGTTTATAGCTGCACGCTTCACAGTAGCCAAACTATGGAACCAGCCTAGGTGTCCATCAACAGTAGAATGCATAAAGAAAATGTGATATATACAATCAATGGCATTTTATTCAGCCAGAAATAAAAATAAAATTATGTCATATTATTATGTTAAGCAAAAGAACCTAAACTCAGAAGGTCAAGATCATGCTTTCTCCCATATGTGGAAGCTAGAGAATAAAAAGGAAAAGAAAGAGATTGGGGGCGGTGATCACATAAGAAGAAAAAGGAGGTCAGTGGAGTAGAGGAAGGGACCAGAGGGTAAGAGGAGGGAAGATCGGGGAGGGGGCGTGCTGGGAAGTGGTATTTTCCAAATTATATTGTTATATTGTGTGTGCATCAAACAGGTAACAACAAATCCCACCTTATGTACAGGTATAATACACGGATAAAAATGTGGAGGAGGGGCTGGGGTTGTGGCTCAGCAGTACAGCACCCACCTAGCACGTGCAAGGCACTGGGTTCAACCCTCAGCACCACATAAAAATACATAAAATAAAGGTATTGTGTCCAACAAAGGTATTATATCCAAATAAATAAAAGAAAGGTATTACTAAAGCAAACATATACAAAAAATATGGAGGAAAAAATAATATTAAAGGATGTTGGTATAAAATTAGGTATAAAAGTGAATATTAATTTAGAATGAAAAAAATATTTGCAACAAATAACTTAAAACAAAATATTTGCAACAAATAACTTGATGCATACTAAAACATCAAAACTTCAACCAGGTGTAGTAATGCATTCCTATAAATACCAGCAGCCCAGGAGGCTGAGGCAGGAGTAATGTGAATTCAAGGCCAGTCTCAGCAACTTAGCAAAGCCCTAAGCAACTTAGTGAGGCCCTATCTCAAAATAAAAAATAATAAAGAGCTAAGGTTGTGGTTCCATTGTAAATTGCCCCTGCTTTAAACAAACAAACAAAAAATCTGCATAAAAATAACATTTTAATTGATGGTTGGTTTAATGCATACCTAGAATATGTTTTTGCTTCATTTTGATTGCCCTCTGTCTTACACAATGACTTATGTAAGAAAATTATTTTTTCTTTAAATTATTTATTTTTTTCTTTAAAATCTCTCCAAATATTTAAATCCTTTTTCTTTACATCTGCAATACTCCCATGGCTAATCCAACACAACCCTTCAAATAGGAACATGAAAGGAAATCACAGTTAATTGTTGCTTTTGAAGGTTTCCCACTCTGGGGCCCCCTCTCAGGCAGGGCCTTTGGATATGGCAGCCTCACTATAAACCTAGCTGGTCCATAGGTTAGACCAGAGGTTCTCATAGTCAAAGAGAGGGTAGAACTTTTGCCCCCAGATGATATCTGACAACGACTAGAGAGGTTCATTTTGGGTTGTCAAAAGTGGGCCAAGCAGAGAAGGTTCTTGCTGTCATCTTGTTGGCTGAGGCCAGGGAGGAAATTTTACCATACACTCAAGAAATCCTTTCCCCCCAAAATGAATGTCAATAGTTTTTGGATTGAGAAACATGAAGTTCAACAAACCAAAAGTAAGTTGATAAAGTAATGAACAAGATAATCCAAGTAGAGATTAGTGCTGCAGAGCCTTGGGGTCTAGTGTCTCTGGAAGGGAGGCCCCTCTAGAGGGAGGGATAGGAAGTAGACCCAAGGACACACAGGCGGCTTCTGAGCTGAGATTTGAACCACACAGAAGAGCCATTTGAAAAGATGTGGAGGCAGAGTGAAGGATGGGTGCAGGGGCCCCACGTGGTGAGCAGACTGGTACCATGAGAGACAGCAGGGTGAGGCCACTGGTCCTGGCGAGAGAACAAGGGAATCCAGAAGTGCAGGGTCTTGTAGCCTGGGGTGGGAGGGCACAGCAGAGAGAGGAGCGGAGTCATCTGACTCAAGCTATAAGGGTGACAGACGCACTGCTGTATGTGAAATGGAGTGTGGAAGGACACAGACAGACAGATGGCAAGGCTTCCACAAGAGCCAGGAAAGCGAGCTGGGAAGCCTGGACCAGGTGACGCCATGGAGAGGAAACTGTTGGACAGAGAGGGATTTATTTTGGAAATAGAACTTGTTCAAATTGAGGGTTAAAAGTAAGGATGAGCAAAGAAAAGCCTACAGAATTACCCACAGATGTTGAGGTTGAATAATTTCAAGATGCTCCTGTAATTTTTTTGAGATAGGAATAGAGATTTTAGAAAACGGTAAAAATCTAAATTTCCATTTGACCATTGTACATTTGCTATGCCTTTTAGACATTCAAATGGAAATGCTGTGGAGGCAGACAAATGGATGAAGAGTCTGAAATTCAACAAGAGGTCAAGACTGGAGATAAAAATGTACCCATCATCAGCATGCAGACAGTATTTAAAGCAATGAAAATTCTAAGTCAGATATACCAGCTTAAAATTTACATTACAATGAACACTATTATTTAATATATCTGATGTTCTTCATAAAAAGATTTGAGCTGTACTTACTAAAATATTATAAAATGCCTGAAATTCCAAGGACATACTATTTAGGGACAAATAAATAAAATTATGTGTATATTGCCAAAGACTCCATGTAGGTCTTCCTACCCTATGCCTCTCACCTAGACCATTCCTTGAGGTCCAGATCCTTAAATCAAACCACAGACTCCACATAATCATACTTAACATAATCGTCATCGGAGAAGACTTCCTTTGCCCTCCAAGCCTGGCTCAGTTCTTACACGTTTTCAAATTACCAATCAATTTACTTACTATTTACTATTTACTCTACCTTGTATTAGAAGAAAAACTTCAGCCTGCTATGTTTACTAAAATGACAATGACAGTCAATGTTGGTGTCCTTTTAATTGGGAGGTAGGAAACCTCTGATGCATACAGTCACTAAGGATTTAGATTGAGGGAGACTCCACCATTGTTAATGTGTTTTCCAAAGTTGCTCTAGAACAATCAACCATTGCTCTAGACAGGAGGCAGGGTGGAGAGAGTAAAGAAGGCATGCCTGCTTCTCAGCCATGCTGTCCAGGAAACAATCCCTTCCGGTCACATTGCATTGGTAAGAACTAGCATATGGTTTTATCTATATGCAAGGAGTGGAAGATGTACTATCAGGCCAAGAAACTTCTTCCCAGCAACATCTTCACACTGCGGAAGAGAACATTGATCTTGGCCAAGCTGAGCACATCTTCCAACTGGTCAGTCAGTGTGAGCTTTCCGAAGACAAGAACAATATCTTGTCCTACCCCATGCACCCAGGAGTCACCATGATCACCGTCATCAATGAGGCACCGATAAATAGATCCAACATGCTGATCCCAGCTCCACGTTGCTTTGGGTCTGATGTTAAGTGACTCCATCTTGGCATTGGCAGCTTTCACAATAGGAAGACAATCGGTAACGTCTAAAATGGATAAACAAGAAATGGCACCATGTGCAATTTCTTTAGGACAGAAATAAATGCCAGGGAGAACAAAGGTTGTCTCTTTGGAGTGAAACTCTGAATGTAGAAGGGTTAGAACAGGGCATAACTGTTTACTAAATCCTCTTCAGTACTGCCTGACTAGTCATATGCCACCCAGAATCTTTTTTAATTAAAAAAAGAAAAAGACTGACAGATAAATTTTCTGTTTGTTATTACCCAAAACATACTTTTTAAACAATTTTACTAAATAGCTGATGAAATTAAGTTTTCAATGTATAGCTAAATCCCTCCAAAAACAATTCAGACACACACCATGATCTGCTGTTTCTGGGTTTCTGAGTATTTGTGCCATAGAAAATAGTCTCTGCTGAGAACGAAAGCAGGATCTTTTCAGCCACTCTAAATGGGGCCCCCAGGCCTATGCCATTCCATTTTCTGATACAGATGGGCCTTTGTGTCATCTTTATTTTGATCCATGGTGACAGGCCTCTGCCCAGCACAGCACGAGAGCAGCAGAAATATCAGCTCTATTCCTTAAAATCATCTTCTGCTGAATTGCCACTCATACCCCCTGAGGAGTCGATACAGTCCGCCTTTACCCAGTGACATGGGCAGCAGATTTGGAGCCCCCTGAAATCCCCAGGTGGGTGCCACCTGTATGTCTGCACTCCACACAGATGTAGTCAAAGACCATATTAGCTCAGGGATAAGAAGGTAACAGGAGCTGTGTTGCAATTGAGCAGTTTGTTCATTAGAGTCTCTAAGTTTCTTTACCTTGTGAAGAGGTGAAGGCAGAGGACCAAGGATATTCAAACCTCTTTGGGATCTGTTTATGGCTCTTTTGAAAGGTCTGTCACCTGTTTACTGTCACCCCAATAGCCGCTGGAGGAGGAAATAACAATTTCTCAGGCATAATTGGAGCAGAATGTTCTTTTATTCTTGCTCTAAATACCCTCTGAGAAAACATATAGCTACTGTGGATATTAAAAACAAGCATTGTTTGTCAGGTAGTCTCATTAGAGAGAGGCTCGGTCCCACCCTCCCATCTCTTGGGAAACAGAGATGGAAATTGCCCTGCTCTGATTGCTGGCTGTCAGAACAAAGAGGGAGAAAGTGGCACTCTACCTGCCCACCTTGGCCAAGGGTTGAAAAGCTGCCCTGAATATGGGAAAGAGATCCTTTCATCAGAATAAAATTGAGGCATTGGAACATGCTTTATAGTCTAGATTTCTTCCTCTTTCTAACAAGTTGCCATCAGATCAAAACTATTATTTTACAAAATAATTCAAGTAAGAAGTTTTGGAAGAAGATATCATTGATCAGACCCTTATCAAGAGAGAAACACTCGGCCGTCATTGTTACTCTTATTCTGCACAAAGACAATATTATTAACACTAATTCAGAGAGAATGAAGCAGAAGATCATGAGGTCAACTGAATTGCCTTAGGTGGCACCATCTAAGAGTAACCAGGACATGGAACAATTGTGCCTGTGATGTATTCAGAAGGTAACTTTATTTTTGTCTCCCTCTGGTCCTTTAAAATGTGATTAGTTAGATGAAAAGGCAAGCAGACTTGAGAGTCTGTGGGCTGTCATAAGGAAATTAGAGCCTTAGAGCCCATGGAAATCTCATAACTATCTTCCCAGCAAGAAGCACAGAAGGGGAACCTCAGTCTTCTCTGTTCCTGGGTTACTGGTTCACCCTCCCATCCCAGGCTTCCCCTGGGTTTCCTCCTGAGCACATGGAGCAAGAAAGCAGGGGAGGACACCAGCCTCTGCCTGCTGATCCCCACAGCTGCCGACCACAGACCTGGCAGATGGAAAGCCCTGCTTCTCTCTGGTGGGTACCTTCACGGATTCTTATAATCACCCTGATCCAAGAGACACACAGCTCTCAGAGTGTCCCCTCAATCTGTTCCTCTGGATATCCGTGGGCCACTCCATAAAACTTTCTCTCCACTGAAGTCTGTCCACTTTCAATGAGGTTTTCTCAGGAAAGGTGTGCAATGACTTCAGATCGGCTCTTTGACACACTTGGCCCACAGGAAGTATCCAGGAAGGACCCAGGGAAATCCCCCTCGCCTCACTGCAGCCCCAGAGCTCCTCAGCAGCCACACACTCTAGGGCTCAGGATCTCTTGGGGCCACTGTACCCCAACCTTTGAAGAGCCCCATGCTATCTAGGGCACTTGTTAAACCCCAAACAATCTCATTGATAGTTTGGAGAGGGGGCATGAGTCTCACAAAACTCAACAAGCTCTCTTAAGATGACCTTCTCTCAAACCTCCCTCCATCCTCTTTGAAACTTTTTCTATCCTCCTTACAGGTGATGTGTTCAGGAATTTGTGATATGGATTCCCATATATTTCCTGTAAAACTCTCTATCACTATCTGGGAATATCTGGTCTCACTCAATAGTTGAAATGTCCCTTCTGATACTTGGGTAAAGAGCTATTCAAATCTGGATCTGGAGACCAAAAACAAGTCTTTTTCCCTATAGGGCCATGCAGGAGGAGCACTGCAGCCACGGATGGGACCTCAAAGCATCCTTGTAATGAGCACAAGGTCTTCCAGCGCAGCACTTCAGAGATGGACAAATATTCAGGGCATTTTCGATTTTTTTAAAGCTGGCCTAAATAAAGTTGACATTTAAGTATTTTGAGTTTCTAGTAGACTTACAAGATTGATAATCTGCAGGGAAGCTTTTCGTGCCCACAAAACATTAACACAATCAGATTCTTGGTAGCAAATAGGCAAAATAGAGCCTCACCCAACATGGTTATCAATTGGCTCAGCAGGGGTTCAGCAATTCTGTTTGTGTTATTTCATGGATTATCCTAATTGCTAATATCCATTAGAAACCATCTAGGAGGGATTTTGACTTACTGTGAGGAAGCAAGGCCCACAGAAGTGGATGACTAGTCCAACTTGCTGATGGTAAAACCAGAATGAAGGTTTGGAATTTGGGCTTCCTATAACATGTCTTCATCTCTTGCACTTGACATTTGGAGTGTTTTTCCAGAAGTCGAGAGGAATAAAAAAATATCAAGGGATAGCAGGTTTGTTCTGAGAAATTATATTCTCAGTGATGAGATTCATTGAAGTTTTAAAATATCATCTATATTTCCACTGAGCTTTGCATTATTAATAATATGCTGCTTTCTTTAGACCAGGTACGAAAAAAAGACTAAAGGCAATACTTGTTTGATTTCATACTATATGAGGTCTCTCCATTTTTATGCAAAAAAATCCAAAAATATGCATTTTGCTCTATGGATAATTCCCCTAGGTATTCTGAAAAATGAAGCTGAGGATCCAAACCATCATTTATGCTCAGTTTGACACATGAATACTGCACCTTGTTTAGTTAAAAAATAATACTCTATTGCAGGTTTTATTTTTCAGGATTTGTTTACATATTTGTTTCCAGTCTTTCAAATATTTGCCTAGTTAATAGTAACATTTTCTGATTAGACTACTTATTGTGATAGCTAGAGTAACACAAACAGGTGGGTCAAAATATGCTTTTTAATGATTATTTAGATACCAGTGTCATTTCTATTGCATGGTCTGCAGTACCCTGCTTCCTAACTACTCTGAACTCATTGAATTTTTTTTTATTTCTTTGATTGTTAAACAGGCCACACGTAGAAGGTAATGGCTTCTATAGATACAGATAAAAATCTCCACCTCTTAAATGAGAATAAGAAAGTAATAAACCTTTATTATCAGAGGAGAGTTTCTTTCCATGAAAGAGATAATGGGTAAGATTTAAGTGCACATGCTCCACTTGGTACATGTGAGATAACTTTACCCTGCAGTCTTAGTTTTAAAAACCTACAACTCCAGTCCAGTCACAAGAAAAATTTCAATAATGCTACATTGTACAAAAAAAAAAAAAATCTGACTGATACTCCTTACCAATGTCAAGGTCATTAAAAACAAGAAAAGGCTGAGGATCTGTCACAGCCAAGAGGAGCCTAAAAAGACATGAGAGTAAGTGTGATGTGGTATCTGGATGGGATCCTGGAATAGGAGAATGACATTAGGTCAACACCAAGGAACTCTGCATACAGTGCATTAACTTATCATGCATAAATATTGGTCTATTAATTATAGCAAATGTATTGTGATAATGCAAAATGTTAAGAGGGGAAACAGTACGGAATACACACAAACTATATTACTTTTGCAATTTTCTGACAATCATCTAAAAGTATTCAAAGAATAAAATTCATTTTTAAAAATATTTTCAATGTAACAACTGTAAGCTATCCAGTGAAGAATAAAATAGAAAAGAAAACTTAATCATCTAATTTATGATAAGAAAGAAGGAAAGAAAAATGTTGAACTGAAAAGTTAGAGTGAATAGAAATCTATCAATGATTAAAGTGAATGTTGTCTTTTAAACTCACTTGATCACAGAGTACTTTAGAAACTTAAAATGAAAGTAGTAGATCCCTGTCATCTCATCATCTCAGTCTGTTCAGGATGCTGCAACAAATATCTTAGACTAGGTAATTTATAAATACCAGGAATTCCTCTGCTCATAGTCTGTCAAGTTTAAGATCAAGGTGTCAGCTCAGGCCTGAAAGCTTCTCTCTGTTTCAAGATGGCACCTCATGGCATCCACAGATGGCAAAAGGAAGGGAGGGTAGAAGAGCAAAAGGCACTAACAGAGTCCTTCAGGCCCTTTCATAGGGTACAAATCCCATTATGATAGTGAACCCCCTAACCACCACCTATGGGCCCCACCTCCTAACATTAAGTTTCAACATGAATTTTCAAGGAACACAAGTTTTCAAACTGTTAGCACCAATGTATTTACATGGTGAGATAGCAAAAAAATGTAATATATTATGAAAACCACAAGTTGTAGACAATATTGTGCCATTTATATACAGTTTACAAGAAGTCAGAATACTTACATGTACTGGCCATAAGAAGATATGCACATAATAAAACATGAAAACATACTTAGGAAAAATAAATAAAACCTTCTCAGAGTTACTTCTTCTGGGATAGAGAGAAGAAAGGGATTGGAAAGTCTGTCAAACACGCTTTGATTTTACAAGATTTCATTTCTTTAAAATAATTCTGATATAAAAAAATAAGGTCCACAACACAAATTCACTTGTTTTAAGATTATTTCTGGATTAAACAAAACAAAATAGACTTGACTATACTAATTAACCTATGTTAACCTCTTCACCCTACTCTTTTCCCATTATGCTACAAGATCTATGAAGGTATAAAAACTATCAAGTTTTTAACTTAAAAGTCCATTAATCATTAATACATGATTAAGTACAATTAAAGTCATATTTGACTTTGTAACATAATACTCAATTAACTCATGACCTGGTCAAAAACAAAGACAATGAGCCTACTGGGGAAGAGCGAGTCTCTGTTAAAAGGATGGAATTCAGAACAGAGTTAAGTGGTTTAGATTTTCCCTGAGCATGTAACTGAATCTTTTCCTTTATTCCCAAGGAATAGAAAAGCACCGTATAATTAGTAGCTGTGTTCCTGTCCCTCTATTTCTTCTTTTTTTTTTTTAAATACTGGGGCAGAGAAAGGGAGGGACAATAGAGGGGCAAGCAAAGAAGTGAAAACAAGAGGCAAGAAGAGGAAATGAGAAGGGGAAGGACACAGACAGAACTTGGAGAGCAGAAGAGAAGAAATGTGAGGAGGAAAGAGGAGGAGGCAGGCCAGAGGAGAGGGGGAGGGAAGGGAGAGAAGTGGGAAATAGAACCCGGAGGAGAGGTCTCCTTACTGAAGAAAGAATAGCACAAAAAACACCAACCCTTCAATTAGAGAGATGCACAAGGATTAACAAGACTTAATTTTTCTTTTAATGTAAGAATTAAAGATGTCAGATTGGTGGGACTTGAAATAAAAAGGAATTGGAGATAGCTCTACAGGCAGTATTTTATTTGGTCAAAATTAGACCAAAGTAGTTTAAGTGATATTTTTACAAAAACATTTACAGTTCCTAAGAAGTTATTCTCCATACATCAATAAATTTTAGGGATGATAGGGACGTTCTAAGGTTCTTCATGTCATTTTCAGAATATAATGTCTTATTATTCATTTTTTATCAACGTCTAATGTTGCATTTCCGACAACAAGAACATTCAGGGTCACTCCAGGGGAACTGGGCTGTGCAAAATAACCACAAAAGAGACAGAGATGCCTTTTTCTTTGAGGGTCCTGTGATGACTCCTCTGACCTTAAGGGTCTGCAGAAAGAGAGACAGGGAGGGCCTGCTGACCCCTTTTGTTGAGGAGAAGCCATTCAAATGAGGCAAGGGTTTCAGGGGCTGAGTCTAGCTTCATGATGTCTGCTGTAAGCAGGCTGACTGACATCTAGGAAGGCCACACCCACAGGCACTGTAAGAGACGGGGACACACAAAGGGTGTTTCCATGGAACATTCTATCCCAAACAGGGCAAGGGGTAATATCACAAGGGAACAGGTGAGCATAGCTTGACCCCTGGGGCTGCAGGAAGACAAGCCTACACATGAAGACACATTTGGCAACAGCTTTACAACTCTCAAGATCGGGGCCACCATCTGCGGCCACTTTGATGTGACCAGAACACGGGAAGTGACCGAGAGAGCCTCAACCGATCAGGAAAGGAAAAATGCTGGTCACATGGCGTGGTGGCCTCCCACAATCTAATAATTTCTTTATTCCTTTTCTGTGAGATTCTTATTAAAAATAACTTATTTTTTTTTTTAAAAAATTGTAAGCCACAATAATAAACATAAAATTTTAGGGAAAAAAACACATATACACACACAAACTATCAATTGACAGCATTTAATTTTCCTTCCATTTTTTGTCATTAAAAAAACCTATACTAACTTTGTCAAACACATCAGGTATAGTTGGCAAAATATTTTTAATTAAAATTTCTGTGTTTATTTTTGCTTACTATAAAACCAATGCACTGTCATTTCAGAATAACACAATTAACAAAAAGAAAATAAAAAGCATCGATAACCCCAGCCACTTAGAGGCATCTACTAACATCCAGTAATATTTTTACATCCCAATAATTGTTTCTAGCAAAATTAAAAAAAAAATTACTGTGTCACCTGGAGTCCTCAACACTTAAACTTAATGAACACCATAAACAATTTATCAATTGAATTGATGGATTATCTTCTGACTTCCTCTTCAATGCAATTTCATGTTATCCCTGGAAGCACCCTCCAGTTCTGATTTTGGTCCAAGGGGCCTGGCTTCCCAGTTCATATAGCTGGCAGAAGATTCAACCAGCTCCTGGCTAAGAGATGCGAGCTTATCGCTATAGCCATAGCTGCTTTTTCTCTAGGAAATTTTAAACTTTATTAAATTAGTTATTTTCGCCCTTTATGAAATTCAATGTAATTCCTAATAGCAAAAACTCTTGGGAAAAAACAAGAATCCTCAGGTTTGTTTTTGTACAAGAGATGAACAGAAAGCATTCTACCACGGATCCAATAACCAAAAAAGGAGAAAAATGCAGAGATGATCTGTATAGAAGCTGTCAATGGAGCCAAGAATACACGCAAAGTAGAAAATGACAAGGTTGATCTGGAATTCATCCCACGAGTCTACAATCTGTGCTTTGAATGTTGTGTGCTGACAGAAAACCCTAAATAATCCCCCACAATCACTAAATCCTACAGAGAGAGGGGGAAAAAAAGCCAACAAACCCAAACGAATTGCAAACCATCACTCTTTATTGCTTGTGAACACACTAGTAGTGCTTTATTTCAGGACTGACCAAAAGAAACTGACCTAAACAGGGGCTTCCAATATTCAAGATCTAAATGTGCTGTAGAGTTCTGGATTTCCATGGAAAATATGAATTATTTACTTGCAGAGTCATTCATTATAAAGTCCTATTATTTTCCAACACATGATTAACTCTAACAAATTTCTACTTACCTTCTGATCAAAACAGTGGTTCCTGTTTTATGGTACAATTTTAGCCACAAAATGACAATCAGTGGAAAACCTAGATTTAAATTACAGGAATGCAATAGCTACCAGTGATTACTATGGAGTATGAGCCTAGTAGCATAAATCATCTGCATCATGCACATTTTACCTCCCACCCTGGAATATAATCCCTTTAGGGCAAATAGGAATTCCTGTTTCCATGCACTATCCCTAGCAAAGCACTTGTTCAAAAGTAGACTAATTAATAAAAGGGATGCCCACTGAATACAAACTACGTATACTCTTTTACAAAGGTTAAGAGCTTGGCACAATTTTCAGCTATTCAGGAGAGAAGGAACTAAAATCCCCATGATAAAACCATGAACTAACTTGGCTTGAAACATCCTAATGAATTTTAAATCAGTGAAGTCATCTTATTTTTTATTTCTCTTTCAAGGCAGAGCTTACAAAGCAATTGCAGAATTGAATAGACTTTTATTTATTTGCCTTTCACACTTTGGGGTGAAATGTGAATTTCTAGTGGTAAATTTTATTGATTTCTGTCAAGTTGGACAAAGATTTGTGGAGTCGGTGTATTCTTTCAGGAAGGAAGGAAAGAAAGCTGCTACGTCAAATCATCTCCTTTGTCAGCAAGACATCAGGGGGGAAAAATGACTCCACGTTGACTTCTAAAAATGATAAAATGTGGATCCCAGAATTCAAACCACATGGAACAGGTCACTGGTGATCCATGGCTTTTTGCAGAACAGGGAAATAAAAAGCGATTTCCAAGTGGTTTGGGATGCCGAAGTCTGTCCACTAAACAACCCCAGGGAGTCGTTCCAGTTTACAGAAAGCCTTCCGGCACTCCAGGTGGGAGTTTTCCAATAACTGAAGGGCTGCAGCAGAGCAATGACTAAAAAGGAGAAGCCACGAGAAGGACACAGGCCACCCTGCAGAACAGAGGACTGGGCATGACTTTATAGCCTCAGGTCTTTGTACCACCTCTTTCAAAGAGTAGAAGGAGTGCGATTCAGAGAGGACAACTCAAAGATAATAAACCGTTACACTGTGCTTATTATAATGCTTTGAGGATTTAGTAAATGATATTAAAATGGAGATTACTCCAGGAAATGGAATAAAACATTCTCAGTAGCCCACGACTGATCAGATGCCCACACAAAGTCAGCTGGCATTGTAAGGAATGCCACCTCATTGTAAGAGACCCTGTAAGGGACCCTGTCAGGGCTGGAGACAATGTCCACACCCTGAATGGAGAGCTGACCTGGACATGTGTTTCTAGAACATATAAGCAAAGAAAAACTTTCCCTCCATTTCTGAAGTTCAACTATGTTGATATAATCTGGAAATGGACTAACAGGAGAAAAGGGCATACAAATTTATTATGTACACAAGAGCATCACAGAGAGTGATCACCCAACATCCCAAACAGATATAGTAACGTACCTACCCCTCTTCTTGGAGGACAGGGAGCTGGGGATGTTGCCATCTTGAAGGGAGGTCTATGAATTTTAGAGAAGTTTAATAGGCCTCTAAAACACAACAGTTTGTAGATTATTCTCTTTGGAAACTGCATGAGACAGGATCTTGTGATACATTCTATCCAGGTATGCTTTGATTCCTCAGTCCTCCTTCCTGGACATGAATTTGATCTTTCCTGACTAATAATATTTCAGAAGGGAGCCAAAGGCAAGTGTGTTCCTTCTAGAAGATATTCTGGTAAAGGAGCTAGAGTCAGAGAGACAGAGGACAGAGAGAATTACACCCTGTCCTGGGGAGGGTGGGAACAGGAGGGAATCAGAAAGTCCTTGGCTCTCAGGATGCTCCTGAGGCCTCTCTATTGCCTTCAGCTCAAAGTGCTTAACATGCCAAAGAAGTATAATCTGGGGTATCATTTTCCAAGCCCCAACATTCAAAGCTTTGAGCGTTCATTTCTGAAGGCACAGTAGGTACCAGCTGAATTTGTGGTCATGTGGAAAGTTTTGCATGTTATGTCTGGGTCCTAAAATATCCAGTGAAAACACCTATAGCCCCATTTTCAAAAAAAAAGAAAAAGAAAATTTGAAATGCAGCTGGCGCCAGGACATACATTTCTCTGAAAATTATGTGTCAAGTTCCACAAAGGAGCAGAGTCACAAGTCCTCAGAATAATGTTTCCCACCATGGGTAACTCATCACTAGGACGCTACAGGCTATTAATTTTTCCAGTTTTCTGTATTTAATAAAGTAGAAGTAAGGAACAAGACAGCTAGATTCCCCAAAAACACCTTGGACAAAGGAAAGCAGACCAGACTGCCTCCTCAGAAGTCAAAAGGGGTGCTTTAGGCAGTCATCCCCCAGCCTAGTCGAGAGCCCCAAGTCCTCTAAATGTGGCACACAGAGTCAAAAAGGATTGTGAGTGTATTTAAGCCTTCGATGTTTCTTTTTCTTTTTTTTTTAACCAATTCAAAGTATCTTGACATTCATTGGAATTGGTTATGACAGATGCAACTTCCAGGCTGAAGCATTCTGCTCCCCTGACTCTGTAAAATCTGGAAGAGGAGAGCTTAAATTGGTACGTCTACTTTACACCCAATGTATGCACTACTTGGAGTCATATATAACTCTTTTGCCTTATGGTCCTGCTTGGGACTGACAAATCTCTTCCTCCAAACTGCTACAGCCAGACCCATCAGCCATGGGGTTGAGTTACGTGGCCCCTGCCTCTGCTTCCAGAATTCAAACCATGTGGCTTGGGCCTCTGGTGCTCTATAGCTGTCCAAACAGGAAAATAAAAAGCCCACCTGCAGGATGGAATTTGACATTCTTAATGGTCACCAGCAGAGTTAAGTGAGGCAGCCTAAAAGTGCAGGGAGAATAATCCCCGTAGGGTGAATTTGGTCAATGCTTAAGAGGAAATAGGAGCCAAACCCCACCATAGCCTTGCACTTCTCCAAGGCCACAGCTCTTCCCCTACAGAACTGCCAGGTTGAATTCCCCTGGTCCCTTGTAGCTCAACACATGTGCCAAGGAGAGGCTGTTTGGGGCTCACCTGATCTTTTCACAGCTCCTGATGGGGTAGTAGCTGTTTGGGCAATTCAGCTCTTCACATCTTTCCCTCTTTTCTTCACTTTTCCCTTATTCTTCATCTTCTACCCTGGGATTATACTTCCCAAGGAAAACATCAATCCTGTAAGTCTGTGTCAGATTCTTCTGGGGGTTTTGTTGTTGTTGTTTGTTTTGTTTTTGTTTTTGTTTTTTTTTAAAGAAGAAAGGTGTTATGATTTGGATCTAGAATGTCCCCCTAAAAACTCATGTGTTAGAAAATGTAGTAATGTTCAGCAGTGAAAGGATCCAAATATGAGAGCTGTAACTTCATGATTTGATGAACTAACAATTTGAATGGACTATACTGGGTGGTAACTATGGGCAGGGGAGGTGTAGCTAGAGGAAAGAGGTTACTGGGGGCATGACTTTGTGTACTTTCTCTCTCCTCCTCTTCATCCTCATCCTCCTCCTTCTTTTATCTTCTCCTCCTCCTCTTCTTCTTCCTCCTCCTCCTCCTCCTCCCCCTCCTCCTCCTACTTCTTTTTCTTCCTCTTCTTTTTCTTCCTCTTATCTTCTTTCTCCTCCTCCTCCTCCTTCTTCCTGACTGTCATACCCTCCACCATGATGTTCTGCCTCAGGCCCATAACAATGGAGTTGGTTGACCATCCAGCCAGGGACTGATCCTCTGAAACTATGAGCCAAAATAGCTTTTCCTCCTCTACATTGCTCTAGTCATGTATTTTGGTCACCACAATGAAAAGACTGAATTTAATAAGTTTCACCTGAACTTCATTTTTGAGTTATTTTAATTCATCCAAATGCTAGATTTAAAATATAACTAGAAGTAAGTATAAGTTAGTTTTGTCAGATCCTTGGGAAAATATTGAAATGCATTTAACTCACCAATTTTAAATTAGGGAATTTTCCTTGGAAATTTTAATAAGTAAATATTCTTCTCCAAGTACACCAAATAGTATTAAAAAATTAAATTTTATTCAAAAATAGATATGGCTATAGTCAAAGGTCTATGAAACTCTAAAGTGAGAAATCAGAAAATTGTCAAAAATTCTTATTTATCCTTTTATCCAAATTATAAAAATAAATGTAGTATAGTTGATGGGTTAAATTCCTGTAGCTCAATACTTCATATTTTTCAAATGGATGGAATTCTCATTCTCAGAGCACCAGAAATGAAATGGCTACATCCAAACTCTCTAAAATGAATGAGCAAATATAAATTGTTCTGAACACAGGTAAGAAAACAAAACATACAGAGAATGCTCCAAAGGTGTAAATCTTTGTGTAAGTTGTGTCATTTTCCTTTGAAAGGTGATCAGTAGATTTGAAGAGGAAGAGGATGATGAGAACAAGGCACGAAGTGAGTTAGGTCCGGGGAATTCAATGAGGACTAAAGGCAGTTCTCACCCTTGACCAAGTCACAATCTGATGAAAGAATAAATAATTAGCCAGGTACAGTGACCCACACCTGTAATCATAGCAGCTCTGGAGTCTGAGGCAGGAGGATCGCAAGTTCAAATGACGATGTTCTAAACAACTCAAATAAAATACAAAATAGGGCTGGGGATGTGGCTCAGTGGTGTGCCCCTGAGTTCAATCCCTAGTACTAAAAAAAAAAAAAAAAAAAAAAAAAAAAGTGTCTTAGCTCATTTAAGCTCCTATAATAAGGTGCTTAATATAATAAGCTCCATTTTACCAGTAACTGCTTGGTTTATAAACCACAGAAATTTATTTCTCATGGTTCTAGAGGATGTGAAGTCCAAGATCAAGATCAAGGTGCAGGCAGATTTGGAATCTGGTGAGGACCTGTTTCCTGGTTCTTGAATGGCATCTGCTGGTTGTGTCCTCATGGGAGAAGGATCCAAGAACTCTCCAATACCTCTTTTATGAGGGCACTGATTCCATTCATGAGGGTTTCACCCTCATAAACCAATTTCCTAATCTTACCGGGGCCCCACTTCCTAATGGCACCACACTGGCTATTAGGATTCAACACATGAATTGGGCTGGAGATAAAAACATTCAGCCCACAGCAGAGAGCAATCAATCTCATGTTACCAAAGCACAGATGCCAGTTGCTGATCACATTGGAGAGGTCACAGATACTAGTACATTTTCTGGTTAATGTGAGAGAGAAACCAGATGCTGAATTTGAGTTAAAACATCCAGGTGAAGATTGACCCATGGACAATGGAAATTCACACCTAAAGTTCAGGTACCACCCCAATCTAAAGAAGAAGCTAGGAGATTTAGGCAGATACAGATTGTAGTTAAATTCATAACATGAGGAATTCCAGGGGACACATATCAATAAAACAGGGGTATAGGTTGGAAGGAGACAAGAAGCCCAATTTGGGAATACATGATGGCACAAATTTTTATGATGAAAAGAGACTGAGAGAAAGAAAATGAGAAAGAGCAGTCAAAAATTAATTGGGAAAATCAGCATGGCACAGTGTCACATGCCTGCAATCCTAGCAGCTCAGGAGGCTGAGGCAGGAAGATTGCAAGCTCAAAGCCAGCCTCAGCAACTTAGTGAGGCCCTAAGCAACTTAGTGAGACTCTGTCTTAAAAATTACAATAATACGAAAAGGACTGAGGATATGGCTCAGTGGTTAAGCGTCCCTGGGTTCAAATCCAAGTACAAAAAAAAAAAATAGTAGGAAAACCAATGAAAATATTATCTCATATGAAGGCTGGAAAGCCTCAAAGAAGAAGAAGGTGCTCAGCAGTGTTCCATGCAACTAACAGCACAGCCAAGTACAATAAACACAGAAAGTGACCACTGGGCATGGCAGTTAGCAGGACAAGTTGAGAGCACATTTTAAAGGACAGGTTGACAAATGCCAATTGAAATGGCTGAGGACCAGTGTGCAACATGGTCATTGGATTATTACACGGGTCTAAACAAGCAAATCACAGAAAACAAGCAAATCACAGAAAAAAACAGTCTACTGGAGCTCTTCCAGGGTCTGTGCCATCCAAATAGGTCTGGTCCTATCTGCAGTTCGATGTTCTGTGGTGCCAATTGTTGAATCCAGCTTCAGAATCTTCAGGGGACCATTCTGGGTTCTGTGGCTAACTAGGATTTACAAAATTAACTCCTACACACACTTTCTGTCTTCAGTTTCCTAAGAGAGTTGGCTGCTACTTCTCCTCTTCCTGGCATTCCCTGGGTGCCCCCTCCAGAGGTAAGAAGAATAGCCACCACTGCGTTCTCCCCCTGCCACCCAGTCTTACTGCAGGATGGTGAGGGGGTCACAGACAAGACCAAAGGGTAACTACAAGAGAAGGGGACAGTTGTAAGTCTTTGTTGAGCAGAACACAGGAGGAAGGGACAACATAAATACAGATCTTTATTCTTTGGCTTCATCTCAAGTTGTTCAGGTTCATTGTTCTCGCGTGCCTTGCTTCCCAGGTAGTAGCACATCCCAGGTACTTTGATGTAGAGGATGACTACTGACAGTCCTCTTCCTGTGTGTGAGCTTATTCCTGTAAACTGTGCCAGGCAGGTATTTGTCTTTTGCTCTCAGACCCATGTTCTGCTCTTCTTCTGAGGAACTACCCTTTCAAGGCCTTTGATCAGCTGGATTTAATGCATGTTCAACCAGTGTGGAAAAGACTGAAGTAGAAAAATTCTGGAAGGCAGGAGTAAGGAAGCCAGCTGTTGTGGAGGATCTGGGAATCTATCCCTCTCTTGCTGGGCTTCAGGCAGCATATGAAGCAATGGCGAGTCTTCTGGTTTCCACTCCATGTGGGTGGGTGGCCCAGTTCCTGGGTCCTGGTAGCACTGTCAACAGTACTGTTTCCCATTTCTTCAGTATTGTGGGTGAGAACATTTCCCTGATGCTGGTGCTCTCCTGGGCACATCAACCACCCCTGTTTGACCTCTCAGATTTTCCATTCCCAAGGACAAATTCCCTGGATGAAACAACATCTTCTGTTGAAAGACCTAGAGTGGTTTCTCTCCTATGACTGCACCACAACAGAGAAACTATAATAATCCAATCCAGGAGGCTTTTTTAACAAAGACTGGGGGGAGATTGTATATATTATGAATGAGACTCCTCTACCCTACCCTCAATCAAAAGTGACAGAGCTTTAACTAATCAAAAAATTACCATACACTAAAAAGCAGGAAAACAAGGATACGAGGGCAAACAAATGCACTGAAGGATAGAAACACTGTTGGAGTTTGTGCCCTCACACAATGTATACTGGGGACTGAAGGGGGCAAAACAATCTAAAGAAAAAGGAAGAATATTAGGAGTCAAGACATGTTACAAAGGGAAGAAATATGAAGATGAGATGCATAGGATTATGTGCAGTAAAAGTCAGAAGAAGTAAGGTGATAGCTGCTTAGTGAAATAAGTTTCTGAGATCTGTGCAGAGAGGGAATTCAGAGGTCAAGGGAAGAGAAAGAAAGAAGTGTGCCAGCAAATGAAGGCGATTTAAATCTAAGGGAAACAAAACACTAAATATTTAAGTCTCTGTTAGCGTAATTGAACAAAGAAAAGGGCTAAGCATCACAGTGCCAAGTTCTCTTCATTAGGTTCACCTAGGGTGACGCATCTGAGTTACTGATGTCTTGAAAATTAAATGAAATTTTAAGCAAATTTCTGGGCCTTTCACTCTAGAATTATTGAAACACAGCCTCTAGTGGATGAGACCTTGAAATCTAATTTCTCAAGAGCTCCCCACTCAGAATTTGAGAACCCTGGCTGCACCTGCAAACCACTGTGTGTAGTTCAACACTAACATAGCGGGACGACCTGGTATCCATCCACAGTTGGAGACACAGGAAAATGAGGGTATTTGCCTCATGTTTAAGATCCCAAGAAGAAACATTTCGCCATAAATACTTTTGGGTACTGTAGACATGGCAATGGACAGGTGCTTCCAACAGGCCTGGGGAAGCCTTCTCTTGGAGGATCATTTGGGGAGATGATCATCTTGGGAGGATCGTGTCTCATCCTGGACCAGAAAGAGATCCTTATTTCTATGCATGCTTTATTGTTGAGGATATAAATGTACATCTGAATCTCCCCTGATGCCTTTTTTCTGGCTTTGTGGTTCTGTCCTGAAGTAATTTTAACCAACTGTATTCACTATAGCAGTTTCTCTTAATTCTCAGTTGGAAGGTTCTGGAACATTAAACAAAACAAAACAAAAAAGTCTTTTTAAAAAATATTATTTTATAGAGCTATTTGCTGCAGTTATTTTATACACAGCAGGATGATTACTTCTCAAGGCTTTTTTCTTTTCCTTTTTTTCCCCCTTAGAGATAACTAGATAAGAAATTTTTAGGAGACCGTCACAGACACCCATTACTAAATGCCTAGCATATTTGGGGAAGCTTCAAGACCATTTGTAACACCACTGAAGACATTTTCAATAACTGGCACAATTTTTGAAATGGAAATTGCTCTTGGTGTTGAATTTTAAAAGCAATTTTGTTTGGAAATATTAGCACAGTCTGCAAAGAAACATCAAATTGTATAGCTTAGGGGACTAATAGGCTTTGAAACTTTAGCAACTGACTGGAGATGTCTCATTCTTTTTCTTTTGCTTGCTTCCCTTTCTTCCTCCTTTTCCTCCTTCCTTCACTCCTTCTAATCGATATGGAGGGCACACTCAGGAACAAAAGAGTCATATTCTCTGCCCTCCCAGAGCTGTAGTTCAAGGAGATAATCACATATTTAATAATTACACAAATAAGTGTGACATTTTAAAGGAGATAAAAATGTGAGCGCATCTGATGAGGAATATGAGAGAGGGTTCAATGACAGACTCCAATGCCTTTTGAACACCTGAAATGTTAGCTACGTGATTGGCTTTAACTATGATTAACGTAAAAAGTTGGAGTGTTGCACACTGTTGGTGAGAAGGAAAATCAGTGAAGCCATTCTGGAAAACAGTATGAAGTTTGCTCAAAAGAATTAAAAATACTACATGACCCAGCTCATACTCCTGGGTGTACAGAGTATCAAGGAGATGTCTGCACTCCCATGATTACTGCAAGCATTATTCACAATTGCTAAGATAGGGAGTCAATCTAAATGTCCATCAACCATAAATGATTAAGAAAATGTGGTATGTATGCACAACAGAATATTATTTATTCATAAAAAATAAAGATACCCTGAATCAACTTAATGAAAGAGGTGAAAGACCTTTACAATGAAAACTACAGAATGCTAAAGAAAGAAATTAAAGAAGAGCTTAGAAGATATAAAGATCTACCTTGTTCTTGGATAGGCAGAATTAATATTGTCAAATGACTATCCTACCAAAAGCACTAACTATGCAGATTTAATGCAATTACAATCAAAATCCCAATGGCATTCCTCATAGAAATAGAAAAAGCAGTCCTGAAATTGATCTGGAAAAAAAGGAGATCCAGAATAGATAAAGCAATCCTTAGCAAGATGAGTGAAGTAGGTGGCATTACTATACCAGACCTTAAACTATACTACAGAGCAATAGTAACAGAAACAGCATAGTATTGGCACCAAAATAGACTGGTAGACCAATGGTATAGAATAGAGGACATAGAGACAAACCCACATAACTGCAGTTACGTTATATTAGATAAAGGTGCCAAAAATATACATTGAAGAAAAGATAGCATCTTCAATAAATGGTGCTGGGGAAAGTGGAAATCTATATGCAACAAAATGAAATTAAACCCCTATCTCTCACCATGCACAAAACTCAACTCAAAGTGGATCAAGGACCTAGGAGGTAAACCAGAGACACTGCATCTATTAGAAGAAAAAGTAGGCCCAAATCTCTACATGTCAGATTAGACCCCAACTTCCTTAATAAAACTCCTATAACACAAGAATTAAAATCAAGAATCAATAAAAGGGATGGTCTCAAACTAAAAAGCTTCTCAGCAAAAGAAACAATCAGTGAGGTGAATAGAGAGTCTACAGAATGATAGCAAATCTCTACCACAGCCCATCAGATAGACAACTAATCTCTAGGCTATATGAAGCACTCAAAAACCTTAACACCCAAAAAATAAATAATTGAGTCAATAAATGGGCCAAGGAATTAAACAGATACTTCTCAGAAGATGATATACAATCAATCAACCAATATATGAAAAAATGTTCAACATCTCTAGCAATTAGATAAATACAAATCAAAACTACTCTAAGATTTCATCTCACTCCAGTCAGAAAGGCAGCTATTAAGAATACAAACAATAAGTGTTGGCAAGGAATGGAGGGAAAGGCATACTCATACATTGCTGGTGGGACTGCAAATTGGTATAGCCAACATGGAAAGCAGTATGGAGATACCTCAGAAAACGTGGATAGGAACCACCATTTGACCCAGCTATCCCTCTCCTCAGTCTATACCCAAAAGGCTTAAAAACAGCATACTACAGGGCACAGCCACATCAATGTTTATTGTGGCACAATTCACAATAACTAAACTATGGAACTAACCTAGATGCCCTTCAGTTGATGAATGGATAAAGAAAGTGTGGTATATATACACAGTGGAATATTATTCAGCATTAAGAGAGAATAAAATTATGGCATTTGCAGGTAAATGAATGGAGCTGGGAAATACAATCCTAAAATGAAGTAAGCCAATCCCCAAAACCAATGGTCAAATGTTTTCTCTGATTTAAGGATGGTGATCCATAATGGAGTGGGGGGAGCATGGGAAGATTACATGGATTCTAGATAGGACAAAGGGGTAGGAGGGGAAAGGAGGGGACATGGGGGTAGGAAAGATGATGGAATGAGATAGACATCATTACCCTAAGTAGATGTATGAAGACACGAATGGTGTGATTCTACTGTGTGTACAACCAGAGACATGAAAAAATGTGCTTTATATGTATAATATGAATTGCAATGCATCCTGCTGTCATATATAACAAATTAGAATTTTTTAAATAAGTTAAAAAAATAAGATATCCTGCCATTTGTGACAACAATGATGAACCTAAAGGACATTTATTATGTGAAATAGCAAAGCACAGAAAGACAAGTACTGCTTAATCTCACTTATCTGTGGAACTGATGTTATAGAGGTTGAGAGAGTCACGGTGGTTACATGAGGCTCCAGTAGTTAGAGAGATGTAGGTTTAGGGACACTTTGATTGAAGTGTTAAAGGATACAGATTTTTGGTTAGACAGGAGGGATAAGTTCAAGAGATATATTGTAAAACGTGGTGAGTATAATGTGTTATATTCTTAGTAACAATGTGTTGTATTCTTAAAAACTGCTAAGAAAGTAGATTTTAAGTGTTTTCACCATACACAAAAAGATAAGTATGTGAGGTGATGTACATGTTATTTAGCTCAATTTAGCCTTTCTACAGTGTGTATATATTTCAAAACATCATATTGTACATAATAATATACACAATTTGGCAATTAAAAATAATCAATTTTTAAAACACATGGGTTGTGGTCAATGATTGTGGTTAGCATGTCAATTGCAATTTAAAACTGTCGTGGTTGACAGTTGGTTCCTTTATACTATGATTTGAGAGTGCCTAGATGGAATTCATTTTTTCCAGTAACCATTACTAACTAAGCCTGGGACTCTAGGATAAGTCTTTACTGACCTCATGCTAGTCTAATGGAAGGGGCAAGATGGATGTTCTTGGAACACTTAAATAGAAAGCCCTAGATAACTCAAAGCCAAAATGAGAACCGAGGCAGAAACCGATACAAGTGTCTAAATGAGAAGACCAAGGGCTTGAGTCAGAGGGTTGGAAAAAGGAAAGGAGGAAGCGAGAGAAAAAGGTTTACCTCAAAGTAAATATCTGCCGCAGTCTGGCTGGGCACAATCAGGAGCCACTTGTCAAAAGAAACTAACTTTATTTTTAGAACCACACACGCCAAACAAAACAGCCTCTCAGGAAAAACCCTCAGAGCCTCAACTGCCACCACCGGCTTTCCACAAGCCTCTCTCTCCCCCACAAGCTTCTCTCCACCTCCCACAATCCTCCTGCTCTTGAGGCTGATTGGCTGGGTCACGTGGGCGGAGCCAAAAAAGTCCCCCAATGAGCAGCTCCGTGGTCTGAAAGGGCAGGGAAACAGCCCAATGAGCATCACCGCAGAGGAGCCAATCAGCTAGATGTTGCTGGGGCCGCTGTGAGCCAATCATCAGCCGGCAGCTGGAAGTTTGCTGGGGCCCCTTCGGCTGTGGCTCTCAACAAATATCAGCATAGAAAAGAAAGATCCTAGAGCGAATAGTAGGAGTTAAGTCATTCAAGTTAGAGAACTGGTAGAGATTCAACATGGATGGGGGTGTTGCTTAAATGTAGATATCTAGATATATGGCTTATAGCATGTATATGTGTATATAAATGTATATAATACGTACATATTACCTGTTAATTGGTACATAAAACACAAAAATACTAAAAAAAAAATTTGTCAAACCAGACTTATAAATTGTGATTAAGTAAGAAGTTGAGTCAACTTTAGGGAATTGAGAATTGAGAAAAGAGTTTAAATAGAACTGGATAAATCACCATATAAACACACTGTCCTTGGCTTACACCCCTACCCAGCAGTGTTTTTATACTTCAGAAAAAAACAACAACAACTATGATTTACTCTTATAAACTGTGCCCAACCTGTGACCCAAGTTAGTTTCAAAGCTGTATAGAAATGTTTGTATCAGCTCAAATTTTCTAAAACATGCTGTTTAATTTTAAATTAACCCTAACAGGGAGTAACTCTTGTTGCTGTGTATACACCTGAATTGAAATGAAGGGGGAAAATGTGTGTAAGTAGATTCTGTGACTGACATTAGCTTAGCAGCTAGCAGTAAAGCACAAAATATCAAAGTGTACCTATCTCTATGGAACACTCCTGTCATTGTAACAAGATCCACTGTTAGCAAAAATCTTTTGATTTCATAGGTTGGAAATGAAAATGCACTCACATTTTTGCTAGCATATATAAATATTAGTTCTATAGTCATTGTGCATCCCCCACACCAAGGCTTTAACAAGCCAAATTATCATAGAGGTAAACACAGTAAAAAGTTTTTCTAAAACAAATGATTCTTGAAAATATACTTAATTTTTTTAAAAAAAATTATTTTTAGTTGTAGATGGACACAACACATTTATTTTGTTTTATTTATTTTTATGTGGTGCTGAGGATCCAACCCAGTGCCTCACACGTGCAAAGCAAGCGCTCTCTCACTGAGCTACACCCCCAGCCCCAAAATACATTTAATCTTAAACCCAATTCCTTAGTTTGTCATTGTTCTTTGTTGCATTAAGTAGCCTCTTTTCTTTATTTCATGATTAAAACAAAGTTCCAAAAAGGAATGGGGAAAACACACTTTGGAAAAGCAGCGTAACCTCTCTGAGCATGATTCTTCACCTGCAAAACAAGGCCGCAGGGCTTGGTCAGGGCAGAATGCGCCTCACAGGCACCTCACAGCAAGCAATGCACTTGACCCCACCATCAGGAGGTGGCCATACTCTGCAACAGGTGAGGAAATGGAGGTTGGGCTACTGTCTACAGTCACGTGGCCAGGTAGCTAGTGTGGCCAAAGTGAGGGTGCAAACCCAGGCACTGGACACCACAGTCTGTACCTCTAAACACGACACTGTACTGTCTTTTATAAACATGACAAGGGAACTACCTCCTGGATCCTTCTGCAGATGAAGCAAGAGAAACTAAGTGAAGCACTTAAAACTTTTTAAGGAGTCATACAAAGTAAGTTAACATCTTTATTCGATGGCCCTGGGATTAAACAAAATATCCTAGGTTAATATTACTAATGACTTCTTACCCCAAGACCTTCAATAAAAAATTGCCTGATTTGGCATGTCAGATAACTGACAGAGAGAACAAAGAAGGGCTTTGCATGTTTCATAGTGCTGTAAGATATTATTGCTGGCAAGATGTCTCACCATGAGTAAAATTGTCTTGAGAGTCTGAGATTCTTGACCGTTTTGCTTACTGATTAGGTGATGTATGTAACTATGACCTGTTTCATTAGTGTTGTCATGTAAGCTCAGATTATACAATTTTTCTTTAAACTTACTTCATATAGTTAGTTTAATCATGAATTTAACCAGCAAGAACCTTATGGGGAAAGCTGTGAGTGCCTAGTGGTATAAAATCAAAAGCCATCCTATGAGATGGGGCAACAATGAGAAGAATCATACAGGTGCGCAGTCCTGAACTCTCTCTAGGGTAGTGCTTGGCTAAGTGCTTTCCCTCCCCCATGGGTGATCTCTGCAAAATTAAAAATATCTAAGAAGCGGAAGAGTTCAAACTCCTAAAACACTGACGATTTAAAGGGATATGGCATGTAATAATTGTTTCAAGAGCTAAAAATATTCTAATATTTATTTTATTTAAGGAAAAAGTGATAGTTATTTAAAAGTGGATGAAGTGAAAACTGTGAGTTGGGTAGTGCACCAAGGGTTTTGTGCATATTATAATTAGAGAGAATACAGTCAGCTTTATATTCAGGATATTGATGTTGAACCAAGGGATGAGGAGGATTATTAGCAATCCAGATTAAAGTTTACTAGGGTATTTGAATATTAGGGTAGCTCCTGGAAGCAAAGAATGCTCCTATTTTGGCATTTTCCTTTCAGGCTTATGAACATTAACAGGATGAAAATGAAAGGCACTTACTAATAGTTAGGTAGTTAGTCACCACCTAACACACCCCCAAAGCAAAATTCCTAGTGAAGCTGGAGCCCAGAGCTCATGATGGAAAGCTAACAGAACTTTGATTTCTCCCTCAATTTCTGGATTTCCCCTGTGCCCCTCATGATAAATACAGTGAAGCATACTGTGAGAAGGGAGGAAAGAGGGTTCACTTATGCAGGGAACCACACTCAGTCACTAATATCAAAGATTACCAGCTAAAGATGCAGAGGTATGTCACACCTGCATAAAATGACATAGGGTAACATTCATGGAATAGAAATGTATGATGACAGGAAAAATGTACCACTGTCAAGATATCCTTGGTTAGATGTTGTATTTCTGATTATACATAGGTGGTGGGATATTCTCTCTCTCTCTCTCTCTCTCTCTCTCTCTCTCTCTCTCTCTCTCATTTTGCATTTTGATTTATGTATTTCCTAATAAAATTGTAAGTGATTTTAATTGAGAATACTTTATATGACCATTTTTTAAAGACAATATATAATTTAGATGTCTCTTAGAAATTTATTTCTAGACCAGACATTTAATTGGTACGATACTCATGATGTGATTGTACAATTTATAATTACAATTGTTCTTTGCACCCTGGTTTTATGTTCAGAGACTACAAGTCCCACTCACCCCAGCTTAAGGGAACAACAGGTGTATTCCTTACGCAGGTTCCACTGAATTCTTGAAGTTTTTGCATAAGTCATCATCAATTGAATCTTCGATCAGTGCATTATCACCATCATAGGTAATCAAGTGTGCACATACTGGATGTAATCCAAGCTACTTTACCTGTATCTCACAAAAGTCTCATAATAATCCCATTGGTATATACGAGCATTAATCCCATTTCGAGATGAGAAACCTGAACAGGAGAGAGGTTAAGTATCTTTCTCTTTTAGATCACACAGTTAAAAGACCCAGAAACCAAGCTTTGATTCCAATGACAGACTCTGTGGCTTGAGTTCTCAACTCCCAGTCTGTTTTGTTATTCTCTGAAGTTCATGAATAAAAAGGGAGAGTTGGGAATCATGAGAGCTAATGTGAAAATCATGCATTTGGAAACAAGCAGAACTGAGGAGCAGTTCTTTGCCACTGCGTGCTGAAGTTGGTGGTTTATTTGTCTTTCCGGCATGAGTACCTGAGAATGTGCAGCATAGACCCGATCCTAGAGGTTTCCTGCTGGATTATTTTTATGTATCAAGCCAAATGGCACATGGGTTAAAGAATGAATTGAATCCTTGAACATAAACATTTTGTATGGTACAGGAGGACTTGGAATGAAAAGCCTAATCGATTTTCAGTTGAGAACTGAAGTGGAATTATGGTCAGGGAGACCGTTGGTATTTATAGGCGCATGCCCTACCTTACAACTGAAGTTTTATCCTGTCCTTCTATCTCTAAGTCTCCAATTTGGATGCCAGTTTTAATCATTTCCACAACCTACTCAACCATGACCACCTCAGGTCCACTTCATCATTTACCAAACCCAGGAAAGTTGACCATCTGTTCTCATTTATTTCTCGTTTCTACTTCTAAATAATTATAAGAAAAAAAATAACAATAAAGCATGGCAGTTGGCCTGACTATAAATTCTCATTACTACTTTAACTGGGGTTTTCACATTCATCAGCAGCTATTCTTATTCAGTTCTGCACGCTCCCTGTTTCCCACAGTGGCTGGTATCACAAAACCTTGTCCCCTCCTCCATTCCCCCATCTCCACCCCTTCCTCATGGAGGGCAGACTGCCTGCATCCTGTTCCTCTTAGAAGACTGAGATGTTGGGTTTGAGTCTCCTTCATTTCCATCATTGCCATCATCAACTCTCTGTTCTCCCATCTCTGGATATTCTTGTTCCCACTCAAGAAAAACACGTCCCTCCTCTTCACTTCTGCAGTTCTCTCTCATTAAGCTCTTTGTGTCTCCTCTTCCTGTATTTCCTTGCTTTGTTCCTTATCCTTTTGCTCTTGAAAGTAAGAGTTCTCTGACTTTTTTATTTATGCTTTGAAACTTGGACACAATTTTCTGCTATTTATTTTCTACATGGCTGCTGTAGCCAGCCTTTACACTGCTGTGACTAGAAGACACACCAGAACAATTGTAGGGGAGGAAGAGTTTATTTGGGGGCTCACAGTTTCAGAGGTCTCAATGCATACACAGTCGAATCCATTCCTTAGGGCTCACGGTGAGACATAATATCATGGCAGATGAATGTGGCAGAGGGAAGCAGCTACATGATGATCAGACAGCAGAGAGACTCCACTTGCCAGATACAAAGATGTACCCCAGAGCCATGCCCCCAGTGACCTACCTCCTCTAGCCACAGACCATCTGCCTCTAGTTACCACTCAATTAATCCCATCATAGGATTAATTCACAGATTGGGTTGAGACTCTATAACCCAATTATTTCTCCTCTGAACCTTCTTGCACATTCTCACACATGAGCTTTTAGGAGATATCTCACATCCAAACCATAACAATGACTTTCAGACTTTCAGCTTTCCAAACATAAACCTTGGTAATTTTCCTCCACACCTTTAGTCAACCAATTCCCAATCACAATTCATTCATTTAACAAATATATCTGGCCCCATTCTAGTCAATAAAAATCTATAAAATTACTTGTCTCATGAGGCTTATATCCTATGGGGGAACCAGGCAATAAAATGCATGAAAGAGTTAAAATTCTATGTTAGACCATTCAAGGGCAAGATTAAATTGGTAAGGCAGACACAGGAGTCAGGGTACAGAAGTTTGAAGTGACAGAGAGGGTGACAGCATTCTAGTAAAGGTCAAGCCAATCGGGCTCCTTTAGAAGGTCTTTTCAGAAACTGTGCCTGAAATGTATATTTTTATATATCCTTGGTCATTCCTACTTACAACAGGGGTTCCAAAGAGGCATTGAATTTTAACCAAATAGTGGGCCACCTCTTCAGATCATGAGTTAATTTGGTAGGGGCGGGGGAATTGGAATCAGGTGGCAACTAGCTGCTTTGGATGATTAGAGATTTTATAAATGAAATTTTATAAATTTATATAAATTTATAAATTGTTATGGTTTGGATGTGAGGTATCAAAAATGAAGAAGTTGAATAAATATAAAAGTGAATTCCTTAATTAAGTGGTCACTTTATCCACAAAATAAACTATTACAAGAAAAATGATATTGAAAATGAATCAATTTTTGAAACAACCTCAATAAGTGTTCCATCATTGGGTGAACTTTTTTTAACTTATAAAGCTCTTTTGCTTCTAATATGGGAATACAACAAAAAAACATGACTCCCAAAAAGAGTTATAAGAAAAGAGACAATCTAGAAAGTCTACTCTGTATTTATTATGTCAGGGAAAAATATGGCAATTATGGCATCAATTCCACAAAATACATAACAACCTGATATCCTCTGAAACACCACTGCCCACAAAGCTCAGGGAAGATTATTAGATTTGAGTCTCACTTTAGCAACTATAAATGTTGATAAAGTGATGTGCTTATCACTCAATAAGTAGTCAACCCTCCATATATATATATCTTCAACTATATATGTTGACCACAGATATATGTGTGGTCAAGAGGGAAAAGCAACAGATATAAACTAGATATCTATACAAATATAAATGTATTTATAAATTTAAACTACAAAAAGAGATATAAACTAAGCACCCATAAAATAAAAAGGAAAGGGCACAATCAAGAGAAAATTACATAATCATAGAGTGTCTTTTCTGGCATGTGAAGGAGAACAGGGAGAAAAGATATATGTACAATTTTAAATTCTTCTTAAACCAGGAAAGTCATAGTTTCTAGTCTGCTTATTCCCAAAGTCCTATCTTGAGGTCATACAATCTTCAAGGCCTTTGGCATTCCCATTTCTAGGAATGATTTGTTCTATGAACCCATTCCAGCACCTTTAGGTGTTTATTTTTTGTTTGGGGTTTTTGTTGTTGTTTACTAAATCCTATAGCCTTCTTCTTTTATATCGAGAAGTTTCATCTGTATCTTTAGGGAGCTGTAGCACACAGTCCTTCTCTGTGGGAGCCAAATGAACATTAATTAATGATGAATGGAGGATACTTTACCATCTGTTCAGCACTAATTCAATACATACTGTTGTTACTTAATTGGATTATTTTTAGTCTTGTAGTTTCAACTGGGCAAACACTAATGGCTGGAGCTGTGACACACACTGGCAAATCATAACTCCCCTTTTGAGTTCCTTGTCCGGAGGGTTGACTACTTATTGAATGATAAGCGTATCCAAATAGCCAGGGAAGTTCTTTCCTAACAGTTGGTCTTCTTAAAGTGATAAAGCCCATTTCAGTAGAATAATTCAAGTCAGGGATTAACAGTGAAAGCCTGGAGGACAGAGAGTAAATGAAGAAAGATCATAAAAAATGTTTTTTAAAAGAAAATAAAACAAATGGGATTTACATACGATGACTAGGATGAGATTGTCCATATTTTCATTATACCACCAACACTTCCTAGCACAAAATTGTTACAGTGTGCTATTCCCTGGAATATGTACTGTGATATGCACTTGAACTGGCAAATTAGCTGGATCATTTCAAATTAACAGCATAATAGACATTTCTTCATGAAAGAACAATTCAGATAGTTTTTAATTACTTAAGGAAAGAGATTTCTGAGAAATTACACTAATTTTTTTTAAAAACTCAAATTAGAATAAAGAATAGGAAGTGAAGATACTTACTTAGAATCTGTGGTTCAAGTTAGTGCATTCTTTTAGGGTCCATGGATTGTTATGCTAGAATGGTTTATCAACAGTCCCAAATGTTTTGTTTGTACCAGTGAAGAATTTGATGTAATTTCCCCTTGTTGACTTTCAGCTGCTCCAATACAATATAACCATCTTAGATATTTGATGAAATCAAATTTAAAAGACAATTCAAATCTGACATCTAACAGGCGTGTTGACATTAGCAGAGTGTGTTTCAGAGGCCAACTGCTGTCCTTCAAATCCCAGTTCCACCTGTACCAGGTATGTGCCCTTGCCCAACCTGTTTAGTCTCTACAATCCTCAATTCTCCTGAGAAGAAAGTTAAATAATTTAACAAAATCTACATCTTAAAGTCGTTCTGAGGATCATATTAAACAATGCATGGAAGGTGTTTTGTAGAATACCTGGATATTTTAGTCAGGGTTCTCCAGAGAAACAGAACCAATAGAATTTATACAGATACACAGAAAAAAATGTACTGAAGGAGTGGCGTAAGTGATTTTGGTGGCTAAGAAGTCCCAAAGTCTCCCAAAGCTGGAGGCCCAGGAATACTGGTGGTGGTATTCTAGTCCAAGCTCAAGGGCTGAGATCTAGAGGAGCCAATGGTGTAAGTCCAAGCTCAAGTCCAAGTCTTCAGAACCAAGATCACTGACAGCCACAGATAGTAGGAGATGGATGACCCAGTTCCAGAGGAGACAGAAAGTTGGCACTTGCTCTGTCTTTTTGATATGTTCAGACCCTCAACATATTAGAGGATTCCCACCCACGCTGGTAAGAACAGATCTTTACTTTCGCTACCAATCCAACTGCTATCCTTTTCTAGAAACATCCTCAAAAATGCACATGAAATAATGTTGTACCAGTTATCTGAGCATCCCTTAACTCAGTCAGGTTGAAAGATAAAATTAACCATCACTCAGGCACTTGGCATTTTTCTATAAATATGTTTTATATGTATAATATGAAAATTACCAACTGGACCTCTTGTCCTGTGGTAGGCCTGGCTGCTGCCACTCACCCAGGCCACTTTCTGAGGTACATGTAACTTGTACACAGGTGCCATGATTCAATCTCAGGCCAAGGAATATTCAACCAGAAAAGGGAACATGGTACAAAGACAGCCAAGCTACAGGCTGAGAGACCCCTGAAATGGCCTAATCCCAAATCCTGTAAAATCATGACTACAAGTGAATAAGCAAATAAGATCCACCTCTTGGAAAAGAACAGGAGAGAAAGAAGGAGAACCCAATGGTGCCTAGAGTAGTCACTAAATCACACATATCTGGAAAAGGCAGATAAATAGAAATTTTGAGGTGATGGAATGAACAAATAATCAGAGGATAAGGCAATAGAAGAGCCAGTCTGTAGTACGAGAGATGGTGGGCGAGACCCTGAAATGGAGAACTCAGGTCAACCTAAAGATCACACAGTGGGACAGAAGAAATACCCTGGTCCCTGGAGCTGAGTGCCTGTGTCAGTCCCTTCAGCAGGGCCCATCCTCAGGAGCAAATGGACAAGGACAGAGGGTGCTTCTGGCAGAAGGCTGCCCAAGGTTTCCGGAAATTAGCACAACTTGCACAGAGTACCAGGGTTGTGACTGCATTGATCAGAGGTTCCCAGAGCAATGGAACCAGTGTGACATATAGATATACATAAATGGTTTATTATGGGAATTGGCTTACACAGTTACAGAGACTTAAAAGTCTCTGAAAAGTCCCAAAATGTACTGTTCACACGCTGAAGAACCAGGAAAGCAGGCAGGGTAATTCAGCCTGAGTTCAAAGGCCCGAAAACCCGAAGCTCCCATGTTTGATAGCAAATGGTAAATGTCCCAACGCAAGCAGAGAGTGAATTTGCTTTTTGTGCTATGAGGCCCTCAAAGGATTTAATGATTCCCACTCACATTGGTGGTGGTAGATCTTCTTTATTCAGTCCACTGATTCAAATTCTAATCTCTCCCCAAAACAAACACACATTTAAAAAACGATAGTTCTGTATGAGCTATCGGTATCTCTTAATGCCGCCAAATTGACTCCTAAAATGAACCTTCACACTTACCTCCACTTTTTCTTAGATCTCTCTCTCGAGGGTTTCCATACAGGCAGCAATGCCAACAATCAAAGCAAGAGGCCCTCTGAAATACTACCTGAACTCAAATCCCTATCTGCTCTAAGAGAACTCAAGCCAAAACAAGACCTCTGTGCTGGGTGGTGCTTTGTCAACTTAGTGTTACTGAGCATATCCAAGGCTATTTCCTTAGGGCCCCCTTTCCTGTCTGATTCCAGGTTGGAGATTTGGAATATGGAAGTGAAAAGAGGCTCTCACTCAGAGGCCAAGGCAGCCAGCATGGTGACAGACCCATGCAGATATGCCAGCAGGCATCAGCCTCTGATGTACAACTTCCAGTCCACCAACAGCTCCAAGGCTAACACAATCACCAGGCCACATTCCTCTAAGTCAGGGCTGGTGATCCTCTGGTTCTACAGCTTTCGTCTGCCTGACCTTTGCCTCCCTGGCCCTTCCTACTGTAGGTGCTCTAATTGCTACAAAAGCCTCTCACTGCAATACAGAGAGACACTGCTTTCCTGATGAATACCTTAAAACTCTAATTGCTGGTAATTTGAAGAGCTAATATGGATGGATTTTCGTACTCACCTTATATTAGACATTGGCCTGAGCACTCTGTAGGAATTACATCTTTAAATTTACCACACAACTCAGTCGGTTTTATAATTATTTCTGCGTGCTAAACAAACTGAAGGAACAGAAATCTAAGTTAATCAGCCCAACATTGCAAAACCATATGTCGGAGCTAAAACTCAAACCAGGCATTTGACTTCAGAGTTGATGGTCCCATACAAATTTTTACCTCACTCCTACACTCAAAAGAACGCTCTTCCTCTTTTGTTTCCTGGTTCCTATTCTCCTGCTCCTTCATTCTATCTCTCTGATTCTATTCTTCATTCTATCTTCTATCTTCATTCTATCTTCTATTCTATTCTTCATTCTATCTCTATCTCTCTGCCTCTCTATATCTCTGTCTCTGTGTCCACTGCTCTCTCTCCCCCCCACTCTTTCTCTCTGTCCCCCTTTCTCCTACTCTCCCTTTCTCAGTGTTACTCTCAATATCCCACAAGATAAAGCTGACCCAGAGTTTCTTTGAAAATTACTGCTTAAATATTTCCTTTCATTTCTAAAAGCTCACCTTGATTCTTTTATATCATTTGTTATGAGGAACTGGCTCATCTTTATCACTATCAACTGAATGTTTGGGTCTCCCCCAAAATTCATATGTTACAACCTGATCACCAATGTGATGCAGGTTTGGGGATGGGATTGGTGTTCTTAGGAAAGGGGCCCCATAGAGATCCCATGCCCCTGGTAACACATGCAGACATGGTAAGAAGACAGCCCTGCACTAAAAGGGGGCCTTTTCCAGACATCAAAGATGCAAGCACCTCAATCACAGACTATCCAGCCACCAGACGGTGAGAAATAATCTCCTCTTACTTATAAGCCATTTTAGAGTATTCTGAAATAACAGCCTGAGCAAAATAGAGCAGTAATTGTGGGCAAGCCAAGCGGAATTTTATGGAATCCATAAAACAGGCCATCAGGAAGGGAATAATTGAGATCAAGAGGGAACTCACAGCATAGCCCAAAGCTGTTGTCCATTTGTCCCCAAGAAGAATGTCATCTCTCTGTTTCTGTCAGTCTGTCTCTGTCTTTGAAACTTCAACCTTGATTTTTAAGGCCTTCCAACTCAATCAGACCCAATCAGACTATTAGGACAATTTATTTATTTATTTACTAAAAGTCAACTTATTAGGGACTTTGATTTTATCTGAAAAAATCCAACCCAACCACAGAAGCTTCTGGATTAGTGTTTGATTGAGTGGTTGGGGCTATAGCTTACCAGGTTGACTCATTATACAAAAACTGAAAACAACCTTCTAAATGCCCCCTCTTCTCAAAATTCCTCATTCAATGTTACATTTCTCAATTTTCTTAAATCTGTAGGTATGTCTTCACATTTTTGTTTTGCTTTGTTGTTTCCTTTTATTTAGGTTTTGTGTCCTGGGGATTAAACTCAGGGCACATGCTAGGAAAGTACTTCAGCACTGAGTTACACCCCAGCTCTAACTGCTCATGCCTTGTTTATCCCTAGTTCATTATGTTTAAGTTCTAATATGCAGTTTGTGGTGCTTGTTCATTGGTTGTTTCTTTAAGCCAGTGGAAAACACCTTAACAAAAATGCTTTAAAACACATATATACATCTGTGCGTGCATGTGTGTGTGTGTGTGTGTGTGTGCGCGCGTGCGCGTTTCTCCTGATAAATGTTCATTTGGAAGCCAGAATCAATACAAAGAAGCTACTTAGTGTTGAGTTCTGTGTGGTAGATGACTTTAGAGAATGTCTAGGTCTTCTAATAACAGGTTCATCTGACTAGGTCAGGTCTTCCTTGGATAATCCCCTTTTGATTATTGACCTTATCTGTCTACTTTTACCATATAACGTAACAATAACAGGAATGATACCCCATTAACCACACCATAATTGAAAGCTCAGAAGGACATCATCCATTCCTCTCATACTGCACAGAGGGATTACAGAAGGGAATGGACACTATGGGACAAGATTCAAAGGGAGCAGCAAGGACATATTCCTCCGAAAGAGGACATCTGGATGACTCCGTGGTTTTTTGCCCAAGCAGTTGAGAGAATATAACTACCACCTACTCAAATAAAGAAGAGAGGGGAGAAGAAAGTTTAGCATGGGAGTAAAGAATCAAGATTTGGGGGGCTGGGGATGTGGCTCAAGCAGTAGCGCGCTCGCCTGGCATGTGTGCGGCCCGGGTTTGATCCTCAGCACCACGTACAAAGATGTTGTGTCCCCCGATAACTAAAAAATAAATATATATAAAAAAAAATTCTCTCTCTCTCTCTCTCTCTAAAAAAAAAAAAAAAGATTTGGTTTCAGACTTACCATGTTTGGGGTATCTTTTTAACCTCCCAGTGAAGACATCCAAGTAGCAGATTATTTGGGAAGGTTTCACAATCATTTAGGCAGAAGCTACCATGTGGCACTTGCTTGAGTGAATAGCTACATTACAGGTTCCATGCCTTCCATCTTGATGACTCTAAAGGTAATGAGACCCAGTCTACTGGATCATAGGGGATTAAAGTACTAAAAGAACACATTGATTTGGGGCTGGAGATGTAGCTCAGAGGTAGAGCGCTTGCCTTGTATGTGTAAGGCACTGTGTTTGATTTCCAGCACCATGTATAAATAAGCAAATAAAAGTCCAATAACAACTAAAAAAAAATTTAAAAAAGAACACATTAATTCACTATGGAGGGTGTCCCTCTGAGGCAAACTGGACATACATGCAAATATGGTAAGCACATTCCCCTGGACAGAATAAGCATTCACAATTTTTTTTTTTTAATCTAAGAACCGCCATTTTTCTCAGTCTCCATGACTGACCACCTCCCCTAATAATAGACACATTTTTTCTTAGCTCAGAAATTTTTACCTTCTTTTCCTAAGATATTTCTAGCAATCATTTGAAAAGACCGGAAAGGCTTTTTAATAAAAGGATGGGAAGTATAGGGCCTTAAAGAAGACTCACCACTGCCACTATATAATTCTGAAATTTATCCCAACTGGAACTACTCTCTTTTGTGAATTTCTGCTTTAGCCCTTTAATGAAATGGTATTCTGAAGTGTTTTTTTATATTAATTTCATAACTCTATGAGAATAATTTTACCATCTTATTTCCCAATTTCTTGAGGATAATCGTATTAAAATCACTGCCCATATCTAATAAAGGTATACATAAGTTCTCATTTTAGAGATGACAATTGAAGCACAAAGAAGTTAAATAACTTTCCTGAATCACAAATCAAAAAAGGATCAGGGAAATTTATACTCCAGTCTAGAAAACACCAATGTCTACTTTCTTTCTTAATATCTGTGTTTAATTTAATTTTAATTTTTGCAAGCTGGTGATGGAACCCAGGGTCTCATGCATGCTGAGCAAAGAGCTCTACCACTGGGCTACACCTCCAGTTGGTAGGTTTTAAAAATTGAGGAATGTGGAGCTCCCTCAAGGACTGGAGCACAAGAGGAGGAACAAGAAAACTTTTTCTTCCTGCAGGAAGCAGTGAGAAGTCAGTTGAATGGTCCCAGAGAACAAGGATCTATCCTTCCCACAACATAAGCTTCAATAGCTAAGAAACAGACATTGATACATTTCCAAATATTTGTTTCTTTCCCTGAAATCAATATCAATCCTTCAAAATCTAGCAGAAATGACTCTTCATTGAGCTCCCTCAAAAGAAGAAATAGAACCCTCTAAAAATGCTCAAAACTCACCTCTACTTTAGTACTTACAATATTAATTAGAATTATTTCACTTTCTGGATGCCACAAATACCAGTCTACAGCATCTTGAAGATGGATGCTGCATCTCAATCAGCTTTGTGTCCTCGGGCCCCAAACAGTGCACCCAGCCACCAGCCTGGCATCCTCGGCCCCCAGGACAGTGCACCCAGCCACTAACCTGGTGTCCTCAGCCCCCAGGACAGTGAACCAGAATCCAAAGGGCGCTCAGAAACAGTTTATTGAATGTACAGATGGATGCATAATAAATGTGTAAATGAACAGACAAGCAAATGAAAAAACAAAAGCATGTTGTGTGACCCATAACTATCCCTAAAATTATAATAATAAAATGTCAGAGATAGAATTCTCCAAGAAAGAATCCTCTTCTATTCAGTTACACCAAAGTTAACAGTTCAAAACATAGATTCTAATTACTTCCTGAAATATAAAAATTTGAAAATAAACAGCAATTTTTAAATTTACAGAGTAGATGTTATTCTGTGCCAGTCACTGTGTTACGTCCCTGAGGAACATTGTTGATTCTGTTGAAAGCATGAGGAAATAAATGTCATTCTCATTTCCATCCCCAGTAACTAATACTTAGACTAAATATCCTTTTTCAAAAAAAAAAGAAAAATTGCACAGGTAGGATTTTAAGCTCCTCAACCTAAAGTTCTTGCTCTTCACCACCAGACTGTAACACCTTTTAAAATGTTACCAAATAAATCAGTGTCTTTGGTAATGCAATGTGGAAGAAAATAATAAAACAGAGCCAAAAGCTCACTGTTTTGCTTTATTTTCTACAGCAATTTGTTCAGTGCTTCAGGGTGGGCACACCTTTAATAGCAATTTTATTGAGGGACATTTAAAGTGACTTTCGGGAGAATCTTTTATGGCGGCAGCTCTCGGTTGCTGTCTCTCTGATGAAGCTGTTTCATCTGAAATTTCTTTGCATTTAATGTGCGTGTGTTCCCCACTGTGTCCAACCATTCTGGTGGTAACATATGGTTAGTTTTGTTAATTGGGCTTTTTGTTATGCTGTGTCTGCAAAGCTTCTTTTAATTTATATTCAAATGTTTGTCATCCTCTGGCCCTCTGTTGGGTGATGTCTGTGTCTGCTTTGTGACCCATGACTGTAGCATGTTCTTCAAGCTGTGTTCTGGCAGATGATTTGAAGAGGCCCCAGCATGTGCTGACTTGGTTCTACCATACAATTCCTGCTATTGCCTTAACAAGCCTGCAGAGTTAGCCTTGGGAGAGGATAGGAAAAGGGTAGGCTGTTGGGCTTAGCCAGCTCTAGGCAACTACATTGTTAGGAATTGCATAGATTGGGTGAAAATTGATTTGCTTATCAAAGACAGACTGCTTCAGGTTTCGTGTAGCATCAGACATTTATAAAATCCTATCATTTGCCAGGCACTGTGCATAACCAAGGCTCAGGTATACAAAAAGAATATAAAGTAGAGAACCCCACAAATGTGGTTAGGGATATAGTTAGTAAAAAGGGAGCTACAAGAACGATACTGAGACTAGATTCTTAAACCTAACTGCCTGGGTTCAAATCTCATTTTTTCTGCTCACCAGCTTGGTCACCTTGGACAAGATGCTTAACCTTTCTGTGCTTCAGTTTTCTTGTCTATACCATGCGGATGATGGAGATATCTATTTCAGAGGATTGGTGGGAAGATTAAGTATATAATGTCTATGAAGTACTGAGAACAATGGATACAATAATGCTCAATAAGTGCTAGTTATTATTAATTATTATTTTATACAATTGCTAAGAAAGGTAGGGATCTGATGAGTAAAAGGCGAACTGCAAATCACAAGTGAAAATCCCAAAGGAATTTAATCATCATTTTCCAAAGTGCATTCTGCAGCAAAGTAATAAATTTAAAGAAAAGGGGTTCTGTAGCTACATGTATATGGGAAATGGAGGGTTACACAGGCTACTGTATATATATCACAGAGACTGCATTAGACAGGTTTGCACTGTGACCCACCAAGAGGCATAGAATATGCAGCTCCCAAGTTAGCAAATGCAGGACCTTCATGGAGATGAGTCTTTTTGGGGACTAGATTTTATAGGAAATCCATTGATAAGTTCCAATCTGGATAAAAGTCATGGATATCCACAAGAAGATATTAGAAGGAAACAATTAGATGAGAGTAAAAATTAAAGATATTAACTATGTTCCTAAATATTTAAGATTGAATTCTTGGAAGTTTGCGTGAAATCTCACTTATGCTATCACGTGACACAATACATGTGCGTGCACAGGCAATTGCACGCGTGTGTGCGCGCACGCGCTTACACACACACACACACATACACACAGCTTACAGCTTATCTACAAAGCAGTGCTTGATGTCACCACCAGAGACGAAATCCTGTGGCATTTGGGGTATCTTATCCTTGGATGGAATGACATTTCCAGAGAAGCCCGAGAGCCTTCAAATCCACACAATAAGAAAGATATAAAACCCAGCAGAGCTCTGTAGCCTGCTGGGACCTCCAGGCTGCTTGTGTGAGATCACAAGGGGAGAGAATTTTACTCTACTTCTTACAGAGAATGCAAAAATACACTAGCTTTCTTGTTTCTCCTACAGTTTATCCTGTGCTTCCCACATTGAATTGGGAAAGAAAGAGAGCAAAGAGGGACCTCAAGGAATGAAACAACAGTCGCTAGAAAGTGGCACTGTCCTGGGCACACCCCTGTAGAGAAATACGTTCTCTCTGATTAGGAAGTCTTACACTTTTCTTTTAAAACACAGTTCATATAAAAACATTTGAGTGCATTTAATGTGAATTCTTGAACATTTTTCTACAAGGCTAGTTACTGGGCGGAGATGGTGAGTCTTGCAAATGAAGCCTCATCCCTCCCCTCACAGGTGACTGCATTGCAAATTTCAATTCACAGCTTTGTGGAGAACGGGAGGCTGGGAGCTGTGAGAACACCACGTGGATGAGGCACTTAACCTGGCTCAGGGGGTGAGGGGCAATGCCTCCAGGGTGCTGAGCTGAGCCCTGGAGATGAACAGGAATTGGCAAGGTCATGGGGTGCAAGAGGAAGAGGCAAGTGTCACCAAAGAAAAAAGCCAAGACCATGAGCAAGAGAGGATCTGAGAACCAGAAGTAGGTGTGCCATGCTCTCAGTGCAGAGTGACAAGGAGCATGAGAGATGGGGTAGGAAAGAAATAATCTCACAAGCATCTGCCACTTCTCCCAAGGATGGTGCGGAGTCACCGAAGTGCCTCAGACAGCAGCAACATGCTCAGTTTGCCCTTTAGAGAAGTAATACCAGCTGAAAAAAAAAAAGAAAGAAAAAAAAATCATGTTGGTTTAGAGAAGTATCTATTGGTGGTCAGAAGAACATTTGTGAGTCTCTGTTGGCAAAACAGCCAAGAGATGATGGTGGAGAAATTCAGGAAGTGAAATCTGTAATGAGGTTAGGTGCAGCATGAAGGCAAAGAAGGACTCAAATATGCCCCAGGATTTTAGATGTGGGTACCACTCACTGGGTTAGAGCACAGAGAAGCAGAACATAGCATAAAGATGGTGAACTGTCCTTGGAGTTGTGGAGCCTGAGGAGTCTTGTCAGACAGCTTCATGAGATGCCCAAGGGGCAGTTGGTTGTGTGGCTCTGAACCTCAGTTGTCAGCTGTTGATGCTGGAGATTGAGACTTGGGTGGTGTCCTGGTGGAGTTAGATGATGCCTATGCAGAATGTTGAGAGAGAATTCTTAGGACAGTTTCCTGAAAGACCAAAAACTAAGAATCCCTAAGGAGACCAAGAAGTCATAAAAAGAGTCAGAGAAGAAAAACTAGCAAGAAAAATAGAGGACTCGTCAGCTGAATCATGCCATGCTAAGAAATGAGAAAGGTTAAGCCTGGGAAGCACCCTTCAAAGGCAGAACCACTTTAGATGTTTCCTTAAGTCTGTAGCAAAGGTAGACTGAGCACACAAGCTTGGGGGAAGGTGAGGAGTGGAAGGGATGTGCTTTCCAGAGGTTTGGCTGTAAATGGAAGGAGTGATGGAGGAAGGAGCAGGGAAGGGGACAGGGCCAAGGAAGGAGATGTTCTCTTCTGTATTATTTTGTTTAAAAAAGGGGACAGACTTGGGTACTTAAGTAGAGCTGAAAAACTGTCAGTGGATAGAAGAAAATTTGAAACAGTAAATCAAGTAAGTCTTCTGAAGATTTAAGAAGAGATAGGACCCTAAACCCAATAGTCCTTGGTTTTGTAATCATGCAAAAAAAAAAAAAAAAAAAAGCAAGCACAGAGAGATATTTATTTTTCCATCTTTCTGTGCTCCATGTGGGCAGGAACTACATCTGTCTTGTTCACCACTGAACTCATCAGACCCATAGTAGGTGCCCAAAAAATATGTAGGTAGAATTGCTAGGTGGATTTATAATGCAAGACATTATCTATCATTATATATGATTTAAGACACAGGAAGGACTTGAGAAGCCAGAGAATGGCATTTTAAAGATCTAAATGCATTTCAAACTGAGCTCAGCAACACTTTTTTCTAACTCAAACCTTGGGACTATATCAAGAGGCAGCACAGTTTATTGCCTGTTTTGTCTGCTACCCTTGGACTTAAGAGGCCAGGTTTTAGTCCCATACTTTATCACTCCTGCGGCTTATTCTGCCTATCCCAGATCCTCTTCAAAGCAATGATTACAAACTTGATTTTCACATTAGCCTTATCTAGAAATCATTTACAAAATAAGAGTCCCCAAGCCCTGCCCACAAAGATTCTAATTTGATTGTTCTGGGAAAGACCCCCAAGAGCTGAAATTTTAATATACAGAGAGTGGTAAGAATCACTGCCTTATACAGTGCGTAGAATCATGGAAGTATAAAAGAATATAAATACCTGGAAAAACTGTTTTTCAGTTCCACAAAAAACTGAACAAAAGCAGATGCTATGATTCCACTCTTAGGTCTACAGCTAAAGTCGTGCTTGACTGTGTACCAAGAGCCCTGCGCAAGAACATGCCCAACCACGTTACTTGCAACAGCACCAGGGAGGAAGCAATGCAGATGGCCTAAACAATGGTTAAATAGGTGGTGGTATATCCACGTAAAGATACTGCTACACATACACATCAAGATTTTCAAAATGTGACACAAAAACACATTTTTAATTTATCTTCATGAAGATTAAAACAGGCAAACATAAGTCAATGATGGTAGAAGTCAGAATAATGGTTATCAGAGCCATTTGATAAGAAATGGCAGGGGCACAAAAAGTGGTCTCAGGGGCGCTGGCCACATTTCTTCATCTGAGCAGTTTTGACACGGCGGTGTTGAGGTGTCTGGTGCCCAAAAGCCAAAGACTACCAGGAGCCCACCTGCAGAGAACAGTGACTTCTACACGTTGCAGCAAGAGGAATCCAACACTAAGGGAAACCGCCGGTGTCTCAAAGAGGGAAGAGTTAGGCAAAGGGTGTGTGGGGGTCAGGTTTTGAGGTTGAAATTAGTCACTGGATGAAATAGCCAGGAAGTGGTCAAAATTTATTAACAGGAGTTTCAGGAACAATTGGACATCTCAGTTTTAGAGCACAGGGTCCCTTCAGAGTTCGGGTTGGGTCCATTTACCTGTGGCATTATCTTGGAACCCATCGATCTGAATGGGCAGAGTTAAAGGAGGTGGAACTTGGTCTGTGATGGGCTCCATGGTTTGGTCATTTGGTCCAAGTTTGCAAAGTATAGCGCAACCCCTCAGTTTTTCTGATTCATTCCCTTTTCCCGGTGCAACTGCCAGTGGGACAAGTTATATCTTTATTTCTGTGTAGCTATATGCTACTTATTAATATTTACGTATTTTGAGTTTTATTCAAACGGTACATGAACTTTCTTGACCTACATTATTACTTCAATAAAAAAAATTAATAAGAAAAATTGTAATTAATCTCACCATTTCTCATTTACTTCTCCTCTCTTCATCTTCTCTGTCACTGGTCCACTGCTCCCACTGTGGAGCTGTCCCTTCCTAGTCCTGTAAACCAGCTCTCGTTGGGGGGAGGCTGCCTCTGAGTCCACAGCCTTCCAGGAGAAACAAGCTCCGCTCCTTCCGCTCAGATGCCTCCCACTTCCCCAGGAAACCTGGTTGTGCTGGGACTTCCCACAGTTCCTTACCACAGGGAGGTGGGGAGCGGACACCTGTTCACCTCAGGTTAGCTTCCCACTTACCACTTCTTCTTTTCTCTTAAACTCATAGATTTCAAAACAGTGTTGTTATCTGTGTGGCTGTTCTATTTATTTCAGACACTTTCCAGCTAAGATTTTTACCATCTGGGCTTCTCAGACTGTGGGAGACAGATACCCACATACCCCCACTTGTCTTAAGACCTTCACAGGACACCGTATCTCGTTTGTGCTCTAAGGGTACACTCCACCCCTGCTGCATTGTGGTGTTTGAAACCATGAGACTGGGTGATCGCCCTCTCTGCTATTCCAGAATAGACTTTTTATTACATGAGATTTTTTTTTTTTTGGAGCGATGGAGGGGGGTTGGAAAGTTTCTTTCTTTCTTTCCTAACATCTTATACTGTAAAAATTTAAAAATACATTATTTACTAAAAGTGGATATGAAGCTAATAGAGGAAGCCCCCTGTGATTGATTTTAAGATCGCTTTGCTGACATCTACTGGACAGGATCTTTTACACAAATACACAGCACAGGTAAGGCAGTAGGAATCCCCTGTTCTGTGATGCATGAATTAAAAACATGAAATAGAATAAAATGTGTAAGTAGACCTTTCCTTGTGAGAGCCAAACAGACTATTTTTCCCTTTTTCTTTCTTCCTTTTATTCTTTTCTCCTTCCTTCCTTTTCTTTCTTTTCTCTCTTTTTCTCACTCTATTTTTGTGATCAGGAAACATATAGAGGTCAAACATTTCAATTTTTTGGTCTTGGAAAGGAAAAAGAAGCATTTTTCTTGATTACAGTAATGAATGGGAAAACCTATTTATACTTAACAGGCTGTATCTAAGCTGTCATCTTCCTGCTGGTAGGTCTCCTGGCTTAACAAAGCAGAGATTTTTTTAAATATTATGTAAATTAATCAGCTGGTTTCCACTGAGAAGTTAGCATGCTCTCTTTAGTCATTAAGTAAGACCCTTTTAATCCCAACCAGGGACTTATGAGCATCAGGAAGTCCAAAATAAGTAAGAAGTTTATTTCATAGTTAACTAGAGGTAACAGATAATAGCTCTTAGACCTGCAATTCTACAGCCTATAAGAAAATTTATAATTACTGGAACTTAATATGTATCTTAGCTTGGCATGGTGATACCTACCTGTAATCTCAGTGACACAGGAGACTGGGGCAGAAGGATTGCAAGTTCAAGGCTAGGCTGGGCATATTAGCAAGACCTTGTCCCAAATAAAAATTAAAAAATAATAAAGGGCTGTAGATATAGCTCAGTGGTAGAGTGTCCCTGGATTAAAAAAAAAATCTTATCTGGTTCAAAATTTTCATTTTAATTTGTACACATAGAGGGTCCAAGAATAGGAATGACATAAAATTTCAGAGTTGAGGCTAAACTCCAGAACCTAAATCCTAGACCAGAGCTTTATACAGTTTCTACTGCATCTTTATTATTTACTTATTATTTATAACTTTACAACAACTATTTACATTACATTAAGGATTAAGCTCTTTCCTTGTTTCAACTTATTGGTTTATCAGACACCAATGACAGAACACATGGTTCACTGACAAATTTGGGGGTGGGGGGTGTTGGTTAGCCATTGATGCATAACCTTTAGCTCCTGTGAGTCATATGTCCAAGTGTGGCCTAACTGGGACTCTGCTTCAGGGTCTTACTACACTAAAATGCTGGCAAGGGCTATGGTCTCATCAGAGGCCCAACTGGGGAAGGTCTGTTTCCAGTCTCAGATTGAAGGCAGAATTTACTTTCTTATAGTTCTAAGAAAAGGGCCTCCTTTCCTTGCTGTTTGTAGGTCAGAGATTGCCCTCAGCAATTAGCCACCACCTGGGATTTCTGGCCATCTGGCTTCCCCAGCATGGCCACTCATTTCAGGGAAGGTTGCTTCTTCAAAGCCAGCAAGGAAGACAGTGAAAAAATAGTGCTACAGTTTTATGTAATCTAACTGCAGAATCTCATGTATGTGACCACATAGATCCTGTTACCTCTGGTATGAGCTCTGGCTAGAAACAAGCTACAGATAACATTCACACTCCCTTGAAAGTCTGAACACCAGTGGCCATTATCTTGGGAACCACCTCAAATCTATCCTCCACAAGGAAATCTAAACTGACCAGACCAAATTTATGATCAGTTTGCATTAAAAATACATAAAAATGCCCACATATATAATTTTTGTCTTGAAAAATGCTACTTTGTGCATATTTAAATTAATGTGACAATATCTAAGTGCTGCTAGTGCCTTTGAACAAATGAGACAGCTCTAGTTAAGGGCCTGAGACTGTCTGACCAGTCTTCTTCAAAAGCTATAGGAGAGGTCAGGCATGTGGATCAGTGTTGAGCACTTGCCTCACTTGCAGGAGGCCCTGGCTTCTATCCCCAGTACTGAAAAAAGAAAGAAACGCAAAATATCCATATTTCTTGGGTTGTGAATGCCCATCACAGGGGGAGAAGATAGATGTGACAGAGGAAAGCTAGCTTCAGACAGCTACAAAAAAAGACAAAAAGAATTTAATAAGTTCATTACAATTCTTATAGCCACATGATTATTTAAAGTTTCAAAATTAATTCTTCCATAGAGAGTACAGACAAAATATTTATCACTGATAGTAGACCACACTTTTCAATATCCATTCCGATGGGTATTATAAAATAGTGCCTGTTTGAGAAGCTTTCATGATGACCCAGCCATTTATACTCTCATCAACTTACTTGCCTCCATTAATTCTTGGAGTTCATGGGCACGGATTTTGAGTGGCACTATACACAGTGCCAGAACAGATGTTGGGAATGTTTTCACAACATAAATAAGCATTGCTAAATAATTTCCTGTATTTAGAGAGTTTGGGTATGGTACTATGTGAGAGTCATTTTGTGTATTTAAAGATGAGTCACAAATAATGAGCATTAACTCATTGATGTTAGCATACTGCTAAATTGATGATGGATACTCAATAATTCCCATTTAATCTTCAAAATAACCTTACATGTCACAGTATTACTCCTACTTTACAGATCAGGAAACTGATGGTTAGAAGTTAGGGAATCACCCCAAGATCAAGGTCAAGCAAATAATAAATATGAGTTTTCTGATTCCATATTTAATAGTGTTTCCATCATAGAATAGCTACCTAATGTTCTTATTTTAATTTCTTAGGTCTTAAAATGCCTCAACGAAATATCTTTGCTCCCAATTTTTATTATTTGCTAGAGTTGGCAAAATATCTATACAGATGTCTACTTCAAAGTGGTTTGAAGTGGGTAAAAAAATAAATATATAAAATCAAAACGTCCCTGGCTATCCAAATGCAGCATGACAATGGTCTGCAGACAGGAGAGGTCTTAAGTTGAGTTCATGGCTGTCAAGACCCCAGGTTGTTTGGGAACTGTGAGAACCACACTTTTGTAGGTGTCACCTACAAAAGCTGCAGAGACACCCTCTGGCACCTCTGAAGAGAGCTCTCCTCCTTGATTGCATTGAGTGGATCAAAGCATGATTGGGCCTCTGTGTGTCCCAGGGCTCCTGGTGGCCACCCTGGTCCTGGCCCTCACCATGTCCATGAGCCCTACAGTCTGTCCAAGACCCTGGAAGCCACTGGTGGCCAATCACACAGCAGCAGCTTTCCCTTTTCTTTCCATTGTCTTTTTCCTTCTTTAGCAAGAGAATAATACTTCCTATGCTTTGGGGGGTCGCCTACCATTCTTGTTGCTCAGTCTCCACGACTCAACATTCCAGCCCTCCAGTTGACATTAAAGCACGACAAGTCCTGTTGCTTGTCAGAGTCACTTTTTCCGGACACTTCATGTACACAGGGATGTGGCCAGAGCCAGGCCAGGAAAGCCCACCAAGGGCTTTGTTGAAATTTTCAGGAAAAAAAAAGGTCATCTCTTCAAGATCTTGGGAACTGAAAATCCTGTAAGTCTGAATCTGCTGAAGGAGGAGGAGGGAGGAAGGGTTGGAGAGAGAAAGGGAACAGGGAGAAAGATAAGGGGAAATGAAAGATGAAAGCGGAAAAGGAGAAGACAATGACCTGAAACGCCCCCTGTGCTACAGATCTTCAAAATAAGTTGTTTTACCCTGGGGGCTCTCTTTGGGCCCAAAATTACTTAGATTACAGAATGGGAAAAAGTAACTAATTTTTGAGGGTTCAAATTCTCACTGATTGGGGAAGTCCCTCAAAATTAAGGCAGATAAATGATCTACTGATGAGAACAAAAATTGCTTTCGTTAAAAAAGGAAGCCACCAGTGTGCGTTTTCTCTATGTTGTTACATCCTATACGGATTCCACCTAAGGATCCCTATATTTTCTTCATCAATCTATTGAAATTCATGGAGTTTAAAGGAACCTAAGGATAATGAGAAGGATGTGATTTGTCATAATTCAGAAAATCTTAATGATCAGAGAAACCAAAGGTGTCTGTATTTACCAAAATGGATGCACACTTATGTCAACTAATTTATACTTAATTCATTGTTGGAATAATTTATTTATGAAAATTAACTTGAAAAACATTGCAATCAGTGGGAGAACTGGGCTGAGTTGAAAGCGTAAGAAGCATAAATAAGCAATGAGATGAAATAAATAAATGAAGAGGGATCATCACTCACACTTAGAAACAAGCCTGGGCTGTGCGTCCTCTCCCCTGTGGAGGATGAGTACAATGATCTCTTGTGCAAATGTCACGGAATTGCTAAACTCCCCCTTGCCAGAAAATGACTATTTCATACCAACCAGCCACTGCCTTCAAAGACACTCTGACCACGGTTTGGCCCCTGCCTTTGTGAGTGTTGGTGGAGGATCCCATCATTTTCCAGTTAATTTCAGATTCTGGCTGATTTCAGATTTCATGGCTTTCAAGGGTCTTTTCTCCACACCTCAGGTATCCAAGGGCAAGAGTGTCTGTTAGAGGAAGCCCTTGTCCTTCCCTCTGCTGCCTCCCTCCCTGTTTCTGGAACAGCAGTTGATCAGCACCGCTTGTGACTGGGCAGGCCAGGTTTTAGCAAAGTCTCATTCTGCAAACAGCCTCATCGCTAAGGAATTTAAACAATGCTGAAGTTTAAATTTCCCTCTGTCCAATGTTCATATCTATTGGTCTATTCAGATGGAAATCAGACAAGGAAGAGGGATATCATGCGCTGGCTCCTTGCATCTGAATGATAATCGGTGTACTTTCAATCATTATAGCTGTGAACTATTTCTACAGTTAGTTCAAACTTTTCCTCTTCCTTGGCACAGGCTCAACCCATTGTCCGTGTACCTCCCCCTTTCCCCAGGGGCTCCTTCTCCTCCTACTCCTATGGCCCTGCTCAGCTTTCCTTCCTCAGAGTCCAGGGCTCTCTCACCCCAGCAAGCCACCCTCTAAGGGGTGGGTCCTTCCAGGATGGCTTGAGCCCAGCCTTGCACCACTATGGAAGCCAGACTCATATTATTTAAACCTGAGTCTTCCATTTACCATCCACATGACATTGTACAAGTCCCAGTGCCCCATATATAAAATGAAAAAGTTAAAGCACCAATGTCACATGGTTGCTGTGAGGACTAAATGAGCTAAATTAACGTGTTTAGTGTCTGCTGCACAGTAGGTGTTGTTTAAGTGTTAGGCAAAGACTAAGACACCAAGGTCCCCTTGTTGGAGCTACTTCCAATCTTTCCAGTGGTTTCTCATGCTGCCCTTCCCTTGCTTGGAGTCAGAAGCAGATACGCACCATTCCTGGGCAACATTTAGCCTCTCTCAGGGACGCCCCAACAACCCTCTTAAGGGCCTACTCTTCTGCTTTTACAGGATGAATTGTCAATGCATGAACTTGAAAGAACTAGCTTAGCATCTCTTAGCAAGTCTGAGATGGGGCCCATCTAGCTACTCTCTGAGATATAATGGCCAATTTAGGCACATGGCAGATATTGCAGTCAAGAGTTAATTATTATTAATGGAAAAACCCCATTACATCCAGCAGAGTCCAGCACAGTGACTGAATAACAGGTGGCCTCAAGCAATATGAGCCGTCCCCGGCTCAGCCACATTTAATGAGGGAGGAGAATCTGAAGCAGCTAGTTGGCACAGGTACCAGGTCCCTGTCTGTCTTTCTAGTCTCTCATGTGAGCATCCCTGTACTCATCCCCTGTGTTCTCACTGAACAGTGTAATTGCTTGAACTGAACTATTGCACATCTCTCTACCTCCCTGTAGTTCTTCTGCATGGAATGCCCTTTTCTGTTTTTCAGAAACCTTACATGGACTCCCAGAGAGCAAGTGGCCCCCAAGACCTCTGCATGCATCCCTGTTTTAACCTCAAAACATAGCTACCTGGGGTTTTCCCTATGTGTCCTTCTGTCCCCCAGAAGACTAAAAGCCTCTTGGAAGCAAAACCTCTGAAAGCATTACCCTGACTCAGTGCCTGACTCCTTACTACCACTTAGGGTTTGAGCCATACAAGATAATATGTCATAGGACAAACCTTTGTTAAATTGTCCTGGGAGAGTAGAAGTAACTTTGTTTAGTAAATATCACAATGAACCATTTTTGTTTAGAGAGAAGGATTAGGGATAATAAAATGAAATAACTCTATTATTCTGCATTTATAAAAGGAATTGTCTGAAAGGGGGTAAAAAAGCAAAGAAGAGACAGAAGCCAAGCAAGAGCGTGGATGGCATTGTGAGAAGCTGGAGAGTGAGCAGGAGACAACCAGAAGAATGAAAGGGCAGGCAGATCCCCTGGAATAGCTACACGGTAGGCCTAGTGTACCCAGCACAACCACAATTTAACTGGTTCAAATTATTTTTTTTTAATTATGAAATTCTCTGGAAATGTCATTAATGTGTATGTAGCCCAGTGGGAAAATGTGCATTCTTAAAATCTACTAAATTTCAGCAAGGACAGTGAGACTTTGTGGCATGTGAACCATATCTTCTTCTACACAACCCTCTCACCTATGTTGAGGAATTTCTGCACCAAGAAGATGGGGTTTTCCCCCTCCCCAGCCAGCATCCAGATCAAGAGTCATAGGGTTGTACCCCAGATGGATCTGGATGCTAGTACCCAATGCCCCAGTTCTGTACTGCAGAAGCATTCCTAGCAAGAACAACGTGAGGATTGAAGTTTCCTTCCCAATTAAAGGGAAAAAAAACTCCATCCTAGGTATTATGGTTTGAATGTGAGGTGTCCCCTAAAAGTTCACATTTGAGACAGCACTGGAAGTTTCACAGGAGAAATGACTGGGTTGTAAGGGTCTTAACCCAATCAGTGATTTAATCCCCTGATAGGGATTAACTGAGTGGTAACTGAAGTGGTGGGGAGTGGCTGGAGGAGGTGGGAATTGGGGCGTGGCTGTGGGGTATATATTTGTATCTGGTAAGTGGAGTCTCTCTCTCTCTCTGCTTTCTGTTCACCATGTAAGCTGTTTCCCTCTGCCACGCTCTTCCACCATGACCCCCGAGGAATGAAGTCAGGTGTCCCTAGACTTAGATCTCTGAAACCCGGAGCCCCCAAATAAACTTTTCCTCCTTTAAAATTGTTCTGGTCAGATCTTTTAGTCACAGCAGCAAAATGTTGACTAAAATACCAGGAAAGGCAAGTCAAGAACATTGGGACCCCTTACTCCAGTATGACCTCATTTTAACCAATTTCATCAGCAACAGCCCAATATCCATCCAGACAAGGTCACGTTCTATGGTAGTTTGCATTAAGACTTGAATACATGAATTCAGGAAGACAAAGTTCAACCCATAACAGAGCAAACATGGTAGATATGGTTTGAAAAGAAAGCACCAGAAAACTCAAAGATAGGTCAATGTATATTACGAAATCTGAAGCAACAGATAAAATGGAGGGTAGATCAGTATGGAATATAGACCACACAGAACCTAGAAGATAAACCTGAACATTGATCAACAGAGATTACGAATCTGGAGAACAGAGAGGAAAACATAATTAAGAAAAATGAACAAAGCTTCAATGAAACATGGGAATCATTTAGTTCACCCACATATGCTTAATGGGCACCAGAGGAGGAGAGAGAAACATCTTCAAAAAAGTAATGGCTGAAACTTTTGGAGTTGGAAGGTTGGGAAATTAAATGAAAGGTAGGAAAGTAAATGAAGTAGAAAAACAACTAAAATGTTTTACAACAGCAATATCTGTTCAATTTTAATTTCTGTTACCTGTTGCACTGTGGTAATTCATACCTATATCACCCAACTCTTCGACAAAAGTCTACCACACTCAACAGCCATGTGTGATTAATGTTGGGGAAAATTAAAGAAAGAAACCACTAAGGTGGAGAAGAAAGCAATGTCCACAAGTAGTAAAATGGAAGAAAGATCAAGCAATCAAAACCAGGCTCACTGATGCAGCCAGGAATCTTCTAACAAGAGACTAGAAACTTTGGGTTCCACAGTGCCCTTAGATGAACTTTGAACCAGTTTTAACTGAATCTGCAAGAACAAGGAAAAACCAGTCACACTTGATTTTTATTATAGTTGTTCTAAGGTCAAAAATGGAAAAAATAATAATTGTCCCATTGGTGCCAAAGCTGCTGTGGAAGAAGGATTTGGTCTTAGTGGCTTTTCTTGAATTACTACTTGGCTTCAAAATGTGCCTAAACACCTAGCAAAGCAGGTGACTTTCTTGCCACCTATAAATGTGTGCTCTTTTCTGTCTAAAGGTGATCTAATTTACATCACGTTTTTGCAAACCTCAGGAAATAGGAGTAAAATTTGTAGAGATTTCTTCCAGAAGGTCATTTCCCCCCCTTTCAGAGCACAAGAGTTCCAAACGGCTTGGCTGTGGGCTCACTTCATGGCACATCAGAACCTCAGTCACATCCAAGCAGAGGGAACCTGCCTATTCCACTCTCTTAAATCTCTTTAAAAATTGTGTTGCTGCTTTGTTCAAGATGCACCATTATGTGTAAAAGATAAAAACTCTTTAATACAGATTCTGTAAATCTTAGGTCTGAGCCAACCTGTGAGCAAAATAAATACAAGTGGATGAAGATAAGAGGGGAACAAACAGAAGTCTTTTTCTTTGATTGAAGAGAATGTCATCATCTGGAGGTTTATAATCTTAATGGCATGTGCCACTGCCGCTGTCCTCTTGTCCTCCTTCCCCCTAGAAGAGCAGCCTTTATCTAAAAGGAGAAACACTAGCTGTAACATCATCTTTGCTCTCTGAACAGAACATTATTTTTCATAGAGCTAATGAGCAACCGGTGCCTGAGAACAGCAAAGCCAATGCAGAGATGAGAAACGAGCAGCACGGGCTCTGTGACCTTGAGTCAACCTGAAGGTCAAGGAGTAACTGAAAATGTTTGTCTCCAAGCTGAGCATCAGGGTGAGCTGATGAAAGCTAGTTAAGATTAATGCAAGGAATACTGAACCGAACCTTGGACATTTTCAGGATTGAACACAAACTCTGCCCAGGCACCTCACACCACTTCTTGCTCTGTAATTTTGGCCCTAGGCCTACTTAGCTGGTTTGCAACTCAGTTTTCTCATATGTAAAATGAGCATAATTTTTAACATAGGAGTTTGCTGTGAGGCCTAAATGAGACACTTGGGATATAACACCTAATTTAGCGAATGTTGACTCTTTTTCCTACTGCAATCCTCAACTCACAAAATAAGGCCTAAAACAAATATTTACAAATAGGGACAATCTTTATGAACTTCTAAAAAGAACTACACTTTTGTTTCTAATAAACACAATGTGGGAAAATCCATGACCATAATTTAGAAGGGGGAGAGGTTAGAGCAAAAAACAATTTTGGATATTCAGATAAAGGAGAATGATGAGAATGCCAATTTCACGTAGACATATCACACCTAATAGCACATCCTGAAAAATCATTAATTTAAATCAGAAACCCTAATGTTATTAAGAGGCAGAAAATCACAGAGCCTATGTAGCCCTTTCATAGATAGTAAGTAGTTCTTCACCCTCTTGTAATATGGAGTCTACTTGTTAGGTCTTGAGGTTTATTTTATCTACATGGGTAAACAGAAAGCAGATAGCAAGGACTATACTTGTGTTCTAATTAGCACTTTCCAAAATTTTGATGCAAAGTAAAAATAATTTCTTTAACACACATCAAACAATTGACTAACAGATCCCTTTAGCAAGTCTACAGAATTTGCTAAGGATGGCATTAGGTAGAAATGGTGTTTGAGGGAGCCCCACAGGACTGATACTCAACAACTGAATTGCTGGGAGAAACAAACTAGACAAGGGCTGGAAAGTACACTCCCTGTGCTTCCTGATGAGCGGCTCTCCCTCAGTTCTTGGCAAGTGAGGGTCAGGTCTCCTGGATGGCAAATGCACATTAGGGGAACAGGTTGATCTGAGCTGGATTCTGGTGGATCTAACCCTTGCTAACTGAGTGACTTTGAAAAAGTTACCCAAACTCCCCAAGCCTTGTGGTCCTCATCTCTAAAACAGGTGCTGACAATAATATCCACATGGTAGAACACTGGTCATTAAGTTAATAGTGCAAAAGAGTTTTCCCAAACTTCAACATTCAGGCAAAGCAGCAGGGATTGTGCTCCGGTAAAATGCACTGATTGAACAGGCACCACGTGGGACCCAGGGTTATGCAATTCCAACAGGCTCCCAGGCAATTTCGACACTGCTGGTCTTTTAACCATCCTTTCAACAGCAAAGCGTTCAAAGGCGTTAGTTAGCTCAGTTCTGGCACATTGTAGATATCCAGAAAATACTCGCTTTATTATGATGATGATTGATTGGTTAAAGGCCCAGAATCAAAGAACGGTGCCTGTCAGCCTTCCTTTTAGCTATGTAATGCCTCGGTAACTCTCTAGTAACCCACAGCAACAGTGTTTTTCCAGAAAAGTTTGCTTACAGTAAAACTACAATTCCTCTGAGGAATGACCACCCAAGGACATCAGGTCTCATCGCTGAAACTGTAAATGTTACTTTGCCAGAGACAGGGTCTGAGAGGTAGCAGGTAGACATGAGCAGGTAGGAACAAGAAGATAATCCTATAGACTAGGCCTACTGTGCTGGCCCCACCCATGCTTTCTGTTGAAGAGCAATTCCCCTCAGGTCACTTTGTCCTTGCCCTGGCCTAAGTCAGTAGGATCCTCAGGGCTGTTCTATTAGACCCAGGGAATATAAGACTCCCTGCCAGTCAGAACACTAGTTACCCCAAAGGGGGACTTTTATGACCTTTTTATAGACCAGAGATTCCAGGAAGACAGGATAGTTAACAACAAAGACCACCAACCATGAAATCTGTAAGGACAAGGTTCAATTAGAACTACTGGTCAGGGTGGGCCAAGGTGACCTAGAATAGCCTTTAGATCTTCAGGATGCCATTGTAATAGTAAAAATCCCACCCCTCTCTCACTCCCATGGGGTTTTGTTGGGGTATTTTGCATAAGACCATGCATAGTAGGGACTTAAAATCTTGATGCAATCTCACTGTCAATCAAAAGTTGAGAGGTGGTACCTGAGCTGGACTTCTAGAAACTTCCCTACCACCACCAATAAAACTAGGGAACAAAGGGAGCACATGGTCACTCCCCTCTGAGAGGACCCACTTTATCCTTTCCCTTCTAATAAACTTTTCTATACTTTTACTAAGTTTTGTGTCTTGCTTGGAATTTTCTCTTGCAAAAGCACAAGAGCCAAGAAAACACAACACAATCTCTATAACAGGTCTTCCACAGATATGATTAATTTTGGAGTTTTGAAATGAGATTATCCAGGGTTATTTGGGTAGTTCCTAAATGTCATCACAAGTGACCTCATTAGACAAAAAGCGAGATTAGAAACACATACAGAAAAGAAGATGTTAGAAAATAGAGACTAGAGTCAAGTCACCACCAGTCAGTGGACACCAGCAGCTGCTGGAAGGACCTAATGGAGATAGCACAGCCCTACTGACACTTGCTTGTGGACTTCTGGCTTTAGACTTATAAGAGAATATATTTCTATTGTTTTAAGACAACAGGTTTGTGGTAATTTATTACAGTACTCATAAGAAATAAATACAATTGGTTCAATTAAAACACACACACATACGCTAAATTGCTAATACCTTGAAAATTATACATTTTACAGAGAAAATTATTCCCCCTTTGTTTAAATAAAGATTCTGACCCTCATGAAAAACAGAGACTGGTAGTATAATAACAAAGAATTCTTACTTTAGGAAATTAGAAAATTGTGTTATTATTCTTTCTAATAAAATGTATAAAGTTTCAAAGAAAGTTTTCCCCATTCCAAAAGTGAGAAAAAGCCAGAAAAACTATAAATTATAATTAGCTAGAGATGTGGAATTTAAGAAGTCTTTGTGTTTTTATTCTCACTGGCCTACACTATTCTTTCACCCTCAGGAAATAAGGCAGAATTTTCACTGAAGGTCTTTGCAGAGCTGGGGGTGGGGAGGGTGATCTCAAGAGAGAGTGCATTGCCCGCCCCGCCCAGCCATCCGCCAGGTCTTGGAACAGCCGGGATTCAGGTATCTTCAGCCTCTCATCACTGAGGGCACCTAGTTTTATCAGCAAGCACCTTGCCTGCTGTTCATAAAAGAACTGGAAAAGAATGACTTTAGGGGTTATCACAGGTTATCATTTAAATCTCACCATATCTTAAAAGAAGTTTTGAACAGAAGAAAATGACAATTCAGAATTCTATATCCATCAAAAATGCCTTTCAAAAATTAAAGTGGAATAAAGCATTGCCTGCAAAAACCCCATCAGAAATGTTCTTCCTGTAATGTTTAGAGATGTTATTAAAGCAAAATTGGGATAATAGCAGAGACTCATAGCAAGAAATGAAGAGCGAAGAAATGGAAAGGATAAGGCAAACATCAAAGTTATTTCTCTTACTTTTTATCACACTAAAGATAACTGGCTATCAGAAGAATAGGTATGGCATACTTTGGAGTTTATAACACATATAAAATGAAATGTATTGCAATAGCAGTGGAAAAGATAGGGGAAGAAGTCTTAAGGTCTCGTGTATGAAGCAATCCCAGTAGAAAAACTAATAAGGAAAGAGGGGTATTGTAAACTCTTGGGAAGGAAAAATTATACCAGATGCTTCTTTAAAACAACAAGGACGACTATTCAAGACTTCTAATAAGAGAAAGAGATCAAAATTAACTACAGAAGCAAAAGGCAGGAGGACTTTCGGGTGCTGGGGATCGTGCAGGGACAAGAACTGGGCACTCAGGGGTAAGTGGGTGGCTGCAGCGGGCCAGCTGTTTACGAGGTGGCAATCATGAGAGTTAGCCTCTGACCCTCCACAGACACTGGGAGATAGAGGCCCATCTTTCTTGATGATTACCTTTCAAAAGGATGGCCCCCTGTTCATTAAAACGATTAACAACTCAAGGGGCAGACAAAGAATTCCCTGTTGCAACTTTTCTGAAGGAAATATTCCAAGAAGAAACAGGGGAGCCTGTGGTCAAGGAGACTAAAATTTAGTCTCTTTGAGGGGGACCTTTAGCCTGTTTTGGTCAACCTAGAGCAGCCATCAAAAAGAAATAAGAGGCCAGGCGCAGTCGTGCTTGCCTGTAATCCCAGAGGCGTGGGAGGCTGAGGCAGGAGGATCAAGAGTTCAGAGCCAGGCTCAGCAACTCAGTGGGGCCCTAAGCAACTCAGTGAGACCCTGTCTCTAAATAAAATTTTCAAAAAAGGCTGGGGATGAGGGCTCAGTTGTTAAGCACCCTGGGTTCAATCCCTGGTACCAAAAAAAAGAAAAAAGAAAGAAAAGTAAAGTAAGCTTATTTTAACTACTCAGTCAATAGTGAAGAAAATGGAACCATTGCTAACAATTCAAAAGCAGGCAGAAAAAGAGGAGAGAAAGAAAAAAAGAAGAGAAGAGGCCAATCGAAAACACCTAGTTAGATGGTTGATTTAAATCAAACTATTGACAATCACATGAAATATAAAGGGGCCATGCATGCCCATTAATCAGAGGTTGCCTGATAATATTAAAAAGCAAGACCAAACCACATGAAAGACCCAAAGGCATAGATGAGTTAGAAAGATAGACAGTAAAATGATGAAAACATAAAATTCAGAGAAATCCAGAGTGACCAAATTAATACCAAACAAGAAACTTCAGAAGAAAGAATACTGCCCAGGATAAAGAAAGACTTACACAACAAAGGGGTCAACTCACCATGAAGCCAGGATCAGGGTCATTGATGTGTGTGTGTGTGTGCGTGTGTGCCTACCTCACAACAGCCACCAGGTCCATGAGGTATATTCACCTTCTCTGCAGCGTGGGCACATCTGCGGACTTTTAAAGAATGCAGAGTCTCACGTCCCATGCCTGACCTTAAGAGTAAAGTCAGATGAACTGAGAATCTGCATTTATAACAAGACCCCCACCTAAGTCAAGTGCATGCTAAAATCTGATACTGATTTAGCACCTTATGCCCCATTTCCAATAAAGTGCAAGCACTCTCATGGTATGTTTACAGAGCAGTTTAAAAGAAATCATCAGTTTTATGCTTTCATAAAGCAACAGAATTCAACAATATTGGATAAAAAAAAGGTTTGAATTTTATGTATGGGGAATACATAAAATATTTGAGAAGCATTCCAATGTTGTTTCCTAGAAAGTGCTTTTTACTACATCAACTCTCTTTTGTTATATAACTGCTATAAGGTTTTGAACCAAAAATTGATGTCTTCTGATGATTTTACTGGTGAGTGTTTTTTAATACTACCCTCTAGTCCCTATGTCACAGTAGTAACTCTCAACCCTGGTAATTAACAGGATGTCCCGGCCCCCTCCCCAGACACTTCCACTTAACTATACTGTGCAGGGCCTTGTCAGGAGCATTCTTAAAAGCTCTCCAAATATTCTAGGGTTAAGTAACAATTATTTTAAACATAATCAGTGAGAGAGACTCTGTCTCTTAAGGTTAAGAATCATTATTGTTAAAAAATTAAGAGTTTTTATAATAAGCAAAGGGAGCACCTTTGACGGCCACAGAATCTGCTGTTAATGGTACAGTATCTGTTGCTTATCTCCCTTTTGTCATCTCCTACTGATGGTCACTGGTTTGTGAATGAAATAAATAATCAACTTTGCTAGTCAAAAGGAGCACAAAGGAGAAGGGGTTTCATTTCCTAGCCTCTGGTGTATCAACATCAGACATCATCAAAAAGCAAGTTATTATTGCTGTATGTATATACGTGACTGTATGACCAATGTGATTCTGCAACCTGTACAATCAGAAAAATTGAGAAATTATACCCTATTTTATTCAAATGTATGAAATGTCAAGATCATTGTACGGTCATGTGTAACTAATTAAAAAAAAAGAAAGAAAAAAATACGAAATAAAAGCAACTTATTTTACATACCTTGTTACTTATGCAAGTCCTGCTGAGAGAAATTGTAGAGGTTATAGACTTGACTTTGGAATTGACTTAGAAATTTACTCCCATCAGAACAACAAAGACAAAGGGAGCTCCAGGGAATCAGTTCACTTATAGATCAAAAGGAGGCAATGGCATCTGATGGAGAGAAATCTGGGCTGAGCACACAAATAAGGAGTGGAAAGATGGGCTGCACCTACTTGTCTTAGTGCTCAGGCTGCTGCACCAAGTACCAGACAGGAGGCTTCAACAACGTAGCATTTACTTCTCATGTTCTGGAGGCTGAAAGTCCAAGATCAAGATGCCACGGATTCGGTGTCTGGTGAGGGTTCCTTTCCTGGTTCATAAATAACAAGTCCCTCTTTGTCCTCACGTGGTGGAAGGGACAAGGGATCTCTCTGGGACCTCTTTTTACAAACTTATCTTCTCATGCAGGTTCTGCCACCATGGTCTAATCACCTTCCAAGGACCCCAACTATAGATACCATGGCTTTAGGGATTAAGTCTTTACAAGTAAATTTCAGGTAGAAACATACATGAGATCACAGGACATCACTGACGGTACCTCCCAAAGACAAATCATCATCTCTCTCCTCCATACACAAACACCTGTAACAGGTAGGGTGATAGTGGTTGAACACTCCTTTGTCCCGGGCCTCCCATTGCTTGATTCTGTTGTTCAACACAATGTCACAAGGAAGGTGTTGTGTACCTGTGTTGCAGATATGAAAATGGTTCCCAAGAAAAGCTCATTGACTTTCTGAAATTCACCCAGTCTATAGAGTCCAAATGATTTTTCTCTGGTAGCACTGCTACTTCCCAGACATCACAGTAGAGAAGAAAAGGTATGTTCCGGAAGCTAGTTGATAATTAGTGTCAATTAGAGGAGGAGGTTATCCAGGTGGAATGCTCTGAAGCCTAAAGTTACTCATATTCCTTTTTCTGTGCTCTGTAGAGATGACACCATCAGGCCACTTTTGCTGGGCAAGTAGAGGGAAGAGAATAGAACCCCTGCAGAGCAGGGCCAGAAGTAAAGACTGGAGACAGGGGCATGATTGGTGACAGGGTATTAGCATCCTAACCTAGAAGTCGGAATGTTTTTTCCCTATGCATCTACAATTACAGAGCAGCCTCTGCACAGATGATCAGCATCATCATTACGTATGAAAGTGCTTATAGTTTACAGAGCCTTAGTGAGCCAGTTGGGAAACTACCTCATGAAACTAAACAGAGTGGCTGATTAAACCAGATTCCTGGTTGACAGCACTTGTTCTGGGATGCCACTCAATTTGGGCATGCCTGCACTTTGCATTTGTAGCAAAATAATATTAATAATTGTTCTCTTGGGGTAGGATGCATTTGAACAACAGCTTCTTTCAAGGTCTCATGCTCATGTAGCATTCACCTTTTAACATGTGGTTAAATTTAAAGAATAACATGAGACTGTAGATCAACATTACAAACATGCTTCACTGTTCCCCGAGAGCAAAGGAAAAGTCTAGGTCAACAACACATACCAAGCGGAGGACTCTTTGACTCCACTTCTCTACCTAATCCAAGGATTCCTGCTAGAGGCTCTCATGTTCAACTATTAGCTATTCAATATGACTCAGCCCAGGATGCGGCTGAAGATGGCAAGGATGTAGAAGAAAGGGTCTTTATGCAAAGATGCAAAGCAAGAATGTTACAATTTTGTAAACACTCCAGGCTGTAAAGTCTTACAAACCACCCTGGGGTTTATTGAAAGACTGCAATTCCTCTAATTCCAAGGCTCACCATAAATTGCTCTCCTGTAGCAGGGACCCAGGGACTACATACGAGTAGAATCACATGGACACAAGTCCAGCAAGTCACAGATATACACTACAGGCCACACACAGGGCTCCGATGTAATGTTTCTTCTATGAAATATATGGTTATAAATTCTGTAGAGGCTGGCATAAAATTATATTGCTAAAGTTTATTTAATTGCCAGATGATGCCCCATTCTCATTTACCATTCACCTAAAGACCTCATATTTTATAAAAGAGGAATTTAAATTTTCCTAAATTAAGTAAATTATTTGTGTGCATAAACAAGCCATTGATCCCCATGTTTTCTATTAGCAATACACTGCTTATATCTAAATGCAAATGTGTAAGCACTAGCAGAGATTTTTTTTAAAAGCAAATTGGCAATAATTCTGCAATCAAATTGAAATTGCATATGTCCACCCCAACTATAAATAAATTCAAAAAGTTAGGAAAAAGGGGTACTTATTCCTGATTGCCTGATAGAAACTATTACAAAAGAATATGACAGAACCCTAACCTTCCACAAGGTCACCTTAATCCTACACAAAAATTACTGCTGCAAAGACCTGCCCAGCAATTGTCTGTTTAATCTCTGCCTGACATCACCCTTGCTGTTACTGTGACCAAGGATAAATATTCCAGAATATCTTATGTAAACTCTCATTTTGCCTTTGAAAACATCCTCTTTATTCAACCTCTTTGAATACATTATGCTCATAGTGTACTATGAACATGTAGAGTCTGATTATTTTTTAACCTGAAAATCCACACCTCTTACATAAACTTAGATCTCTCACTAGTCCACATTCATCCCAAATTTAGCACTGATTTACTCATAGTTGTGTGGTATCAATGATTCAAATAATATATTCTGGTTTTTTTCCATAGAAGATTATTGGTAGACTTTCAACATTGGGGAAATAAATTGGAAAAACAAACAACAAGTAAAAATTAGCCAGGGCAGTCTATAAACTAAAAATAGATATTTTCTATAGCTAATGTACCATTTTTTAAAATTTCTAATACCACCAAAATATCAAGAATTTTTTTTTGTTTTCCAAGAATACGATTCAATTTACAATGATCATATTTTTTATAGCCCCTTATTTGTATCATTTATAAATCTTTGGTATTTGTGGTATAATGTATCAGGAGATATAAAATTTGAACAACAGCAATTTATTACATTTCTGAAACACCAAAAACATTTTCACTATTTGCTAGAATAGCAAAATATTTAACTGGTGCATGCAAATACTTTTTAAATGATAACATACTAAGATGTTTTATAAGCTATTTTTCTCTGGGTCTTCTGGGATTTGCTCTATGTGTTTGCATAAATAAATTATAAATGGACACATTACAGCTAACTGCATTGAGCAAGGCAAAGCTAGGCAGTGCATTTTAAACTGTGCTGGGCAGTAAGGAATATGCAATATCACCTACAAGCACAGGTTTCATTCGTAATCCTTCACTGGTCACTCCGTTTCATTAATTCCAGGTAGTGCCTACAGTGTCCTTCATCGCACTTAATCTGTCTCCCTCCTCAGCTACTCAGAATGAGCACTCTAAGTGGCCTTATTAAAATTGACTCCTGCACAAAGTACTGGGAAAACTTAATTGGCTTCCCAGGCAAGTCTGTTTGTGATTACACTCAATATGAATGCTGAGCATATTAGCCTAAGTCAAAAAAATAAATGAAGAAAGGTATTATGGTCATCATAAAACATAACGAGAACAGGGCAAAGCATCATGCTACACATTATGTCTTGGCTCTACCAGCAAGGAGCAATAATGTAGTGCTGGGTAAAAAAATACCGTCGTTATGCATTCAAATTAAAGGGAGGACAAAGCTCCCAATCTTTGCTCTGCACCCACCCAACATAAACTCAAGCTTGGAAACAATTAAACAGGCCTATAAATCCAGAGGCTTGGAGAACTAAATGGAGACCTAAATCAGAAAAGGCACAAAGACAGAATAGAAAGCACACTCATTAACCAAATCCACAGTGTCTTCCTGGGTGCTTCTAAGAAGGCTCTGATAAGACTTTATAAGACTCCAGATTAATCCTTCAGATCGTTGAAATGATAACAATAAGTGATAACACTGTTATCGTTTCATAATGAAAAATCTGAAATCCAGTGGATAAGGAAGCCATTTTGACAAGGCCATTTGAGGAGTTTTAAGATGAACTCATTATGTTCATCTGTCAGATTATGGGTAATAAGCAAATGCTATGTTTTTGAGGAAAGGAAACCTGAAACTACTTCTTATCCACTGTGGCACCCCACTCAGGATGCTTCCATCCACAACTCATGCTCCTTTTTTCCCATGGAGTCTCTATATTTTCTTTTCTTTTTTTTTATGCAAGGGAGAGAGCAGGATTCTGGCTCTAATTACTGTCCACCTGGATGCTCCAACTGACGGTTGCCCAGGCTGAAGACCAGAATAGGAAACACCTCTCAGGGTGCATGTTAGCCAAGCAACAGTCTACTCCTGCATCAAGTGAGTGGGTTTTCCTTTAAGTGCAACACAGAATAAGTCTCTCACCCTTAAAAATTGCTAGGAACATATTTGTGAATTCACTGTTCAGATCTAAAGCTGACCTGGTGAATTCTTTCCTATCCTCTGTTATTGGAAATACTAATGGATATTTGATAAACACCTGTTGGACACAGGAGATGCAAATATAGAATGCATAAACTTCAAAAATACTATCAGATTTCCTCATATTTTCAAAACCTAATTTATTGATTGATTTTCCAAAGCATTTGCCCAATCTGGAGGACCATATTGTGAATTTAAGAGTTCCATTTGTATAGCTTTATGAGGCATTATTTTGATGTGCTGACATGATCTATTAATTAACCACAATCAGCTGCACACTGAAATTTTTAAATATCATTCCTAATACTTGCAAGAGAAAAGTATTAAAACTATAAAAACAAGTCCATTTCAGAATAAAAAAACACATAAAGTGGATTATTTGGGGGGGTCTTTGTCTTTAAGAGAAATTTTTTCATACATATATTTTATTATTTTTGTAAATAATAAAACATTTTATGTTACAAAAATTTCAGAAACTATAATACACCATCTTCACATATCTTATTTCATATAATGTATCTTCAAACAAAAATGTATTGATAGCTGGGCACTATGGTGCACACCCGTCAGCCCAACAGCTCAAGAGGCTGAGACAGAAGGATCGTAAATTCAAAGCAAGCCTCAGTGAAAGCGAAGTACTAAGTAACCCAGTAAGACCCTCTCTCTAAATAAAATACAAAACAGAGCTGGGGATGTGGTTCAGTGGTCTAGTGCTCGAGTTCAATCCAGGTATCAAAAAAAAAAAAAAAAAAAGAAGTATTGAGAATGGCAATGTTGGTGTTGCGTGTTATATATTTTGTCATAATATAAAATCTTTACATGATATTTAACTATAAAATTTGTGGTTGTTTCATCAAGTCTCCTGATATTGAGTTCTTTATTGTGAGACATTTTAATTGCAAATAGCATTTAACACTCCTCATTCCAATGACTTAGAAACACAAATGCCATCAGCCACTACTCTGTCCTGGCAGCCTTCATAACAGGTGTAACATGTCCTTGAGAAAGCAGAACCCCACCCGCCTACCCTCCACTCCAAGCCAGTGTTTCCTGTCACTCTTCCTTCACACCCTGTGCTTACCTTCTCCCTTTAGAAACTGTCAGCCAGTACCCAGACCTGTGTGTCTAGATGTCTCCCTTTCTCCTTCAGGTCTAAATTTAGATGTCACCTCCTCAAAGCTGTATTTCCTTATGGCCCAATCAAATTAGGTCTCTGCAGGAAACCAGCATCCAGGGTAGAGATGCTGCTCCAGAACACCTGGACCATGGTTCTGCTGGGTCCCCTGATGGGGACACAGCCTCACTAATGCTGAGTTGGTACAACGTTTGCCAACATTCCCTGTAAAGGACATTCAGTGAAGGCTGGGGTAAGTTTCTGAGAAATAGTCATGTACGCCCCATGCATTAAAGGGCAGTTCATCATGAGGCAATATTTTACCTTTTTTTCCTTAATTCTGGAAGGATCTTACTTTCATAAAAGGGTCACAGCAGCAGCAGGTGATACATGGGAAACCAAGCCAGGATGAGCAGCAGCTGCTCCAACTCAGGAGAGCACCCCACTACTTTTAAGCTTTGTGCCCTTAGTTAAAAATAAAGTGGGGGCACAGGAGCTTGGCTTCTTCTAGTTCATCCATGACACCACTAAAATGCTGCAGCCTCTCCTGTTACTTTCACTATGGCATCCAGTATTTTCCTTCCTATAGCCTACACATGTAGTGCTATACACGCAGAAATTGAGGTTATGTATAAGTGCATACCAGAATAATTGCTTGTTTTCTGTATCTGCTCCTGTTGGGTGCATTCTGTGAGGTTAGGCATGGTAAAATGGTTTCTTCACCACTGCTCCAGCAGTGTGCCTGATACACGGGAGGCATGAAATAAACTTTTGACTCAATCCTTGTTGAGGAAGGTGAAACGGGCTGCTCTATCACTATCAATGGCACCAGCTCCCTTGCAGTGGTTTGCCCCACATTCAAGACAGTCAGGGACCCTCGAACATCTGGCAGAGTCAACCAATGGCCCTTTCCTGCCCACCTGAGCAGCTGGGGTAGAACCACGGATGCAAGGGGCCTCAGAGACATTCCCCGTTAAACTCATTCCTAAGATGTTTGATTGAGTTGCTTCCTGGGGTCCTTCTCTATGTTGGGTCTCCAAGATTTGCACATCCAGGCCAAGAGCTATATATCACAAAATTATATGAATTGTACATTTTCTAATTATTTAACCAAAATACCCTTTTTAAAGCTTATTTCTAGATCCTTGATGGCAGTTACCCCCCTTTCTAATAAACAATTCAACTCAGACATTTATTAACAATCTTTTATTAATTTGTATCTTGCTCACATTTTCATTATTTGCTCTTAAAAACAAAATGATTGATTTAATCACAATTCACACGAATCAACTAATACACTAATCCATACCAAAGGAAGCTGTTTAAATGAGAACAGTATCACCCAAAAAGAGCAGAAGTCATATCAACTTCTCAAGCCTAAATCTCATCATAATTAGCATAAAATAATGGGATTGGTCACAGACCATAGCCTAATGAAGGGGACCAGCACCTGTCTCCTGGCAGGCCCACCTCCATAAAACCTGTTATCACAGAGAAATATGCAGTTAGCAGATCTGGAGCTAACCAAACATCTGAAAACCACAATTCTAACTTAATACTGACCAATTTTTCTAGACAATAGTTTATAGATGAAGCAGTTCATAATTTGCAACAAATTTAAAGTAAAATGAATGAAAAAAATCTTTACATAATGTTTTTCCTACTTAATAAAAGCCCTTGTGAAATACCCACAGACTATAAGACATTTATCTTCTTCCTATATTTTCTTCTTATTATTATATTTTTTCAAGTCAATTGTTTTCTTAATTGTGCCATCTCACCTGACTTTATTTTTCCATGTTATTGCCTGATTTTTGCTACAGTGATAATAATAGTGTGTGTGCTACATATTTTGTGACCTATATCTTTCACTTAATCCTGTGTTTGCCATCTCCACATTATGAAATTTTCAATAAAGCATAGCTTTACTATCGAGTATTTAGGGCACTCCAATTTTTTTCTCTTGTTAAATATAACTCTATAAGTCATTTGCTTTCAGTTATTTAAATTGTTTCCTTGATGGAGAGAAAATAAGAATCAAAGAATGTGAACATGTTAATGGTTCATTCTCTGTTTATTTTATAAAATGGTTGGGTCAATTTACATGGCCCTAGAAATTTCAGAGTGTGTCAGTTTTACAGACACCACACTGTGATTCACTTTCAACTATTTTTTTTTTTAGTTATGAGACATCAATTAGTTACTAATTACTAATTATAAGTGGGATTAAACATTCTTTCGAATGTTTATTTTATAGGTTTACATGAATAATCTATTGACATTCTTAACCCATTCTATTTCCTTCCATTTTCAAAAGACCTTTTTAATTAGCTGCTTAAAGCCCTGAAAATAAATCTCTTAACCTGACCCAAATGTAAACAGCAATAGAAGCAAAATCTGCAAAAACTTACTGTGCTACCTTAGAGAACCTGAATACCTTATGCTTAATATAGTGGATTAATCTAGTGTAGATCTGAGGGCCAATTTTATTAGGAGGTTGTAGATTTTGCTTTTAAATGACTAAAAAAAAAATTTAAACAAATACAGAGTTTGGTCACTAACAATGAATAGGTAAATGTACCTAAATGTACCAATGAATAGGTAAATTAACCTCAACATCCAAGGAGTGGGGGGAGGCTATGCATCCATTAATGGCAGGAGAAACCTGATTCATACACTGTCCAGCGCTTCAGGGAATAAAAGTAAGGATGATGTAGGTTTTACATCCGGACACTCCCACATTACTTGACATCACAGAGGAGGGCGACTCCTCGGAGTACCCAGTGTTCCGGGACCTGGGCAGTCCTGAGATCCACCGCTGCAATGTAGTTTAAATCTGTTCGAACTGGCTTCTTGTAGATGGGGCAGGAGTAAAACCGAGGATCTCTTACACCTACAAAACGTTTGTAAGAGAAAGGAACTTGGTGAATTTCTGATCTGAACAGCTCGGAGTGCAGCATGCACACTGAAGGGCATTCCAAAGACAAATGGGTTTGATAGGATGGGGGAGATTCCTCCAGTGGTCATACAACTCTGGTTTGTGAAGTAGATTCTGTCACCCTGGGTGTGGCAAGATATCCAGCCAAGTTTAGATGGACCCTGCTGGTTCCCTGCCTCATGACCTTGTCAGTAACCCCTGTCCACGTGGGTCCTCTCATTTCTGCCTGCCAAGTCAACAGTACCCTCCAGGCATTCTCTTTGACCTCCACACCAAATCTTGTGGTGTGGAGGTCAAAGAGCACTACCTGCTTCTGTTCCCCCAGGCCTTGCCTTTGGTATAAGGGGCCTGCGCCTTAATCAGACATCCAGCACTAGTGAACAACATTTCACCATCATTATTATTTAAAAATCTCTTCTTCAACCATCTATACCATAGTCCACATCACGTTTAAACCACTAGACAGGTGTGCCCTGGCCAAATCAGGTATTGTGGAATCCCTTTATACGTAGAGAGAAATGGTACAGTCCAGCTCCCAGAGATTTGATTCTCCCTTTGGGAAGTAAAATAAATAGTTTCTAAAATTATGCATGCAATGAAGACAATCCATGGATGTCCATCCTTCAAAGATCTTCTCTAATGCATTTGTGCCTAACCATGGACTTTTTCTGTCCAGCCTTGGAAACTCCATGTTCAGGGACAGATTTAGTCTGTACTGTTTTTCTTAAAGTGGGCCTGCATGAATTAGCACGCACAATTCATGCAGGCCCACTTTAAGAAAAAAAGGAAAAACAATTCACAAATACAAAATTGGGCTTTGGAAGAAACCTCTGCCTGTGAGCAGCCTGGAGGTTTAAGCTTCATTAGCTTCTGGTAAAAGAAGAACACCCTGCCCAAGGTCTTTTATCTGTACATTCTCCTATCATCCATCTCAGGAAGTAGATTATTTTATGTTCTCTTCCAGATTATAAATTATTTTAGGACAAAAGTTGTGTCTGCACTCATCCTCCCATAACTGTGGAAAGCCAGTGCAACATTATAAAGGTTTCTCTTATAACTATTGAGGTGAAGTCATGTTTGACCAGGGGAATAACTCAGCTCTGGTGAATTAGTATAACAAACACAGGCACTAAAACATGGAAACAGTAACTGTAAATGCACTGTTGGTATGTCAGAGTCACTGAATTTTCTTCCCAGAATTAATTAGCTGAATAATTTATCTTCTTTGTAACAAATGAAAAAAGCAAAGCAATCAGAAGTTAAAGCCTTATTATTTGACCCAATAAAATCTTCAACCTGCTACGCCATGTGTTTTTAATCACCCACTATAAATTAAGTCACTTTTATTAGAAGTTAAAATATTTGAGTATAATAATATTATACATAAATTTCACTATAAAATAAATATTCTAAAACAGTGATTCTACCCTCAGAGGAAGTCTGCCAATATCTAGAGACATTTTGGGTTATCATAACCATGGGCTTGCTACATGCATCTAATGGGTAGAAGTAGACATGCTACTGACACCTTATAACAAACAGGATAGCTCCCCATAGCAGGCAGTTATCCAGACCAAAATATTCATAGTAACAAGACTGAGAAACTGCTCTAAAACAAGAAAATCATAGAATTTTTTAGTATTTTAAAAGTGTGCTTACTGAATCCCATAAAATTAATCATTAGAAACAACCTAAAATAATATAAAACCTAATTCTTAAGTTTAGTCTTATTTTTTCAATTACTATGAGGATATCACTGGTAATCCTAATTAGATAAACATACATATGTATAAATATAGTTTTCTGATCAAGCAAATGAATGCCAGTGAAGCATGGAATGCTAATTATATTGATACATTTAAATCCTTTAATCTTAGGATCTATAAATATGCAATAAACATATAACTAATTGTTCTTCTTGCTGCAAACTTGATTAACAACCATTTCATAAATCTTGAAGTAAGCCATCAGAGTCGTAAGGATAATTCCAATAATTATGCCTTGTGAAATATTTGGCTACTTGGACTTTAATCCAAAAGAAATTTGGAATTATTTTTAAAAATTCTTTGTAATAAATAGATTAAAAAGGTATTTCTCTAAAATACTTGTCCAATTTTATTATTTTTAATTGTTTCAGACCTAAAGGTGTCCATGCCAACTCACAGCATGCAGAAAACTTCTGCACCAGGATTAGAAGTCACTGAAAAAATAATTCCAGAGTAAAACTGCTGACAGACGCTGAACAACCAGGTGAACAGGTGATCTGCAGCCATTCCCCTGCTCAACAAATAACTCTGAAGACAAAAATAAGCATGCTAGCTAGGTAGAACAAATCAGTACATATGTTCCAAGCCTTAGGGTTCCAGAAAGAGACACGGAGAGAAGGAGATGTGAAAACTGGTGAGCTCTACACTTAGCATCCTAAAGGTTTCAGTAAAACACCTTGAGAGAATTTCATTTTCTGACTACATAAGTTCCTTACCAACCCTAAATCTTTATCCACACAGTAATGTGCATTGCATATATTCCTGCCCATAGCCCAGGTGAACAAGTTACACAGCGTCTCTGGATAACCTTGGAATCGTTCCCTTAGTTAACCTCCCTTTTGTTAATAACATTTAAATGACTAGGCAGTTCACTCTTCAGCCTGGTATTTCTTTTAATCCTTTAAAAATCACATCATTTGGCACACACCGCTGCCGCAGATGCCACTGCCGTGCCTGGAGATTTCTTCTCTGGGCACTGCCTCGGTTGCCTCGGTTGCCTACAATGCTACTTCCCACAATACTTCCGTGGTCCCTGCAAGTGAATCAAAAAATCTGTCAATCAACTGCTGCATGCACCGCTACTGCCATTACTGCCACCTTTGATTCCGATGCTGGCAGCCTGAGGTTGCCTGGAGGTCTTCTTTCTGAGTGCTACTGCCACAGAAGATGCCCTAAATGCAACCAAAGCTGACACTGCTGCTGACCCCCAGAGACCACTTGGTGATGCTGCCCCCACAAGCTGCCGTTGCAACTGCCGCGACAGCTAGCCCTGCTGCTGACCCACTGCCTGCTGCCAACGACCACCCACTATCACTGCTACCATGGCCTAGAAGACTGCTTTGGGGAGATTCCAGGTTTGGTTGCATGTGACTGCACCCATTTTGGGTCACCAGCCATGGCCTGGGGCCCAGATGCCAGCAGGTTTACCACCACAAGAGCCTCTGTCTGGGAACTCCTGCAGGTCCTGTGTGGGGGTGCCTGCAGGTTTGGAGGAGCCTGGGGTCTTCCTGCTGAGAGTGCTGCTGGCCCTTGGTCTTGCTGCTCCATCCCGGGGTTGCTCCTTTGCATGAGTGTACCCCTAGTGGTCTCTCTGCAATAGAAGCAGCTTTGATATCTAGTTTCAGATTTGAAGATGAAATTAAAACATTCCATGATAAACAAAAACTGAAGGAATTCACAGCTAGAAGGCCTACACTACAGAGCATTCTCAACAAAATATTCCATGAGGATGAAGTGAAAAAAAAAAAAAAGTGAAAACAGCAAAAGGAGGCTCTACACTAAAGGGACATTCAACCAAATGAGAAAGTAAGACAAATCAAAAACCAGAAGTAAATCAAAATGACAGGGAATACAAATCACATCTCAATAACAACCTTGAATATTAACAGCCTAAACTCGTCAATCAAAAGACATAGATTGGCAGATTGGATTAAAAAGCAATACCAAACAATACTCTGTCTTCAAGAGACTCACCTCATGGGCAAAGACATCCACAGGCTGAAGGTAAAAGGATGGGAATAAACTTATCACTCATATGAACTGTGTAAACAAGCAGGGGTTTCCATCCTCATCTCAGATAAAGTAGACTTCAACCCAAAGTTAACCAGAAGAGACAAAGAAGAACATTTCATATTTTGTAAGGTAAATATATATCAGTATTTCTATTTTATTGGAGTATTAATTTTATGACATAATAATTATAAGTATTTATGCCCCAAACAATGGAGCATCTGTGTACATCAAACAGACCCTTCTCAATTTCAAGAGTCAAATAGACCCCAACACAATAACACTGGGTGACTTTAACACACCTCTCTCACTGCTAGACAGATCTTCCAAACAAAAACTAAATAAGGAAACTATAGATCTAAATAATGCAATCAATAATTTAGACTTAATAGACATATATAGACTATGTCATCCATCAATGAGCAAATATACTTTTTTCTCAGCAGCACATGGTTCCTTCTCTAAAACAGACCATATCTTATGCCACAAAGCAACTCTTAGTAAATACAAAAAAAAAAAAATAGAGATAATACTGTCAGACCACAGTGGAATAAAATTAGAAATCAACAATAAAATAAAAATAGAAGTTACTGTAACAAATGGAGAATAAATAATATACAATTGAATGACAAATTGATAGTAGACGAAATCAAGGATGCATTAAAAGAATAAAAAGTCACCAAATAAATGACCTAACACTACATCAAAGTCCTAGAAAAAGAAGAACAAATCAACACCAAAAGCAGTAGAAGACAGGGAATAATTAAAATCAGAGCTGAAATAAATGAAATCAAAACAAAAGAAACAAATAGAAATTGACAAAAAAATTGGTTCTTTGAAAAAATAAATAAATAAAATAGATAAACCCCTGGCCATGCTAACTAAACAAGGAAAAAGAGAGAAAACTCAAATTACTAAAATACAAGATTCAGAAGGAAATATCACAATGGACACATCTGAAATACAGAGGATAATTAGAAACTATTTTGAAAATTAATACTTCAATAAAATAGAAAATAATGAATATATCAACAAATTTGTAGAGACATATGACCTACCCAAACTAAATGAGGAGGTCATACGTGATTTAAACAGATAATTTCAAGTAATGGAATAGAAAATGCCATCAAAACCTACCAACCAAGAAAAGGACAGGACCAGCTGTATTCTCCACAGAGTTCTACAAGATTCTCAAAGAAGAATTAACACCAATATTCCTCAAGGTATTCCATGAAATAGAAAAGGGGGGAACCCTTCCGAACTCATTCTATCAGGCTAACATCACACTGATACCAAAACCAGACAAAGATACATCAAGGAAAGAGAACTTCAGGTCAATATTCCTGATGAACATAGATGCAAAAATTCTCAATAAAATTCTGGCAAATCGCATACAAAAACATATTAAAAAGAAATGATGCAGGGGTAGTTCAACACATGGAAATCAATGAACGTAATTCTTCATATTAATAGACTTAAAAACAAGAATCCTATGATCATCTCAATTGATGCAGAAAAAGCACTTGAGAAAATACAGCACACTTTCATGTTCAAAACACTAGAAAAACTAGAGATAGTTTTTTAATTTTAAATTTTAATTTTAATACCTCAACATTTTAAAAGCTATATATGCTAAACCCAAGGCCAGCATAATTCTAAATGGAAAAATAAATAAAAGTATTCCCTCTAAAAACTGGAACAAGACAAGGATGTCCTCTTCCACCTCTTCTATTCAACCTCATCCTTGAAACTCTAGCCAGAGCAATTAGACAAAAGAAAGAAATTAAAGGGATACAAATAAGTAAAGATGAATTCAAACTATCACTATTTGCTGATGATGTGATTCTATATCTAGAAGATCCAAAAAATTTCACTAGAAAACTTCCAAAACTAATAAATGAATTTAGCAAAGAAGAAGGATACAAAATCAATACCCACAAATCAAACACATTCCTATATATCAGCAATGAATCCACTGAAAGAGAAATTAGGAAAACCACCCCATTCACAATAGCCTAAAAAAAAATACCTGGGAATCAATCTAACAAAAGAGGTGAAAGACCTCTACAATAAAAACTACCAGAACACTAAAGAAAGAAATTGAAGAAAAACTCAGAAGATGGAAAGATCTCCATGAACCTGGATAGGCAGAATTATTATTGTCAAAATGGCCATATTACCAAAAGCATTATACAGATTTAATGCAATTCCTATTAAAATCCCAATGACATTCTTCATAGAAATAGAATGAAATTTATTTGGAAAAACAAGTGACCCAGAATAGCTAAAGCAATCCTTAGCAAGAAAAGTGAAGCAGGAGGCATCACAATACCAGACTTTAAACTATACTACAGAGCTATAGTAATAAAAATATCATGTTATTGGCACCAAAATAGACTTGTAGACCAATGGTACGGAATAGAGGACACAGAGACAAACCCACATAAATATGGTTATATCATACTAGACAAAGGTGCCAAAACATTCACTGGAGAAAAGAGTCTATTCAACAAATGGTGCTGGCAAAACTGGAAATCTATATGTAGTAAAATGAAATTAAACCTCTATCTCTCACCCTGCACAAAAGTCAACTCAAAGTGGATCAAAGACTTAGGCACTAGAACAGAGACCCTGAGCCTAATAGAAAAAAACAAGCCCAAATCTTCACCACATCAGCCTAAGATCTGACTTCCTTAACAAGAATCCTAAAGCACAAGAAGTAAAATGAAGAATTGATAAATGGGATGGACTCAAGTTAAAAAGCTTCTTCTCAGCAAAGGAAAAAATTAATGAAGTAAGGAGAGAGCCTATAGATTGGGAAAAAGCTTTACCAAATGCACCTCTGGTAAAGAAATCTCTAGGTTATGTAAAGAACTCACAAAACACCACCACAGAAACAAATAACCCAATCGATCAATGGGCTAAGGAACTTAACAGATACTTCACAGAAGAAATACAATTGATCAATATATGTAAAAGTGTTCAAAATCTCTAGCAATTAGAGAAATGCAAGTTAAAACTACATTAAGAATTCATCTCACTCCTGTCAGAATGGCAATCATCAAGAATACAGGCAACAATAAATGTTGGCAAGGATGTGGAGAAAAAGGTTACACTCATACATTGCTGATGGGACTACTAATTGGTGCACCCACTATTGAAAGCAGTATGGAGATCCTCAGAATACTGGGAAAGGAATCACCATGTGACCCAGCTATCCCACTCCTCAGTTTATACACAAAGGACTTAAAATCAACATACTATAGCAATGCAGCCACATCAATGTTTATAGCAATTCAATTCACAATAGCTAAACTATGGAACCAACCTAGGTATACCTCAATAGATGAATGGATAAAGAAAATGTGGTATATATACTCAATGGAATATTACTCAGCTTTAAAGAAGAGTGAAATTATGGCATTCATCAGTGAATGGATGGAGTTGGAGAATATCATATAAACAAAAGAAGCCAATCCCACAAAACCAAAGGCTAAATGTTTAATATGTGGATACTAATTCACAATAAGGCAGGGGTCACTAGAGAAGAATAGCGTTATGTTAGATTAGGTAGAGAGAAGTGATGGGAGGGGAGGGGAGGGGATGTGGGGATAGGAAAGATAGTAGAATGAAACAGACATTATTACTTTATGTATATATGTGACTGCATGACCAATATGATTCTGCAACATGTACACTCAGAGAAATGAGAAATTATATCCCATCTATGTATGATATATCAAAGTGCATAAATGCATTCTACTGTCATGTATAACTAATTAAATCAAATTGTAAAATCAATTAATAAAAAATCATGTCATTTAGCAAAAATGATTTCCATGCATGTATGAATTTGTCAGGATGAACCCAGCTACTATGTATAACTATGAAGCTCTAATAATAATAACAACGAATAAATAAATATTTTAAAATTAAAAAAAAAAGGAAACCAGGATTTGGGCGCTGAGTGTATTCATTGCTGTTGGGTTGTCATTGCTTCTAGGTCCTCCCAAGGGACAGAGCCTGGAAATAAAAGCATGCATACAAACCCATGTGGAAAAAAATTCATGTCAGTTAAAATGTTAATAATAGTAACAATGTTAGAATTATTTATTCTGTGCCTCCTATGTGTGACAGCATACTTCCACTTTTTCAACAGCTCTATGTGGTGGGTACTGTTATTAATCTTTTTACAACTAGGCACAGTGGCACCCGCCTATAATCCTGGTGGCTCAGGAGGCTGAGAAAGGAGGATCACAAGTTCAACGCCAGGCTCAGCAAAAAACGAGTCATAAACAACTCAGTGAGACCCTGTTTCTAAATAAAATACAAAATAGGACTGGGGATGTGGCTTAATGGTTGAGTGCCCCTGAGTTCATCCTTGGTTACCCCCCTCCCCCCCACAAAAAAAAAAACATTTTACGGATTAGAAAAGCTAAACACAAGGAGGGTGAGTGACTTGTCCAGGAATCAAGCGTGGCCAGAAGGGATCCACAGCCTGCACTGGCGAACCTCTGGGTCTTTCCAGACAGATGTGAAAATGAAGCAGAGATAACTGATACCTGAGTTCAACCTGTGGCACGTAGGAGATTCCTCCAAAGTCACGTGACTGATCACTAGGTTCTGTAGCCAGGAGAACAGCTCTAACATCCCAGCCCCGACTTCACATTCCTCCACCAAAGAACAGGGGTGTGAGCCCTTGAGCCTTCATCAAGAGGGAGGACAAGGGGGAGGCCATGGGAAGGAGGCTTGGGGTCAGGGCTCCCTCCATCTGTGCCTCCCAGTGCCGACAGTGTACTTCACTGGGTGTCTAAGAAGAATGTGACCCAACCTTCAACATGCAAGGAAGAAGTCCTCCTGTTGAGGGCAGACTCTATTTTCAAGCTGCAACTGGATTCTAAGAGGGCTCTCTCCGTACAGTCTTATGTGGTGAGCCGTTCTAATTAGACCGTGGCCGCCATTAGAAGATGGCGCCGGCTTCCACTGTGGCCTGGGATAAACAACTCCTTTTATGGAGAGTTGGCACGCAATCCCTTCCCACCCTATGAGAAAGGTCCACGTGGCAGCTTAGGATTGGTATGCGGGAGGCTTTATTAGGCTGTGCTTGGGCGCTCGGCGGGGGGTCGCTAGAAGATGATACATGAATCAAGGCCTGAATAAACTGCTGAAAGAAGAATCCTGTGTCGTGTTTTCCCTTGCTGGCGAGGGGTCGAGACAGTCTTAAGCTGAACACGCTCCACACTTCTTGTTGTTGTTGTTTCAAGATTTGAGACTGGAAGTATAGCTCGGTGGCAGAATGCCTGCCTGACACATGCAAAGCCCAGGGTTTGATTCCCCAGCACAAGAAAAAAAAGACTCAAAGTATAAAAGAGGGTTTGGAATTATTGAAATTAACAAATGTACCATAAGGAATAAAAATTGTTATCAGGTTTTTAGAATTAATAGTATTAATAGTATTAATAGCCCTATTAGTTTAATCAAAATTAAAATTACTAGGAACTATTCTGGGCCTCTTATTTTTTCAAATAAATTTCATGACGGCTTTTTCTATTTCTGTGAAGAATATCATGGAAATTTAGATGGGAATTGCATTGAATCTGTACAGAGCTTTTGGTGGTATGGCCATTTTGATAATATTGATTTTGCCTGTCCAAGAACATGAGAGGTCTTTCCAGCTTCTGAGGTGTTCCTTAATTTCTTTCTTTAATGTTGTGTAGGTTTCATTGTAGAGATCCTTTGCCTCTTTTGTTAGATTGATTCCTAAGGATTTAGTTTTTTTGCAAGCTATTATGAATAAGATGGTTTTCTTATTCATCATTTTCTGATTCATCATTGGAGTATAGGAATGCAATTGATTTATGGGTGTTCTTCTTGTATCCTGCTACTTTGCTATTTATTTATGAGTTCTAGAAGTTTTTCTGGTGGAGATTTTTAATTCTTCTAAATATAGAATCATGTCATTGGCAAACAGAGCTGGTTTGAACTCTTCTTTTCCTATTTATATCCCTTTAGTTTCTTTATTTTGCCTAATTGCTCTGGCTAGAATTCCAAGGACAATCTTAGATAGAAGTGGTAAAAGTGGGCATCATTGTCTGTTTTTAGGAGGAATGCTTTCAGCTTTTCTCCATTTAGAATGATGTTGGCCTTGGGTTCAGAATATGTAGCTTTTACAATGTTGAAGTATGTCCCCACTATTCTAGTTTTTCCAGTATTCTAAACATGAATGGATGTTGTAGTTTGTCAAATGCTTTTTCTACATCTATTGAGATAATCATGTGAGAAATATGAATCAGGAGGCTTCATATTTCACAATTCCAGACTTTAAATTATACTACAAATTATATTATAAACAGCATGGTATTGGCATCGAAACAAGCAAGAGGACCAATGGAACAGAATAGAAGACACAGAGAATATAAACCCACATCAATATAGTTGCCTCATACAAGACAAAGGAGCCATAAACATATACTGGAGAAAAGATCACCCCTTCAACAAATGGTGCTAGGAAAACCATAAATGCATACATAACAGAATGAAAGTTGATCCATATCTGTCACCCTGCACAAAAACCAACTCTAAATGGATCAAACACCTAGGAATTAGACCAGAAATCCTGCACTTACTAGAAGAAAAGTTAGGCCCAGCACTTCAACATATTGGCATAGGAACTCACTTTCTGAACAAGACTCCTCAAGCACAAGAAATAAATTAAAAGAGGAAAAGTTTATTTGGGGACTCACAGTTTCAGAAACCTCAACCCATAGACACAGCAGACTCCATTCCTCCAGGCTCATGGAGCAGAGTGTGGCAGAGGGAAGCAGCTCACATGATGATGAGCAGAGAGAGCCTCCACTCTCCAGATACAAAATACATACCCCATAGCCACGCCCCCAGTAAACCACTTCCTTCTGCCACACCCACCTGCCTCCAGTTATGGCTCAGTTAATCCCATCTGGGATCAATTCACTGATTAGGTTAAGGTTATAACCCAGTCATTGCTCCTCCAAACTTCCTCACAGTGTTTCACATGTGAGATTGGGGGCAGGGGGCACCACATCTAAACTATAATACTCTGTGTTTGTATAACTTCTGTCCTTTCTCTTCTGCTGATTATTAGCTTCATTCCATTATGATCTGATAAGAAGCAAAAAAAATTACTTCAGTTTTTGTGAATCTGTTAAGATTTTCCTTATGGCCCAATACACAATCTTTTTTGGAAAAATGTTCTATGTGCTGGAGAAAAGAATGTGTAATCTGTAGTTGTTAAATGGAATAGTCTGAAGATGTCCATCAAGGCCAATTTAATCTGTTGTATAATTCAACTGTGATGTTTCTTTATTTTTGTCTTGATGACCCTTCTGTTGTTGAGAATGGGGTGTTGAAATCACGCACTATTATTGTACTGGGAACTTTCTCTCCCTTTACGTCTAATAGTGCTTGTGTCACAAAATTGGGTATGCTGACATTCCGTACATATAAATTTACAATTGTTATATCTTCTTGATAAATTGTTCCATTTATCAATATGTAATAATGACCTTGTCTATTCTGATTTTGACTGAAAGTCTATTTAATTAGATATGCATATGGCTACATTTGTATAAATATGTCAAAATATACTGTCGTATATTTCTAAAAGGAATAAAATTTTAAAATTTGTAAAACTAAAAACTGATGACAAAGATTAATGCATCATCTTTCTGACAGCTACTTGAATTCATTATATAGTGTATCCTTTACATTCTTTAAAAGGAAATAATTTTAATAAGAATAGAATGATAAAGTAATAATATTTTAATTTTAAAAAGATTCCATTTGCTCAAGATATCATTTTCTATTCTTTTACTTTCAGTCTGGAAATGTAGGTGGGGTAAGTTTCTTAAAGGCAGCATAATGTTGGGTCTTATGTTTTAAATCCAGTCAGCAAATCTGCATCTTTTAGTTAAATAATTAATACCATTTACATTCAGGGCAATTATTGAAATGTGTCTACACATGCCTGTCATTTTGTCGTTTCTCTTCTGGTTGTTTTAAATACTCCATTCATTTCTTCCTCTCTTATTCATCTTAGAGGCTTGGTTGTTTTCTGTATTAATGTTTGATTCTTTTCTAATCATCATTTGCTTAGCTGTACTTCTCAGGAGATCTACTTTTTTCCTGTGCTCTCATACTTGTGTTTATCTTGCTTCCTCTCCTGGATATAACATTCCCTTGCTTAATAGTCACAAATTTCCTTAGTTTATACATGGAATGTCTCTTTTTCTTCCTTGATTCTGAAGGATATCTTTGCCAGCTATGGTAATTTAGGTTGGTAGCTATTTTCTTTCAGGACTTGACATACCATGTTCTCCCAGCCTCTAGAGTTTCTGCTGAGAAATCTTGTTATTCCGAAGGGTTTGCTTTTAGATTTCGTTTGGTGTTAATCTCTTCCAGCTTTCAATATTATTTCTTTGTTCTGTACTTTTAGCAGTTTAACTCTAATATCTTAAGGAGAGGTTCTTCTGGTCAATTTGTGGTTCTAAATGTCTCCTATACCTAGATGTCCACATCTGTCCCCACATTTGGGAAATGCTCTATTATTATTTCACTGAGCAGGTTTTCTATGCCTTCTGTCTATAGCTCTTCTCCTTCATCTTCTCTGATTATGTGTATGTTTGGTCTTTTAATGCTGTCTCATATATCTGGTATGTTCTGTTCATTTTCCTTATGTATTTTTTTTTCTTTATTACTATCTGAATGTAATAATTCCTCATCTTTGTCTTCAAACCCTGATATTATTTATTCTGCTTGTTCTAGTTCATTAGTAAAACTTTCAACCAAATTTTTCATCTGACTACTGTACTTTTCAGTTTTAAGATTTCTGTTTGGCTCTTTTTCTAACTTTCTATCTTTATTGAATTGCTCATTGTTGATCAATTGAATTGCTAAGGATAGTCTGCATTATGTTCTTATTTGAATCCTCCTGGAAGTCACTGATCTTTTTAAAAATCATTCCTATTTCCTTGATTTCAATATCTTTGGAATCAGTTACTAGATTATTATGAGTTTTAGAAGGAGTCATATTGTTCTTTTTTCATATTTCTTGTGTTTCGATGTTGACATTTACACATTCGTTTGGGTGAATATCTCTTCTACTTTTATGTGAGAGCCTTCTTAGTTGAGTTGAATTCCAATTGGACCTCATAGTGTAGTTCCCTGGTGGCTTCTCCAGATATGATTAGTGGATTTGGATGTGATGCATCTGTATTAGAGCCTGAGGATTCCACTTTCTCTGTAGGTCTCACAAACATGGAGTAGTTCAGGCAGCTGTGGTGTAGACCTCAGTGCATGTGGAGTGCACCCTCCTGGTTAATCCTGAAGTGGGATGGAAGCCCCTATCAGTTGTTGGGGGTTCCCTTGGACTCCGTTGACATTAGTTTACTACTTGGAAGCAATTCTGTAACTGGTTCTTCCAATCATGGTGATGGTCCTGAAGCTTTTATTCTCTGTTTAGAGGCTGTCACAGCTCCATTTGTTTTGCAAGGAGACACAGGGGCTGGGGTCACAGATCCTACTCTATGGCACTCACTTCCAGTCTTGTCAGCAACATGAGATATGATAGGAAGTGACTAATGGCAAGGCCACCCATGGGTGTGGTGCCCACAATGTTGTTTATTGCTCTCTGCTGTTGCTGTGGGGGTGAGTGTCCAGGAGCAGGACTTCAGAGGCTCTTTGCCATGCTTACTTGGGGATGGGTTGTCAGTTGGAGGCTTTTGTGTCACCATTCCTTGAAGAATCTGCCAAGGTTCCAGAGGACTAGGTCATGGCTAGAGAAAAGTGCAATTCCTCCCGGCTGGGCTGGGAACAGTTCAGTAGCCCAACACCCACTCTCTATGATTGACATGCCAGCCTCCAACCTCAGCACCACAAAGACAGAAAGGAAGCAGCTGAAGAAGAGCAGAACAACAATGAGAAGAACAATAGGAGCAATTACACAAACAGCAGAAATAAAGTTAAAAACAACAGTAGCAGCAACACCACCAATAACTAGAAAGAAGGGAAAAAATACAGAATAAAGTTAAAAATAATCCAAGGGGGGAAAGGGTAGGCGGAGAAAAGTAAGAAAAGGGAGAAAGAGAAACCAAAGATGAGCGAAAAGAGGAAACAAACACGAAGCAGCAACAATAATAAAAGCAAAAACTGGAAATGTCCTCTCCACCAAGGTGCATGAAGGAACAGAAGAGGGTGGAAACTGCACGCCTATGTGGATCAGAGCTTCTCTGTTGTCTTCCTCGGCTGTGTGCTCCTTGGACAGTCCAAAGGGCTATATTCACTTCCCTCTTCTCTCCTTTGTGGTGCTAGTCAGGGGATTAGAAGGAGTGATTTGTGGCTGGTGTCAGCTGAAATACCTCTAACTTCTTTGCACACCAGAATCAACTAGGGCACAGCACAGAGCTCCCTACAAACAAATTCTCTCCAGAGCTATTAGGGGTATGCACGTGAGAACAGGGTAGATGCTGATGTTATGGTGTCAGAATGCAGAATTTCCCAAAGCTTGGAGTCGCACCCTCAGAGGGTGCATATAACATCAGCTCTACAGCATGTCCCCATGTGCCCCTCAGGGTGGAGAGAAACTACTGAGATCTCAAAGATCCATGCTGTCTCAGAAATGGTGGTGGGTTCCTTGCAATTGCCGCCCATGGTTCTGGTGTTCCCAGTCCTGGCTCTCACACTGTCACTCATGACTGTTACTCACTCACCCCCAGGCTCTGATGGCTAGCCTGGAAAATCACCAATTCCAAAAGGAAGTGCCTTCTGTTCCTCCATGTGCAGATTCCCAAAGCTCTGAGCTCAGACAATGACAAATGCAATTCTCATACTGGCTCTGCCACTTGGTAGCCAGAAACCACTGGCAAATTACCTAGTGTTTCTAAGCTTTAACCCCACCTGGACGATGGAAATGACATATTTTAGAGTTGTTATAAAGATTAAATAAGTTAATATATGTGATGGTCCGGTATAATATGGTGTCTGGGATGTGGTAAATGTCTAAGATATTTCATATGTTCATTTTATCCCCCAACATACACACACGTGCAAAGACACTTACACACTTGCCTTCCCCTATAATAAATTCTCAGACTCATGACCTTGACAGAGTTGCAGGTTTCCCAGCTGGAAGCAGATTAACTGCTGTGGAGCCAAGGAGTCAGGAACCTCCCCTCACTCCATGACTCTCCCCAACCCAGCACACCTGACAGTCTTGGACTAGAGAGCCCTTCACGGGGCATTCTTAGAAATGCTGCCTCCCTTAGCAGGAAACAACCCGTGAGCTCCAGTAGCCCTGAGCCCTTTTATCCCCTGCTTAGGACCAGAGAGCCACCCAAGTCTTGCCTCATCCTCCGTCCAGTCACTCTCTTCCCCCACAGCTGTCTCAGCCACGGCACTGAGGTTTGTTTATAAGAGTCATTCAGTGCATATAAGAAATTGTAAAGAGACCTACCTTTATTGCATTTGCCTCTTTGCAGTTCTCTTTGACAAGACAGGATCTAGAGTTAGTGTGTGACTTCACTTACCCTCTTGGGTAATTTAGTATGATTTGGGTGATGGTTCTATGATGTCTTAGTGAAAAACACATTTTAAAATTTAGGCATATATTACTCAATTTTTAGAGTTAAGACAAACATCCAGATACCTTCTTTTTAAAAATAAGTGAACCAGGCTGGAGTTCTGGGTCAGTGGTAGAGTGCTTGCCTGTCATGTGTGAGACCCTGGGTTCAATCTTCAGCACAGCATGTAAATAAATAAATAAAACAAAAGATCCATTGACAACTAAACAATGTTTTAAAATAAACAAATAAACCAGTCTTGTATCCAAACTTGAATAATGAATTTTTAAAGTGATAAATTTGTATTAATGTAAAAACTATTAACTATAAGAATCCTAATTTTAAAATGTTGCATTTGGAATTCCCTTTGGTCATTAATGATGCTAAACTTCTTTATCTCAATTAGAGCCCCATTCAATTATCAAATGAAAAGTAAATATTTAGCATGAACAGAGTAATACAAATGTTAGTTTTCCATCACTAAACAAATACCTCTTCAACAGCACAGCTATTTAGCAAAACAAGGTTCCACAAACTTCTATTGAAATTTTTTAAAAAAAGAACAAGAACTGAAGTTTTCCTTTTTAGTACTTTGAAATTAGTCCCCTTTTCCTTTGCTTATTTTATTTTCTCCCTTACCTGCTGCAAAATGAGTTTCACTACTGACTAATGCCCAGCAGGATTAGTACAACAGTGCCATAACAATCTGTCCTTAAATAATAAAGAATTACCTGTTTTATGAAATTATTACTGCATTACCACCATGCTGAGATATTCAATGTCAAATTGCCATGGATTTTTATAGTTTAGTCACAAGGAAAGAAAAGTAACACCTAACTCAACGTGAGGAAGATTTTTCTCTCATTTTATAAGGGAAACGTTTTTCAACATGTGGACTAGAGGCAATGATATGATATAGCAAAATTTCTAAAATGCTATTTTTTACTTATAGAACATTTGACTATTATTTCTATAGAATAATTACTGCTCCAAGACTTCACAGCATCCTAAGAACCAACAACTACAAAGCCACAAGCAGAAGGCTTGTCTGAGACCTGGCAGGCACATTAATTCCTCCAGATGCAGGTAAGAACATTGAGCTGCACCATGTGCCGAGCAGTGAGAACCTCCATGCTCCAGTCTGGTGTTCAGCTCTCCCCTTCACAGGCACAGCTGTTCTTCCTTCACCCTTAGACACCCATTCTTTCCCAGGGAAATCTAGAGCCCCTTGAACACAATCTCTCTGAACTAATGTTTAAAGACTGAGTGAAACACGGTATGTAACCTACCCATAAAAGATTCTCAATACATGTCAGTTCTCTCTTCCAACCCTTACCCATCTCCACCTTCTACCTGAACAAACTTCCCCATGTGAAAGCTCTGTATGCATCTGGACACTGCCCATATCCAAATGTCCTGGACTGAGCCTGTCTTCTAAATCCCAGGTCTAAAGCCATAAAAAAAGAGCCACGCAGTAGAAGGACACTGGATCTGCAATCACACAAAGCTTGGGCTGATGTTCTAGCCCATTATTTACTAGCTTTCACCGTGTATGCAAGCCACTTAACTTCCACACACTTCAATCTTAAATTTTAAGTCCTTTGCGTATAAATTTTGGAGTAGGATTGCTGGGCCAAATGGTGGTTCCATGCCAAGTTTTCTGAGAAATCTCCATACTGGTTTTCATAACGGTTGCACCACTTTGCAATGTCTGAGTGTACCTTTTTCTCCATATCTCCACCAACACTTATTGTTGTTTGTGTTCTTGATAATTGCCATTCTGACTGGAGTGAGATGAAATCTTAGAGTAGTTTTGATTTACATTTCTCTAATTGCTAGAGATCATGAACATTTTTTTCATATATTTCTTCTTCTGTGAAGTGTCTATTCAGTTCCTCAGCCCACTTATTGTTTGGGTTATTTTGTTGGGTTTTTTTTTTTTGTGTGTGTGTGTGTGTTAAGTTTTTTGAATTCTTTATATATCCTAGAGATTAATGTTCTATCTGAGGTTCATGTGGTTTCTCCCATTTTGTATGCTCTCTCTTCACGTTATTGATTGTTCCCTCTCCAGAGAAGCTGCTTTTTAGTTTGAATCTATCCTATTTGTTGATTCTTGATTTTACTTCTTGCTCTGTAGGAGTCTCATTAAGGAAGTCAGATCCTAGGCCAAAATGATGAAGATTTGGGCTTACTTTTTCTTCGATTAGGTACAGGGTCTCTGTTCTAGTGCCTAAGTCTTTTTTTAAAATTTTTTTGTTGGTTTTAATTAGTTATATGACAGTAGAATGAACTTTGATACATCATATATAATGAAGTATAAGTTTTCATTCTTCTGTCATGATTCTACATGATGTAGAATCACACTGGTCATATAGTTTCATTTACATAGGGTAATAACATCTGATCCCTAACTCTTTGATATCAATGTATATAGCAGCTCAACATGCAATAGCTAAACTATAGAACCAACTTAGGTGTCCTTCAAAGGATGAATGGATAAAGAAAATATGGTATATATAAAAATATGGTATATATAAAATGTTACTCAGCCATAAAAGACAATAAACATACATTGGAGGGAAGATAGCCTCTTCAACAAATGGTGCTGGGAAAACTGGAAATCCATATGTAGTAGAACAAATGTGAAGCCCTGTCTCTCACTTTTCATAAAACTTAACTCAAAGTGGATCAAGGACCTAGGCATTGGACCAGAGACCATGCATCTACTAGAAGAAAAAGTAGGTCCTACTCTCCATAATGTTAGCTGGGAACCAACTTCCTCAATAAGACACCTACAGCACAAGAAGTAAAATCAAGAATCATACATGGGATGGTATCAAACTGAAAAACTTCTTCACAGCAAAGAAAACAATCAAGATTGTGAAGAGAGAGCCTACAGAATAGGAAAAATCTTTACCACATGCACCTCAGATAGAGCATTAATCTCCAGGATATACAAAGAACTCAAAAAAACAAATAACCCAATCAATAAATGGGGCTAAGGGACTGAACAGACACTTCTCAGAAAAAAGATATATAATTGATCAACAAATATATGAAAAAACATGTCTATCAATTATAGAAATGAAAATCAAAACCACTCTATGACTTCATCTCACTCCAGTCAGAATGGCAGTTATCAAGAATACAAGAAACAATAAGTATCGATAAGGATGTGGGAGAAAAGGCGCATTCATCCATTGCTGGTGGGACTACAAATTGGTGCAACCAATCTGGAATGTAGTATGGAGATTCTTTAAAAACTTGGAATGAAATCACTATTTGACCAATCTATACCAATCCTTGCTCTATACCCAAAGGACTTAAAGATAGTATAAATAGTGACACAGACACAACAATGTTTATAGCAGCTCAATTCACAATAGCCAAACTGTGAAACCAACCTAGATGCCCTTCAATAGATGAATGGATATCCATTCAACAGGTGAATGGATAAAGAAACTGTAGCATATATACACAATGGAATATTACTCAGCAATAAAAGAGAATAAAGTTTTGGCATTTGCAGGTAAATGAATAGAGTTGGAGAATATCATGCTAAGCAAGGTAATCCAATCCCCCCAAAACAAAGGCCAAATGTTTTCTCTGATATGTGGATGCTAATCTATAATTGGGGGGGCATGGGATGAGTGCAGAAACTTTGGATTGGGCAAAGGGAAGGAAGGGGAGGGGAGGGGGGGTATTGGAATAGGAAAGATGGTGGAATGAGATGGACATCATTACCCTAGGTACATGTATGACTGCACGAATAGTGTGCCCCTACTCTGTGTACAACCAGAGAAGTGAAAAAATTGTGCTGTAATTGTATACAATAAATCTAAGAGCATTCTGTCTGCTGTCACATATAACTGATTATAACAACAACAACAACAAAAAAGCTAACTGCAAAAAAAAAAAAAAAACAAGTGCATACTGGACATCTCTCTGCCAGACATTTTCCTCCTCTATTGTTCTCCAGTTGAAGAGAAGTGGATCTGCACTCTTGCTTCTAAGGCCAACTCAAAAGTACACTGGTGAGTAGGTATCAAAAACGTCCTGAGATGGACTTGGGATTCCAGGACCCAAGACGGCTGGCCTTGAACGAATCAGTGAGTCTGCTGTAAATCATACATACTTAATTATATTCGCCTCACCCCTCTGTGATCAGAAACATAATTGGCAGATTACGTTCTTCCAGCATGATGTCCTAAACTTAGACAGAATGGGTGGTGGTGTGGCAGGAATCAGGCTTCCGTTTCAGTTCTTGCAAAATTCTACTGGGAGAACACTGCTGTGAGCCACACCCCCTACTGGGAACAGAAGTGACAGGAAATGCCATACTAAGAGGGACTAGAAATCCTCCCGTTCTGTGACACTGCCCTTCTGCTTTTAAGATCCTGGGCCTTCTGTGGGAGGGTCTCTTCCACCCAGTTAACCAATCATCTGCACTTGATGAGAAATCCAAGCACCTGGAAGTCATTCTCAAGCCTCCCCCTCCCTCCTCTCTTACAAAGGATGCCCAAATCTTCTGTAGGTCCTGGCGATGGCTCTTGTCCACCTGGCTCCTGTCCTCTTCCCCTGTCTTTGCTGCCGCAGCTCTTTATATCCAATAGCCTCTCTCTGGGCTCCCCACGCCCAGAACCTCCTCCCTTCTTCTTCATCCACCCTCCTGTGGAAATCCATCTTCCATAATAAAACTCTGGTCACGACGCTCAGGCAGCAACTCCAGACCCTTGGAAAAGTCAAGCTCCTCTTTGTACTTGGCATGCTCTCCCTTGCCATCTCAGTCCTGCCATCCACCTTACCACACCGACACCCATGACACCCACGCACGTCAAGCCCTGGGCGCACCCTGACTTCATCAGTCCCTACTCCTACCCTCCATCTCTTCCGCAGCTGCACACTTCCTTCTGCTCCTCAAACACCACATCCCTCACCACCTGGTGCCTGCACAGCCTTCCCTCTCCTCCTGGGAATCTTAGCCCCTTTCTGTCACCAGGATTCCGTGCAATGTTCTCTCCAAAGGCTCACGCTCCAGCCTATGTGAGTTTTGTGTGGGCTTTCCTCAGAGAAACCACAGCTACTTGAAACTAGTGTGTTCATTTACAGCCAACTCTTATTATGCACAATGATCATGTCCTCTCGTCCCCATGAACACAAATTAACAAATGCTGTGTCACTGATCCTGGGGGAAATACAAGGTTAGTTTTCCTACTGGTCACATTTTCATCAACCAGTCAATCCATAACATTATTTTAGGTGTGTTTCTGTTTGTTTTTTGTTTGTTTGATTGATTTGTTTTGTTTGTTTGTTTTATACTGGGGATTGAACCCAAGAGCACTTTACCACTGAGCTATATCCCAGTCTGTTTATTTATTTGTTTGTTTGTTTATTTGGGTATTTATTGTGAGACAAAGTCTCATTAAGTTGCTTATACCCTTGCTGAGCTACTGAGACTGGCTTTGAACAATCCTCCTGCCTGAGCCTCCTGAGTCACTAGATTGCAGGGGTACACCACTGTGCCTGGCTCTGATGAAAGATACCTTTTAAATATACTTCTCTGATTCACTGACATTGGATTCAATGGCAGGAGCTCTCTGCCTGAAGGAAGCCTGTTTGACATATATATTTTCTCCATAAGGCATAGCCTTCCTGCACTCAGAAATAGCAGATAGCACATACACACTATGCTAAAGGGCCATTTTAAGGGGGGAAAAAGTACCAAAAAATGCAGAAAATATGGCATTAACTAGACCATGAAAAGGATGCTTTCAGCTTTCAATATAGGAGCTGAAATAAGAAGGCAGAGCATCACTTTGTTCAGCCTCAAACTTGGAACACATGGACAGGGCAGCTCAAATTTTCTGTTTCTCTGTGCATGTGAGTAGTGATTTGGAGATTCTATATAAACTCTGGCATGTAGGTGAAGTCACAAGTCCAGAAGCTGCAAGTAACAAGACCTGATTATATTTTCTTCTTGTATGGCAATCTACCTCTGCCCCTAATTTGAGACTAAGCTCCATAAGGATGGGGATTGACCGGGTAAGCAGATGCTATTTCCCCCTGCTAAGAAAAATCTTTCTCTAATTACCATCGCACTCATCCTTGCCCTTAAAACCATTCTCCCTAACCCTCTGGGCAAAGGTGTGGTTCCCTAAGCATCATAAAATTTATCTAAGTGCATTTTAATTATTTATTTACTTATCGGTCTTGCTCACTCGATTGCAGTTCCTATGGGCAAGATCTGGTTCATAATCGTCTTTGTGTCCTAATACCTAAGGTGAAGGCTAGTATATATCAGCCAATCGGCAAATTCTTGCTTAAAAATAACTATTTATAGTCTGTAAACTCTTTTTCCTGATTGATGTTTCCAAACGTGTTATTTACTAAGGGATGGGTGGGGGATACCACCACCTTTAGAGAAAAATTGTTTCTGTTTCTATTGTGAAGTCAGTATTTCCTGGGGATCCAGGAACATGGCTGACTGTAGAACTTCTGACTTATGCTTCTACTCTGAACAGGATTCCCTCATTCGTGGAAAGGTGGCGAGTGCTGGGAGGTTAACTGAGTGAAAAGCAATAACAAAAACCTCCAAAATGGATCAAGCCAACAAAGGGAAAGAGCTTAGATATTTTTAGACTTATCAAATAAAGCTTAGATTATTTTGTCAAAGTGGAATAATACATGTGCTTCATAGAATTGGTATTATATTCATAGGCTGAAATATAAATCCAGCATATTACCATCAACCATAGCAGTAAACCTACTGCCCCTGAACTCAACCTGGACTTCACAACCTACTTTAAGCCTGCAAGCTGTGAGCCCCTGCATCCTGCCTAGAAAACCTTTGACTGCCACTCACCTATTTCCTCACACCCATCCTTCAGGGCCCAGCCAGGTCCAATGCCTGACTCCCAGTCCCAGACCTCTTAGTCCTACCATTATCTCACCCTCCTTTCATCCACATATCGACTATGCCCAATACTTCTTTCTTATCTCCAAGCTTCATGAGTATCCCTACATATACTGTCTGCTTTATTAGATAGGCAATAACTAGCTAGAACTATTACCTCTCTAATAGCACTGAGAAAGTATCTGGAGGGCCATAAATATTCATTAAACACACCCATGGATATAAAGCTGGTTGATAAAACAGTAAAATTCTATTACCTGGTTAAAAAAAAATAATGAGATTCCATGTTTATAATGTCATCTGTTGTAACAATACCAACCTCGCTGAATATACAAGATAACTTACTGTTGTTTTCTGCATAAATCCTTATGACAGGCATCAGCTCAAAGAGCACTTTGGGTTTGGATTCAATGAGTCTCATGTTCCTCTTGTCCCAGCCAGCACCTTCAAGATAGAGGCCATAGACGTACACACCCTCTGTGGGAGGGGCAGAAATATCATCCTTCATCCATTTGGTGACCTCATTACAAAGCACCATATTGTCCAGAGCCCAGCCTTTGTTGGCCCGAGTTATTTCCTATTCCAGGCAGCAAAGGAGGAAGAAAACAATTAGACTTTGTCTTAATAGAAAAAGCATAACAATGATGAAACTTCAGCTGCAAATTACCCTAATCCAAAGGAAGTAGAATAGTATTTAAAGAGTTAAGATGATTTTCTCATAAAAAAAAATACCCATGTCCTGGGTGGGGGTGAAGAGTCAGTGGTAGAGTGCTTGCCTAGTACATGTGAGGCACTGGGTTTGATCCTCAGCACCACGTAAAAATAAAAATAAATAAAATAAAAGTATTGTGTTCATCTACAACTCAAATAAATATTTTAAAAATACCCATGGCCTAATTTAACCACTTATACTTCAAAAGGGAAATATTAAATCATGACAAATATGAAAATAACAAATAAATAAAATTCAAGTTTAACAGCCTAAAAATAAATGGCTGTGTTTATGTTCGTGGCAATGTAACTGCCAAGAACAGAAAAGAGATAGTCATTCTCTGTCTTATTATATTCTTTAAAACAATAAGAAAGAAGCAAAGCTGGTGGAGGAAAATTAGGACAACACAACAAGTGCAAATCAGAGATATTTATTACCTGTCGCATTGCTGTTAAAAATCCTTGGGGGTTGAAAAAGCCTGTCATCCAAAAACAATGGGGTCGATCATTGAAAACCCAGGAGGTAAACTGGCAGTTTCTTTCTAGAAGTTCAGTAAACCAGAAACCCAGCGTACTCGAAACCCATGAAGCCTAAAATGCATTAAAACAATTCATTAATATGTTTAATTCTGCTATGTAAACTGACTGGGCTCATAGGAAACCAAAGATAAAATATAAATTTCACTTCTACAGTGAAAATGTCCCTAAGTTATGCATTCCCCTCGGGTTCAGACATGGAAGGTTTTCAAGTTGCTTGTCCTTAACGATATTGATGACGTGAAGATATAACCTAACCAGTTATCATTATGTGATTCACAGGACTAGCTGTTCAAGATGTCTGATGTCAATAGAATCAGCTCCCACATACCAATATCTTCATCACCATTTATGCTATCAAGGAATCAAAACAATTTATGCATTAAATTTAGCAAGCTCTCAGCATTTTTTAGGTTACCATTTCAATTAGATACAGTAAAAAACAGGATTTTTATTTACATAAATGTGTTCATGGAATATCAGGATAAATCATCCACACTTTATATTCTGTGGACAATAAACCATAGAAGGCTTCTTCTACTTATTTTTAATAAGGTAAACAACAGGTTTCCTTCTGGAGCAATTGTCCCTTTAGAATGCACTTACACTTCCGCTCATTAAGGAGCAGAAATAGAAACTCAGTTGCTTTACTTTGTACTAAGTATTTGCATGTATTGCCTCTAGTTCTCCCTCAATTCACCTGGGACCTTCCACTATGACAGTTGGCATGAACCTACCCTTAATGCTGTCAGAAGCAGCACTGGTGGTATCTATAAACCATAGCTTATATCATTTGAACTGCAATATTTTACATATGAATAAATGCAGTAATCAACCAGGGTAGCTGTACTACTTGAATTTCAAACATCTCAGGAATTAATTTGCCGGTATTTCAAGAACTACTGGGATTCTACTGACTGATAATAAGTTGTGAAGAATAAAAACTGAATAAATAGATCATAATTTATGAATCAAGTAACTCATTCTAAGCCTATCTTTATAGGTGTGTCATTACCTAAAAGAGATATGCAACATCTACCCTGAGGGCAGAGGGAGCCATTAGCAAAAGGGTACCTCTTGGGAAGGATCCCTGTTTGGCTCCAGAGCCTGTGCTGGTGGAGTTGGGTGATCTGGTTTAATGGAGAATTAACTTGCAATGGGCAGTGACCTGGAAGGTCCTTCTTCTGTCATTGGCAATGAAAAGGGGAAACTGAGAACACTCTCTGTCCTTGGCAATGAATTTATGGAAAGTTAAGGAGAAAGTAAAGGAATCTGCCAAAAAGATGATTCTGAGTTTCTAAGCATATGACTGGAGGGGTGGACGGTGGAATCAAATAAGATGGAGGAAACAAGAAGTTCTAATTATTGCATGCTACCTGCAGGACCTGCTGTCTTGGAATCTGCCAAAGCCCTGGGTAAGATATCTGAGATTTGGCACTGATGTATTCTCAAAGAGACTAGCAGTTCTAATCCCATCTTGTCTCATCTCTGTTTTCCCTAATAACCTATAGGAGGCCAAGTCTCCAATTTCATAGCTATCCGCTGCCCTCTGGATATCTCCCATTCTGGCCCAATCTCCAGCCTCCTGCCCTCTGAAGCCTGTCCACTCTAATTTTAGCATCTTTAGCAACACGAGCAGAAAACTCCTCTAAATCCGCCATCTCTTTCCTAGACAGTTCCTCCACCCCTCTCTTAAACTGAAATCTTCCCCCAGGACAGGCTCTCCCCTTGCAACATTCCCAAAGTGTAGGCTGCTGCTTCCCTCACCTCCACAGCCCTCAGAACCAGGGCAATAGTAGAAGTCCTTGTCCTTTCTGATGATGTCAATAGGTCATCACTTTGCATCATTCTGTTCCCCTGAGTCTCATGCCTTCTTCACATACCACCCTACCTCTTTTTGTTTCTGTCAACTAATTACCACACCCTCTTATTCTTTCTAGTTTATTCTTCACTCAATCCCCCAAATAACTGTGGTCCTGAGGGTAGGGGGTGATAATGGTGATGGTAGTGATGCTGGTAGATGTGATGTGGTGGTAGTAGAGGTGGATGTGGGGGTGGTGGTGGTGGTGGCAGTGATGGTGGTAGAGGTGGATATTGTGTTGGTGGTAGAGGTAGATGTGGTGGTGGTGGGGTGGAGGCAGATGCGGTTGTGGTGGGTGAAGGTGGGTTTGGTGGTGGTGGTAAAGGTGGATGTGGTAGTGGAAGTAGAAGTGAATGTGGTGGTGGTAGAGGTGGATGTGATGATGGTGGTAGAGGTGGATGTGATGATGGTGGTAGAGGTGGATGTGGTTGTGGTGGGTGGAGGTGGCTTTCATGGTGGTGGTAAAGGTGGATATGTGGGTGTGGTAGAGATGGATATGGTGGTGTGATAGAGGTGGATGTGGTGGTGGTGGTGGTAGTGACAATGGTTGTGGTGTTGGTGGTAGTGCTGGTAGAGGTGGTGGTGATAGTGGTGGTAGTGGTAGTAATGGTGGTAGAGGTGGATGTGCTGGTGGTGGAAGTGGATATGTTAGTGGTGGTGGTAGTGGTAGTCTTGGTAGAGATGGTGATGACGGTGGCAGAGGTAATGGTTGTGGTTGATTATGGTAACAGTGCTGAAGGTAGATAGTGTGGTTTTGCTAATAATAATCATAAGCACTGGGCCATGTGCCAAGCACTATTCTGAGCACTTTACACATAACAATTCATTTAATCTGCACAAACTTGCTAGCAATGGCATAATGCTGTTATTTCCATTTTACAAATACTAGAACTGAGGCACAGCAAGCCAACTAATTTATCCCATGTTATACAGCTTAAAAGAGTCATGACTTGAACGCAGATATTCTGGCCAGAGCCCATACTCATACCCACATCTACATTTATTTACTGTCATTAATCCTCCTGGGTAACATTAGCATCCACTTAACATTCTACTCTTTTATCTCTTCAGACCCCTTATGACCCTCCTAACCATTCCATTTCATTCCCCACTCCCACATCCACACTTGTCATCAACACTGCCCCATTGGGAGGAGTATGTTTTCTCCGCTCCTGTATTTTCTTCCATGAGGAGAGAACTCCCTTTATGTAACCCTCCAATTAGCTCTACCTCCTCCACATCCCCAGGCCAAGGAAGTCAAGAAACGGGCAGGGTTGTGGGTGTTTCAGAGGCAGGTTGTGGTCATCAGCATCCCATGCACTCCCTACCCCTCCCAGTCTCCCATGCAGTTAGGTTTGGTCCATGGCTCTAGTTCAGATCCACAGATGCTGACTGAAAGTGGCATGGATCCCTCATTGACCCAGGAAGTTCAGACCCAGCATGCCTTGTCAGTCTTTCTTCCCTCTGCTGTCTGATCTCAGAGGCCATGTGCTCCTGGTAGCATGCTCTCCAATGGTGAGACCTCCACCAGATAGGTCCCAGAGCAACTATGTGGAGCCAAGGACCCACTGGACTTAACTAGGGGCATAATGAAGTGGAGAGCTGCTGTAACATTAGCTTCTAAAATGTGTGTCAAGGTCTTGGCTGTGAAGCTGCAGGTGGTTGGAAAGCCACCGCAGCAGGAGGAAAGAGGTACATATTAGGAGGCCCAGCTCTTCCTCTTTTTCTTTTAGGACTAAGATGTCTGCAGACAGCATGCGTTTTGCTCTGCTCCTAGCTTCACAGGGAGGTCTGTTCATGAGACATTGCCCAGTGCAGTGTTGCTGGCCACTAAATCTTTCTAATTCCAAGTTCCATTTAAGGCAGTTCACCTTAAAGTAGATATAATCTGTATTCTCCAATACAGTTCTCTGACAAAATGTTCTAGAGTCTTCCTTGCTCCCTGTCTTCCTCTTCTTTTGGAATCCAGGTGAAGAAATGAGCTATTTTATTAGTCCCCTAAAATAACCCAACATAGGCCACCGCCAAGATTTCCAACTCCACTTTTGACTCTCCCACCACGGTCTCCATATCTAATTCACTTGTTCAAGAGCAGTTACGCAACCTAAACATGGTCTCTGACTCTGGTTCCATCACTTGCTTCCCATCAATACATTTTCTCCCATTTTGTCTTCTCTTCGTCCTTCATTATAATCTCCCCCAGGGCAAATAGCTCCATAATCTAGCTACCACTCCATCTGTTGTGGGTTGCTCTGTTCCTCAAAAAAGATATATTTAAATCCTAACTCCTAGTACCTAAGACAGTGACCTTCTTTGGAGATAGGGTCATTACAGAGGTAATCAAGTTTAAATGAAATTACTGGTGCAGGCCCTGATCCAATGTGACTACTGTCTTTATGGAAAAAAAAAAAAAAAGGAATTTGGACACAGACAGAAATGCAGAAATAATCCAAGGAAAGATGATGGAAATATACAGGGGAGAATGCCACGTAAAGATGAAGGCACTATGGCTGCCCAAGCCAAGGAATTCCTGGGGCCACCCAAAGTAGGATGAAGCAGAGACATATTTGCTCAAGAACTTCTGAAGGGAGCATGGCCCCACCGACACCTGGATCTTAGACACAGAGCTTCCAGCACTGTGAGAAAAGACATTTCTGCTGTACCCAGTCTGAGACACAGGCCTGACTGGCCAACAAGAAACACCTCAGTCATCCCTTGCCAGTCTTGCTCCCAGGCAGCAGATCCCAGCTGGAGGAAACACAACTGTGTGCCGGGCTTCCCTGAATTTGGCAACTTGAGGCTGCAAAGAGGAGAATCCTGCCACATCCCTACTTGGTCTTTTGACTTTTAGGTTGGTGCAACATATGCATTAAGGGAAGTGGAGTAGAATTAAAACTCTTGGGAGAGGAGACACTGGGCCAGGGAGCTGCCTGGTCAGCACTTGCTGGGCTCATGTTGTGGGAGTGGGGCCACCCCAAATGATAGCAAGGATCATACTCCAAGGATGCAGTGCGCCAGATCCACATTTCCCCAGGAAATATGAGATAGAACATTGTAACACCACCTACTCTTTTCCTATATATTTTCTCATTATTAACCTTAGAAATTTCACTTGCATGTTCCCTTGAAATGGGCATGCACACATAACAGAGAAAGAGAGAGAGACTTAAATACAGCACAAGAAAAGGATGGCATTTAGGCTCCAGCCCCTCAAATGTCCTCTCCTAAAACACACTCAGCTTCCTCCTTACAAAGACACTCAGGAGCTCACTGTACTTTCCAAGTGGAAAATTGTTCTTCAAAACCACATCTGTCTTCAGCACAACTGCTAACAGGTGGTCAGTAAGCATGCTGTTGAATTATTATCTTTTTACTTTGAGATAGACACACTATACACTATATTTATAGGCACAGCAGGGAAAGTATTTTTTCTTTTTGGCATGATTTTTAATATTCGCACATTTCTCTCTACAAAACTAACATCTTAGACTTTGGAGTCTAAGAGCTTGGGTTTGAATTCTGATTCTTGTACTTCTTAGAAGTGTGATCTGGGGAAAGACTTAGCCTTTCCCCACTGCATGTTCCTCAACTGTAAAGTGAGGACAATAAAATGCAAAATTTAAATGAAATAGTGCATGTACGTTGTTTACTAAAGCATCTGATATGTAGATATGCTAAATAATTTTCTTCCCTACCTGCAATCTTAATATTCAGGGTTCTAAGATGATTAGTCCCTAAGCAAAAGAACCAACTTAAGTAAATTTTTCGTAGGTGTTTTTCACATGAGAATTAATGAGTGACTGGGCAGAATAAGAGCAGAGTTAGACATACTTTTTTCCAACGAGCAGGAATTCTGGCATCAAACATGCAATCCAATGCATCTCGCAGATTTTCGCTCATGATGATGGTGCCATCGATAGCAAGTTTTAGCTCAGTCAGGGTGCTGCGGACAAGGCTGAGCACCCTCTGCATTCTGTCTATCTCCTGCCGGAGGAAAATGTTCATCGGCTGGAATGGCCCCATCTTCTGCAGCCTCTCTTTCACCTGCCACAGAGACATTCAAAGCACTCATTAAAAATAAGTCAGTTACTCAGATTTTATGGAGCTGGTACCCTGGCCAAATTTTTACAATCCCATAAGTACTAAAGTTTTATTTTGTAGATGGTGGGGAAAGGAAGAAATGGGAAAGAAAACATCTCTTAGATGACCAGCTTGAATTTTCATAGCATGTAGGGAAGAGCAGGCAGCCATTAATTCAAAGAAAATGTAAAAGACATCACCATAACCATGAGATCTCCTAGACAGCAAATACATTTACTGACACAAGTTCATTTACTGTCAATCTGAACACAACCATGGACACATACATATGATGGTGGTAGTGATGGTGGTAGAGGTGATTTGGTTGTAGTAGAGGTGGATATGGTAGTGGTGGTGGTGGTATTAGAGGTGGATGTTGTACTGGTGGTGGTGGTAGTGATAGTGGTAGAGGTGGATGTGGTGGTGGTGTGTGGAAGTGGATTTGATGGTGGTGATAGAGGTGGATATGGTGGTGGTGGTGGTAGAGATGGAGGTGGTTGTGGTGGATGGAGATGGGTTTGGTGGATATGGTGGTGGTGGTAGAGGTGGATGTGGTGGTGGTAGAGGTGGATGTGGTGGTGGTGGTAGAGGTGGACTTGCACATGCACACAATCATTCTTTGGCTGTCCCCTCAAAACTAGACTTTCATTTTTAAGACTTTCTGCTTCTTCCATGAAGCTTCCATCCATTCTTTCATTTTTGTTCTATAAGTCTTGAGGATCTTCTGCACAGCAGATAGGCTGAATTGTTTTATCCCAAGATGGCACTGTAAAAATCAGCAAGAGGAGGAAGACTCTTCTAAATTTACTCGCCACGTGTTACATAATTGTTATTCTATTTGTAGATGTTTTAATTTCCTCATAAATATTTCAACGTCTGGTAGATGTGAATGACTTCTTTCCTGATCCTATAATGAAAAGTACTTATGAAAGCTGATAATGGTATTGATTTTCTACAAGCCAGTGATCAGAGATTCATCCAGGGAAATTATCTCCTTGACAACAGGTCTCTGAGTTCAGCCTATACCACAAGCAACCAAAATCTCCAGCTTAGCAGAAAACTGTAGGATGCTGAAGGCATAGAACACTGCAGGATTACTTCAAAAATCAGATGGAGGGCTGGGGTTGTGGCTCAGTGGTAGAGCACTTGCCTAGCATGTGTGACACACTGGGTTCAATTCTCAGCACCACATATAAATAAATAAAGTCCATTGACAACTAAGAAAATGTTGTTTTTTTTTTTAATCAGATGAAAAAGAATGATATACAAAAAAAAAAAATCACCATGTTGACTCTGAGTCAAAAGTATGATGTGGTTACTCCAGGTCATCTCTTCCATGGTAAGTAAGCCACTTACTGCGGGTTTTATCAAAGAATCTAAAACAAAATGCTATCAGAGTAAATCTTTCCACAAATCCATTAAAACATCCAAAGAATTAACTTTCATAATTATAAATCTTCTTTGAAGCTATTTACATATTTTAAAATATCTACTTTCAAAACTAGTGAGATGAAGAAGTTGCAGAGACGTAATATTGTACGTATAGACTCTTTGAAATGACAAAGGCCTGAATTTTAAGGGGTATCTTTAACTATACCACATATATAGTCACTTGGTACCTTAATAATAAATTGATTTCCTCTTAACAAATGACATTATAAAGTATAACAAGGGAAGGTTCTAGAAAAGTGATCCCAAATCATCAGCAAGCAAGCACTCATAATTTAGAAATAAATGTTAACATTGTCATCTATTTATTTATTATCTATATTTTGAAATGATTACATCCATACATTCAAAAACTTCTTTCTCTGGTTCTTTTGGAAGCTTGTTTTTAATTTTTTTTAATTTTTATTTGTTATGTTTAGTTATACATGACAGTAGAATGTATTTTGACATATCATACATACATGGAGTATAACTTCCCTTTCTTGTGGTTGTATATGATGTGGAGTTACACTGGTTGTATATTCATAAAATATTTTTTAAAAAATTGCTCTAATTAGTTATATATAACAGTGTAATGCATTTTTTAAATATTTATTTTTTATTGTAGTTGGACACATACCTTTATTTTATTTGTTTATTTTTTTCATGTGGTGTTGAGGATTGAACCCAGGGCCTTGCATGTGCTAGGCAAGCGCTCTACCACTGAGCCACAACCCCAGCCCCAATGTGGAATGCATTTTGACACACTGTACACAAATGAAGCACAACTTCTCCTTGCTCTGGCTGAATACGATGCAGAGTCACACCAGTAACGTAATCAGACGTGTATATAGGAAAATAACGTCCATCTACCCCACAGTCCTTCTCATCCCCACATCCCCTCCCCTCCCCTCATTCCCTTCTGCACAATCCAAAGTTCCTTCCTTCTTCCTACCCCCACCATTATGGCTCAGCATCTGCTTATCAGAGAAAACATTTGGCCTTTATTCTTTGGGGTTTGGGCTTATTTCACTCAGCATGATATTCTCCAGCTCCATTCATTTACCTGCGAATGCCACGATTTCATTCCTCTTTAAGTCTGCATAAGAAATCATTTCATCTTTTGCCCTTCTTCCTTCTTCATCACTCTCCAACCAACCAGACACACCCTCCACTGACATTCTGTCAGGATTTTGTCAACTCACTTCATATGGGCTGTAGTCTGGGGGCAGCTTCTCCAGCATGTCATCAGCCAGCCGTGCCACCACAGTCTCCCGGGTCTCGTCCCCTCCACCAGAGCTGTCCTTGGGCTGGATGCTCAGGATGGTGTCCAGCACGTCCTTGGCCAGCTTGCTCTGGTAGGTGATGTCGGCATTGGGGTGCAGCCCAAACACCTCGGGGCTGTCATAGGCTGGCAAGCTCTGAACAGTGAACACTCCAGATGAGCACAGACTGCCTATGTAAGCACCAGCTGAATTGTGACGTCTTAGGAAACAAAAAATGCTTCTACCAGGAGAACCATTTAAATATGCCTTCTCTGTGTCAGGTAGGTTACAAACCTCAATTATTTTTCAAGAAAAGAATCAAGAGATGCTTTGTAAAATCTTAACATTGAAAACCAAAAGAGACTCATGGTTCATTAAGGTCTGTATCTCTGGCAAAACTTAAGTGGAGATACTGCCTCATTATGTAATATGTGAGATAGAGAAGGAGCTGTGGGTTGGTAGTTTGTCTTCTGATAGTCAAATCTAATTCAAGCCAGTTAAATAAATCTTGTATAATTAGTAGCTATGATGTTTATAAGAGACCAGGAAATGAGAACTTTAGCAAGCATGCCGAATAAGACCACAGGAGTCGCACTCTCCTGGGTAGAAAGAAGGAGACTAGAAAAAGAGAAATATTGAGAGAAGAGCAGAGACAGAAAAACAAAGAGATGCAGAGTGAGAAACTGCCAAAGCAGAATAATCAGGCAGCCAACTCCCTCAACCTTTGGGAGAAAGGAAATTTACTTAAAACTTGATATATATTTCTAGGTATGAATCTTATTGTTAACTTTATTATTGTCTTGTTCATACTTTCCCTCCCGTATTCTGTATTTTGTTCATTTTACATAATATCTTCTTATGAGCTACCTCAATTTAATTCTGAAATGAGGTATATACAAAAAGTATGTGTACAGGCATCCCTAAATTTACACCTTCACAGGCACTTTTCCTATACACTGCTAATGATTTAAAGACACATACGGTACAGCAAGACAAATATATTTGTTGATTTGAATTAATAAAAGTGTAGAGGTGGTAATATATGATGAACTCATTACATTAATATATCAAAAAAAAGCTATAAATACACTGATAAATTTAGCCCTTTGGGGCTGTTGTGCTTTGGCTTGTTACTCTGAGATAAATCCTAGAGGCCAAAGAGACTGCTAAATCATGGTCTAATGAACTCAGGTATAGAGATAGAAAGAATAGTTACCTTGAAAATAAGATTTTTGCCCTATGCCCCCCTTCCAAATTTACTGACAAAAATCTACCTTATAAGGGCAGTACTCCTTGTAAATGGGACAGTTTTGCCCATTAGGGGTCATGTGGCAATGCCTGGAGAGTTTTCTGGTTCTTACAGTGGGTAGGAGGGTGCTGCTGGCATCTAGTGGGTAGAAGCCAAGGATGCTGCCAGCCATGCTACAATGCCAAGATAATCCCCTGTGACAGAGAATAACGCATGTCATAGGGCTAAAGTTAAGGAGCCCTGGCTTAAAGGAAGCACCTATACAAAGCAGGTTTCTGGATGTTGTACCATATACACCCATTAAGCCAAGATTAAGGAATGAATCTCACAGGACCAGTCAAGTGAGTTGGAAAACAGAACAGGCTGAGTCTACAAACTGCCCTTGCCCTACAACTGTGGTAACCAAAAGTCTCACAGGCAGAGAGCCCCAGGTGACTAGTATAGGTCAACATCTGCCCAATCTATCATCTCTCCAAAGGAAACTCACCAAGGGATTAAAAGAGAAGAGAACTGGCTAAAGAATTCACAGAAAATACACTCAGATTGCACATAAACATTTAATCAAGCAAACATAAAAATATGAAGAAAGCATTTATAGCAAAAGCTATATACATATATATTTCCATTAAAGTTTGTTTTAAAAGCTGTACAAACCATGTAAATAAATCTCAAGAAGGTCAAAAGGCTGCCAATATTTGCTCTACACATAAAACTCTGTGGTTGACCAACCTGGATATATTGAAGATAGTTATCCACGGTGCTGCATTTTGGAATATTATATCCTTGGTAAAAGCTGAAATCTGGTCCAAACATGTTTTCACTGAACCAAACCTTTGCAAACGTGTTCAACAATCTCTTATCATAGTCATCAGTGACTCTGCCTCCATATTGAATCTCTCCTATCATGTAGCGGACAGTGGTCCACGAGACACCCTGGGAAAATAAACCAGAGCAATTATGCAGAAATGACTCTTGTCTCATCCTTGTTTCTTGCCAAGTGACATCCACATGGTCATTGTCATCAAAGTCCTTCATTCCAGTCAGTTATCCGTCATCAGGAAGTGAAGACAGAGTGCAGAGAGCAGACTAAATAGGCAGACAGGAGGGGTTACTTGAGCTTATGTTTTTTATTTGAAACACCCTCTTGAGGCATTAATACATTTTCATACTTCAATATTAATATGAAAATTGTTTACTTCTTGAGAGAATACTGAGGCAGTTCCTTAAAAAGCACACATTTCCAATGCATTCTAGATTCTCATTTTTAATTTTTAGGATTTAAAATCAATCCCCTTCCCCTAACTCCACCCTCCACCCCTGCAACAGGCTGTGGACATAGGACGTCAACTTGACTTTGAGAAATGAAATGAGAATCAAATTCCTCCATTTTTCCCACTGAAGTTAAAAGGTGGGTTTGACAAATTGCTGTGACATCATGATGGCTCACACGTGACTTCCCAAGTGAAGCAGTCACTTGAGCCTGACCACCCTCACCCAGAGTCCCTGTGACAAGGGCCAACAAGCACAGCGGTACCTTTTTGATATCCATGTCGTCTAAGTGGTTCTGGATGAACTGTACAGTGGCATTGAAGTCTGCCTGATTAAATTCATAGGGAATATTCCACCCCAGGGGACCAAACTTGCGCCTCTCCTGGACCGTGGAGTGCAGGAAGGCCACCGCGTACAGCATGGGCTTCCACTGCATCCCTGCGCTCACATCCAGCAGGTCCTGGCTCACACCTGTGAGGTCAGCCATTGAAAACGTGAATCCTCTCTCTAATGCCTTTATTTTCTATCTCTTTCATAAGTAGTTATTTTTACAAACTCCTGATACTAAACTGCATTTATTTTGAATTTTTATTACATACATATGACAATTATAAGTTAAGTTTTGGGTGTCCAGGGACCATTCCTCTGTGAAGAATTTGCAAAAATATTGGGAGGCAGGGTTGTTAACATGGGTCAAGCTCCTGCCAATCTAGCAAAATAGTGTGAGAATAAAATAGGAATAGAAGGATAATAACAGATAAAATAAATGCTATTATTACCATTATAACTGCTACTAATAATTGTTGTATCATTATTATTGGGGTATATAGTCAGAGCATATACACTTAATAATTCAATATTAATTAAAATAATATATTTAGAAGCCCACAGCAACCTAGGTACATTCCCTAAATCATTATTATTATTACATATTTATATATTACATAAAAAGTTGCATATTAGTTAATTTTTTTACTGCCATTACCCTTCCACCTCTATTTTATCCCCATATTACCTTGTCAAAGGAATTTGACTCTTATTAGCAACCTCCCCCCAAAAAAAACCTGTGCAGATTTTTCAAACTATAACATAATGATTAAACACATTCATTTAGCTACAATTCATTCCAATCTTCCTGGATAGATCTTCCCGTCCCTCTTTTACATTTGAGAAAACTGACACTCAGTTTGGTTGAACGACTAGCACTCATGACAGCAAAGCAGTTGTCTTCAGGAAACACAGAATCAAGACTCCCGACTCCAGGTTTCCTGCTCTTTTCATGACCACGAATTCCAGACCCGATGCTACAAAGCAGAGGAGCAGACAAGCAGCGCAATCTCAGTTCCCTTCAGGACTGGAGGCCGTCTTTGTCTGTTTGTCACCACCGTCTTTCAACTTGGCTGATGTTGTGACAGGCGGCCCTAACGGATGGAGACAGGCCATCCTTTCAATTCAGACTCCTCCTGGAAAAGGCTACTGTACTACTTTAGATACGGAGCACAAAGGCCATAAGCAGCCAAATTGTTGATTCTGTGTGTTTACATAAAAGACAGTGTCTAGGTGGAGAAGAGCAATAGGCTGACAAGGAGCAATGGCAGGAAAATTAAGGGGGAAACCGTGAACTTGGCTTGGACACAGCAGAGCCTGTTTCCCATGGAGCATGATGTGAGGGGATCATTGCTCTCCAGCAAGTTAAATAAGAGTATTATTTGCTAATTCTGCTTTTATAATTCCTTCAAGAAAACAAATTATATGCAAAAAATAAAAATAAAACAACCTATAGATCCGAAGTCTTCCTCAACTCACCACCATATGTTCTCTTGAGTCCTGCCCGGAGGCCTTGTGGAGGTTCGTTGGCAAATTTAATGGACATCTGAAGGAGTGTAATGGGAAACTGCTTGTGAACCTCAGTGGTCATCCACAGGCGAAAAGCGCTGTGCACTGTCTCAGTTTCTGTAATTATGTCCATGAGTTCATCCAGAAAATCAAGTCCCAAGTGACAGTTCTGTAAAAGCGCCCATCCTCCCTAAGTCAAGAACAATAAATGGAAACTAGGTTATTTTGTGTTCCACCCAGAAATTTAAAAAAAAAATTTTTGAAAAAAAAAATTTAACTTAGAAGTTAAATAACTAAAATCTGCTAAAGAAGCACAAGAACCACTTTAAGTTAATCCAGGTCATATTGAGAATACAGTAACATTTAACTGAGATGTGCTTTGATGGTGTCGCCGTATGCATTTTGTGGTATACTACCATGCCGATCACAGTGATGACCCACAGTAATAGTCACCCAATAACCAAAGTAAAACAGAAAAAGGTCTGCAGGACTTCCAAGTAAAGACAGTGGATTGAAACCATCCACTTAACTCAGCTCCCTTACGAATTCCATTAACCCTATAATGAAGGGACACTTTTAAAAGTCTGAACTCCTAAGGACAAAGACAGTAAGAGAATAATCTCAATACCATTTAAAACAGGCTCAAGAAAGCTGAGTCCTAACCTGGTGTTTGGGGAAAGCTGATGTGTAAGCTGATTTGTATCACATAACTCCCCAAACCCCCGAGAGCAGGTGGCAGAAGGCACCCTTGGAAGTTTGGCAAGAAGGGCTGAAAGAGGAAGATTGAAAGTCAATGAAAGGTGAGACACTGATATTCTTTAGAAGGCAAAACAGGTTCTGAACTGGAGAGACCAGCACACGAAGGTCTAATAACCACGCTGAAAACAGGAGAAAGAAAGTTCTCCCCCTGAATGTCAAGACCTGCTACTACGTTTCCCCCTTGTGCTCTTGGAATACCACCAGCCAGACACATACCCTCTAAAATATGGAAGGAACTTCCCTGGGAATCAGACCACTCACAATATAAGACTTAGAAAACAATAGGCCATATCTTTTTGAATAAATTATACTATGAGTGTAAGAAGATTCTTTGTATAAAACAATTCAGGCAAACTTCGAGATCATGAAATATCTTTTCCTCATTATCTAACCTAAGGAATATGTAGAAAATCATCTGCAATGCCCACATCATAATCTTGAGAATTTTTTTTTAAACGAGATATTTGGTCTTACATTTGCCATGGTCTGCTGCAATAGCTTTCGTGCATGGACCTCCTGGCCCTGGCCCATGGACACATAACGGGTTTCTATTTTCAATCTCTTCCCCAAGGCAATGATGGACTCTGTAGGGTCTGAGCCCATAGAGAGGAGACAGATGAGTGGAGTCCGTGGGTCTGACTCCTCCCACGTCTTTTCCAAGTCCAGGATAACTCCTTCGGCATAGTTTTCCCCCATGGACTCCATGATGTACTTGCGGGCCTGCCAAAAACAGTTCAAAAGTCAACAAGAATTGCTTCAACTCCTTTCTGTACACAATGCAGTGTAACTTTCAAAGTATCTCAAGGATGTCCATAGTAACCCTGCCAGGGCAATAGGTCAGAGACTTCTTTTTCTTGTTTGCTTGTTGTTCATATTCCCATTCTATAGGCAGAGAGGCTGTGTCGCTTGCCAAACAAAATTTGTTAAAAGATCAGAAACCAAGTTGAATGCCTCTTAGTCCAGATAGCTTCTTGCTATACACAAGAAATAAAAATATTAGGATACTTTATTATTTCAGATCCTATAAGACAAATATATGTATGTATTTAAACAATCAAGGAAATAGCATGATGTCTAGTATCTAATAGATACATATCAAATATATAACTATTAAATGACCATGTATTGAATGAAATATATTGGGTACTGAATGCATGAATTAGTTTTCTAAAGATTTATTCAATCATTTTTCTTTTCATCATTCAGTTTTGGTTCATCCCTTTTATTAATTTTGCCTCCAGTGAAACCCATGTTCACAATAGGACATTAACAGACTTTATCCACTTCATTTTCTGCCATAAAATATCTCCAATAACAACATAGTCCCTTTTCCAAACAACGTAAAAAAATGCTGCTTATTTTTCAAAAAATAGTATTTTGATATGACCCTTAATCTCTATTTCCTTCAGAAATAACTGGATTCTCTCAGAGAAATTCTTTTTCCAATTTTTATATCTTCTCCCAACTCAGGTGGGCAAAATGCAGGTTTCCATCCCCAATAGGATTCCCTGCATTACCATTCTCAAAACATGCAATCTCCCCACTCCTATTCCTAGTGAAACACGCAGCCTCAGAACAACTTCCCTCGAATTCAAAAGGTTTCAGCTAGACCTGGACCCAAGAGGAGTTCGAACTGTTTAAACCTGTATCTTGGGCTTAAAAGAATCCACAGTTTAATTTCATCTGGTAGTATACACTCACTCTTCCCTCATCTTTGATATCTTGTCATTCATCTTCAAAGTGATTGGCATAACCCAAGTTCCTGAGCTTCCAAATTGATATGAGGTTCCTCACCATGTTTGTCCTCTTTACTGGTTAGAGACAGGGAGGTGGTGGCCATGACAAAGGAATCTCCTGGTTTACCAATGCAGCTCTGGTATCTTGGTAAGAGAAAGGAAGTAGGTGCCAACTGAGGCTCAACTGCTGAATGTCCACAGAGGTTACACTTCCTGATTCCTCCTGGTTTATGGACATGTGAGAGGGGAGTGGGTCTTTCTTAAAAGCTCTGCTATGAAATATTCATCTTCCCCAAAAGAAGGAAAATTTTTAAAAAAAATTAGTGTTCCAATTCCCTAAACCTATAGCCACTAATTCAGAAAGAGCTAGATCATTTTGATGTGGGGCCCTCCACCATCTTCTGAAGTCCCAATCCCTCCCAATAATCTTCAGTCCACTGTAGCAATGCAAGATTAAAAGGCGTGTCCATTTGGTAGAGGACTCGGCTTTCTTGAACTTGGCAACTATCTCTCGAGGACTTTGGGGGAAAGCCTTTCCACTGGCTTCCCAAAGGTCCAGGTGCTAGTCAGGGCCCTCACTTGCTGGCAGAGCTAGGCCAATGGCAATGAAATGACCAGTTGGAGCCTGGGCCCCTTGCTCTTGGAGTGGTCTCGCATTCCAACTTTCCTCCCTTAAGTTTCAGTGGTTGAGAGGTGTTCTGAAGAAATGGATGGAGTTCAATCTAATTGAATTTGGGGAACAGTCGACATTTATTTTCTTTCCTTTCAATATTTTTTATAGGTTATCAAGATTCAGTATCAAAGTCTCTAATCTGGGTCTAAATGCACACACATTTTTCTGCAGCCTTCTGACAGGTATTTAAAAAGTTTGCCTGACATGTTCCTGGATTTCCTCAAAAATCTGCCCTATGTACACATTCAATCAGAATCAGTGAAGCAGTGAGCTCTGTGGTCAGGAAGGGCTTCAAAAGCTGGACACGTTGGCATTGCAGAGTCACATTGTTTCGCAGCCACAGGTACCTGCCATCATTGCAGCATCTCCACCAAGTGCCGCATCAAGTGCTTGTTACCCCAGGATAAAGAAGAGCCAACAAAGCTCTTACCACCATATAGGTCAGCACTGATCCAACCTGAACAGCACCACAGGAGACATGAGCTAACATGCTAGAATACTTAGGGGCCAGATGGTAAGTAATTTCTGCTTCAATTCTGCCATTGCAGCATGCAGGCAATCATAGGGAGTTTATAAGCAAATGAGCAAGGCTATGTCCCAATGAACACTGTAGCCTGATTCCACAATGCACACAAGTAATGAAATATTACCTTGTACCCCATAAATACATACAATTATTATTTGTCAATAAAAATGAGTGAATCTTTATAGACATTGAAATTTAAATGGAATATAATTTTACAAGTCACAAAATATTATTCTTGTGACTTTTTCAGGTATTTAAAAATATAAAAATGATTCTTAATTCACAAGCTATTCATAAACAGGCAGTGGGTCAATCTTTGTCAGTGAGCTCTGTTTTGCCAACTCCTGGAACAGGTGATAGAGAAGGCTATCTCACCTCTAATGAGAATTATGACTGAATTCTGAGGATAAAATTCCTGTTCCTGGAGAAGAGACTTCTCATATAGGATCATAGCCATGACTTCAAGTCTAAAGAGTTGCAATGAGTCTATGATGAAAAGATGTTACATAGGAATACTCTACAATTCCAGACAAGTCTCTAGTGTAGTTGGCATGGACTTGAAACTATAGAAAACTCAGGCAATAGGAGTACCTTTCTTCCTCTTCTTACTTCAACTTTCATTTAACATTTAACTTTCACTTAACACCCTGAGTTATCTCATTGGGCCAGCACAGGTATTACTGCATCTCTCTATCTGGCAAATATCCCCCCTACACAGGTATAAACTTTAAGCCATGACCTCCCCTCTGTTCAGAGCACAGAGACAGATTTTAAAGACAAAACAGTAGACAAATGACCGTGCTTTTGAGAAGCCTGCCGTTCCCCCGCATTACATAAACATTGAGAAGGTAATAGCAAATAAGCTAGTTTTGAAGATTTACAGTCTGCAGAATGATATGAAAATACAAAAATGATTAACCTTTCAGAAATACATTGAGTAGGTTTGCTTGTGAAAGGAGCACTTAAGCTGCTGCTTGGAAAAGAGTAGATTCACCTAGGCAAAGAAGATAGCCAAGAATGTCAGAGTGGTGAGCATTCTACGCAGAGGGCACATACACAGGAATCTGGGGGCAAAAGAGAACAAGTCATCATCTGGGGACAGAAGGATGTCCGTATAAATTGTGGAAGAACTGATTCAGTGTGGGCAGCCAGGCTTCTGCACAGCCTGCCAATCTGTAAAAAGTTGGCATCTCAATGGCATGAATGGAAATAGAGTGCCACATTTTGCAGGTTACTCTTCACCCAACTCAGAAGAACGTCCTATCTCAAGTGTCTATTCCCAGTGAAACAGGCTCACTCACCTTTGAGTAGGGGAGAAAGTAAACTAGTGAGCCTCTCACCTGAACGGGCCTCCCCTTGTGGAGTATGTCTGAGTCAGCGGTGTGTGCGTGTGTGCAGGAGACACCCTCTGACAGGGCAGCAGTCCTGCAACCAGGTGGCTGAGCAAACCCTGATGTGAACCGAGTCACACACAGTGGAAATGCAGAGAAGCAGCAATGAAAAGCCAGATGCCACTTACAGGGGACAGAAATTGAATGTATCTACATTTTAGACCTTCGAATGTGCTTCCCAGGAAGTCATCTGGTAGGAAATTTAAAAAACAGAAGAAGAAAGAAGAACTCTAAAGTGAGAATAAAATCTTAGGAGGACAAAACATATTTCCAGAGGGGCCTATAGACCTTGTTTAGGACATGAGTGTTATCATAAGAGCCATAGAAAGCCGTCGAAGGGCATGAAAGGCTGAGAAATGGCAGGTTCATTCCGTTTCTTCCAGAATATATCGTTTGGACCAGAGTACACAGGATGGGACCAAGATGACCATTTAGAAGGCCATGGCTGTGTTCAGCCCAAGGGTGACAGAGCCAAGATAAAGACAACAAGTTACAAAGAACCTCATAAAGTTTTTATGAGAAAAGAAAAGAGAGAAAGAAGAGAAAGAGAGAAGGAGAGGGAGAAAGAGGAAGAAAGAAAAAGAAAAAAGGAAGGAAGAGAAAGAGGTAGGAAGGGAGTGGGGGAAAGAAAAAGAAAGAAAGAAGGAAGAGAGGAAGGGGGGAGGGAAGGCGGGGGAGAGAGAGAGAGAAAGAGAGAAACTATTATACCTGAACCTTCTCTTCTATATTGCACTGAAATAAGGCAACTGTTTGACAATTCATTTGGGTAGAATAAAAATAATGAAGTAGAAGAAGAAAAACTGAAAAGATGAGTGATCTCAGTGCCCTGAGTGGCAAAACTCATTTTTCCTTTCTCAATAAATCATTGGACCTAGCTGTTTTCATGATTCCATGGTACCTAGGTGGACCTGGGTGGTCACTCCATATCTTTTTAACACTCCCTTGTGGAGACTGGAGGGGAAAATGCCCTGTGTTCTATTATAGACTCCAGTCTATAGTACTCCATGGCTTCTCCGGAGAAGCCCTTGAGGGGTCAACCTATGCTCAATATTGAACTTTTATTGGTGAAAGCAAGACCCAAGTCTTTTTAGTGGCAAATCACCATTATACTAAGCCAACTGATCAAAGGTCGTGAAAAAAGATGTATCTTTTGGAGGCAAGATTTACACTTAAATCACATGTAAACTTCGAACAGTTTTAGTACACCTTTCTTTCTAACATTTGGAGTTTGACATTTTTCTGGGGAAGTGAATACAAGCTGAGAAGTGCTGTCCTTCCCTCTAGACACTCTCCTCCTTGATACCTCTGCATTCTTCCTGCTTAAACAACACTGACTTACCACAAGCAGAACAGAGCACCCATATCACTTTTGAGTTACAGTAAAATGGTCCACAAGAATAATGCACTGCCTTTATTTTATGCCCACACGCCAAGCTTAGAATCATGGTTTTGCTCTTTTACTTTCATTGAACTTCTTGGACCAAAAGAGGTTAATAAATCACTCAGCCAAAAATACCCCTTGGCTCATCTGTATGTGGTTCACTTCCATTTTTCACATTTGTGTTGCTAGAAAATTACATAGATGGCCACAAGGAAATTCTCATTTAATAACATTTAAAATATTTCTTTGAGTTTAAAGGGAATTTCTCCTTTAAAACATTTCTTCTGTTTCTGTTAAGACACACTTTTTACCTGGGCAATGGTTCTGTCCGGACACCAGGACCGAATAAGGAGAAGACGTCTGAAGCAGTCAAGAGATTTATCATAGGCATTAGGAAGAGGTTCCTCCTCAGGGTTTTCCTTATCAAACCAAGTTTTCCACATTTTCTCATTTCTTGATATCTGAAGAAATACCATGGGATAAGAAATGTGTCACATCACTCAAAAAAATCTTTGAGAAGTAGTTCAGATATTTTTCATCAAACCTTCTGACCATTCTAGACATGTGTGAACCATATTCCTTTACTAATTTTTTATTTTATATTTTAGGGCCAAAAAGTCTAAAACAGTCCAAAAATCAAATGTAATTAGCTCCAAAGCCACTCTACATATTAACACCAGCCAACAGCTAGCTTCCAAAGTAGGGAGAGTCCTAGGAGGCTCAATTTCTTTTATGTCTTTATGGTTACAAATTTATAATGAATAAAGAAATAAATGAAGATTCATTTTCACTATTACAAAGAGTCTAATTGCTCCACAAAATACTCACATGTTCAGGAATCACACCTTATTCACTGATGTATCCTTACTTCCAGAACCACTCCAGACACATTTAATACATGTTTACTATTGAATAAATAGGTTTATAGTCAATACTCTTTTAACGTGAGGTAAGTTGAGGTGTCACATTTAATCCCACTGTCAAATGAACGATCAAACACCTGCTACCTTTAGGTTATTTGGTAAAGAGTAAAAGGACATATTGCATTTTCCCCGGAGTTCAGAAACCAAAGAGACAAAAGCTTTACAGAGGAAGCAAATCAAAAACATTGAACAAACAACATCTAAAGATAAACATAATCTTATGAGTTTTAGTATATTTCCTTTGTGGCCCAATCAAAGGGGGTAAATAACATTCTAAATTTATATTTAGAAAGCATGGTGTTAGAATATAAAATAACTTCTTTCAACCATTAAAATCCATACAATGTGGAAGGATTTCAGGCATAAGATACAATCTCCAGGAGATAGCAACTTCAATGGCAGACCATGACCTAGGAAAAGTCATTGGGGGTCATTCCACAAAGGAAAAAAGCAAGAGTGCATTCATACCTCACAACGTTATCTAATTCAAAAGAATGGTTTGCACCCCAGCTACAAGGTAGTAATAACAACATCACCAGCTAAAACATAAAATATGCCAGAACTTAAACATTTGGTTAACTTGAACTGGGAAGGTCAAGAACCAACCTGAAGATATTTCCTGGTCAACAAAAAGCCTTAATGCAACTTGGAGCTGAATAAAGCCACCTTGCTGCCAATCTCACTTCTCTGTGGTCACCTGATATTCAAAAATTTGCTTCTTGGCTTGTCCCAATTCAACTTCCATTATTCCAACACACACACAAGACCTCAGGAACTAAATGATTTTGGAAGGACAATAGCTGCTCAAGGTAAAAGGCCAAGTGTTTGCATGAGGTTCACATCCAAATGCCAAACCAAAGCAGAGTAATGGGACAATCAAGAGAGGAAGAAGAAGAAGAGGGAAAGTGAAAAAAGGCAAGAAAGGAAAATTTAGTATCCAGTGGCAGGTTCTTCATATTTCTTTTCATTTAATCTCTACAAAGAAACAAATATTTTAAGTATGTGTAATTATTTAGTCTGATTGAATAGATCATCTTTCTACTTGTAGAACTTCAACTGGTGATTCCAACACATGCCCCAAGACAGCACTAGTTGAACATTTTGGGCCCATTTCCCCTGCAGGACCAGTCTGCAACGCATGCAGTTTGCTTTCTCGGAGTCTGGATGAGCCGCAACGAAGGTCAAGCACGTGCAATACCAGCTGAGATTGACAATATTAAGAAACTTCTCTCCTCCACAAACATTGCAGCTAGGGATAAATCAGAAAGTTGTTCACCATGACATTAGCTTAAGTCTATTCAAAGAACAAATTACCTGATCAAGGATGTCTGAGAACTGTCTAATCTTGCTGAGTTCCACCAAATTCAGCCAAGTCATGTCCAGGATCCATTTGGATGGTTTGGGAGGACATGCCTTAAGATCCAATGAGGCACCACCTTCAAATGAGATGTAAAAAGTTCAGAGATTGTTCTTTTACTGTAAAACAATCTATTTAATAAAATTTTCATTAGAATTTTTTAATTTGTTATTTTACTACCTTCATACTTATTAAGTACAGAAATAGAAATCATAATAAAAAACATGCTTAAAATGTAATAAATGAACAGTTGGTTTTAGGAAAAGTCCATTTAATAGTCAGTAATATAGCTTTGGAACAAGACAGATGCTAGATTCTATCCAAGTTCCACCTGGACAAGATGCAGGACAAGTAAGTCATTTCATCTGTCTGGGCCTCAGTTTCCAAATTGGAAATAACAAGCCTGGGTGTCATGAGATAAATGTGGAAAGCACATACCTGGGACTGAGGACATGGTAGAGGTCACTAAATGAGCACCTTTTGTTAATACCAAGAATGGCCTAGTGCTAGTGCAAGCTAATTTTAAATCCAGGATTTATCTAGAAATGTCAGTAGAACTACATATGTTTACAGAATTCTCTTTCATAAACAAGTTCATTAGTTATGTCCATTTTGAGCACATCCCAGGGGCTCTGCTGAATCACTAAGGTTTGATCAATGGAACCACAACAAAAATTTCCATTTGGTACTGACGCCTACATTTACTGATGGTCTACCTAAGCTCATGTAACTCCTATCATTAACACAGCAACACAAGAAAAATGAAACCTTAAAAATGTTAAGGTTACCCACTTCAGAAGAACTCAACGTGTGAACAATCATATTTTAAGTCAAACAAAGCATTAGGAAATAATCTACAGCATAAAATACAGTGATTAACAAATAACATTCATGAAAGTATTTTCAGGAAAATACATTCTAAGCATTTTTCTTACAAGAATATAACCAATCTAACTGACTGCCTGTAAAGTCCTTTTCTGGACAGAGTAAGTTGTAAACAAATAATACTTAATGTACTTACTGAACCAGTCTCTACTTTATCCAGGTACCATGTACACCACTAAATTGTTATCTTTTGCCAAATTCATTTTTGTGTATTTACAACAAATAAGTGTGGCCTTGAAGCCATTTCCATGGAAACATTAACTCATAAAATGAAACATTGTTTTAACTCCAAGGAGCAGTTTAAGACCTAATGACAATGGCATTGTGTTGAATAAATATCACACCGATTTCCATGGCAACTGCCCACTTTCCAACAAACTGAAAAGAATAATATAGGTTAGGAAAAGCCTATTGAAAGGCTGTTCCTTGCAGGCCAAAGCATTATTCAGTGTTTTGCAGAAGGCAACTATGTGGTAAAGATTTTGCCCGCCCCAAAAGCACCCGGAGGGGAAAGGGAATGGTTGCATCTTGAAGGAGGAGATTCAGTCCTGCATAGCGGAGCACCCGATCAAACAGACTCTTGATGAACAAACAGCTGACAGAGGACTCATTCAGAATACCAGAGCTAACTGAGACTGGTACTGTTCCCTTCATTCCTTAAATTAATGCTCTGAGAAGAAAAGTAACTTTGGGTTTTCACCATAATACTTTGTAAAAATGACACATTTATAAGGAAAGACTTAGAGAAGTCAAGTTACACAATTATGCACTATAGTAGCTAAGGCAAGTTTAGAAAGCCACTTAAATTTATCCTTTGCCATCTTAGAGATTAATCAGAGAGCAGCAGCAGAACACTGTGGCTATGTGTCCTAGCCCATTTGGGCTGCTATAATAGAATATGATATGCTGGTAGGTACTCTACTGACAAACAACATAGTTATGGAAAAACGGGAAGTCCAAGATCAACACACCAGCAGATCTGGTATGTGCTTTGGGCTTGCTTTCTGATTCATAGCCATATTCTCAGTGCAACCTCACATCGGGGTGAGGCTTCTCTTAAGCTGTTTTTCAATGAGGGCATAAATCACATCAAAGAGGGCTTTGCCCCCAAGACCTAATCCCAAAGGCACCTAATCCCAATGCCAGTTAAAAGGCTGGCTTTGCCATTTTCTTGATACATAGTCTTAGCCACATCATTTAACCTTCTTAAGATTCAGTTCCCACATCTATAAAATAAGGACAATAAAATATGCATAATAGAATTGTTAAGAATTCACATAATTCCTATGAATCCTAGCACATATGATATGCTCTGCAAATTATAGGTATTACTGTAACATCTTCAGCAATTTACTGTATTTGGGTGAATATAGATACTTTCAGAGGTTGGACTAGTTTTTGTATGCCTTTGGCATTTGTAAGCTATTAGTATACTGCTTTACAGTTTTGGTGGAAACTTCGGGAAGTTTATGTTGTAAATCTTTCAAGAGTTTGGCAAGAGCTACCCGATAATGTAAACTGTCTGTGCAAGGATTTTACATCATTTAAAACACATTTAGAGAGTGCATTGGTGCACTTATGTCCCCCTCAAAATTCATGCCATGAAATCCTAATAATAATGGTATTAGAAGGTGGGTCTGATGGAGGTGATTACGATTAGATGACATTAATGAGTTTCATGCCCTGGGAACAGTCACAAGAGAGCTCACTTCCTCTGCCATGAGAGGCTGCAGTGAGAAGTTGGCCAGCTGCAACCCAGAGGAGAGCTCTCACCAGACCGGACCTTGCTGCACTGTGTTCTTGTATGTCCAACTTCCAGAACTGTGAGAAATAAATCTCTGTTGTTTAGAAGCCACCTCATCTGTGGTAATTTGTCATAGCAGCCTGAACTAAGACATATGATTACTTTAAATATTTTTTCAGAAATTCAAAAACACAATTGTGAATTCACATCTCCCAGTCTTTCATTCAGCTGCATTGCTCCAGTGGCCCAAAGGACCCGCCTGTGAGCAATGCTTCAATAGATGCAGAATAAGCAACCCCTGAGAAGGAGCTGCCACGGCTTCGCCCACTCTGCTCCAGTGACCCTGGTCTCTTTGCTTTATCTCTATCACTGACTACCACAGGAGGTGCATACAGCCGTCTCCCCTGCCTTCGACACTCTTCCTCTAAATGTCCCTATGGATGGTGTCCTCGCTTTTTCCAATTTTTGATCACCTGCCAATCTCTAATGAAGGCCTGACGTCTAAAAGATACCATTAAATAACCCATTAAAAGTTTTAAATCTTCCCCACCCTATATACCCTATAACTCTCCTTCTCCCCTTTCTTGCTGTTTTTGCATAATACTATCTTCCTACATAAGCTATAATTTACTTATTATTCCATTATATTTTCTGTATTTTCCCCAAATACATATATACACCTACAAGCAGTTTGGTTCATTAATATGTTCCAAATACCTATTCCATGCCCTGGCACGCAATAGGTCTTCAACAAATATTCATCATTTATTCCATAAGTGAATAAATAAAATATCTCACACAAATGCATCTCAAGTGAAATACAAGGAAACTATTACAACCAAAGTCATCATAATAATACTGCAAAAGGCCTTCACATTAATGCTGACATGTGCACCTGTGTACAATGCTTTCTCCTGACCTTTAATAAGAGTGAGAAACTCTTCATGCTTCACTTGGTTCCTCTGGATGTTGATCTTCAGTGTCAGCAACAAGGTAAACAGGAATTTGTGCTCCTCGTACAGCCCGCGGGCAGCGTACTTGTAAACCTCGTAGGTCATGTGCTCGATGATATTAGCAATCCGCTTGCTCGTAATCGGGCTCTTGACAGACCTGAGGAAGACAGCAGTTAAATCAGGCTTATCCCCACTGCCTTGTTCAATTGCCTATAAAAACAGCATCTTTAATGGAGAATAAGTAATTCTGGAGGACCAATTCCCATTTTTACACATTGAGTAAGCCTCCTGAATCTAAAATAACAAGCCTTCTCTCAACATGAAACAACATAACAGAATCCTCCATGTTGTCCAAATCAATTTTACCTGCAGGGTCTGATCACTCACTACAACGTCCTGGGAATTTTTTTGTTGCTGTTTGATAGAAACATGTGAAACCAAAGGAGTCCAGTCAACGGATGAATAGTAGATATAGCTTTCTCTGGGCGTAAACTGACAAATCAGAATGATTTGTGAACACACTGGTAATTAATCTTAGATTAAAAAAAAAAGAAAGAAAAGGACTCTTACAAAGAAAAAGGAAGTTCTTAACGTAATGTCATTATTCTAGTCTACAGATAAAGAATTCAGCTTGGCTTCCTGAGCTACAGACATACCTGGCCAAGGAAAGGTCAAACAAACCCAGAAACTGGCGGAGCGAAGTCTGATACATCTCATTAACCAAGCGCATCTCGGTGATGAGGAAGTAGAGGATGCTGCCCCGCGTAGCAACTGAAAGACAAAGAGCGGGGATGCGTGCGCTACGTGAGTGGAAAACAAATGACAGTGCACACAGATCAGCCTGAACTCTAATGAAAACGACAACTCCGCATCCTTCTGTCTTATCAGTGGCTGCCTCCTAGCAATGGGATTTAGAACAATGCTCATGTTTAAATACATCTACTTCTAACTTACAAGCTATGGATAAGCAGTTTCCTAATTGCATTAATCAATTGCTAGTTCTCCTTCTAGAATCTGTTACAAATATATTTTGCACAGGTGAAAAAGACAACCAAAAGGATTCAAAGGTTTTATGTTTAACACCCAGCAGGTGAGGCAGCCATTTAGGACCTCATTCTGATGCCCATGAAGAGTCTGTGCCTAACCTCGGCCTCAAGTTTGCCAAACAGGACATCATAAAGACGATTCTCCTGACTCTCCACCAGCAGATGATGTAATATTGCTTCAATGCTTTTCCAGGAACAATGTTAGTTTACTAAAGGAGAGCCCATTCAATACTTAGAGTGGATTCCTGGAGTAACCAATAAGCACCTGTTGCAAATAGGTGGCTGAGGATGAGCACCAGAGAACCACCTTCCTAAGACAAACCCTCTAAACAAAACCCTGCATATCATCATCAAATGATAAGCAATGGTCCACATGCCACACTAACTCCTCTGATGTCACTAACTTGCAATCGGATGTTTCAAATAAATCTCCTTCTTTTCTTTCCAAATTAAGCATATGTTCATGAGAACCTTAAAAGGATTTGTCAACAAACGTGAATTATAAGCATCCAGAAACTTTACACCATTATATAATTTTTTTTCATCTCAAATTTGCTGACATTCCCAAGAGAAATCCCCAAAACATAATTGGCCACCTGGCTTCGCGCAGCCATTTGTACAACTTCTCACTTTGTTCAATTTCCGTAATTCTCATTTCTTTCTCGCTGCGCTTTCCTGTGACATTTGTCTTTCATTATCGGACTCACCAGGTCTGTATTCCTCCCGTGCTGAGTTAATTTGAATTTCTGTCTCAGCAGAAATTTCCAGCTTCTGGGTCACCTCCTCAGCTGTCTTTTTGGTGTTACTCAGGACAACGATGAGACTCTCGTCTTCCACCAGGGACCCCTGCGTACTGGTCAGGCGGCAAAGCAAATTGTCTTCTAGTTCCTTCATCCTTCTTTTGTTCGCGGTTACATCTTCCATAAGAAGAGTTCTTTCTTTCTCCAATTCCTGAAAATTTATATAAATGTGTTTCCTTCCTAAATTAGCAACTCTTTCCAGAGCATCAAAAGTCAGCATGCATGGCTACCCTCAAGCATCTGCTCTGTACTGTAATAATCAGAGCCGACTGGTGAGAAGTGTTAACATCAAGGAGGAGGAGGAGGAACAGAGGAAGAACAGGTAGAACACAATATCGAATTTGCTAAAAAAATGTTTCCAATATCCCCATTATCATTTATTTATTTTGTAAGTCAAGTCATTTTTAGTGATTTGGGGGATTTTCCTATGAAGAGAAACTCAACAAAAATTTAGGCAAGCAGCCTAAGCTGCTACTGTGGGTTTGTTTAAATTGAAAAGTCTTCTTGGCCTGGAAAGGTGCGGTCTCTCCAGAAGTGAAGTTCTGTGTCCTCTGAATCACCTGTAGATAGTAGGAGGGTGAGGCTCGGACGGCTACTATCCTTGTGGGCTATTTCTTCCACTCGGCAGTTTGGAGAAGGAGAAAGGAAGAAACTCAACTGAACAAGCCCCGAGGAAGCAGGAAGCCACAAGAAAGCCTTTCTGCAGTTCTGTGTGTTACTCCATGCTGCGACCTGGACATGGGGCACCAAGCTCAAACTCCTGCAGTAGCACCAGAAAGGAAAATGCTCAGTTGGGCATTCTGAATATGGAGCAGCAGGTGGCTCAGACTCTCCTCCTTGGTGAGAGAACCTGAAATCTATGCCATGATGAACCATAAAATCCTATGGAACATAATGGGACTGTTTGTTTTTGTTATCTTCCAGGACTCACATGAATACCACAAGAGAGGAGAAGCCAGAACTGTCACTGTTAACCATTATACAAGTTCTTTCCCTGAGGGTTAATAAAATCATACATATTTTAGTACTTACGTCATGAATATGAGAATCTTATCCCCACAACCACTCTACAAATTACGTCTTGTCTTAAACCCTGACAATGTGCTGACCATTTGCAAATCTTTACCTGAGCTTCTCATCAGCTCCTTGCCTTGTACCCTTTCAAACCTCTCCACTGGGGCTTCAGGAAGGCGACTTCAACTTAGCAACAGCAGCGGAACTGAGCTTCTGATCCTGCTGCAAGGCCGCTCAACCTGTCTTCCCCATCCTGAGCAAAGGGCAACCTCATTCACCCAGCAGCTCAGGCAAGACCTGTGAGTCCTCCTGGGTCACTCTTTTCTCAAACGCCACAGCAAGTTCATCAGCAAATCCTGTCATCTCTACTTCAAAAATAGATTCAGAAGTTTATCATTCTCACTTCCGCTAACATCACCACTCTGGGACAACCTACCACCCTTACCTCTCCTTCAAATTACAGGACACAAACAGGTCTCCCTGCCTCCATCCTTACCCCCAGAGTCTCTTCCCACCCGGCAGCAGAATGATGCACTAAAATGCACAACTTCCCTCCAAACCCGCCACTGGACAATCATTCAACTCAGAAGGCAAGCTCCATCCTCACCCAGGCCTCCAAGGCTCTGTCAAGCCGCCTCTCTCCTATTACTACTGGGACCTTATGTCCTACTATTTCCCCCTCCTTCAACTTGCTCTAGCCACAAGTGGCATTTCTCAAATGAGTGGGTTTCAAACCTGAGTGCATTAGGAGGCTTGGAGCAGGGTCCAGGAATTTGTAATTCTAACATATGCCCAAGTGGTGTGCTGTGCTATTCTGGGCCCCATGCCTAGAGACCCACTAACCTCAACACACAAGGTACATTCCTGCCTCAGGGCCTGTGCACGAGCTGCTGATTAGTCAGGTATGTTCTTTTTGCACATGGCTCACTCCCTTCCCTTCAAGTCTTCGTCAAATGTCACCTTCTCAATGAGGCCCTCTCCAACCACCCTACCAGTACAGCCTACCCCCTGATTCCCCAGATCTCCTTTTATCTATTTTTAATAGCATGTGCTACCTTCTAACACAACATACAACTATTGTGCATGTCATGTTTGAAGAATGGTTTGGTTTGGAGGGCTCTGCCTTGGTCCCTGTTATATTCAGTTCTTTGAACTTTGCCTAGTAGGCATTCACTACGGAATGAATGATTAAAAGCTGTATCTGTTTTCAAATTGATAAACTGAAATGCATGGTGAACAGGAAAATCTAATCTTAGTACCAGATATACATACAGGAAAGTTCTCTCTCTGAGACCATGAAGTTAAAAATAAAGGTCGTGGTAACAAAACTGGATAAAGGCAAAGAGCAAAGGTCACTGGCATCAGCTTTGTGTTCTAGACAGCTAATCCCCCTGGTTAAATAGTTCCCATGGGTAGAACACTTCCAAATTTTTAGCCCAGTGACTTAGGCCTAGGGAGAGTCTAGAAAAGAAAGAATTTCATCTTTAAGCAAGGACAAAACAAAAAGTTCACAGCTTCTATCAGTTCTTAACTGTTGAGCTATAGCAACTCAAGCAAAACCTGCCCTTATCAACATTGCTGTCATCTGGCTACATTTAAAAACTTCCTCGGTGGTTATTTTAATTCATTTATTCAGTAGATGAGAATTTTAAATTTCAGGAAATGTAGAAACTAGTACAAACAAATGACATTTAAGAGATGCTATAAAAATCTTTACTGTAAGCAGTTATAATAAAAATCTTTACATTATGGTTTCACTAGGAAATAAAGAGACAACAATGGAGAAAACGTTTAAGTTGTAAACTTCTCACACTGTCATTTCTGAGTTCCCCAAGGGGGGCATGTACAGATCATCCACACCTGAAGACTGGTAAGGGAAGCAGCAGAGAGTGACAGTTTTGACATTAGGAAGACATGAAAATTGTTGGCTGTGTGACTTTGGCCATGTTACATAACTATCAGCCTCAATACCTTCATCTGCAAAATGGAAATACAGCAGATAGTGGAGTGATCGTGAGGATGTCACTAACAACAAGCCTGAGAGAGTGACTAGATTAAGACAGTACTGGGTGTTTAGGAAAGAAAATCGGTGTGTTGTAGCGTGCTCTGCACTCCTGTTCACTGCAAGACTAGTTGGAATAACCAAGATATGGAATCATCAGTATTATATTTGCAGATATGAATATGCCACAATGAAACCCATTACTTTGTGTAACTAAAAGGTACTAATATGATATTTTTAATTTTAAAAAAAGATATGGAATCATGTTAGGTGTCTATCAATGGATAAATTTATAAAGGAAATGTGGTATATGTCACAAAAGGATAGTATTCAGCCATGAAAAAGAAGGAAATGCTATTATTTTCAGCAACATGCATGAGCTGGAGGATATTAGGTGAAATCACAAGTCACTGGCAAATTATCTTCTCACTCATGGGGGGAAGCTAAAAATGCCAATCTCAGAGGAGAGAGAAGACTGGTTACCAAGGCTGGAAGGGTGAGTGACAATTAATTTGTATATTTTAAAATAGCTAAGGATAGAAAGGATTTTGAATGTTCCTAACACAAAGAAATGATCAGTGTTTGAGGTGATGGATACATTAATTGGCCTGGTCTAATCATTACACATTATATTCATATATAGAAAATATCACATTATATTCTCTAAATATATACAATTGTATGTGTCAATTTAAAAAAACTACATATTTTTAAAAGTTGCCACAAAAGATATGGATATTTTAGAATTTCACACATTATCATGAAAGTCAATAATACGGTGGGTAACTAAAAAGGAACACCTTGCTGGAGACACCTGATCCTGAGTTCACGTTTGGGTCAACAGTGGTCAAGATGGGCTCCCAAATCGAAAAATAGCACTAGTCCTCTGATTCTTCCTACTCAATAACTTTTATCTTCTGTGCATTTTTTCCCAAGTATATAACCACTCCCCTGATTCAGGATTCTTCATTTCTGGACCATCATAACTGGTCTCCCTGCTGACCCTTTTCTCTGTAGGTCTTCACTTCCTTTTCTGCTCAAAGTTATTCAGGTCATTTTGAAAGGTCCCGGATTCTCAAGAGAGTTTAAAACATCTGTTATAATCTATTTTCCAACCTTGTCTTACTGAAGAACCATGGGACTGAGCTAACCTCATGCCTCTATGCTGCTCCTAAAAACCACCATTACGAAAATGAACAGTGATGTTTATAATAATGGGGAATTATTCAATTTCAATTTTAAAAATAATAAATGAAAAGACTAAATGACTATTGAGATGCCTGTAACAAACTTAATATCACTGGTAATAACACTAAACAAATATGTCAATTAGCTTCCCAAATAATTGAAAATAAGGCTAAGAATTTCATCTCCTCAAAGTTTGAAACTGATGAAAATAAAATACTATAAGTAGTACAATCTAAAGTACTATTTGGAATTACAAAAGCAACCTGTGAGCTACATAGAACACAAAGTGGCCATATACTAGAATAGAACCATAGCTTTAATCAAAAGAAAGATTATCCGTGAAAAAATAAAACATTTGCTGCTTGATTTTTATTCCAGTTTAAAAGGCTGAGAATCTAATTTGTGCATGGTTTTATTTTACTTTTCATTTATTTGACTGGCTGACACATATTTCTATTCAACCAGTACTTTAGTTTCACTAATTCATAAGAAGATACTACTTTTTCTAATTAATATGATGGGGGAAAAATAAATCAATAATAATCAAAATAATCTTATAAATCGTTTGCTCATCAAGAGATTATCTCTTAGCAAAGATAGATAGATACATAGGCAGAGAGTCAGTAACATACATAGGGGGTCAACGTCAGTGCTCAGTATTCTATAGATTAAGAATAAGACTGCTGTACATAGAGCACACACCTGTTCTCCCAGTTACTCAGGAAACTAAGACAGGAGGATTCAATTTCAAAGCCAGTCTCAGCAATTTAGCAAGGACCTAAGCAACTTAGTGAGACTCTGTCCCTAAATAAAATGTAAAGGATTCAGTGGTAAAGTATACCTGGGTTCAATCCCTAGTACCAAAAAAAAAAAGAATAAGACTAAGAAGCAATTTTTAAAGGTATCATCCAGCATTATCAAAGGCAATTTTTCTTCTGTATCCTACATAGGAAATAGAAAGATTAAACAAGAAAACTTAGGGATTTATTTTTCCTCCACCACCAGTGAGCCTGTAATACTGGTATCTTTTTAGCATCTTCTTGTTATCTAGATTATGGAAAATGACTCAAAGGCATCAGAGATCAACTCAAACCCACCGTCACCACCCAGGCTGAGAAGATTCAGCAATGTGAGCAGATATGGCTATCTGGTGGGAAGAGTAAAGGGTGTAAAGGAAAACCTCTCTTGGAGAAAGCAGACTTGTTAAAGTCCATCAAAGGGAAGCCCAGCACCCCACTTCTTGCATGATGAGACTTTAGATTGGAAAAGAATAAAAAGGCTACATGTTATCTTATAATGGGGTTCAGGGTAATATGGCCCCCAGTTATTGTAAAAGAGGACAATTCTTATGTTTTTGTAAGAACTATTTATTGTAAGCCTGTAACAGATTCTGATAACAAGACAATAGTAAAGGCGTAATTTTCTCAAACACTCAATTTTCCCAAGAAGCAAGCTCATCTCTGGATCCCTACGGGCTGTGCAAGGCATTCATTATCTCTCTGAAGGAGCTTCAAGAGTTCCCTCTGTTGCAGCAAGTCAGGCTCAGTACTGGTGAGAGTGTTATTATTGTTGTGGTTGTTGTTGTGACCAACACCTGTCTGGCCAAATTACCTTCTCCAAGGAAAGTGTGTTCGTCTCAGCTGACTTTAAGAAAACCAAGAACAAGGATATCATTCAAACTGCCATCAAGGTCCCTTATCTCCCTCACCCCCGCCACTGAGCCAGAGCCCAGTAATGGATGCGGGCCCAAGAGGCCCTCAGGATTCCTGCTTGCTCAACAGTCCACGGTGTTGATCAGAAATCCCAGTCCTTGTTCAAGTAATTATAAGGCCCTACCAAATTTCCTTAACTACCTCCACTGAGACTTCATTCAGGACTCCAACATAATCAAGTATGCATTTCGAAGGCTGTTACTGCCTCAACAGCTAGTCTGTGGTGGAGCCCCAGCATTGGTCCTGCCACACTGAGGTCAACTAGCAGCACCCACTGATGAAGCTGGAGTAAGTGCTCCTAAGACAACTTCCAACTTTCTGTCTCTATGATTCATGTTCTGTAAATTAAAAATAAAGCGAGATGGTTCTAAAATATTGAAAGGAGGAAAGAGAAAGGAAGAGAAGAAGCCTGAGATAGACACATAGCAGAGCTTGCAAGAGCCACCACAGGAAGGGTAAAGACAGTGGGAGGTGCAGATGCAAAGATCCTACCGATAAACCTTCAGGACCCATAGAGGGGCCTTAGGGAAAACTCAGCTCCTCACTGCTGAGGAGCCCAGGAGGAAGTTCATAGTAGCTTCAAGAATTCAGGCAGCTTTGCCACAAAGGTCTCATTAAAATCCTCAACATTGGGGCTGGGGATGTGGCTCAAGTGGTAGCGTGCTCGCCTAGCATGCGTGAGGCACTGGGTTTGATTCTCGGCACCACATGGAAATAAAATATTGTGTCCACCTAAAACTAAAAATAAATATATTTTTTTTAAAAATCCTCGACATTTCTTTGCTTAAGTTTGCATGTTCCCTAGAAGAAATGCTGACTCAGAAAAAGAAAGTTTATAAATCCTTAACCATTTTTCACTGAGCATTAAGTTATCTCATAAAAAAGAAGCAAAGGAAAGAGGCACAGAGTTGTGTTTCTAGAGCATCGTTAAGTGAGCAGACTCCAGAGGGTGCACAATCAAACTCCAGTGTCACAACTTCTAAAGTCTCACACCAGACCCACTGCGTTATCGAAGAGCTCTTAGACAACAATTCAGAACTGACAGTGTTTGCTGAGAACCAAATTTTTACCTAATATTCTAAAAGTTTAATAAGGAATCAAATGAAAGTACAACCTAGACATGTTCAGAATACCAAAGGTCGACAGGTGAGTAGAATTCACAATAGAACAAACTTTTCAGAAAAATAAAGCAACAAAATACCAGAATAATAATGCAAAAAATGAAACGGATACCCTCATATCAGTGTGGAGAAAAGCAATTAATAACAGGGTGATTTAAGAAACATATAAGTAGATAAATGGTGAACAATTTTCTTTCGGTAGAAGAAAGATACTTGTGAATTAATGGAGAAAACACAATTATGGTAGGAAAGCACAGTCCTGTGACAACTTTGCTCATATTATTTTCCTCAGTGGAAGGCCCAGCTCAATGCAGAAGAGAAAGCAGCCACACTTGACTCACCTGCTTTTCTGTGAGAATGACCCTCCCCAGGAGCTGGTCCTCCAGACCCTTCATGGTGACCGTGAAGTCGATGATGGAGGTTCGAGCACTTATCTCAGGGGTGTAGGCTGGATTGGGCAGTTTGGTGGTGATGTACAGTCTGAAGCCATCCATGACATCTACTTCCTTGTCACCAACTTTCACCTTTTCCATTAAAAAAAGTAATAAAAGAAAGATATACTTTACTGTGTCCTTTTGTATAAGGTCAAATATTGTTTTAAAGAGTTTTGCAACTGGAGATAATTTGTATACTAAAAAAGACAGGTCACTAGGTACACTCAGGGCTTCGACCCACTGAGATACAAGGAAGAAAGGAAGGCTGGCCAGTACCTTCCAATATACACCATGGGATAAATACAGAATTTGGCACCAAAATTGTTGTGATCACACTATAGAAGCAAGCTGGAGCCCTCACCCACAGAGGAGCCAACAACCTCTGAAAAAATTGTTTCAGAGATTGATCCTGACGATGCCAAACACGGCTCAAAAGGCTATGAAAGGCTCAGTGTTCACATGTTGAGATTTCTTTGGGAGAGATAAGAGCAAGCCCCCAAGCAAGTACCAAAAGTGGTTTGAAGGAACAGGTCAGGTGGTGCGGGGTTGTACAGTGTTTAAGAGGCGGGAACAGGCCTACGCAGGAGTCTGTGTGGTTTTAATTTCCAACCAGTGCCAAGGGAGGAAGCACCCAGGCTTTCTTATCAGCTTTCCCACATGCGGAAGGAAGGGGCTTAAAATCTATCCAACGTCAGATATCAAATGGAATCGGCCTCCTCATTACAGAAGTAAAGTATACATGCCTGAATGTATTGCTCTTGAACACTTCAAGCCCAACTCAGGAAGGGCAGAAAAGAAAAGGACCTCTTGCCACCCTCTGATGTGAGTTGCTGCTTACTGAGAGAATTACATCTATGTTGAATTCACCTGGTCTCATGTTGTTATTCCGCACACTATTATCAACAGGATTGACCTACCTTAAAGGCAGACCCGGTTTTAATGAAGTTTCTTTCCAAAATATTATCCAAAGCTGGATCTAGTTCCTCCCCAACGTCTTCAATGAGCAAGGGCCTCCCAAGAGAGAGGCTGTCCTCCAGGTGGTTTCTGAAGTACTTGTGATTGAGAGAAGTGATCTAGAAACAGGATCTCAGCATTACTCTTGCAAGCCTCATGATTCTATGCACAGAGATAGACGACTGATGTCACATGATGCCTAACGCATTCTCTCAGGGGGGACAAAGAGGTTTCTAGAAATCCTTGGCTCTGGAAAACCGTTCTTCCCTATACTGGAAGCAGTAAATAAAGGCTGCCTGGCAACACTCCTCTCCCCTCACCAACACCACTTTGGGGACAAACATGGAATAATGACGAAGTGCTGTGCATATAGTGGAATACAGCTCTGCCCTCCTGTTTTTTAAAGAGAGCCGTAGGCCCAACAGAATAGAGTCTGACACCACTGGAAGAGGGCATTCCTAGGGATAAACACAGGAGCAAATATGAGATTTGGAGGAAATTTTTGTTATCAGATTTAAGCTGCCATCTGTTACTGTTATGGTTGGCATCTAGGATTATCAAAGAAGAATCGATACAGCTTTCAAACATTTCTTTGTTTTGGATCGCTAGTAATCCAGGGAAGCAAAACTTATCAGCAATATAAATAGCCCTGAATACAAATTACCTGGAGTTCATGGCCACTTTCTTTGTTTCTAATCCAGATCTTGCCTTGAGTCTGTGGATCGATTAGCAAAGGGTAGCGTGATGCCTTTGTGACAATGATTCCATTCTGAATGGACAGGTCATCATTGGGCAGACCCTGAAGGTTCCATTCACTAATAGTGGGGGCATCAATCAACAGCTCATTGAGATTTAGATCCTTCCCAAATGGAATTTTCCTGGATTTCATTTCCTTCTTCCAATCATTTAGCAGCAAATCTCGAAATTCTTGGTTAAATGGACCAGAATAAGACAAAAAAGCTGTAGCCAACAATACATCACCTAAAACAGAAAACAAACACCACTGAAACATGTTATGATCATTCTTTTAAATTTTCAGCACATCAAAACTCAAAACAATTGAATTGATGACCATTTGTTAAAACTGAATTCCACAAATCAAATTGTAACCCTGTGCTGCCATACTGTGTGAATAAGCAGGAGTTTTGTACATTGTTAAACCATCCAAATAGCCAACCAAAGAAGAGCTGCTGGTAGTCAGCCACTGGATTATTTCAATTTTTGATGCAAGTTTTGTTGCTAGTTAAGAGATACAACATGTCAGAAGACAGAACCTTCATTCAAAATGCCCTTGATCAATATTCTTACATACTCACAGGAGAATTCCAAAGTAACCTGATCACTTTGGTGTGGACAGCATAGATGTCAGACCATTATCCATCTCTCTGAAGTGGCTGGAGACACACACACACACACACACACACACACACACAATGAAAATTGAAATCATTAAGTCCTGTTTGATTAAAGCTGAGGCTTCCTAACTTCCCATCACTATCAACATGATCTCATTAATAAAAGAATCCACAGACCTACGAGTCTTTTGGTTTGAGCTGCAAACTCTTTACTTTGCTCTGTCCATCTTTCCTTTTCACCTGCCAAGCCACTGATGAGCGTGGACGCCGTCTGCATCTTACGTCTGCACCGCTCTGCATCTTCAAGCAAGGTCTGAAAAGGACATAACCAGAAGAAGACTTTTATTGAGATAAACATAGCTTCTGGCTCAAAAAGACAACTTTAAGACATACAGTATCTGCTCTCTGGGACTTGTGAGCCCTTCATTTCACAGAAAGCATAAGATCCCATTTCCATGTGTCTGCATCAGCCCAGTCCCATCTCTAATGCCTGTCTAAGGAACTTGGGCGAGTTCCTTCAGGGGGTACCTTGAGCCAAGTGGCCAGACCCTCCCAGATGTTAATAACTAAGTGACTACAGAAATCCACATCACTGATGATTTCCCTTTAATGAAAAAATAGAGACAGAATACAAGCATACATGTTAATATCACATGCTAATATCACATAGTACAAAAAAATGTAAAGACATACATATCCCTAGTCAAGAATGAGAAAGTCTCTCATGCTAAAGTTCTGGTATCGTTGCTGCTCTATCTCATGCCACACCTTCCATACTTTAGATGAAATTTAGATTAATTACCATCAGATGTGGAACCTAAGGCTCCTGCACAAATCTCAGCCACATTGACTTCATAGATCCTTTCCTGCTGTTCTTTGTGGCAATAAAAGACCTTAAACCCAGACTTCCACAGGCTCTTGACTTCAGGCCTAAATTTTGTTTGCTTTTTGTTTGGTGTTTTGGGTGTTGGGGTTTGAACCCAGGCCCTCCCTATGCTAAGCACCAGCTCTGCCACTGAGCTACATTCCCAGCCCATGGGCTTAGTTCTCAAAAACAAATGATTCCATTTGTCTACACTTAAAAGTTAGCTGCTGATTTTTGTATAAAAATTTATAATTGTGAAATAAAATGAGTTTGAACAAATAATTAGCTATGTGAGCAGTCAGTCATTCAGTGGTCATTTATAATAATAACTATATATGTCATAGAAATCTTTAACAGATTAATTTTGATAATTTAATACACATACATACATAAAGTCTAATAATAAAGGATTATTTAACTTACAATGGCATATTAGAAGACCAAACCCTTGGAGAAAGAAATAGTATATGAAGAAGGGCTTACAATATCCAAGTAGTACCTGACAGTCCCCCTCATGCCCAAGAATAGCTACCTGCTTCTCAGTCATGGCCTGTTCATACTCGGCCTGCACCACATCGAGCTCTGCTTGTTTTTCATCCAGCTCAACCTGGGCCTTGTGCAGATCCTGCATGGCCAGGACGTGGCGATTCTCCTGCACCACCAAGTTGGCCTGCAAGGGACACACACAGCATGAAGGGACAGGCAGGACACCATCTCACAACCTGGATTCCAAAGTCCAAGAACTCAGCAAAGTCACAGATCTACACCTTTCCTTTGTTCCACTTCTAGAATCTTTTCACATTGCATTACGCCGAGACCAAATCTTAATATGAACTTGTTGTAAGTGTCTGTAAGTTGAAGCAGGTTGTTACAACAGAAAATTACAGTTCACTAGAAGAGAGATCAGCAATTTTCTTTTTCTGTAAAGTGCCTGATAGTAGATATTCTAGGCTTTTTATTCTAAGGAATAAAGTCAAAGCTGTAATTTAATTACTCATACATAAAACATTTTAAAATGTAAAAACTCTTCTTTTTTTTTCATGGACCATACAAATACAAGTGATAGCAATAGCCAAGTTTTGAAACCAGTCTAGGTGTCTGCCAATAGATGAATGGATACAGAAAATGTGGTATACATACACAAAGGAATTTTAGTCAGCCACGTGGAAGAAGAAAATCATATCATCTGCAGGAAAACATGAACTGCAGAGCACCACGTTAAGTGAAATAAGTTATAGAGTCAGACAGGTACGGAACATTTTCTCTCACATGTATAAACTAGTGAGGGAGAAAAATAGGGGAAGGATGTCATGAAAGTAGAAGGGGGGCCACTAGGATAGAAGGAGTAGGTAAGGGGAAGGAGGAGGGAAGAGTAAGGGGAGGCATTTAGAAGCAAAATTGATCTGATTATGTTGTATGCATGTACCAGTATGCCACAATTAAATTCACCATTCTGCATAATCAATACACACCAATAAAAATAAATAAATAAAATGAAAGCAAATACAGGTGGTGGGCTACATCTGGCCCATGGGCCATAGTTTTCTTATCCCAGATCAGAAACTTATACAAATATGCAAAGGCAAGTTATAAAATACTGTAATAGCGAACATGGTAGAAAAAGAAAAAAAACTGATTATGGATAGTTCCTGACTTAGAATGGTTCAACTTATGATTTTTCAACTTCATGTTGATGTTCACCCAATAGAAAACCATAGTTGGACTTTGGAATCGGATCTTTCTCCCAGCTGGGGAAAACAGTATGATCCTCTCTCAAGGTGCTGGGCTCATGATACCTGAGTTGTGACCAAGTAACAATATGTCCTAAGGAAACTTTTAAAATAAATCAAACACAAAAATCAAAAGTAATATTAGCAAAAGCTGAGGTGTAGAAAATATCCCATGCTGATTGGAATTTTGATTCTTTAAAAAAATTTAATTCAATTTTCTGTTAAATCTACCAAATACTAAAATTTATTTTAATGGGTATATCTACTACTAGAAGCCATAATCCTTCCAAAGTTTGAGATGTATAGATTATTTCTTTAAATATACCTGTGGTAAATTATTTTCACCCTTCAAAACTTCAGGCTCCCAAGTTTTGGCAGAACATATCCTCAGGGGAATGTCAGAGTTCCATAATTGGCCAGAACAAGTGAACAGGCCAAGGCAAGGCTTAAAAAAATATGGTTTAGAAAGAATTAACTTCTATGTCCTGCAACTGCTGCTGTGCACCAAATATGGAAGAAAAGCAAGGTCGCCAGGTCAAAAAACTTACCACAGCAACCTGCCAATGTCACACTGTCACAGGCCCAAGACTTAGATTATTTGATAGTATTTTATTCAGAAAAAAATTAATAAAATTTATTTTAAGTAAAATGCTCAAAAGTGGTTAAGCAAAACCCTTCAAACCCAACTAAAACCTCTAGAACTCTGGGTTGGTTACTTCAACTGTGAGCCACAGTTTCTCCTTTAAAGTAATGAAAAACTACCTCCTAAGACTTTTTGTAACAACTCGATAATTTGACATTACAAAACCCAAGTCTAGTACCTGGCACACAACAAGTGCCTGATAAATAACAGATTATTTTGTCCATATTCAATATTTAAAGCTCTATTGTTCTGAGACCTTCTCTTGGTGTGGGTTGATATTTAATGATGTCCATGGGGTTTTCAAGGGGAAATCTCACTATAATGAGAGTGAATAGAATCTAAATTGTTACAGTTAGGACTGGGGATGTGGCTCCATGGTACAGTGTCCACCTGGCATGCATGAAGCCTTGGGTTGAGTCTCTAGAAGCACCACAAAAAAAAGTAAAAATAAATAAATAGTTACAATTAATATTAGTTTAAACGTATTCACTAATCAAAGTCACATGGCCTGTTTATAGGGATTGTAAGATGAAAGAGAAAAATCTCCTCCAGGACTCTGTTACTAATGAGCGGAGGCATTCAATCCAGAGCTTGGGGCATGCTGCCCTTGATCTCTTCTTACTCATGAAGCAGGGTCTTACAAATGAAGCCCCTCCAGGAATAAGTGAGGCCTGGGGCTGGGGCTGTCTTCCTTCATCTGTTCAGCAGAAATGCCTGATGGTGACCTGCATCCCTTTCATCTACCTCTGCCTAGGGAAGTGAGCATGCAGAATCCACATAACTGTGTGCATCTTTCTAACTGACACGGGAGGGACCTGACAGGCTGAAAGCTCCAATATGCTGCATGCACATAAGGTTACAGGAGGGCACTCAGGATGGACTTCTCATGAGAAACAGTCAAGGAGCATGCAAAAGGTCCTCCCTCCTGATGGTATCCCCTCATTGGCTGCTGTGTGATCTAGACCATTCTGGAACTGGAAAAAAGCTGAAATGTGGAAAACATTAAACACTGGGCAAGAGATTTCATTGTTCTTATGTAAGTCTATTCAGAATATCCATGTTCAACATTTTTAGCTCATTATCCTTAAAATAAGCAACAGTGGAATGAATCTGAACGATTTTCTGTGTACACATATGAATGTATCACAGTGAATATCACCATCATGTACATCCATAACAAATTATTATTTTTTTAATTATGAGTAAGTGACAGAAAATCAATAGAAGAAAGGAAGCAGGGGTGGGAATATGGAAAGGGAAGGAGAGGTACTAGGGTCTGAATTAGAATAAGATGTATTCTGTGCTTGTATAATTATGCCAAAATGGATTCTACTGTAATGTGGAATAAAAATTAAATATAATAAAACAAAAACTACCCATTGTAAATCCAAGTGTAATTCCCTTTAAGGTACTATGTATGTTTATGCATGGAAAAAAAAGTGTAAAGGATGAGCTGTACTGCAATTTGCCATGGTGGGTATAATTCAGTTCTTAGAATATAAGAATGTATATTTCTGAGCTATGCTGGAGTCCTCAATAGCCCCAGTATTCATGACGTCAGACAATATGACACCAATTATTTGCTCTAAATTTCTCCAAATCAAATGAAACGTGTTCTTTTTGGTTGTCTAAGATGCCAAGGATCCCATCTACTTCCTAAATGGCCCTGGTATGGTAACATTAGAAAATACAATGGAATTTGCAATCCTATACCAACTTACTGCTACTCTTGATTATTTTTACCTTGATCACCAAGTTTCTTGGGTAGTTTACAAATATAAGTGTATTTTAGTTGATGGTTGGGAAATATCAAACTTACACAAAACAAAATAATCAACCAAGATACAAGGTCTGACTTTTGAGACATCAATATTTTCTTTTCCAAAAATGTACTTGCTTTTGCATTTGTTGAAGTTTCAATGTCTTTTAATGGTGGAAATGTATCTAGAAATGAAGCTTTAAAGCTCAACTACTCAAGAGGAAACACATACATAGCCTCAAAGTCACATTAAATAACAAATAGTGGGGTGGAGATGGGGTACTATGTGTGCTTTAAACCAAGACCAGCTTTAAGAATTTTCTGCTTCCAGTGTCTGCCTCTTGATCCCATCCCATTCATAGGATTCCCTGGCACGAGATTTTGAACACCACTGGGGAATTCTGACTGTGATTTTCTGGGGATTCCATTGAGCTGACACTGTGGTTGAGGGATAATATCCAGCAACCCACAATGGACCTAGTGTCTTTAGAAAGTCAGCCCATGCTTAAAAGGCTCACACAATTCTGACTGAACTGGGATTACAGAGAAGAAAAAAAGAAATGCCCTGTCCTGTCTACCTAACACCTGATCTCCCTATGGGTTTGCGTACAATAATACGGAGACCAAAGCCTCTTGTGCTACTGTGACCTGGAGACTCCTCCAGCATGGCTCTCACAGGCCTACCAGGAAGCTTACCTTCAGAGGCAGAACTTCTTTGTTTATAGAAAAGAAGGAAGCCATGGCTTTGGTCCAGGAACAAAGACCAGCTACATTCCCACACACGCGTTTAGCAGTTTCAATGTTGTAGTCCGCCATGTCAAAGTAAGGGCTCAGAAATTCTATCACTTCTTCGTTGATTGTGTCTTTGGGGAATTGCTGTAGAGGAAAAGAGAAAAATTAAGTAAAAACACTTTTTTCCATGAAATCAAATTCACATTATGTTCTCAGTGCAATGAAACTATTGAACAAAAATGGATGGTATTTTGTCAGTATCTCAGGACATCAGGCCAAAGTTCTAAAGCAAATCACAGCAAGGATCGATTGAAAAGAAATCTGTGAGACTAACTTTGTCTGCTGTAGACAAGGAATGCCAACCCTAAGTAAATATACTGGGATTCATGGAAAGTATGAATTATTTGGTGGTGAACACTCACAGGGTTGTTAGAAATTTCAAGACAACGAAAAATTCTTATCATTAATCCTAAATAGGTGAATTACAAACCCAAAATATTAACAGCAAAAACCAAACACACACAGGCATATTAAGCCTAAGGACCTATAGGTTTAGCTCAGAATGTTTAATACATTTAGAGAGAAGTTCCATTAACCTCACCTATGTGAAAATAATAACTTGGACATTAAACCTTGAGGATAATAAATTGATTTTTAATCATAGACCTACCAAGAACCTGAGAAAAATTAGTATCCTTTAAAATATAATTTTAAAATAGCAACAGAAATGAGTTAAATATGCTTCTCTGCATCAGAAAGAAAGGACTGACCAAACAATGAAAGCAGACCTTTTAAAATGGGGGTAGGGAAGTTTCTTCAACTAAAAGGGAATGCTTAAAATTTTTCTGAGTAGGAACAAATTTAGCACCTAAACAACTGAGTCAAATAGCCTTCAGACAACACATGTAACAGAACACAGTCTCATTCAGAATCATTTGAGACAAATTTCTTTTATAAGACTTTATAAATAGTGAAACCAGAAGAAAAAAAACCAGAAGAATATCTAGAAGCAATAGAAGCGTGGGAGTGACAAGAAAACCAGTAGTAAGAAGGCTTCCAAGAGCAGAGGATCTGCCACAAGGTAAATAAGGCAGGAACCTGGAATCACTTGTCAGTATTCTGATGAAAATCCAATTCCATTGTCACATAGTCTCATAGTTACTTGAGAAAAGTCTATGGCCTACAAGTCTCATAAGCTACTTATTATTACATCAGCTAAAGGTGCCTCATAAGATATTCTAGCCATAGACAGTCACCTGAACAATGTTGAAATGAAAACCAAATGAAAGTGTGTGCTAAAGTTACATCTTAGGAAACTGGCTTGTGTTGGATATTCCCAATTAGTTAGATTGAAGAATAAAAGATAAAACTTCTGAAGAAAACATAGGAGAATTTTTTTTTTCTTATAAGACAGCCAAGATCTAAACAGAACACAGAAAGTACCATTAACAAAAATAGTTACACGTTGGAGTAAGTTAAAATTAAGTATGTATGCTTATCAGAAGACACCACTAATAGAATGAACAACTAAGTCAGGAAGTGGCAAGAAATATTTGAAAATATATAAGTGTCAAATTAGTCATGTTTTATATATAAAGACATTTTACACATAGATTAATTTTTTTTGTACAAGGGAGTGAACCCAGGGGTGTTTAACCACTGAGACATATCCCAAACCCTTTTATTTTTTATCTAGAGACAGGATCTCACTAAGTTTCTTACAGCCTCAATAATTTGCTGAGGCTGGCTTTGAACTTGTGATCCTCCTGCCTCAGCCTCCCAAGCCACTGTGATTACAGGCATGTGCCACCATGCACAGCATGATTTAAAACTTTTTAATGGATAAGAAACTTGAGCAGGTATTTAGAAAAAATTCCCAAAAGGCTTATAAATCTATGAAAATATCTTCAGCACCAGTAGTCATCAGGGAAATTCAAATTATCCCCACAATAATAAGATGCTACTACAAACTCATCAACACAGCTAAAGGTGAAAAATCTGGAGAAAATCCTACACCACCAGTGGGTATGTAATTCGACATAACAATTTTTGAAAACTCTTCAGCAGTATGTATTGAAACTGATTAAATGAGTACAACCTAAGACACAGAAATTCCATTCCTGCATAGACAGCTCCCAAATGACCTGTAGATCAATATTAGCAACAGTTTTATTTGTAAGAGCCCCAAATTAATAAAAACCCAAAAATCTATGAACAGTCCAATGGACAAATTGAAGCTATTACAGTGTTTCACACTGGTGCTGATTCAGACTGGCTTGTGAGAAATTATCATCAAACTATGGGAAATTTGTGAAAACTGGTTATTAAACACGGTCATATTAAAATTAAAGCATATAAACTTATAATTGAGTAGGTTTCATTTAAAATAAAGATAATCAAAGACTCCTCGTTTCTTATTATTTTATGACAGGTCCCTGTCATCGTGTGTTTTGGGGACATTTGCACCTGTGGCAGCCATCTGGTGGCACACTGCACAATGACACACTGCCGTGACTTTCCCCAATTCTACACTCAGCAGCAGCCTGTTGGGAGCTTGCAACTGGCCACCCTGGGAGTAGTGACACTGTGCCAAAGGCCACAAATCAGAGAGTTGTTTTTTTTCCTTCCCTTCAAAGAACCACCCGTCAGCACACACACCATTGCACATTCACATGCAGGAAATCTATAAATGAAAAAAAAATGAAATATTGCCCTTTGCAACAATAAGAATGAATCTCACAAATATGCCAAGTTAAAAAGGTCAAAACAAAATATTCCACATGACATGATGTCATATATGTGAATTTCAAAACAAACAAAGCTAATTATTATTGGGATAAAAGTCAGAATAATAGTTATTCCAAAGAAGGTTATTGACTGGGTTTGAACACAAGAGAGATTTCTGGAGTCTAGAGGTATATATTTTGCTTTCAGTGCTCATTAGTATGTATATAGATGTGTAAATATTCATCAAGCAGTACATTTAAAGTTTGTGCATTTTAGTACATAAAGAGTCTACCTCATAACAATTAAAAATGCAAATTGATACACAAAAATTAATACTGAGACTTTCAAAATATAAATAAAATGCATACTCAGTAGGGTGCCTATATCCATGAGTTCTGTATCCAACTAATTGTGGGTCAAATATCCAGAAAAAAATTGTGTCTGTGCTTATACATACAGACATTTTTTTCTTGTCATTATTTCCTAAACAATATTGCATTAGGATTATAAATAGTCTAGAGGTCTCTTAAAGTATACAGGAGAATGCAAACAGGTTATATGCAAAGTTTATGTCATTTATATAGGGACTTGAGTCTCCTCTGATTTTTGTATTCACGGGGGTCCTGGAACTAGTCCCCTGAAAATACTCAGGTACAACTACATTTATATCCATACACATACAATAAAAACACATATATCTTCTCCTTGAATTAACTTTTAAACTTTTATTGAAGTGTGCATATCACTGATGATGCTTTACTACACCTAAAGTCTGTCAGGAGAAGCTCTAACGCTTATGATGACTTACGTTTGAAAGAGAAAAATTCTACTCTGAAAAAAAATACTTGGACACATGTTCAAACACCTACGTAGAGTGTGCTCTTTCTAGAAACTTGTTCTGCTGAAGGACTTGGCTACTCCAGCAGACTGAGCCCCCGATAGCCCATCATTATTGAACTACCAACCTGTAAGTTCTGTAAAAAGTTCCCGGCAGTCATCAGTTTCAGAGATTCCTGCCAGGAAGGAACAGTGCAGCTTTTTTCCAGGTCAACTTTCACTGCGTTGACTTTCCTTTGAAACAGCAGCAGCACACAGTCCATGATCCGCATGATAAGGTGAGGGGGTCTGCCCAGCGTGCGGACAGTCGCAATGTCGGAAGGCTTGATAGTCTAGGGGAGAAAGGAGGGGCCATCTGACCTCAGGTAAGAAAATGCACACCAACAAACCTTTCAGGTCTGAAAGGTGCCGTTTCAACAGAGGACAGAGAACATTTTTTAAGTTATTCCCAGAGTCATGATGTATTTCCAGAGTCTAGAAATGTATTTTACTCCAAAGAAATGTGTATCCTAGAAAAGTATAATTTTCACAATTCTAACTGACAGTGAGAGAAGAGAAATGTTGGCGAGCAGATAAGGAGTTGTGACTTCTCAGAAGAGGTACAGACCACTTGGTGCCAAAAAAAAAAAAACGGAAAATGTATTCTGGGGAAAGAAAAACACTCAGCACTTAAGTAGGTATCAGGGTTCGAAACCAGGAAAAAATACCATATTTGCAGTGTTTGCTTTTTCACTCATTAGCTATGTGGGTCAAGAATCTGCCTGTCTCTCAGGCAGCTCAGACTGTCACAGTGGACTGACACCAGAGGGTAGCCTCAGGCTGACAGATTGAATAATTAGAGGTTTCTTAGCTGGGAGCTGACCTTTAAATGAAGGAACTTGAGCAGTATGAATTTCACAAGGCTCTAAAAAAGTTCCATTCCATTTCTAATACAGATCTTCTCATAGAATAAATTATTTAATAGTCATGCCCATTTGGGTTGATAATAATTGTGCCCTCTCTTAAAATCTTGATGAAGTAAGTATTGGAAAAGTATTAACTATGAATCCATTGCAGTCTTATTCCTAGGGCAAATAATGTGTATCATTCTTGGAAACCTTTTTTCTTATTTGAGTTTCCATCCCTCCTGTCAAAAGAAGGCAACTAATGGCCTCCTCAAAAGCAAATAATCTATTCTCTGAAGATTAAGAAACACACAGAACTTGGAAATTCAGAATGTAACTATGCACCATGAGAAGGTTTGTTTCAATATACTGCATTTCTAAAGGCCACAACAGCTCAAGGTTAAGGAGAATTTTCTGGGAAAGAACTAAAGATGGCAGACCTTCATTTGAGAAGTATGGACATATGGAGATAATAGAATAGCAGCCAGTAGGGAAAGCAGATTCCCTACTCTGCTATATGAATAGCATGTGGGATGTAAGGACTGGGCAGGCTTATCTTGCTTTACCTTTAAAAAGGGGAATTTTCAGATGGAGTTGGGCTTTTATGTTGGGGATCAGGTATAAGTAGTTAGCAGGAGTGTTTTATTTATCTGAAGTTCAACCAGGTTGGGGCAAATTATTGAATTCATCTTTCTTCTGGAGGCAAAGTAACGTAACCACTAGGTAATCTGCATAACCATGGCAATACAACAGTTATTTAACATCTGGCTGTAATTTTTACTTTTGCTTCCAGCTATTTAAAGTCAGATAAGAGAGGAAGGGGGCACATTCTTAACTGTTACCCTTTTTCTTATACAAATGTAAACTGATGTCAAAATGCTAAGAGTTTGGATGTACTGGGAACTTTCTTAGTATAAATTGGTGGACCTGTCTTTTAAGATCTCATCAAGAGGTAATTAGATAGAGGCAGGACTCAGGAAGGATATTATAAAAAATCTCTCCATGACATCCTCCTACATTTGGATGTTCAATGTCCTCCAAAGGTTTGGTCTCTTGGGAGGTGAGGGAATATTTACAAGGGGGCCCACTGGGAGGCCATTAGGTATTGGAGGCATACCCTCAAAGGGGATATTGGGACTCCAGCCCTTCTCTCTTCTTCTTTTACTTCCTTTCCACAAGAGAAGCAGTTTTTCCCCCCGCTGCGTGCTCCCACCATAACATGCTGCCTCACAACAGGCTGAAAGCTACTGAAGCAACCAATCAAGGAAGTTTCGAAACTGTGAGCCAAAAGAAGCCTGTTCTCTTTATAAACTGATTACCTCAGGCATTTTGTTAGAGTGGCAAAGTTGACTAACATACACCCCATCACCTTCCTCCTGCTCCCACATATTTCCCTACTAATGATTATGTAATGTAGACCATTTTATTGATAGAGAATATGAGGAGGAGTCTGGAAAACATTTTATAATATCAAGAGAGTTATTGAGCCTTTTATATATACTTATTTATTCTTGTTAGATATACATGACAGCGAGTGTATTTTGTATGGAGCATAATTAGAATCTAATTAGAATCCCATTCCTGCACATGCACATGATGTGAAGTCACCCTGGTTGTGTGTTCATATATGAACACAGGAAAGTTATGCCTGATTCATTCTACTGCCTTTCCTGTTTCCATCCCTCTCCCTTCCCCTCACTTCCCCTTTGAAATCTTACAGAATAGCCTTTTAAGAAAGACCTGGGATACTGTATGCTCTAGTCCTATGCTTCCATTAGGCACCATAACTCAACAAAGTTTTCAAAGTTTCTTTGCACTAACGTTGTCTTCTCTCTGTTGATCAGAGACTCTCAGTGGAGCCAAAGTGCCAAGAAGTTGGGAGGGGGATGCTGAGGTGACCAGAAGTCTGAAAATGGGAGACCCTAGAGGAGACTTCAAAGATTAAGGAAGTCAGTTCAGCCAGCATACAGAGAAATGGAGGAGCAAGTAAGAAACAGGTCACATGCATGTGCCAAATCTATAAAGAATCTCTAAGCAGAAAATGTCACTGGGAGTGTTCCAGTGGCTAGAGCGTCGGTCTCATCCAGAACAGCACTCCTTGATGTTATGAATCTATTTTTGCCTTCCTAGACCTTAAAGTGGTATCAATTGCTTCGCAAAAACTTACCTGCAAGGCTGCTTCTGCTTCTTCTAAAGCTGGTTTGGCTGCTTCGAGTTTCTCTTCAGCAATGGCTTTGTCTTTAGAGATACTGTCTACAATGGCCTGGGCTTTGTCCTTCACCTTCTGTACCTCAGCCTTGACTGTTTCGGCAGCCTGTGCTTTCATTGTCACTTCTTTTAAGACCTAATTAAATTTATAAAACAAAAGCTACTTCATCCAAGATTGTAAAGACCCAACAGAAAAATGCACGGTTTTGCCCTGATCTGCTGATTTTGTCCACTTACCCAATTTTTTTCATAAGTGAAATTAACAGTATTTTATTCTTAAAGAGATAAATACAATTCCACAGTATCAGGTAGTGAATACATGTGCATCATTAACATTTCTACACTAGGAGCTCCAAAGGAACAGGGCCCAGGTATCAACATCTACCCACCATGTCGGCTTTATCATTGGCCACCTGTAGTTCCTTTTCTTTTACTTCCAGTTCTTTGCTCAGGGCTGCAACTGATTCTGAAGCTTCTTTTAGTTTTTCCAAACCGGTATTCATTCTGGGGTTAAAATAACCCAAGCAAGCAATGTTAAAATTTGTGGCGCTTGGACACGTTTTCCAAGTACTGGTTCACAAATATAAGTAGATATTGTCACAGTTGAAGAATAAGCATGTATGCAAAGAGAAAATCCAAAAGGGCTTCACAAAAGGGCATAAAGCCAGGTTTAGTTCTAGCTCAACCACAAGTTCTTCCTAGACTATGCTTAAGAAGCATGAGCCCACTAAAACATGCTTGTTCCATAAGGAATGATGGTGCATTTAAAATGTGTATCATGCAGGAAATGTGCTTAATGACATTTAACCCCATGACAATCAACTTCAAAGGTCTGAAGCTCTTGTTATAGAGGAAAGAAAATAAATAACGACTATTTTTCAAAACAGTCTGATGAAGTTAAAGAAAAAAGATTTGACCTCAAAGAAAAAAAAATTAAATTCATCAGAACTGCCCCAGAAGAGACTAACCACCTACCTGAACTTGAGATAGTGTGCTCTTAAAGATGGGACTCCTCAGACTCATTTATTCCAATCACCACCACCACCACCCCAACCCAGGGATTCCTTATATGGCAGCCCCTGCTGATTCCGACTATATTCAGGCAAAAGATGTGAGTCTTCAGAGAAGCACAGGGCAGAGCATTAAAGTTTGGAACAAATTTCAGGTAAGCAGTATTCACTATGCAGTGAGTATATACACCAGGTGATTCTACCTCACCCACTCAGAGGGGTGGGACAGAGGAAGGAGGGAAGGTCTGCATCCTCACTGCCTCCCAGGCCTCTTATTGCTATCATTATGTCATTGCATATCACAGAAGGTGGCAGAGCACATAAAACCTGGCAACAGTTCCTACTATTGGGCAACAACCAAGTCTCTAGGAATCATGGGATAATCCTCTGGATGGGCTCATCCTCAGCACTACTGGTATTTCGGGCTGGGTAATTCTTTGCTGTGGAGGCTGTCCTGTACACTGTAAAATATTTAGCAACATTCCTGGCCTCTACCCATTAGATGCCACTGGCCTCCATCCCATCCCCAATCCTGCTAACCCCATTCATGGCCAACAAAAATGTCTCCAGTCATTGCAAAATATTCATGAGAAAGAATTTTGCTGCACGATGAGAGAACCCCTGAACACATAATTCGCTGCTCTAAAATGACTTTTATTTGAACTTCACACTTACCTGTTGGCCAAGGTCTGAACCTCTACACGCTTTTCTCCATAAATGAACTTATAGCTCTGAATAAAGGAGAGGTATGATTTGGGGGTCACATGGGTAGAACGTCGGAATCTCTGGAAATAATCAACACATTTCTCAGCCACCCCGTCCTGGAAGGAGCCCATGCATTGGACCACCTCCTTCTTGGTTTCCAAACTGCAGTCAATCTCATAGGAAGAGAGGAAGTGTTCAGACACTGCAAAGAATCAGGAATGACAGCATGTAAGATATAGATGTGGACGACCATTTTAAAAGTTGCCTGGCTATTTTTAAAGGACTGACATACTTCCTAGGACTGCATACCATTTTTGTAGCCCCAGCTAGGTAGATCTATGTCAGCACTTTTGGCCCCAGGCCTAAGACATCAACAATTCCATTTTCCCTTTCATACATAAAACTATAAAAGACTTCCAGCCTATCATCATTCTTTGTTTTTGGTGCTTGTGCACAGAAGTCTCCTCTACACAGCTGCACGATCTGGTCAGCAGCCAGCCTGTTTTATGGTTTACATAAGGACAAAAGTGATAGAAATAACTCAGACATCAGTGCCCACCTGGTACTCATATTTAACAATCCCATTTATTTTTTTTTTTTTACTCAGAATCTGTTAGTCCCTTAATTCCTCCAGGCTCTGACTGCATTTGGCACATAGAAATGTTCATCACTAAAATTTTTTATGCCCAGGTTATCCTGCCCTTAAACGCAGCAGCTGGCCATTGGTGTCTGGATCTAATTTGTAGCATCCTTTAGAAATGTTTGGGTAAAAATCTCTTCTTGGAGAACCTTTACCTTCCTCATAGTACCTGACAGCAGACCAATTCTAAGACAGCATTTTCTGCTATAAGAATAAGCTAAGAGCTGATCAATTGCCACATACATACTGAGTGCTTCTTGTATATCCAGCACTGTGAGGGGTGGCATAGAAAAGAGAAATATAAAAGCTGATCTCAACCTCAAAGAATTCACAAGGGTTATGCATAATGTAGTTAAAAATTGTCACAACCGTTTTTATGTATTTTAGAAAAACTAGCCTATGTACACAAGAATTATAAATGGAAATATAGTCAGTAAAAACTGGAGGGAAAGAAAAAGAACCAGGTGAGCAAGCCTAACATGTGACAGCACAGACATGCAGAAGGGTAGCTTTTCATCACTAGAAGTTGATCACTAAACTAGATTATCATGCAGTAAACAGCAGGGACCATTCATCAGTTTGGTTACACATATAATCACCACATACTGCAAGGCAATAGATTAAGACACACTCAGAACACATATTTTCTATGAGTTTAGAAAATACTATAAAAACAGTTTAAATTCTAGGAAGTTTAATTCTAGGCACTGGAAAGATAGAAACAATTTTTACCTGTGACAATGTGTTTGTGTGTGTCTGTGTGTGTGTAGCTGGGGATTGAACCCAGCACCTTGCATGTGCTATGCAAGCGCCCCACACTACCAACGAGCTATAACCCAGCTGCTCTATGATGGAGTTTTTTAAGTGCTAACCACAACAGTGCAATATCCACTACTCAGCATGCACAATGCTGAGTGCTTTATTTGGCATTACAGGATATCTTCAGGACAACTCCCACTTGCTGAAAACTTCTTTGTTTTATCATGTGATCATTTTTTTCTTACATAGATGAACAGAGAGAATCAATAATGGGAACCTTTTTCTTTATGTAGCAAGTTATCTTTTTATATTCCCCCAAATCAAAGAGAATAAAACTGGGATGATTTTATACAGGAAAGGTTACATAAAAGACCTCTCAGGGTGACCCAGGCCCACTAAGAGGCAGTCATTGACTGCCTCTTAGGTAGAAAGAGGTTCATGGTGAGCTGGAAAAGACAAAGGGAATTGGGGCCAAATTGTGGAAGGGTGATGAGTTTTAACATGGACCAGCCTGTTCACTGAGCACCTTGTCAGACACGAGTAGCTGCCCTAGTGGTGAATAGAAAAGATGTAGTCCTTGGCCTCATGCATTCTAGTCCTGTGGATGGATGAGCAATAATCCTCAAGCCACACAATTAGGTCTATGAATCGGAAACTGTGGTTGGTCTCAAGAAAGACAAGCACCGTGTGCTGTGAGATGGACAACAGGAGACTGCTCAGTGCAGGAAAGGGGGAAGCACAAGAAGATTTTCCCAGGGGGAAATTTTGATGAGTTAGCATTACCCAAATAAAGGGAAGAGGGTTCTGTGGGGAATGGGAAGATGATGGTGTTGCATGGGACAAAGAAATGGCATGTTCAAAGATCCAGGGAACCAGCAATAGAGGGAAAAGAGAGCTCAGGGGAGGGGCCAGCTCTTCCCAGCTATGAAGGTGATGCTAAATACCAATGGCTCCCTTCTCCCCCAAGTGTAAGAGAAGGACACGGAGAGATTTAAGCAGAAATCAGTGTGGTTGGTTTGTGTTTTTACCATTTTACTGTCTGCAGTCTGAGATGGATGGAGACAGGACAAGGGAAGGGAGATCCTAAGAGAGCAACCAGTTTTTCCATGTGAGCAACAAGGCGGCTTGATGCCGGGGGTCCGTGAAACAGAAAGAGGCAGATTCCCCCAGGACTTAGGAGGGAACCCTGACACAGTGTGGAGATGCATCACACCTGAGAGCTGAAGGAAAGGCAGCTGCGAAAGACCGAGAGGCCTCTGACTGCCTGGTCTCAGGAATGATGGTGGCACTTTCTAAGAGGGGGAACCAATTTGGTTTCAGATATTAAATTCAGGGAACCTGTGAAACATCCATGGGAATGGATCAAACAGGCAGTTGAGAGCACAGCTTTCAAGCCAGTGGACAGACTAGGCAGGAGATAAAAACCAATGGGGCATATTATACAGGAGGCTATGGATGAGCTTTCCTGCAGAGAGAATCTGGAGCAAAGAAATGGGTGTGCCTCACCCTCCAACCTGCCTGGCTCACTGCACCAGCAAGCTCAACAAACATGTTTCCAACAGATGAACAAATAGATCCATGCACGAAGATCAGGACACTTACAAGGAACTGAGGCACAGAAATGGGAGTTTTCCTGCCTCTACGTAATCTTGGCATGGGTTGATGCAATGAGATTTAAAAGAATGGGACAGATTTGTGAGAAATTAACAAAGGAAGGATGAATGGTTTGTCTTATAAAAGAAGGGATGTTTGAAGCAGGGACTTCACAGGAAGGGCTCTATTTATAAATTGGATCATTTTAAGTGTGCTACATGACAGTTATGTCACCTGGTGTTTTTCGTTGCTAATGATAATATCTCACGTGACATTCTACAAAGCACTGCACACTGATTACGATATTTTATCGTAAGCTTTAGTATAACTCTCAAATACTGGTGTTTTGTGCCCTGCATGCATACCCTACTTCAAGGAATTTTAAAATCTTACCTGTAGTTTTATTTATATTTTTATAGAACTTAAAATTTTAAATTGCCAGTCTTTTTTCGAGCTTTGTGAAACAAAGAAGAAAATTACACTGTACACTCATACTTCAAACATGTTAAGATATTTTTTATTTAAAAGTCACATCTTGGAAAACCATTATTGTAAAGAATAGTGTGCCGAGAATAAAACTTCCCCAGTGGACAAAAGTTTTTTTTGTTTTTTTTAAAAAAGGATAGTAGACAAACAGAGACGACTGACTGATTTATACATATGATTGGGAGATGACAGATTCATGAAAGATAAATACATGATCAATTAATAGGTATAGATAAATGATCAATATGATAGCTGATTCATAGATTGGACAGATAGATAAGAGAGATGGAGAGATGGATGGATGATAGGTAGGAAAACGTGTTCTAGCCCCAGTACTGATCCTACTGACTCCTTCCACCTCCGATGAGTCCCTCGGCTTCCCTCCCCCCAGTTTCTCCATCTCTAGACCATCCACCAGTCATTCTCACACAGGGTACCACAGAGTTGGAGGGGCAGGGTCAGGGGGGCAGAGTGGTGGTGCTGAGAGGGGGAGATTCCAGAGCACCTCCTCACCCTTCATCTTCCAGTGCTTTATCTGCTAGGGATACCTGTCAGGCATTACCAGGAAATAAACTATAAAATCAGACGAGAAATCTGAAAACTACCACTCTGAATCAGGATTCCCCTACAATTCTGAAACAGAGGTTCAGGATTATCTGCAGCTTTAAAAATAGCCATGGACAATTTCACACCCAAATCTGGGGGAAAAAAAAATCACATTAAATGTCTAATCTCTAACACGTTCTGCACTACTCTCCTGTTCCAATTTCATTCACAGAGTAAAAGAGGCATTACGTTCCCATGGGATGGAAGATTGGACAGAACAGGCAGACTCCCATCAGAGAACTGGTAACAGCCTTTGTCAAGGACAGAAGCCATTAGAGGATTGCGGGATAATGTTTTTCTCTCTGATTTACAGCATCGCAGCAATGGGAAGGGAATGTCCAAGAGACACTTGGTTTTAACTACTCTGGGGCCGACAAACCAACTTAAATAGACCAGTGAGATTAACATCTTGCTGTCTTCCTGTGACATCCCAAAAACTGCCTGGGGATTCAATTGGAGGCAAAGTCTGCAAACACCCCTAAGAAAAACTACAGTCACTGTAAATTAACCCAAAGGGTAGAAATTGAAGGTCTCATTCTCTGATAAACCTGCTCCAGGAAAAATCAGCTACCTAATAAAAAAGAACAACGTCTCATAGCAAAAATTCTCAAATGCTGTATGAAGTGAGTCAGTTCAACCCAATACAGAGATAGCCAACGGCACAGAACATAAATGAATAAACAAACACCGTGAACCAGAAACCCTGACATGAATATTTCCACCACACTAACCAGCAACTAAGGCGTCCTTAGGCCATCGGCTGAACCAGTCAATTGTGCACCCTGAAATAAGGGCAGGGAACTTCAAAGCTCGATTTCGGAATTTCTCCCCCACCGGAGAGAAGCAGAGCACTATATGAAGGTTGCTTCGGACGCGGCACATGAAGTAGTCACACAGGTTCTCATTGGTAGGAGGGCGCCTGGGGTGCTCTTTTTTCATGACTAAGGTCAGATCGCTATTAATTTCATCAATTTCATCACGAGCAAACAGGTTGGAGACCTGAAAAAGAAGTACAGGCATCTTCCTTCAGGACACACACATCCAGACAAACCTCAACACACACCTCAGGGGCTGATGCTTTTCCTCCACTTGGGGGTCTTCAACTCGCCTTTTATAACTTAACTGAAATTTTCAAGATAAAGTCTACCGCATCTCAAAATCACAAACAATTCTATGATTAACTGCAAGGCCACAGCCCTCAAAGTGGGTAAAATACACACACCAAAATGCAGCCGTTCTTCTCCCCTCTGCCCCGTGTCCTCGATTGTCACTGGGGGCACTCACTCATGTTTTAAATGCTTAGCCCCTTGTTTTCATCGGGACCTTCATGCTTGAAAAACACAGGAGCTGCAATGGTGTATGCCTGCAATCCCTTCCCCATGGGAGGCTAAGGCAGGAGAACTTCAGGTTCAAGGCCAGCCTGGGTAGTTTAGCAAGACACTGTTGCAAAATGGAATAAAAAGGGCTCGGAATGGAGCTCAAGGGTAGAGTGCTTGCCGAGGCCCCGGGTTCAAGTTCAATCCCCAGTATTGTTTAAAAGAAAAAAAAATCAATAGAAAAAAACCATTTTCTACACTGATCACCAAGTCCCCAGTAGCATTTATTCAAAACTCCAAGGGAAGAAAATAGAGAAAGATCTTAAGGCAGAGAAAATCTGGAGAGATAAAACGTGTGAAGAATAAGTGAGATCCTACCTCACCAGATGATAAAACATTGTTCATATATTCCAAAAATGACTCGTCTTTAATCTCATTGTCCGTGAAAATAAAAGTGATTCCTTTGCCTTGCTGACCAGCTGTTCTATACAAAAACTTTAGGTCTTCCATCAGGTTTGATGTGTTGTAGGATCTGAAGAAATATTGTCATTGTGTCGTTAGCTAACTTGTTCTCGGGGCAAAAAAAAAAAAAAAAAAAAGATCCGTGTAATAATAATGCTTTATACCAGTTAGCTAGGCAAAAAGTTCAGATTTTGTGCCGTCATATAGTATCTATTGGATACAAATGTTTCTGGCTAATTGATTTTTAAAACTCCACATTTCATAAAACATTATAATTAGTGTTTTTATACATAAAGAAAAAACTAAAATAAAAAGCCAATCTGAAACAGAAATATAATTTCTACTACAAGGAAATGTCAGTTGAATGAATACGTGTAACATTTTGAAAATAGTTGTTGGAAATGACAGAATATTTTGAAAGCCCCCTATCTTAAACTGGTATTTTAGAAGACATCTCATAACTTAAATCAATTCAAGCTTTAATTTTATGGGGAGAAGCTTCCCTATTACAAATGATCTCTCCTGACGCCCCGATATGATTATTACCCTCCACGTCTTTGGATTCCACATAAAAGAGTTTTCTGAACAATCTATACCAAAATTGCCAGAAATGCTAAGAATATCCCACTGTAAATCTTCTATCAAAAGTAAATCTTAGTTACAAGTCAGAATCAAGAAAGGTTAGCCAGGTCTCAATAAAGGGTCGTCTGTTACTGCCAGAAGTATAAATAAAAATATTCTAATCTTGGAGACTGAGACTTAGTAAATTATTATTTGTCCTTTCCATCATTAAATAAACTTGCAACCCACAGCACAGGAGCAACTGGCCATCTGACTTGTTAAAAGCTGCTCATATTTAACTTCTGTACTCTGACCTATTTTAAAATCTATAAGCTCATGGTTCCCAAATGGTAGGCTCTCTTGCATTCCAGCCTCAGCCACACACATGTGCAAAGGCCTAAGGAGCGGGATGCTATCTGAAAGGCAGTGAGAAGGCAAGGCAGACTTTGGCCCTTTCCCTCATTGTTGATGGGTCATTCCTGTGTGACATGCAGAGGAACTAACTTGTCTCAGTGAACATTTCCCTAGGGTACATTTACTGAGGCCCCAAGATGCAGTTGAAGCCACAATGCATCAGGAATCTGGATTGACTACCAAGGTCCTGCAATCGATTTCCAGCTACATCTGAGAGGTCAGGCAATTCACAGCCTCTCTGAACTTCAACTTCAAGATAGGCTATTGCCCTCTTAACCCACTGAGTGGTTTAAAAAATCAAACTATCTCATGCATAATAAAGTGCTTTGAAAACAATAAGGTTTTAAACAATGTTAGGAACAAAAATCAGTCCAATCCTTTTCCTGTGTAGGTTGTATTTTATTTGGCTCTGTTTCTGTCCACAAACTAGAAGAATCATACAAAGGTAAACACAGCCTATTTCTGTCAGCCCTGTTACTTCAATAAAAGAGCAGTGTTATGGTTTGGAGCTAGAATGTTCCCCAAAGGCACATGTGTCGAAGGCTTGGTCCCCAATGCAGCAGTGTTTGTATGGGCGGGATCTTGGGAAGAAATTGAATCCTGAGGGTTCTAAGCTCACCAAAGGATTCATATGAAATAAACCCTTCCTCCCCTAAATGGGTTTTCTGAGGTATTTTGTCAAAGCAACAAGAATCTAATACAAGCAACCTTTAAATTTATTCTCCAAGAAGAACCCTCTAAATCAGACCAAACACAAACTGTAACAACGGCAGCTTGCATAACAGACTCTCCAACCCTGGAGATTCAGCCTCTGTCCTAGCAGGTGTCTATGAGACTCCCCCAAGAGACAGGTCAATGACATGTTTTACCCATCAATGCCCAGTAAGCAAGACTTCCTGCCCCCACATCTATAAATTAACCCCAAATAATCTTCATTCCAACTAAATTTACCAGACTGTCTTCCTGTTTCCAACCTTAAGGAGGCTAATCCTGAAACTCTCTTTAACTGCTCTGAATCACCTCCGCTGATCTCTTCCTATTCACCCACCAGCTGTGCTTTCTCCTTGCACTACACACACATACCTGAAGACAACTCCTCTGGGGTCCCCTCTCTTGATGAAACTACCTAGCTAGTTTCCCAAGCCCCAAACCAGGATGCACCAAGTCCGTAAGGTCCAGCTTCCGGTGGGTCTGTTCTCCCTCTCTGCATTCTTACTGCCACCACTCACTCATGGCACCGTCACACCTTGCCCCGGACCCAAGACAGCCTCATTGCTATTCCAGTTTAGTTGCTTCCATTCACTCACTGCACGTCCGAATCTGACATGTCCTCCTAGAGGTAACCCATCAATGGTGTCCTGTTGCTCTCAGAGGAAGTCTCAGCTCCTCAGCAGACCTTCAAAGGACCCTGCGTCTCTTCTCTTCCCATCTGTACCCTCTCACTGGGCACCCAGCCATATGCAATTTCTTCCAGGGCTCATGTGCTGACTGCTCCCCTTCTCTGCAATAATTCCTACTCATATTCAGGTTTTCAATTGAAGCATCATTTCCTCCAGGAAGACTCCTTGATCACCCCCTAGTTTAGGAGCACCTCTTTTATGGGTCAAGGAGAATTGTTCTGCACTCATTTCCCTATCTTATACAGACAGTACTGATGAATCACACCTTATTGAATGAGTGGCTCGTTGTCTGTCCCCTTTGAGTCACTGTAAGCTCCACAATGACACAAGCTACTTCATCTTTGCCATATTTGGTTCTGGAATGTCCCCCAAAGGCCTATGTGGAAGGCTTGGTCTCCAACCTGTGGTGCTGTTGAGAGGTGGAACCTTCAGGAAGTGGGGCCTAGTGGGAGGAAGTTAGGACCTGGAGGCATGACCTTGAAAGGGTATTAGGACCCTTCCCTCCTCCACACCCCAGAAGGCCAGCTCTCTCCATCAGGATCTTGTGCCTTGTCACAGGTCCAAAATCAACAGGGCCAACTGACCATAGAAGGAAGCCTCTGAAACCATGAGACAAAATAACTCTTTCGTCCTACTAAGAAAGTTAACTGACACAGCATCACTCCCCTGGCCAGTACTAGACACACAGTCAGTGTTCAATAAGACACTTTGAAGGGTCTGAGTAAGTCAATGTACATTTTTATCTATTTTCCATTGTATTAACATTCTTGAAATCTGCATTAATGCATAGGAGAGGTAAGTTTCCTCTGAAATGCACCAAAAGGAAAAATAGAATACTCATATTGTATATGGCATCAAAACAAGGAAGCAGTTATTCACTATAGTGAGAGGCTGAAATGTTTCAAAAGTAGGTTGTTAATGTGAAATGTTCATGGACCATGACAAAGGTTGAAAGGGGAAATTTAGTCAAGGTTCAAGAAGGAAAGCTGTTGCGATTCTTAATATATATAAGAAAAATGCATTCTTAACTCGAGGTGGCCTCTGATAACCTTTTTCCAAAATCCATTTTAGGTTAAATTCAAAGCTTTTTACCTTGTCAGAGTGATCTGGAAGGAAGTATAGCCAGCAATGAATGAAGCCAACCTTGTCAGGCTCTGCTTTCCTGATCCGCCCACCCCAACCAGGAGGGCATTTCCCCGAGGAGTACGAATGACTCGGGAGATCTATAATATGGAATAGAAAAGGCATAGATCTTTCAACATGTAAACAGACTGTTTTTTCAATTTGTTCAATGTGAAAATAAGGCCAAATATCATTTTAGAAGACCGAGCTATCTTAAGATCAGAACTGGAAAGAGATGCTGGTTGAAGGAATGAGGGCATTTCTGAAACAGTACTGTGTTTAGGATGCATTAGACAGGGCAGGGCTCTGTGTTGTCAAGGAGGTAATGGGGACTTCGAGGTGTCCTTTCAGTTTGCCCAGCCTAGGGTACTGCAATGGGGAAGAGAACAGACATTTCAAACCAATATCTATCCTCAGAATGCAGAGCATGCAAATGATTAAGATATCCTCCACATTTGAAAAAGGAATTTAAATCAGAGAAGTCAAATCCTAAAATAGGGTATACAGAATAGAAACACCCTCCTATTTTTTGGCAAAGACAGTGAACCTAAAATATCCACAAAGAAGTGATTAAAGAATGATCAAAAGGCTGCTCCATGATGATCACTTGCCCCAGACCATGCCAAGTCCCCCTTCTAGTGGAAGTTCATATTTACTTGGCTTTATTCCTACTTGATAAAGTAGGAATAAATGAACTACTTAAACCATAAGGTCCCACCTGGAAAGCGTTAGGTGTAGAATTCTTGGCAATCCTTTTCCCTTGTGTGGTAATTATTCCTCTTTCTTTCCTAACTACAGTTGGAACCTGGGGTATTGCTGTGAAAGTCACATACCCAAAACAAATGAGGTTAGGGCTGAAAAGGGGTCACTTCTCTGTGGCCAGGGAAGCTTCCAAGAGTCACTGGGGCTCTCTGTTCTGCCAAGGTTTTGTCAAACACCCTTTACCAACATTTCCCCCTCTAGCTGGAATATGCTCCATCCCTGTTGGAAATACCCTTGGGTTTTGGACTATCTCACCCACTTCAGCATGAATCCTGGGGAAAGAGACCATGTTTCCCTGCTCTGTGGGGAGCTGACAATCTTGAGGCCAGCTGTTTCCCCAGCTCAGAGCACATCCCTGCTGTGACTCTCTCCAAGCCCTAGTGGGTGAGAGGGTAGATGTGTGAGAGGGAGACAATGCAGGTAAGGAACTACCAGAAGCCACACTTCTGAGGAAGTCTTGTGTGCTTCCTCAATTGCCACGTTTCAACCATAATTGTTTCCTTTGTGTGATGTGAGGGAATATATTAGGGGTTTGTAAGAATTTTGTCTATCTGGCATTAAGGAAATGTCATTCAACATGTTTACCTGGAACTGAGCTGAAGTCCCACATTAAAATTTCCCGTTCCTAGGCACATGGTACACCCTCAAAACATATCTGACAAATGAACACATACATGAACAAACAGAAGGCTTAAAATGGACTTTAAAAACTCGTGCTCTTGTTTTAAAATATTTTAGGAGGAAAGTACAGCCAAGTGAGACACTCAAATAGAGCTATTTCGACCTATAAGGTTTGGATTGTGAAATAGAGAAATTCTTTTTTTTAACCCCATTAGTAAGTATTTAAAAATTTAAAATTTTCACACGATAGCAGGAGACCTGTTGGTAGAACCAGCATGAATGCAGGAACAGAGAGGAATGGCCAGTGGGAGGAAGACGGGCCAAGGAGACATTCCTGGCTCAGGGCAGGCAAAACTTAGGTGTGCAGCTGGAACTAGATCTGATCTTGGAAGACGACTAGAAGTTTATCATACAAAGAAGGTACTGTGCTGGCAGCAGGTAGGCGACATCTTAGAAGGAATAAGACAAAATTTCAGAGTCAGCGAAAGTCCCAAGGTGTTCCCCTAAGGGTGGGAACTTCAGCAGGGGGCAGGGAAAGTGTAGGAGATGAGGCAGCAAAGTATTGTTCAGGCCCACACTGGTGACCTCCTGAAATTCCAGACAATTCATCAAGAGCTCCCTGTGTGACCATCTCAACATTCACTTGTCCTGGGAAAACTGAGCTGACTTCGCGCCTGCACTCACAAAGCTTACTGTCTGGCAGGGCTGGCAGACACACAGATAAACTCTGCACAGTGCAGCATGGGGCCAGGGATTTGCACTGGTGAGTGGCTCTGGGTCAGTATGCACTAACTCCAAGCAGGTCATTTTCCTGGATTATGCACAAGGCAGAGGCATGACCCACAAGGCTGAATGGTAGAAGGGGTAGATCATGGAAAATCACCAACACCATAGTCTGAACTTTCACTCAAGAGGCAAAGAGATGCGTAACACAGAGATACAGCCTGGGTTTAAAGATGATTATACTAATGAAGAAGGGAGCTAAGAAATATACTGACTGGGATCACATCCCATTTGGCTGCAGATTTTTTCTCCAGTTCTGTCTTTTGGCTTCTATCTCATCTTATAACTGGGTCACATATTTCAAGGCTCATACTCTCATGACACAGAGCTTAAGAGTGCTGAGCACAGAAAACAAAAGCTTGGGATGTCCAATTTGAGCTCAAAAATTCCAGTCAAGGATTCTTTGGCCAATTCCAGAGCAAATCGACTGAAGGCTGAGAAGAAGGGAAAACACCTTCAAGGCCCTAGGTAACATCATGCCTCTAGTGCACAACCAGACGGATAAAGAGGGGCTCATCATTGATCTGTGCTGCAAACCATGGGCAGAGTTGGCTCTGGTGAACTCGCTCAAGCACAAAACTAACATAAATAACCTCCTCTGTAGCTCCAGGGGATGTGAAGTCCCAGGCCAACCCAACTGTCTCCAACAGATACTTGGCTATAAAGTCGCCTTTGGTATTACCCATTTAGGAAAAGACATTTTTCTTTTTTTTCCCCCTTCCTTTAATTATTACATGACAGATGAGTGTTCTTCCTGAAAAACTTAACTCTTAACCTACTGTAAATTCAGTTCTAATTTCAAACAGTGATATATTGCTTTGGAAGAGCACAGGGCTAGTCATGCAGCACAATTGGATGTCTCTGATTCTGAGAATTCAGTGTCACCAAGCTAAGGACTTCTTGCTGGAGAGATTCATCCCCCTCTTCCTCCTCTCCCCAGACTTACTCCAGAGGCACTAATAGAAAGGTTTCCCTTGCCTCTTCAGAGAAAAGAAGCTGTGGGGCAATCTCCTTTCACTAGACAAGCTCTAAACTCCTCTCCATATATCTAAGGTCTGGTAATTATTAGAAGGGACAACTTGTATTTATGAGCTTGTTCCTCATGGTTAAACCTAAGCAACAGAAGACAGCTTCAAACTGAAAGGATTTAGTCTGAAAGAGTAATGGATGTCAACAAAGTGAGAATATCCACAGAGTTTTAAACAGCATTATCTTACACCACAGATAAATTAAATCACATAAGTTTCTGAGTAAAATACCATATTGTTCTTCTAACCTTTGAGGATCCATTATTCTAAAAGTAGATACCATAATGATCCAAATGACAAAGTAGAATGGAAACTGTACTTTCCTGGGGGAATTTCATTCTGAAGGAATTTTCATCAGCTCAAAGTCAACTGTATTTGCATGCTTTTAAATTATTACTTTTAATTGTGGCAAAATGCACATATAATTTACCACCACAACCATTTTAAGTGTAGTTTAATAAAGACAGGCACAGTCATAAGGGTACACAACTAGCAATACCATCCATCTCCAGGGATCTTTGAATCTTGCAAAACTGAAACTCTATGCCCCACTTAACACTCCCAACTCCCCTCTCCACCCAGCCCTTGGCAACATCCATCCTTCCTCTGTTTTTGAATATTCTGGGTACCTAATAGGAACAGAATGCTACAGTATTTGCCCTTTGTGTCTGGCTCGTTTCACTTAGCATAATGTCCTCAAGGTTTATGCACTGCTTTATAGTGATAATCTTCACGTGATACGCAAATAAGCAGACTTTGCCTTTACTCTGAACTCGGATGTCAACCACGTTCATTCTACCTGGTGAAAACACTGAGCTGGCAGCTGTGTAGCAACACTGAATAAAATTATCACATCATACACTGGAAATACACATGCTCTTATTTTAAGCCTATGAGGTGTGACATGTTGCACTCAGTTTAGAAGTTAAATTGGAATAGAGCCCTGAGTTTACTTCGAAGCTGAGTAGTCTCCTAGGAGACCAAAATGGAAAGTGGGGAAATTCTGGAACAAAGCCAAGTATGTGTCACCCCCGGGAGGTGCTACTGGGCAAGGCCACCGTACCTTGACCAAGTGCACCATCGCATCTGCAAAGAACACCAGGTCCATGCCAGCGCCACGGACACTCTCATTATGGAGCTGCAGGAACAGATTCAAACGCTCTTTCAGTTGATGAAAACATTCAATTGGCTCATACACTTTGGGCATTTCGGCATCAGGCTCCTCAGATGTTTCACCTTTGGTGGGGAAGAAAATTCAATGAAGTTTCGTGAAATTGCTGGACTTCACTACTTCCCTCAACCTTTATTAATATACTCATAGCCCTAAATAATATGAAAATTATTAATATTAATAATACTGAATAATATTAATTTTCAGCAAAATGCCATATTATGCATTTTTAGGATAAAAAACAATAGGGGAAGCATTAGGACTTCTACAGTCATTGGCAGTCCTAATTCTTTCTTGTCTAGAAAGAGTCACTTTGAAATAATGTACTCGTTGAATTTAATTTGAAATCACAATTAAACATTGCATTTCAAAGATCCTTTCAGAGATACGAGCTTAATGATTAAAATGAAAGTGAAAAAAGTAGGGACTTAACATCAAAATCTCAAGGGAGGTCAAGAAATACATAATTTTTAAAATAAGAATAAAAAGGAAAAGGTCATGGCATTTTCTCGGGGAATTTGTATGATTTAGAAATTTCAGTTAATGGTAAATTTAATGGTAAAGATAGAAGGGCATTTTAGGGTATGAGAGAAAAGGCTGAGCTACAAATAGCCAAATTTCAATAGTGACAATTCTCACATAAATAATCAGAAAGCTTTGAGAAATGAAGTGCTCTGAAGTCACAAAAGGTTTTGTTTGCCTCTGGACCCCACCCCACCCCAAAGACACAGCAGTTGCTCTTGCTCCTTGAAAACCATAATCTAATTATTTACCTGTCTGAAATAGAGAAAATCAGGTAACTCAAACAAATAAATACAATAAATACAAAATAAATGTTAACTGTCTAGTAAAATCCCCTTACAGGATTTTTATGTGAATAACCTGATTTAAAATAAAATGTATTCACTTCTTTCCAACTGCATAGCCCAGCAATGAACCTTCTGCAATTATCCCTTGAAAACTTTTGACAGGTCACGCATACAGGGACTGCCCCATGGTTTCCCATCGTTTAGAAGGCATAAACAGCAGCTTTTTGAACATGCCTTTTTAAATATGCACATTAACGTAAAATCTATCCTCAGTATTAGAAGAGGTTATTTAATGAAAGAATAATATTCTTCATGAGCCTGGTTATTTCTGAAGCAAACCAATCGGAGCACAGCCTCTTTTCATGAGAAATGTACTCTGTCTCCTCTTTTCATGGAACCATAGGCTCAAAAGCTTCCCTTCACATCACTGTCTCTTTCCAACTACACTCAATGCTTTCTCACGTAATTTGAGATTTTCCTTTTTAGTTTCAACATTCAGATGGCTTGAGTAAATAATTATCTTCATTTTTGCTACCTTTCATTTGACAGTACCTATGGGCCAAAGATGCTCACACTACTCTACAGATAATGTATGTTGTTCCCCACGATGTCCAAGAGCCCCATATTTATATCCCTATTTTTATAAATGAGGAAAACAAGGTTTGAGGTTCAGAAATGCCTGGTTACAATGTGTTTAATCATCCTTGAATCTCCCTCAGACAGACTCCTACTAGTGCTGGGCACTTTCTTCCACCCTATCTTGCCTTCCCTCTGTACCTTAATATTCAAGAGAAAGAGCATAAATAGTTCATCTTTGAACTCCAAAATTATGCATTTATCCATTCACTCTATATTGACCTACTAGGCCCCTGGCTTGTTTCCATAATGTGCCAGGCAGAAAATTAACCTCTCTAAATGGAACCTTCTGTCTTTAGATCTCCCTAAAGATCTAAAGAAACCTTTGGGAGGATTTTCAAACTCTGCTTCAACAGTTTACCTGTAGCTTCCGGTGCATCCCTTAAGAAATCCACAAAATAAGCATCGATTCCATAATCCACCAAGAGTTTTTCCTCTTCGCCAAACTCCTCCTCTACCAAACTTGCTAAAGTCTTATCAAACCAGGTCACATCATCAGACACGGTGAAACGATCCGCTATCACACGTTTACATTCGTGCTTCCACAGCTTGAACAGCTCCTGTTGAGGCATGATCAAGACGTGTCATGTCCCTACCAGGCCATACCAGGGAATTCAAGTTGAGATACAATGCAGAGCGAAATCTTTTCTTGATTTAAGATGCAACACTTTAAAAAGTTAGGGTTAAGATATGACTATTTCACTTCAAATTACTCTCATTCAGGTATGATAAATGGAAAGCAGAGTTTATACTTTTGTAGTCTCTAAGTTAAAAAGAAAACATCCCTATACAAAAGTATTACAAATCACTCTGATCAACCAACAAACTGATACACAATGAAGAGGGCTTAAGTTTATGATAAATTAGTCTTTGGGATAAGATACCTTCATTCATGTGGCCAAAATACAGTATAAAATACAATTTATGAACAATTTTCTTGTGTACAACTGACCTATTACAATGGCACATTTAGTTAACACAAGTGAAGAAAATTTGTTGCAGAAAATCTGGGTTATCTGAACAAAGGAATCACCTAATACAGATAATCCAGGGCCCAAAAGTTAATTGAAAGTTGAAGAAATTAGTTGTACAAGTTTTCCATCCCTAGCGAAAAATAACAAATATTTGTGTATGCTCATTATTTGATTTAAAAGACTAGTAGAGCCAGGCATGGTGGAACATACTGTGATCCCAGTGGCCAAGGAGGCTGAGATAGGAGGATCTCAAGTTCAAAGCCAGCCTCAGCAATGGCAAGGCACCAAGCAACTCAGTAAGACCCTGTCTCTAAATAAAATACAAAATAGGGCTGGGGATGTGGCTCAGTGGTTGAATGCCCCTGAGTTCAATTCCAGGTACCAAAAAAAAAAGGCTAGTGGATATTATTTACCTTGGTAACATTTTGCAGATTAGAAGGTTTTATCAATAATGATAAAATGCTATTTGGTTAGCAGAACAAAGTCTATTAAATTATATTCAGTGATGCAGTTAAGACAAAAGTTCACAATACCAATTGCTGAAATTGTTTTAGCTGACTGAAAATAAGCACCAAAAATGGTTATCAGATACAGCAGTCCTTGTGGAACTGCATTCCACAACTCCATTAACTTGTCTATAACTATGGGGGAAAAAAAATCAACATGTTCACTGTTGCTAAACTGACTCTCAATTCTCTTGTTGAAAGGATTATGAGTTTTCCCAAAAAATATCTAGTCTTCAAGAGTTAGCAAGTGTGATTACCTATTTGCAAGCATCTGGGACAGAATTGAGAGTTTTTTTTAACAGTCAACACAGAGTGCTTAATGATAGTATTTTCGATAATTCGACTCTGTATTTATGGAGGGGAGTCCCCTAAATCCCACTTACTTAATTTACTTCCTTGGCTCCAGAAAGGCTGGAAGAGAGTCCAACCCTGCCTTTGCCTGTGGACAGAGCCTCACTTTGGGGAAAAAGCACACAGGATTTTTACGTAGCGCTCTTAGTTTGAAGGAAAGCCCTATAGCACTGGGAACCGTCAGATTCAAGTGCATGTACATACACTCATTTTTGTATTAAATGAATTTTCAACTCTGCTGCCTATTTTCAATTTTACCAACATGCACAGTTCTTTTAGTACATCTATTACAAGGAGGAAAGCTCATGGGTGATTAACAACAAAATGGTTTCTTTTCACTCTGAATGTTTATTTATAAGGATAATTACTTTTTAAAGTTAAAATGTCAAGCTTAAAATATGAAGACTGTTATAGGGTAAAATCAATAATGATTATTTCCATTATGTAGTTTAAAAAAAAAGACTTAGGATGGGAAAAAATTCAATTGTTTCTTTTATTTCAATCACCAGAAAACAATCGTGTATACTATTTCCATAAACACAAACCTAATTAGTTGGAACTTTTAACTGAAGTTTTCTGACATATTTACCTTTTTCCTTATTCATGTTAGTTGAAAAACAGTGAAGAAATGAATATGCATGCTAAATGATCCAAAATATTTTCATACAAATTAAATTAATAAACATATTTAGGATGTATGATAAATAGCAGTGTTATCTGCTTTCCTTTCTTCAGTGTCACTTACAGCTGGTTCTCTAATGACCTCTGAAGTAGTGTTGAGCATTCCTTGCCAGATCCTAGAAAGATCTCGGAGGTTAAACACATAATGGAATTTGGCTGGAGTGGGGAGCATTTTAACCTTGGTCATTTGCCACAGTCGACGTGTCAGGGGCACCAGTTTCATCACTGAATCTCTCACTTCCTCTGAGAAACCCCTCTGGGTGCAGTAGTGGCCTACCCCAATGACTCCTGAAAGGGAAATCATAATGTTTTGACAGATCATTTAAAGAAACCCAATTAAAATGAAAAACACTATAATGTAGTTTTGCACAAATATCATGATGCACTTTAATAGATGCCTGTATATTAAAGAAGATGTTAATTGTTGATCTGTTGCTTTTTAAAATACACACACACACACACACACACAAATACAGGTTTAAGTCAGTCAGCATTCAAAATACTGAAGAGTTGATCAATAAATACTGCTGAGGGGCTGGGGATGTAGCTCAGGGGTAGAGCATTTGCAAAGCAAATACAGGACCCTGAGCTTGATCACCAGCACAGAAGGAAGGAGGAGAGAAGGCAGGCAGGCAGACGGACTGCTGAAACCTCTGGCTGTGCTAATTCAACATTATTAAATAAGTGACAATGATAAATAGGAAGATGGAAAGAGACCCTCATCGTTATACAGAATACATGTATGATGTTGTGAGGAGAAAAAAAAAGAGGTGTGTCACAATAGATTGGGTAGAGAGATGTGATGGGAGGGGAGGGGAGGGGAAGGGGGGATAGGAAGGGCAGCAGAATAAAATAGACATTATTATGGCTGTATGTATATAGGTGACTGCATGACCAATGTGATTCTGCAACCTGTACAATCAGAAAAATGAGAAATTATACCCCATTTGATTCTAATGTATGAATTGTCAAGATCATTGTACTGTCATGTGTAACTAATAAAAAAATAAAAAATAATTAATTAATTTTTTAAAAAAAGATTTATAAAAACATCTCCATAAGTCCTCTAAGACATCTCCATCCTATTGTTCCCTTGCATTATAAAATGTATCAACTGACTTTATGTGAAAATTTTCCAGGCAATAAAGAATAACTAAAAGTGATAGCAGTCATACTTCCTAATCTACTCTACTTTTCCCAAATTCAGATAATTCAGATATCATTTGGTTTCCAAACCTTGCTCACTGCTGTGAATGAAGGCAGCACACTGCCACAGTCTATAGCCTGGGGTGCTAACATGACATTTCACTCTGCCAGAAATTAATTAGGATGATCTTAATGAGTTTTTTCTCAACAGCAGTTTCAGAAATCGTAAATTAATACCTAATGGGGAGGTGTTTAGATCTTTACACCCTTTTTCTGTAAAGAATAATTCCAAAATCAGTCACAAATATGTTTTCATTACTCAGTTAAATGTGTTTGGATATGTATTGGGCTAGTGGTTCCTCAATTAAATTATCTCTGAAGCACTACATATTTAAGTAATAATTGATTATAACTCTGCCATTTTCTCTGATGATCAGACTAGGGCTCTTATTGCTCTGTGTATCATTATTTATTTTGGCAAACTGGATTGGTTAAAGTATCAGCTACAAGTACAGTTAATATGGAATTACAACAGCCAGACCTTTCAGAAGGAAACCATCTCATCTCCATGTTCTTTTAATGTTTCACTCCTTGCTTAAGAAGCTGGCAACAGTTAAGTTAAAAATAAAAAATAAATAAACCAAATAGAAAAGATCTCCTGAGGCATCCAGTTCAGTACATATCTATAAGGCTTCTCTAAGTTATAGAATCCACTTTGTTCCATTAGCTGTCATACTTTCTCATTAGTAGCCTAAAAAAAGACAACTTTCAATATTAAAATATCCCAGCTCCTTGACTTTTAAACATATCTATAACAAATGTGAAAAAACAAAACATGACCGGAAAGTGGTTGGGCTCTATAGCAAGGATTCACCCAGTGCCACCTCCCTGGGTGCATATTTTCTTATAGAAACATAATCCTCCCTCCCCAGGACCCAATGACACTCATTTTACCAAAGATCTTGTCCATGGACGCCTCCGAGGGCAGCGTGCAGTTGAATATGGAGAACTGCCTCTTGAGTCTCTGGGGTATATCATTGCGTCCACCCCCAGGATGGATCATGGCTGCCAAGAACTGGACGTCTGCAATACTGATAAATTCCCCAGGCTTCTCTAAGTTATAAAATCCATTTTGTTCCATTAGCTGACGTACTATCTCATTAGTAACCTAAAAGAGACAACTTTCAATATTAAAATGTCTCAGCTCCTTGACTTTTTCCAAAGGACAGAGTTTACTGGAACTCAGGAATTGCATGTTGAAAAGGAAGAAAAACACTTACTCATCCAAGAATAAAGAATAGTGCTGAATTAAAGAAACAAAATGCACAATAGGATCCATATACCTGATCTCCCCACTCATTGATTATTGGCATATTCACATCATCGATGAAAATAGTCATCTTCTTTCCCGCAGGAGGGCCATACGTGGTACCCATGCGTTTGTCCACATAGCTCTCTATGGTCCTCTGTCAACAAGAAAGCCAGCAGAAGCATCTGTGAGAGTCTCCCTGAGACATGGCCAATTACCAAAACCTGAAAACCTTTGAAATGTCAGAAATTACTTAGAAAAAGTCAAAATTTCCCCGTTAATATTGTCAAACAAGTCTTAAAGTATCTAAATTATTTGGCATAATGTTCACAACCTTTGGAAACCTGGTTTAAAGAGTAAGTAAATACTAATCAATATAAATTTTGAATGAGATGAGATTCTTCTATCCATTTATTTATTTTTTTATTTGTCAATAGATCTTTATTTTATTTATTTATATGCAGTGCTGAGAAGAGAACCCAGGGTCTCTCACACATGTGGGGCAAGTTCACTACCACTGAGCTACAACCCCAACCGTCTTCTTTCCATTTATAAGGATTTATTTTTCTCTTACTATACCTATGTTAATGACATGTAACCCCCATTACTCGAAGGCCACAATCCTGCAAAAAGTTTCCCCATGATCAGAGATACTGTTGAACAGAACTGCACAGCCTATCATGGCCAGAAGCCTGCTCTCTTCACTGAGAAGGAACCAATTGGCTTCTCCATGTAGCCAGAAATGACACAGATCCACTGCTCTGGGGCAGAGGCAATGACATTGTATCACTTCTCACGCCCCAACCCAACATGGAGCACAAAGCCCTCTCCTTGCTAATCTATGATAAGGAAGGAGAGTGCTCTGTGCTCTGTAAGAAGCAATGTGGGAAAGAATTAAAACTGATTGAAAGGGACATGTGAAGGGGTAACTAGTTTGTAGGAGAAGGACCTCAGACTTTTATATTTTCACTTCCATGGTACTACAACGTAGTTTGGAAATCAATCAGAATATATTAACTGAGTAATCAGAGTCCAGCACAGAAAAGAGAACAGAAAGGACATCAAAGTTCTCAGACTCTAGAAGCTCAAAATCTTAAAATCCTTATGTCATTCTTACCACTGTGAAATCTACTCATGCATTTTTAATGTTCTTTTAAATATTTTTTAATTGTCAATGGGCCTTTATTTTATTTATTTATGTGTGTGTGCTGAGGATCGAACCCAGTGCCTCAACATGCTAGGCAAGTGCTCTATCACTGAGCCACAACCGCAGCCCTCACGCATGGTTTTAAATCAGGTTAGAGATGATATAGAAATAGAGGAGGAAGCAGTGGTATATTGAGATGAAGTGAATTTTTCCACTCCTATCCAAAAGTTTTATTTCATGATAAAGAATAAACCAGTTAAAAATGACTTGTAACAAGATACGACCACAAAATTCACCAAGATATAAGCAAATCCCTCTATATCTATCTTTGGGAATCTTCACAGTAATAGCAAATTGTAAGCTTCCACCATTATTTTAATGAATAATAGCAAGAGCTGTGAACATTTTTCATCATTTTTAATAGAAAGATATGTAAATATATCACAACTCATTCAATTACAAAACAAATCTCCCATGAAATAGCACAATAGCAAAAAGAATTTCATATTCCCCTGACATAGAAACACACTGTTTAATGTACTCAGCTAAATTTAGCTCTGTTTTTCAATGAATTTAAATGCATAAGGCAATTAATAATCTCCTGACAACCTCCTATGGCAAACCAGAGCCTTCCAGGCATTTCCATGTCTATTAATGAGAACTCTCTGGCATGTGAAGATTTTGTCTTGTGGGTGCCCGCTGTGAGCTAAAAAGCCACAGGTGCAATAATTAGGAAAATACAGAGTAATACCCTCATACTGGCATACTTTCTTCCCCTTTATTATGATCCTAATTCCTTTGAAATGACAGGAAATGACTAGTAAGATGTATACACACACACACACACACACACACACAGAGGATATCTCTTTGTATATAAAGAGAAAACCTAACAATGGGGCTGGGGTTTTGGCTCAGCAGTAGAGCACTTGCCTAGCACGTGCAAGGCCCTGGGTTCAGTCCTGAGCACCACTTAATAATAAATAAATAAAATAAAGGTATTGTGTCCAACTACAACTAAAAAATAAAAAATTAAAAAATTAAAAGAGAGAGAGAAAAGCTAACAAAAATAAAAGCAAGAGAAAAGTGGAGTAGCTTGTGAGACTAGAAGTTGCAGCTTCTTTCTGTTTTGGGAATTGTTGTCCATTCTGTGATTACCTAATGAACTCTGAGGTCTGGTGAGACCTCTTGAAGGCCTGAAACACATGATTACGTGTTCTAATGGAGGTGTTCAGAATATCGTATGGTTGGACTGGTAGCTCCAAATGGACTTCCAAACTTGGCTGTCCCATAGAATGACAAAAATCAGCACCTCCAAATGTGAACTCCTCTTACCCACCACATCTGCACCTCCAGGTTGCTCAGCTCAGGTTGGCACCAACAGCCCAGGTGTCCAGTCCAAACATTCCACATGTAACATTGCTAAATTCTTTCTAGTATGATGTTGATGTTGGTTTTCAAAGTTATGATGTTGATGTTGGTTTTCAAAGTATCTCCTTGTGTCCAAACTTTTTTCAATTATGTGTCTTTCTCACAGAAAGCCTCTTAAAATTGGCATCCCTATTACCAACTATAGATATGTCTTGCTAAGTTAGACAAGATATCTATATCATGCAACTTATAATGTTATCTAGAATTTTCTGCCTCCCCAAATAAATCATTGTTATGATTTGAAAATGGGTAGTATTTCCCAATGTTCCATATGTCAAATGCTTGGCTCACAGTGACACTGTGGGGACATGCTGTGGAAGCTTAAGGGGTGGAGCCTAGTGGGAGGCCCATATGCCATAGTCACTGGGCCCTTGGAGGGAATTTGGGGACCTCGGTTTCTCAGTCTCTATCTACTTGCTAAGTCATGATATAAGTAGTCTGTTTCCTCACATACTATAACCCAAAACCCAAAGCATGGGGCCACCCAATCTTGTACTGGCACCTCCAGAACCACTAGTTTAAAATAATAATAATAATAATAATAATAATAATAATAATAATAATAATAATTTCATTGTCTCAGGTATTTCATTATAATGACACAGATTAATACAATCCATCTAAATAATTACCGAGGACCTTTATAGTATTCTACTACCCACATTCTTCCCAGTCTCTTTGATGCATTGTTTTGGCAGTATGAACCAATATGCAGTTAACAAAACCAAGTAAGTACATTTGTTTATTTGATTACTATTTTTCTATCTTACTCTCTCACAGCCGCAGGGCCTAGAGGTGTCTGGTACTATGTGCATGTCATAAATATTTGATCCATAGTAAATAAACACAAGGAGCCCAGAGTCCTCTTAGACTTTTCTTTCTTTCCTGGCTTCTCCTCCAACAACATCCACTCAACCAACCACAAGTCCCATCTGTTCCACTTCCTAACCCAAAGCAATAGCAGCTGTGTTCTATTTGTGCTCCCTCTTCTATTACCTTGGTCCAGCCCAACCTCCCTCTTGAGGAATCACTGCAACGGATTCCTCTCAGTTCTGAGTGCTGCCATCTCCCTGCCAACTTGTTCTCCACTCTGCAGCCAGAATAAACTTCCTAAAGGGCACTGGAACCCTCCCGGGGTTTCCCATTCTTGACTCTGAAGGAACACCAGATGCCAGTGGCTTACCTCTCCAGTCTTGTTTCTAGGGAGTCCTTCCTCATCTCTTTGTACTGGTCCCTCTAGGTCTTAATTGATTTCTACTCAGTTAAAAATAAAATGCACACCATGAAATGGTGCTCACCCCCTAGGCTGGTTTACAGTGTTCATTCTGGGAACCTCACTATGCATGCCTACAGTAGCCATTTCTCAACCAGAAAAAACCTCTTAGGATGAGCATCAGCCAAACACACTTTGTGAAATATTGTCGTAGATGAACGTACTTCCCCATCACTTCCTTCAACCCAGCTTTTGATATTTTAAAAATTGAAATTTATAACAGAAGACTGGACTATGGTCAATCTACGCTTCCATGAACCTGAAGAATCATGGCCAGCACAGCATCACCTCATGCAATCTAGAGACTAAACGAGGTTCTGCTCTCCTTGTCTGTCTCCACATACATGGGGTACCAACACCACCGCCAACTGGGATGGTGGTATTTTAAGAAGTAAAAGCTAGGCAGTTAAAAAGCCAAGTAGCTTTACGAATGGAAGTGAGGAAAGTTCCCATCTTTTGCTCAAAGCTAGGAGTTCAAAACCTAGAACCAATTCAGTTTTCTGAATTAATTTCTTAATAGACTATTCAGTCTTTATAATTCTTAAAAATTCATAAAACTCCCATAAAACAATTGCCAGCTCTTTCACTGACCTCATTTCTATGATCCTCTAAAGAAATAAATACCATTATCCTCTGGGCTTTATGGTCCTCAGAAGATGAGGCACATGGCCCATCAGTTAAGCTTGCACATGAGTCTATTCCCCTAACCAGACACTGGGGAAAGCACGACCCTGTGAGGGGTGTGGGCAGAGCCTCTCACAGTTGAAGAGACTGTGCTCTGCCCAGGCTCCTGGACTCACCACTCACACACTGTCTCCAAGCAGGGCACAGCACAACACCTGCACAACCTGGTGGCCTTTCCTAGCAGCTCTGCCTGGGTCTAAAGTTGGGAAATCAAAAGGTTAAACTGCTTCTCCCTCTTATTAGCTTCATGATTTCATGTTTCATGATATTTCTGAATCAGAGCCCAGAAGTAACAGTGTATATAAAGCTATGTAAATCATACAGACATGTACAGGTACATACAACAGAGCATTATACAGAAATGATATATGAGAAAGGTCTTGGTAAGCTTGATACATTACAAAAAAAATAAAGGCATTTTATTATTGCTATGTGAAACTCTATATACAAGGACCTAAGTCATTTTTCATAAATATTATATACAATTAAAGTGAAATGTAAAGCATACTTAATTTTAGGTTTCCATGTATGTACTATTAGCTAAAGGATAAAAATGGGGAGATTCTGCTCTTTATTTAAGAATCTACTACCTAAATAATAACTTCCGGCTTTATTGTAACTCACTGAAACCAAATGAAAACCACCTTACATTAGTAAAGTTTAAAATGCTCAATAGTGATTTTGAAATGTAAGATCTGACTTTAAAAAATAATATAAGAATATCTTAATGCATGGCCAGAAGCTTAAAATAAGTACATTAAGTGGCAAGACAGCCTTTTGGAGACTAACATGGATAGAGAACAGCCCCTGGGAGCAGGCCCCAGGGAAAACACAGCAGAGCAAATGGGGACCTGGTTTTTGGCTTCGTTTCCCCCACCAGCCAGTGACTGAATTCAGAGAGTACCTGACTCTCCCTGCCGCAGTGCATTAATAGGAACAGTAACACTGACGTTTTAAGAGAGCTTTACCATGAAAAAATACTTTCACATATTATCTGTTAGGATTCTCCTCTGCAATCTAGTCTTCAAATTGTGCTCTGAAGAGCCAAAAGGATTCCTATAACCACAGGGACCCCTGCAGGAAGCAAAGATATTGAAAGGGGCTTTAGGAGCCCAGCACCAGTTTCACCAAAGCCAATCCATGGTTACCTGCTTATAGATTAATATTTTGCATAAAATATCCTTTGAAAGAATGGTTCTAATTCCAGGAAAAAAAAAAACCTGGAATTTTCTTCCAGGCTCTATGAGTCTCATTTTTAAAAACTCAAAATGCATGGCTATGCAACCATTTGTAAGCTGGTTGTTGTATTCAAGATGTTAGGTTAGTTTTCAGAAGAAATCAATCTTCTCAGAAATTCTCTTGAGTAACTTTCACTTTCATTATTTTACTTTTCTGTGTTGTTTAAATTTCTAAAGGTACCTACGACTTACTTTCAAAAATAGAAAACAAATAATTAAAACAATATTAGTTTTGCAAAAAAAAAAAAGAGTCATCTCTCTCTTTAAAAAAATTAAAAATAAAAATAAATTATCTTAGGCAAAAGGGAATTCAGGGTGACTATAGTTTGTTGTTTTTCTTTGTTTTGTATTTTGGTTTTTCTTGTTTTGTTTTCTGTCCTAACAAGACACTTTTAATAATGACAGAGAATGCTATTATTCATCTGAGACAGTAGAAGTAAATTGAACAAAGAGGCACACACAGCTCTCCCATGGAAAATAGATGTGAAAACGACACTGTGGTAAAAACGGAGTGAAAACAACCTTGCAAGTGACTCACAGGGGTCCTTGCTTGGATAGCTGCCATGGTGACCGAGGAGGGACCGCAGTATCTGTTTTCTCATCTACAACTTCCATCTGGTTGAGCTCCAGATAAGTGGGAGACAGAGACAAATTCTCTACTCCATCAGCCCTGTTTAGTATGAATGACTGAAAATTATAGAGAGAAAGTTAATTACAGCAGTTTGGCTAATTGAAAGCTTTCTAAAACTAATGAGTCTCGCTTAATAGAGAGCTTGAAGCTCAGCAGTCAGAATGGGCTCAGGCACTGCACAGCAGATGAGATGATTCTGAGCAGGAAAAGAAAGAGTGGTGCTCCTACTCCACCAAACACCCAGGACCGGAGGGACAGGGTCTTCATGGTTGAGGTGCTAAGGAACCTAATGAGATGGATTCTGTTTGCAAAGCCTGCTTTACTATCCCTCTAATCACACCTAGAAATTTACTGTATGGTTTATTAACTTGTATGCCAAATAATAAAGAGGTTCTCTGGATAACGTGGCAATTTCTAAGAAACTAATACCTCAGGGACACAGACCACGAATCTTCCCTACTTTATAGTGGTAACACCAGAGTTGGCACAAAAACACAGTGAGTAGGCCTCATCCGATGGTAAAGACTTCAGCTGTTCTGGCTCCTGGGAAAGAATCTTCAAACCTTGGAGAGAACCTTGGAATTTGCTGAATAATAGGAATATCTTTGTTCTTCAAACAAACTCCTCACACAGTGAAAAAACTATGTAAGCCCTCAAATTTTGAGCTGGACAGACCAACCATGGGATTACAAGGTTGGGATTTTAAGCCACGTGTCAATTGAACTGGGAGGGAAGGGGACTTGAAATTTGAACTCAATCATGGGGCCAGTTATTCAATCAAGCATGCCCCCGTAATGAGACCCCAATAAAAACTCAGGACAAGGAAGTTCTAGTGAACTTCTTTCATGGTTGATGATATACATGATGTGCCCAGAAGGTAATGCATCCTGAGGACAAGGAAGGCTTGCATTTGAGACCTTCTTAAACTTTGCCTTATAAACCTTTTCCTTTGGCTCTATTGATATTTAGTCTTTATATTTAACAACAAAAAAAAAACTGTAAGAATAGTGCTTTCCTAAGTTCTGTAAGTCATGCTAGTAAATTATCAACACTGAAGGTGTCATGGGACAACCAAACAAGTAGATACTTGGGCAGAAGTCTGGGTGGCCTGGGAGCCCCTGAGCTTGTGGCTGGTGTCTGCAGTAGAGCAGTCTTGGAAGAGTCTATGCCCTTAACCCCTGAGGTCTGCACTAACTCTGGATAGTTGCTATCAAATTTATTTTGTAGGCTTAAAGATTTACTACAGTCTCAGAAGTGTTAATAGCTAGATAATTACATTACATGATGAAAAAGATCACATTTTGATTTTTTAAAACTTCATCCTTAAATAAGGTTATAATTATAGCCTTTAAACAGAGTATTGTCCTAAAGTAAAGCTAACAAAAGTTCTTTAAATGTAAAGCAGTATCAATAAAATATGTACTCGGTAGCACCTTGCCAGCCTAGGATAATTTAATGTGCTGCTCCCCAAACACAACAATACCACTGCCAAGTCTATAACTCAGGGTTGACCTTTCAAACAGACCTTCCCACTGAGACTCTGTATAAATGGTATTCATTTGATAGAAGGCTAGCCAGTACTGGAAACTCCCATCTCCAGCAGAAGAGTATGATGAAGTTGACAGTCTAATTTAGAAATTTAATCAATGGTCTCAGTGTATTGGCACTCTGCTGTCACCAATTGAATTAAGTGATGGAAAGTCATGATTTAGCCATGCCCTTAACAATTTTCATTGCTCTGATATTTTCATTGCAGTAACTAAAGAACAACAAAGTTCATCAAAAGCAAGGTTCTTTAAGTTTGGATTCCCCTAAATATTCCCTTTCTATGTGTAATTTGTGAAGCCTGTCTTTGTGATAACATATTAATATTCTTACAAAAATATGTGTGATAGTTTGCAAATGATTAAAGCAGAAGCTGACTTTCAGAACTTCCTCCCTAGTTTCAATAAAATCTTATATAATTTTAGACCAGGATAAAAATTTAAAAAAAAAAAAAAAGTCAGACAATGCAAACCCAGGTCAGTCCTAGCAGTTTCTGTCACTCCTATGATATGATATGATATGATATATGATATACAATATGATGGATAACATTTCATCTGCTAAAATTCTAAAATACCTTGTTGGAATTGACTATGGAAACCATGGTAGGATGTTAAGTCAGGTAATAACAAAACAAAAGTATCAATTTAGGAAACAGAGTTTGGGAGAATGGAAGAGAATTAGACTTGAACCAAAACAACTCAGGATTCCTCCATGCTGATGCCCTGGGGTGGATTATGGAGAATTAGATTTTGTAGAGGTGAACAGCGAACATGAAGAAAAATGAAGAACTGTATAAAGCATTTCTTCAGGTAAACTTACAGCCTTGGATTCAAGAAAGATTCATCAAAGATGTCTATGAATCTAAAGGCTAGAAAAATAGTAATAAACCTAGAAAAGCAGATTCTAGAGAGAGGAAGTAGGTTTATGTGGGAAGAATAAATGGCATATTCTTCGTTTGGGGATTTTTCATTTTCACAGGCTTTTCTACATTGGTATTATAAACAGTATTGAGGACTATGGCAAATTATATAAACTCTATTTCTCCACAATGTAAGATTAGATATTACAATCTAGCTAGAGAATAGTTTTATTGCACTGAATGATAGAGATGATGGAAGACATATATAGGGGATATATATGCCGATGAAAATTCAGATGAGGTTCAGTGAGCACAGGCAGAAGAGCAGATCTGAGCCTCCAAAACTCATTACAGATGTAATACAAGAGAGCCAGTACCTGGAACATCAGTGGAGTGGTGGCAGAAGAAAAGTTCAGACTCTTGATCATATGACTTTCAGGATCATATTTTGACATAAATCCTTTGATTATGACAGTCTTGGCTGTTCCTTGTTCACCAATTAATAGTACAGCCTAAAACAAAAGGAGTTGAGAAAGAAGTGAAAGGAAATAAAAGGATGATTATGGGTTAAATCGAGTCCCCGCCCCGATCCTCAAAATTCACATGTAGAAGCCTTCATCTCCTATGTCCCAGAATATGACCATATCTGGAGATAGAGACTCTCAAGAGGTGTCTCAGATGACATGGCAAAATGAGGATGTTAGAGTGGCCTACTCCAATCCAATGAGTGTCCTCACAAGAAGAGGCCATGTGGACACATAAAGCAGTGGACACATGCACACAGAAAGTCATGGGAATACACAGAGAAAGTGCCATCTGCAAGCCAAGGAGAGAGGTCTCTGAGAAACCAATCCTGCCAACACCTTGATCCCACACTTCCAGTCTCCAGAAAAGTGAGAAAAACTGTTGTTGTCTAAGACGCCCAGGCCTTGCTGTTTTGTTACAGCAACCCCAAGGTCAACAATCAAAAAGGAAGGATTTCTCTTTGGAAAAAAAAAATAAGTCGAAATTCACTTTCTCTCAACTAATACATGAGAAATGATTATGAACTAGGACTATTTAACTCTAATATTGTCCTGGGAAATAATAAAAGGTGTTCACTCATTTACACAATATTTTCATTTATTCTAAACAGTAAAGAAACTGTAAAGAAATAATAATAAAAAAAGAGACAGAGAGACAAGGTGCAGAGGCAGGGAAGGTGGCAGAGTGGCCCTTTGTCCAAGTTTATTTATGCCAATTGCTTACATTAGGTCATTAGTACCATAACCACATTGTTGTTTAGAGTCTCAGGAAGATTACTTATTCTGCAGTTACATTTCACAGTTACAATATGCAATGTCAGGAGCTTTGTGAAGTTCTCAAGAAGGTCCATTGTCTGAAGTTACTGTTAGGCAGGCAATTCCAGGAGCACCAGAGCTTGGTGAAACATTGTAGTTACCAAGCAAGCAAGTTCCTTTATTCCCAGGAGTTATGTGCCTAAGATTAAGGTCCAAGCTGATAAGACTCTAGCATGGAGGGCATTCCTATGCCTTTGCACAGAAACTTTCCTGGCACAAAGCATGCCACGGCCATGAAGTCATCAGGACCCCAATCCCAAACACAGAACCCCTACAAGAAACCATTCTAAAAGTAAATTCAGGCCAGGAGTGGTAATGCATGCCTGTAATCCCAGCGGTTGGGAGAGGATCTCGAGTTCAAAGCCAGCCTCAGCAATGGCAAGGTGCTAAGCAATTCAGTGAGACCCTGTCCCTAAATAAAATACAAAATAGGGCAGGGATGTGGCTCAGTGGTTGAGTGCCCCTGAGTTCAGTCCTGAGGAACCAAAAAGAAAAAGTAAATGAAGGATGCTTTAAGTTTTCAAGGGACCTTTTAAAAAATATGCTATTTTGATGAAAAATAATTATGAACTAGGACTATTTTTTTAAACAAAAGTTGAAAAGCCATACCTTGCCCTGTTTAGCAATGGTTTTAATTAGAAAGTCAGTCCTCACGTTGTCAACATTTGGCACCAGGATGGAGCCATACTCTGGGGTAGTATCAGACGGATACACATATTCCTGGGTACGTGTGTTCCAGTGCATCCAGGTACCTGAGGTGAACAGAGAATGGTCACATTTTTCTAATAGTAATTTAACTCCTACCTGAAATTAGCAGACACCCTTGAACTCTCATGAGGACATCTTCTAAATACTCCCCATAAGATAAAGATCATTAAGATCAGAGATATCATACAAGTAATAGTTAGCTTAGTCAAAACTCCCATGGAACTATATACCAAAGTGGTAATGTTAGCAACTATCTTAAAATCCTCTTTTACAAAATATATAGGTTTTCAAGAAAACAGTATGTAGAAATTCAAATCAGAGAGTGCATGTGCCTGAAATCATTAATCATCTTAAAATGTCAGATCTCACTAGCTTTTATTAGGCAAAAGATCCTAGGATGCTATGTATATACATACATATAAAAGACATAATTGTATAAAAATATGTCCTTCATCTATACATATACGCATGTGTAAATAATCTTAAAACATATATAAATATGAACACCCATACTGAGTTAGAAACATTCTTCAGCCTTTGTGATTTTGACATAAATTGCTGATTATGCTGAGCGAATGGTTGAAATGGATCTGCTTGGGAGATCTTTGCAATTTTCCTTATTAAAAGTTCAGCGCGGAAATGTGCATTTAGAACACTAAGCAAACCTTTTTTAAGAGAAACAATAATGCGCCTTCTTTGCACATGAACCTTTCCATCTTAACTTTACTGCGGAGGGTTTCATTCCTGCTTTTAAAATATTTGGCAAGCTGCTCTTGATAAGCTGGAGCTCACCATCCGGCGCCACGTAGTAGTCGAACATGCCGTCGCCGGGGCCCTCGGGCGGCAGCGGCAGCGCGGGCGGCCGGGCGCGCAGCCAGAGCTCCAGCCTG